>NC_134399.1:123415292-124095513 GCF_050003625.1 Haematobia irritans | reverse complement strand
TATATGGTCGTTAATATCCATGCCTAACTAGGTTAGGTTAGGTCCATATCGGTCTATAGTTATATATTGCCCTCAGATAAATCGATCCCCAATCACACAAAATTTGGTCCATATCAAGTTCATACTTGTATATATCCCCCATATAAGCGACCCTCATATTTCAATTTTGGCTCTCTACGTACCGTGCAAAAAGTCCACATCGATTCGTATGGACTAACTCACAATTTAGAAAACGATGTTAAGAATCTTTAAGATACTACAACCCAAGTAATTCGATTGTGGATGACAGCCTTTCGTAGAAGTTTCTACGCAATCCATGGTAGAGGGTACATAAGATTCGGCCTGGTCGAACTTACGGCCGTATATACTTGTTTATGATTTCTTAGTTTGAGAAAAACCTCTTTAAAAACAAAAGAAAACTCGTTTTAAAAAAAAAATAATTATTTGCGTTTAGTATTCGCATTTTAAGGACGAGTGCTAAAAACAAAATTTTTGATGTTAGGCCACCGAACAACCTGTGGAGTTACATTTTATTAGCAAGTTACAATAACAAGACAATGTTTCCTAGATCTCCGAAGATCTGGAACACTTACTACGAAAATCTATGAGAATATAAGCGAGAATTGAGAGGGGTCCAATAAACGATATATGGACCTACACTGTTAGAAAAATATGTTTTTCATATGTTCCGATATAAACAAAATGTGTTTCGGGTACAATTTTTAAACAGAATATATTTAAGTGCAAACATGTAATGTTCCTAAACTAACACAAAATGTTTGGGACACATATGTTAATATGTTAGAATATATTATGTTTGGGACATGAATGTTCCATAAAAATAATATGTGTGAATGTAAACATATATAAATTTACAAATTTCGAGTAAACATATATATGTTTTTATATTTTATTCAGAGAGGGACAGAGAGAGAGGGAGTATAGAGAAAGAAATAGAGATGGAAACCGGGAGGGTTGACGAATAATATCAACATAACACAGCGAGAGAATCAAAAGAGACCAATTTCTGTGAAACCGCTTGTATGTTGTTTCGGAAAACTGTTTTATGATAAAGCCAAAAATTTGATATGCTTAAGTCTAAATATTATTTAATTTGAATATTAGAATGAGTATTCGGAGTAAAGAGAATAGACATTCGGAACCAAACATGTGTTTTCGCCTTGAGAGCAACATCTTATGTATGTGTGGACATGTGTTTTGTTTATCATTTTGGAATTATGGGCACAATTTTTTTCTTGGTTCGTTAAAAGAAATCGGAACGTACGAGGAGTAGTTCAAAATAACATTTAGTGGTTAGGGTATATGTTATTCAGGAAAAGGAAATTAAAAAAAAACGGTGGAAAATATACAAAAATTACAAACGGATCTTCATAAAAATAACGAAAGGGCACTATATAGTTGGGACTGTAAAATGAAAAAAAGAAGGAAATAGTGAAAAATTTAACACTAAAATGTATAAAAACAAAGTTTAGTTCCCCTTTATTAATAAGTAGTCCAAGAGAACTTGATGGACATCTTCAAATATATAAGCGGGCATTAAGTTCGGGTTTTGCAGCTAAATCAATTGAAAAAGTTTATTTTCTTTAAAATGAATTATTAAAGAAAAGTAAAAGGGTCATTTTAGAGCGCTAATGCCAACTTAATAACGGCCTTAAAGGTAAAAATGGAATTAAGTACAAAACACGATAAGTTTTAAATGCATTTAAAATGGTGTTAAATGCTAGTAAAAACTGTCCACGCCTAAATAAATTTATGTGTATATTATAAAATTATTTATGTATGTTTATACTTGACTCCGCGTTCTTCTTTTGTTAGAGTTTCTTCAACATTATTTGTATTACAGAAAAAGGTGCCAAGAACTAAAAAAAATCGTGGAAGCGAAAATTATGTGAGAGAATGAGCACAATCTTCTTTGGGGAAATTCTTCCAAGCATATAATATTTTTGGGCTCAAAATGCTTCCAAACATATAATATTTTCACATAAAACAAACATATTAATGTTTCGGCAGTACCCAATAATATATGTGCTTCCTGCAAAATATGTTTATACCCTTCACCACTACTGTGGTACAGGGTATAATGAGTTTGTGCATTTGTATGTAACGCCAAGAAGGAAAAGTCGGAGACCCATCGTTTAGTATACCGATCGTCTTAGAATTAAATTCTGAGTCGATTTTGCAATGTCCGTCTGTCTGTCTGTCTGTTGATGTATTTTTGTGTGCAAAGTACAGCTCGCAGTTTTAGGCCGATTGTCCTAAAATTTGGTATAGGCTCCTGCTTCGGCTCAAAGACGATCCCTATTGATTTTGGAAAAAATCGGTTCAGATTTAGATATAGCTGCCATATATATTTTTCACCGATCTGGTCATAATTGGCGTGTATATCAACCGATCTTCCTCAAATTCCGTACATCCGAATATTTTATGAGTCTCGAAAAACTTGCAAAATATCATCCAAATCGGTTCAGATTTAGATATAGCTCCCATATATAGCTTTCGCCCGATTTACACTCATTTGCCCACAGAGGCCAATTTTTTGCTCCGATTTAGTTGAAATTTTGCACAGGGAGTAGAATTAGCATTATAGCTATGCGTGTCAAATTGGGTTGAAATCGGTTCATATATAGCTTTCGCCCGATTTACACTCAAATGACCACAGAGGCCAATTTTTTGCTCCGATTTAGTTGAAATTTTGCACAGGGAGTAGAATTAGCATTGTAGCTATGTGTGCCAAATTTGGTTGAAATCGGTTCAGAATTAAATATATCTATCATATATAGATTTCGCCCGATTTACACTCATATGACCACAGAGGCCAATTTTTAACTCCGATTTAGTTGAAATTTTGCACAGGGAGTAGAATTAGCATTGTAGCTATGCGTGCCAAATTTGGTTGGTTCAGAGTTAGATATAGCTCCCATATATATGTTTTTCTGATTTCGACACAAATGGTCAAAATACTAACATTTTCCTTGTAAACTCGCCACTGTTTAGTCGAAAAGTTATAAAAATGACTCTAATTTTCCTAAACTTCTAATACATATATATCGAGCGATTAAACATAAATAAATTTTTGCAAAGTTTCCTTAAAATTGCTTCAGATTTAAATTTTTACCATATTTTTTTACTAACATTGTGTTCCACCCTAGTGCATTAGCCGACTTAAATTTTGAGTCTATAGATTTTGTAGAAGTCTATCAAATTCTGTCCAGATCGAGTGATATTTAAATGTATGTATTTGGGACAAACCTTTAAATATAGCCCCCAACACATTTGACGGATGTGATATGGTATCGAAAATTTATATCTACAAAGTGGTGTAGGGTATAATATAGTCGGCCCCGCCCGACTTTAGACTTTCCTTACTTGTTGGAACATATGTTAGAGAAGCGATTTTTTTGAGGCTGTAGTTTTCTAGAAGGATTGAAAACAAATGAGCGAAAAATATTGTTACCTAATGCTACCGCATACATTAAAATATCGGAAGTAGACTAAAGCTACTGCCAGGGGAATAATATTACACCCAAAGAAAAACCACTTTCCTCACGATCGAAATTGTAGACAAGTATTTCCGTTTAGACCAAACAACCCCAAATGTATGATATGCGATTCAACGATTGTCCCTAATTCTTTTTATTTGCCTTTAAATAAAATTCTACAGCATCAAAAGAAAAACTTTAAAACTTTGTTCCTCAGAAAAGAAAACTCTTCTTTCAGTGTAGAATCTCGGATTTAAGTTGTGTTTTGTGTGTTTGTTTTTCCACCAAAACTGAAAACAAAAAATCTAAAAATAGAGAAAAACCCGCAAAAATAAGCTGGTTTTCGGCTCAGAAGCCGAACACTTCATTCAGCTTTAACCCCTTGACTACCGATGTCCACTTAGTTTTGATTTATGTTTCGTTCGTTTCGAAATAAAGGCTTTAATCTAAATACTCTATAAATATTTTCCATTGCCACCAAAATTCATTTTTTTAATCGTCTTTAACAATGAATGAAAAATGCGAAATTTGCGAGACCATTTTTTTCTACTGTACGTCTCTAGTAAATGGAAATTCATTGTATTTTTTTTCTCACAGTTTTGATACATGTTATAGGCTAAAATAAGTTTGTCATTCCGTTTGTAACACATCGAAATATCGATTTCCGACTATATAAAGTATATATATATATTCTTGATCAGGGAGAAATTTTAAGACGATATAACCATGTCCGTCTGTCTGTTGTAATCACGCTACAGTCTTTAATAATGAAGCAATCGTGCTGAAATTTTGCACAATAAACCCACCTCCCGGTTTGGGGTATTGGGCTATTCGAACACTGAAAAAAATATTGTCGTGACGTCAAATATTTCATGTCTTTAAAATACGAATACAAATTTTGCTTAGCATAGAAGACGCATTTCTCTAAAATAAAGTTATTTTCCTTATCCAAAAGTCGATAAACTTTTCAATGAAGTCGTATTGTCCTTATAATTAAGTGATTTGACTTAAAAATGGGTATCTTAACATGCAAGAAAAAATTTATAGGCTAAGGTCAACTTGACATTAATAATTCAGAAAAATTCTTTAAATTTAATGAAATTGTCTTTAAATTTGTTGTCTTTTTGCATCTTGACTACAAAGCAAAAAATCGTTCAAATATAGGACATGTTTTTCAAAACTTTATTTTAAAGAAGTTTTTTACTTCAAAAATAGCATAATTTCTACTGGAAGTCGAGTCCTAATTTGGAAAATAAAATTGCCGTTAACTCGTTTTTAAAGGACTTTGATAGCATATGAAGAAAAAATACAGAGAAAGCAAAAAATTAAAATTTGCTTCCCAGAAGCAAGTACACAAAACCTAACTTTAAAAGAGAATTGTGTCTTAAAAGTATCCTTACTTGTATTCTCCGCTTCTTTGGCTCGGAATCAATACCAAAATTTTTAAAGTAAAGACAAAATCTTTGGAACCGAGTATGCTTTTTTTTCAGTGAAATCTAGAAGCATTTTAGGACCATAAAGAGGTGTGCCAAAATGGGGAGTTCACAGATAAAATTTCACGAACATTTTTCCAAATAAAATTTTAATTGAGTTTTAAAAAATATTCAATTAAAAATTTAATTGATTCAACAAATTTTTTAATTGAAACAAAAATCAATCACAAAAACTAATAGTATCAATTAATTTTTTAATTGACCTTCAATTAATTTTTTAATTGATACTATCAATTCTGTGATTGAAGGCATTTCAATTAAAAACTAATTGGATCAATTAATTTCGCGATTGAATCAGAATTTTTTTTGTGTATCGGTCCATGTTTTGATATAGCCCCCATATAGAGTGATCTCCCTATTTTACTTCTTGGGCTTATAGCAACCGTAATTTTTATCAAATTTGCCTGAAATCGGAAATCTATGAATATTTTGGGACCATGAAAAGGTATGCCGAAAATAGTGGGTATCGGTCCATGTCTTGATATAGCCCCCATATAGACCGATCTCCAGATTTTAGTTCTCGGGCTTATAGAAACCGTAGTTTTTATGCCTCAAAATTAAAATCTAGAGGTATTTTAGAACCATAAAAAGTGTGCCGAAAATGGTGTGTATCGGTCCATGTTTTGATGTAGCCACCATATAGAGCGATCTCCCGATTTTACTTTTTCGGCTTGTAAAAACTGTAGTTGTTTTTAGGACTAAAAATAGGTGTGCAAGAAATGATTTTATGGTTTGGTAAACCGTAGTTTTATTAAAATATTAAGGACAAGTTTTTTTAATAATGAAATTTTAATTAAAATAAAGTTTATAATTTTTGCTTCAAAAAATTTTTTCATTAAATTTACGACACAAATGTTTATACATTTGCGTCCCTCCGTTAAAGTTGTATGTCTTTGCACTAAGGCTAATTTTCCTTAAAGTACAGAAACACATTTTTGATTTAAAGAAATTGTCCTTAAATTAACTGACGAAACGCTTCAAATATAGGCTAAGATTTATTTTGAGGATTTGGCGTTTAAAGTTTTTTTTTTTTTGGTTTAAAGTTTTTTTTTTTTTTGGTTTAATGTTTTTTTTTTTTTTTTTTTTTGATTTAAGAAAACATTTTTTTGTTCGAAGTATCCGTTATAATTTGGATTTTGAAACTGGTATTTGTTTATACGTGAGTACCTTTATTAACCCTTTCACTACCGAAATAAACCTAACATTAAAAACTTTAATTTTTCTTCTGTTTTTATACCCACGACCATAGATGGTGATGCCACCATATAAGTTTGTCATTCCGTTATAATAACCATGACGATATAACCATGTCCGTCTGTCTGTTTGTCTTTTGTAATCACGCTACAGCCTTCAATAATGGGCACAGATTCGTGTTTTGTTTGCAGGCAGGTCAAGTTCGAAGATGGGGGCTATATCGATCCAAGATTTGATATAGTCCCCATATAAACCGAACTCCCGATTTGGAGTCTTGGGCTCTTAAAACCCGTAGTTTTTATCCAATTTTACTGAAATTGGAAATCTAGATGTGTTTTAGGACCATAAAAAAGTATGCCGAAAATGGTGAGTATCGGTCCATGCTTTGGTGTAGCCCCCATATAGACCGATCTCCCGATACTGGCGTCTAGAAACTGATTTGTTTGAAATTGAAAATCTAGAGGTTTCTAAGACCACAAATAGGTGTGTCGAAAATGGGGAGTATCGGTCCAACTTTTGATATATCTCCCATACAAACTGATCACCCGATTTGGTGTCTTGAGCTAGTTTTTATTCGATTTAGCTAAAATTGGAAATAGATATGTATTTTAGGACCACAAATAGGTGTGCAGAAAATGGGGTGTATCGAAAAGAGAATGAAAATTTGATAAATGAGATCTGTATCGTAATTTTATTGGTACTAGATTTAAAGCCAGATAGGTCGCCAAAAAAATTCTTTATTTAAAGAAGCCGCATCTTTGGTTCGGAATCAATACCAAAATCCTTAAGGGAAGGTCAAAATCTTTGGATCCAAGTAAACTTTTTATACCCTTCACCATAGGATGGGGGGTATATTATTATACCCTCCACCATAGGATGGGGGTATATTAACTTTGTCATTCCGTTTGTAACACATCGAAATATTGCTCTAAGACCCCATAAAGTATATATATATATACATATATATATATATATATATATATATATATATATATATATATATATATATATATATATATATATATATATATATATATATATATATATATATATATATATATATATATATATATATATATATATATATATATATATATTCTGGTTCGTGGTGAAATTCTGAGTCATCTGACCATGTCCGTCCATCCGTCAGTCCGTCCGTCAGTTGAAATCACGCTAACTTCCGGCCACAAATAGGTGTGCAGAAAATGGGGTGTATCGAAAAGAGAATGAAAACTTGATAAATGAGATCTGTATCGTAATTTTATTGGTACTAGATTTAAAGCCAGATAGGTCGCTAAAAAAATCTTTATTTTAAAGAAGCCGCATCTTTGGTTCGGAATCAATACCAAAATCCTTAAGGGAAGGTCAAAATCTTTGGATCCAAGTAAACTTTTTATACCCTCCACCATAGGATGGGGGGTATATTAACTTTGCCATTCCGTTTGTAACACATCGAAATATTGCTCTAAGACCCCATAAAGTATATATATTCTGGTTCGTGGTGAAATTCTGAGTCGATCTGAGCATGTCCGTCCATCCGTCAGTCCGTCCGTCTGTTGAAATCACGCTAACTTCGGAATGAAACAAGCTATCGGCTTGAAACTTGGCACAAGTAGTTGTTATTGATGTAGGTCGGATGGTATTGCAAATGGGCCTTATCGGTCTACTTTTACGTATAGCCCCCATATAAACGGACCCCCAAATTTGGCTTGCGAGGCCTCTAAGAGAAGCAAATTTCATCCGATCCGGCTGAAATTTGGTACACGGTGTTAGTACATGGTGTCTAATAAACATGCAAAAATTGGTTCACATGGGTTCATAATTATATATAGCCCCCATATAAACCGATCCCCCGATTTGGCTTGCGGAGCCTCTAAGAGAAGCAAATTTCATCCGATCCGGCTGAAATTTGGTACATGGCGTTAGTATATGGTCTCTAACAACCATGCAAAAATTGGTCCACATCGGTCCATAATTACATATATAGCTCCATATAGATCGATCCCTCGATTTGGCTTGCAGAGCATCTAAGAGAAACAAATTTCATCCGATCCGGCTGAAATTTGGTACATGATATTAGTATATGGTCTGAAATGACCATGCCAAAAATTGGTCCATATCGGTCCATAATTATATATAGCCCCCATCTAAACCGATCACCAGATTTGACCTCCGGAGCCTCTTGGAAGACCAAAATGTATCTGATTCAGTTGAAATTTGGTACGTGATGTTAAAATATGGCCTCAAACACCCATGCAAAAATTGGTCCACATCGGTCCATAATTATATATAGCCCCCATATAAACCGATTCCCAGTTTTTACATACGGAGCACCTTGGAAGAGCAAAATTCTTCCCATTCGGTTGAAATTTGGTACGTGATGTTAGTATATGGTATCCAACAACCATGTAGAAATTGGTTCCTATCAGTCCATAATTATATATAGCCCCCATATAAACCGATCCCCCGATTTGGCTTGCAGAGCCTCTAAGAGAAACAAATTTCATCCGATCCGGCTGAAATTTCGTAAATGATATTAGTATATGGTCTCAACTGACCATGCAAAAATTGGTCCGTATCGGTCCATAATTATATATAGCCCCCATATAAACCGATCACCAGATTTGACCTCCGGAGCCTCTTGGAAGACCAAAATTCATCTGATTCAGTTGAAATTTGGTACGTGATGTTAATATATGGCCTCAAACACCCATGCAAGAATTGGTCGATACCGGTCCATAATTATATATAGGCCCCATATAAACCGATCCCCAGATTTGACCTACGGAGCACCTTGGAAGAGCAAAATTCTTCCCATTCGGTTGAAATTTGGTACGTGATGTAAGTATATGGTATCCAACAACCATGCAGGAATTGGTTCCTATCAGTCCATAATTATATATAGCTCCCATATAAACCGATCCCCCGATTTGGCTTGCAGAGCCTTTTGGAGAAGAAAAATTTATCCGATCTGGTTGAAATTTGGTACGTGGTGGTTAGGTTAGGTTAGGTGGCAGCCCGATGTATCAGGCTCACTTAGACTATTCAGTCCATTGTGATACCACATTGGTGAACTTTTCTCTTATCACTGAGTGCTGCCCGATTCCATGTTAAGCTCAATGACAAGGGACCTCCTTTTTATAGCCGAGTCCGAACGGCGTTCCACATTGCAGTGTAAGTGGTTTCACGAACCCTCAGAAATGTCACCAGCATTACTGAGGTGGTGGTAGTATATGATATTTAACAATCATGATAGAAGTGGTCCACATCAGTCCATTATCATTTATAGCCCCCATAAAAACCGATCCCGAGATTTGGTTTTGGAGCCTCTTGAAGGAGCAAATTTTATCCGAGTGAGTTGAAATTTGTGGATAACAGTCTTTCGTATAAGTTTCTACGCAATCCATGGTGGAGGGTACATAAGATTTGGCCTGGCCGAACTTACGGCCGTATATACTTTTTTTTTTGAGTGTAGTCCGCCCAAAAAAAAAAATGCCAAAAAATACCTTCATATCGTCAATACAAAACACATATAATTTTGAGTTAAAATTTTAACTTTATTTTAACTAATTAACCAAGCGCAATAAGAAGAAACACTACTTAGGCATGGACATTGCACATATTCGATAGAGTCTTAGCTACATAAGCTACAGCTGGAATCATTCTATAGACCGAAGTACCACCATGAATAGGATTATGTTCAATGACAGAACCGGCTTCTCCCATAACTTTAATGATCTGCTGAACATTGCCCATATTGAAACAACTTTCCAAGGAAGTAATAGTATTCAAATAATCAGCGAATTGATAAAGCTCAGCAGGAGCTTGGGTTAAAACTTGATTGGGACATGTGTAGCTAGCATCTTTGCAAACAGGCTCAACAACTTGCAATCTCTTAAGAGCATTGGCAATGGCTTTGGCAATTTTCAAGGCCATCAATTGATTGGATTCCTTATAATTGGCTTTTTGCATAATGCTAGCTTCTGCTGCATCATCGACCATGAATGCCTTGTAGACGGCTTCAGGATCACAGGTACGAGTCATACAAAGAATGGTATCACGAAGTTTACCCAAATTCTCAACAGCTTCATCGACCATATTTAAGGGGAATGGTTTATAGACAGCCTGTGACATATGGACAGCCGATACCAAGAGGATGGCTAAGAAGGAAGGCAAACATAAAATACAGAAAAGTTGATATATGGGTACAACAAATGTTTTTATTCTATCGAACATACCTCCAATGAAAATGTTAAGTTTTGGCATATTTCTGAGTTTTTGATCCAACCAACACCTTTAACAAATGTTCCATTAAATTTCTTCCGAAATTAGCTTTTATAGGAAACGCCATTTTTTGCAAATAATAGCTAGCCTTTATTATTTGCTCATATGGATTAATTTCATAGAAAATAGAAGGAAAAATACACAACATTTCTTTTCTTCTTCTGTATTTTTGTATATTCAAATATTTGAGTTTGTCAGCGACCCTGTCATAAATTTAAACAAATTGAAAAGAATAGATTGTACTCGTATTAGCTATTTCCGTGAAACATTAAATTAGATGGATATACAGTAGAGCTCGACCGGAGTGGTTTTTCTTTTCGCCCAAGACGATGTTCGGCAAAAAAAGCAATAATCGATCGAAGCCAATTATTTTCCTGAAATTTGTAATTAAACAAATTTGCTGTGTTTTTATACCCACCATCATAGAATGGTGATGGGGGTATAATAAGTTTGTCATTCCGTGTGTAACACATTCTCGATCAGGGAGAAATTCTAAGACGATATAAGCATGTCCGTCTGTCTGTCTGTATGTTGTAATCACGCTACAGCCTTCCATAATTGCGCTATCGTCCTGAAATTTGGCACAGATTCGTTTGTTGGTTGCAGGCAGGTCAAATTCGAAGATGGGCTATATCGGTCGAAGTTTTGATATAGTCCCCATATAAACCGATTTCTCGATTTGGGGTCTTGGGCTTATAAAAAAACGTAGTTTTTGTCCAATCAGCCTGAAATTGAAAATCTACAGGTACTTGAGGACCATAAAGAGGTGTGCCGAAAATGGTGCCCATCGGACCATGTTTTGGTATAGCCCCCATATAGACCGATCTCCCGATTTTGCTTCTTGGGCGTCTAGAAACTGTATTCTCTATCCGATTTTCCTGAAATTGAAAATCTAGAGGTATTTTAGGACCATAAAGAAGTGTATGGAAAATGGTCCGTATCGGTCGATGTTTTGGTATATCCCCCATATAGACCGATCTCCCGATTTTGCTTCCTGGGCTTCTAGAAACTGTATTTACTATCCAATTTGCTTGAAATTAGAAATTTAGACGTATTTGGGGACCTTAAAGAGGTGTGTCGAAAATGGTCCGTATCAGTCCATTTTTTGGTATAACCCCCTATAGACCGATCTCCCGATTTTGGTTCTTGGGCGTCTAGAAACTGTATTTTCTATCCGATTTCCTCAAATTGAAAATCTAGAGGTATTTTAGGACTATAAAGAGGTCCGAAAATGGTCCGTATCGGTCCATGTTTTGGTATAGCCCCCATTAAGACCGATCTCCCGATTTTGGTTCTTGGGCGTCTAGAAACTATATTTTCTATCCGATTTTCCTCAAATTGAAAATCTAGAGGTATTTTGGGACCCCAAATATGTGTTCCGAAATTGGGATGTATTGCTCAATTTTTTTTGTATAACCCCAATATAGACCGATCTCTCGGTTTTACTTGTTGGGCATCTAGAGACTATATTTTCTAGCCGATTTGCTTGAAATTGAAAATCGACAGGTATTTTAAGATCACAAATAGGTGTGTCGCAAATGGTGCCTATTGGTCCATATTTTGGTATAGCCCCCATATAGACAGATCTCCCGACTTTATTTCTTGGGCTTCTAGAATTCGTAGTTTTAACCAATTCGTCTGAAAGTGGAATTCTAGAGGTATTTGAGGAACATTAAGAGGTGGTGAGTATTGGTCCATGTTTTGGTATAGGCCCCATATAGGCCTAACTCCCGAATTTATTTCTAGGACTTCAATCATCATCAGGGTTGGCCTGTCACAAACTGTGACTTTTGCGACATACATTTGCGACGGTATAATACGTATGTCGCAAAAGTCGTAAACCTACTGTAAAAAACCTAATTTTGAAAAGAAGAAATCCTGAACATTTTTTAATTTAGTTTGACAGCATTCGCTGTGAGTTTCTGCAGAAATTTGTGAACGTTTTCCCACGGTCAAGCCTATTTTCTTAGGTGGTATCAAAATACCTTGGGGTTATATTGGACAGGAGACTGAACTTAAAGCTAATGGCGTTTTCTTTTCTTGTAAAAAATGCGCACTTTTTTGCATTTTGCCCGGGAAATGTACTTTTTAGGTTCTTTTATAAAAAAACAGGCAAAAGTGCGAAAAGGCTTTGAATTCTGTTGTGAAAATAGTGCCACGCATAGAGGCAAATTACGGGCATTTTCAGCACTGCCAACAAACGAGAGTGCTGCGATTGCCCTGTTTCCTTCTTTGAATTCTTTTCTGCCCGCTGAAATGATAGCATTTTTTTAGGTTGTTGGTAACATTTTAAAAATGCGCATTCTGTACAGAGAAAACGACGGCAAAGCACTTTTTTCAGAAAAGAAAACACCATAAGAAAGGACGAGAAAATCCACGGTTACCCTGTACTCGTGCAAAAGCCAATAGGGAAAATGTGGGGACTGAAACCGAAAATTGTGAACATTCCTAAGAATTGAAACTTCTTCGCACATACAATCGTCTTGCATATCATCGAATTCGCTGCCTAACTGACGCGACTAAAGTATTTTGAGTTAGCGACTTTTATTACTTTTTCTACATTTACGACGTGTATGTGACGTTTACAACTTTGCGACAGTCGCAAACCTAAAAAAGTTCGATACAGACCATCTCTGATCATCATATACACTATATGTTTTAGATTTCTCTAAAACTCAAACAAAATTGGTTCTCATAAATCCAGAATCTGAGATGGTCTTCATAGGTAGAATCTTTAATTTTTTTCTGCGGGAAGCGTACTGGTTGAACGGATTTGCTTTGGGGAAGATTTGTCATCAAATCCCCTAAAAAGCTATATATTGTCAAGTAACCCGCTACGACGATAAGTTTTCAAAGTAAACTATTATATTTGATTCATGGTGGTGGGTATTTAAGATTCGGCCCGGCCGAACTTACTGCTCTATATACTTGTTTGGTTAAATATTAGCATATTTTATTCAACAAACGTCAAAACAAGGTTATTCAGTTCATGTCTTATAATTTTCTTTTAGAACTAATAGACTTTTTATTAGAAACAAGTATATACAGCAGTAAATTCGGCCGGGCCGAATCTTAAATACCCACCACCGTGAATCAAATTTGATAGTTTCCTTTGAAATTTCAGGGGGGTTTAGTGACAGATATTCTCCCAAGCAGAGCAGTTCAACAAGTACACTTCCCGAAGATCAATTCAAAGATTTTACCTACACTGAAAAAAATATTGTCGTGAGGTCAAATATTTCATGTCTTTAAAATACGAATGCAAATTTTGCTTAGCATGGACGACGCATTTCTCTAATATAAAGTTTTTTTCTTTGTCCAAAAGTCGATAATCTTTTCAATGAAGTCGTAATGTCCTTATAATTAAGTGATTTGACTTAAAAATGGGTATCATAACATGAAAGAAAAAATGTTTGGGCTAAGGTCAACTTGACTTTAATAATTCAGAAAAATTCTTTAAATTTAATGAATTTGTCTTTAAATTTGTTGCCTTTTTGCGTCTTGACTATAAAGCAAAAAATCGTTCAAATTTAGGACATGTTTTTCTAAACTTTATTTTAAAGATGTTTTTTACTTGAAACACAGTAAAATTTCTACTGGATGTCGAGTCTTAATTTGGAAAATAAAGTTGTCCTTAACTCGTTTTTAAAGGACTTTGATAGCATACGAAGAAAATAAGCTGAAAAAGCGTAAAATTAAAATTTGCTTCCTAGAAGCAAATACACAAAACCCAAATTTAAAAGAGAATTGTGTCTTAAAAGTATCCTTACTTTGGCTCGGAATCAATACCAAATTTTTTAAAGTAAAGACAAAATCTTTGGAACCTGGCATGTTTTTTTTTTCAGTGTATGAAGACTATATCAGATTCTGGATTAATAAGAACCGAGTTGAGTTTTAGAGGAATCATAAACATCTATTGTAAGTGTGCAAGAAAATGATTAAATAAACGCCTTAATTTGAAATCTAAAATCTGTAGATTTTCACCCCCATTATTTAAAGGTTACGAGAAGTAAAATCTGGAAATTTTGCATTCAGTTTAAAGCAGTTTTCATGATCAGTGCGCCTTCTATAACCTCAAGAAGTGAAGTAAACTATGGAGGCATTACTAAATGGACCGATAAAAACTTAATCCGATACACGTTTTTGTGAGACTAAAATACCAGAATATTTACAATTTCAGGCAAATCGGATAAAAACTACGGTTTCTAGAAACCCAAGGAGTTAAATCGGGAGATCGTTCTTATGGGGGCTATACTAAAATATATACCGATACTCACCGTTTTCGGCACACCTCTTTATGACCCGAAAATACCTCTAGATTTCCAAGTTCAGGCAAATTAGATAAAAACTTCGGATTCTAGAAGCCCAAGAAATAAACTCGGGATATCGGTCTATATGGGGGATATACCAAAACATGGACCGATGCTCACCATTTTTGGCACACCTTTTGATGGTCCTCAAGTACCTCTAGATTTTCAATTTCAGGCAAATTTGATAAAAACTACGGTTTCTATAAGCCCAAGACCCCAAATCGGGAGGCCGATTTATATGGGGACCATACCAAAACCTGGACCGATGCTCACCATTTTTGGCACGCCTCTTTACGGTTCTTAAGTACCACTCGATTTCCAATTTCAGGTAAATTGGATAAAAACTGCGGTTTCTATAAGCCCAAGATGTAAAATCGGGAGATCGGTCTATACGGGAGCTATACCAAAATATGGACCGATACTCACAATTTTTTGCACACGTATTTGTGGTCCTGCAATACCTCTAGATTTCCAATTTCAGGCAAATTGAATAAAAACTGCGATTTCTATAAGCCCAAGAAGTAAAATCGGGAGATCGGTCTATATGGGGGCTATACCAAAACATGGACCGATACTCACCATTTTTGGCACACCTCTTTATGGTCATAAAATACCTCTAGATTACAGATTTCAGGCAAATTGGATAAAAACTACGATTTCTATAAGCCCAAGACCCCAAATCGGGAGGTCGATTTATATGGGGACTATATCAAAACCTGGACCGATATAGGCCATCTTCGAACTTGACCTGCCTGCAGACAAAAGACGAGTTAGCGCAAAATTTCAGAACGATTCTTCATTATTGAATACTGCAGCGTGATTACAACAGACAGACCGACAGACAGCCAGACAGACGGACATCGTTATATCGTCTTAGAATTTCTGCCTGATCAAGAATATATATACTTTATATAGTCGGAAATCGATATTTCGCTGTGTTACAAACGGAATGACAAACTTATTATACCCCCGTCTCCATTCTATGGTGGTGGGTATAACTACGGTTTCTAGAAACCCAAGAAGTAAAATCGGGAGATCGGTATATAGGGGGCTATACCAAAACATGGACCGATACTCACCATTTGTGGCACACCTCTTTGTGGTTCTACAATACCTCTAGATTTTAAATTTCAGGCAAATTGGATTAAAACTACGAGTTCTATAAGCCCAAGAAGTAAAATAAGGAGATCTGTCTATATGCGAACTATACCAAAACATGGACCGATACTCACCATTTGTGGCACACCTCTTTATGGTTCTAAGCTACCTCCAGATTTCCAATTTCAGGTAAATTGGATAAAAACTACGGATTCTATAAGACCAAGAAGTAAAATTAGGAGATCTGTCGATATGGGAACTGTACCAAAACATGGACCGATACTCACCATTTTTGGCACACCTCTTTATGGTTCTAAAATATCTCCAGATTTCCAATTTCAGGTAAATTGGATAAAAACTACGCATTCTAGAAGCCCAAGAATTAAAATCGGGGAATCGGAGTATATGGAGGCTATACCAAAACATGAACCGGAACTCACCATTTTTGGCACACCTCTTCATGGTCCTAAAAGACCTCTAGATTCCAAATTTCAGGCAAATTGGGTAAAAACTAAGGTCTCTCTAAGCCCAAGACCCTAAATCGGGAGGTCGGTTTGTATGGGAACTCCCAATACCTGGACCAATACAGCCCATCTTCGAACTTGACCTGCCTGCAGACAAAAGACGAGTCTGTGCAAAAAAACGGTTTACATAAGCCCAAAAAGTAAACTCGGAAGATCGGTCTATATAGAGGCTACACTAGAATATGGACCGATGCACACCATTTTCTAAAAACCTATTTATGGTCATAAAAACCTCTAGAATTCAAATTTAGGCAAATTGGATAAAAACTAAGATTTCTAAGCTCAAGAAGTAAAATCGGGAGCAAGAAGTAATATGAGGGCTATACAAAAACATGAGCCGATACATCACATTTTCGACACACCGATTTTTGGTCTTAAAATAGCTATAGATTTCAAATTTCAGGTAAATTTGATAAAAAACTGCGGTTTCTAGAAGCTCAAGAAGTAAATTCGGGAGAACGGTCTATATTTGGGGCTATACTAGAGGTGTGCACGTGACACGAAATTGTCGTGACTCACGAAAATTTTCGTGATTCATGCGTTAGTCATGAGTCACGCTCATGACAACAGCGTGAGTGTGCGTGAGCGCGATTAACAAACTAAAATGACGTGCGTGAGTCACGAAAATAATGTCTTCGTGAGTGTGCGTGAGTAACGAATTACACTCACGAAAATATTCCTGTTCACCAACATAAAACGTCTAAGAGTTAAATTCAATTACAATTTTAGTGACACCTGGGATGTTAAGAGTTTAATAACACTCTCGATTTTTATAATGCTCATGGACATACGTTTTATGACAAACCCATTCTAGATTCATCGTTTCGGAGAGGCCTTTTTATGCTGGGTTTTTAATAAAAACGTAACTTTTTTCAATCACTTTCTCAACTGACTTATTGTTTTTAGTTTAAATTAATAACTGATTGCTTCAAATAAATTTGTAATTAAAAATGGCTTATTTTTCCGAGTTTGATAAAAAAAGTTAATAGTGTAAATTAATTTTTTAATTAAAAAATTTAAATCATAGTCTTAATTGATTTATTGTTTGTAGTTTGACTAAAACGGTACTTGTATTAATTAATTGTATAATTGAAGTTTTCAGCTTCAATCAACTTTGTAATTGGAAATATTTCGGTGATCAAGCTTCAGCATTTTTTCTTCACATTTCACCATCAGCAGAATGATAGGAAAAATCATTCAAAAACGCGGCAATTGATATGTACACATGTTTTGGCGTAACACCCAACTTTTTAATCATTCCCCTTTAAATTCATAATAAAATATGCCAAAATTTATAATTATTTCTGATGGATTAATTTTTGATTTTAAGGGCCACCTTCAAGGAAAACTATTGTGCCTCGGTCAGGGGTTCTTATTCCTCGAAAAGGATATTGCTTTTGCTCATCTAAGTAATTTTTTTTTGATAGTTTCAGTTTTAAATTATTCACACATTTTATAAATTAAATACGTTTAATTTTATTAATGACACCAACTTTTTCTCATTAAAATTTTTTGAATCGAAAATTTTACAATCTCCTGGGAGATATATTTTTAAAAATTATCAATTTTAGTTTTTAATCAACCACATAACCATATTAGTCTTAGGCTTTATTACAGAGTTTTTCAAGTTCCTCAGCCATATAAGAAACTGCAGGTAGAATCCTTTTGAATACACTGCCTGAATGATCAGGATTGTTTTCCAAATATCCCACATCCTTTCCTACCAGATTAAATACTCGACTAATATTGCCAAGATTTATACATTTTGTTGATGCCACAATTTTACGTAAAAGACTTGTATACTCATTGACTTCTGGGGGTAGAAGAGTTTCAATATTTTCCCGCGTAGGACAAGTGTAGCTAAGATCTTTACAGTTGGGTTCAATAGCCAAAAATTTTGGTGTTACTCTATCAAGTATGGAAGCAAGTTTCATTGCCATAATCGCTTGAGTTTCAGGGAATGCAAATTTTCGCTCAAGTCTGGATTCAGCAGAGTCATTAAGTTGGAAGGCTTCCTTAATGGCTAAAGGATTGCAACTGCGAGCTATACACAGTAGTAAAGAGCTTTGTTCATCCAGTCTCTTTGTAATATCCGAGAAGAGACTAAAAGGATTGAGTCTCAAGGCATCGGTTTTGTGCAAAGCAAATATCAGGATTATAGCTATAATTACAAGAAGAAAATACTTTTTGAAAATTATCAATATATTTGGAATAAAAAAATCCACTTACTACCACACAACCAACTCAATTGAAATTTAACCATTTTAAATGAACGTTTTATCAGCAACTGTGATAAGTTTCAAATCAAATGCGCTTTTATGCATTGAATTCAAAAATTTCCCATTCATTTTTGACAATACGCTTTATTGATTCAATTGGCCTATTTTTTGCTATTTGTTGCGCAAATGCATTATTCTTCAAAAAATATTTGATTTTGGAATAATTTAGTGATGTTTTTTTTTTTTTAAATATTGCATTTTGAAATATTTGATATTTTTAATTTGCTGCTAAAGAAATTTTTTAAACGTCAAAAGAAAACTTTCTTGTCTAAAATTTCGTTCCTCACAAAAGACAGGTCTTCTTTCAGTGTGGGCTTATCCAAAATCTGTGTATCAAATACCAGCAAAAAAGAGCTTCCAAAAAAGTAGTGTGGATCCCCAATTTGTGATCCGAAAATAGTGGAAACTTGGATCATCTCCAATGAATTTTACATGGACATGTAATAGGATGGAAGTACTCCATTTTTGGATCCTTTGCATTGCTTGGAAGTTCATGATGTGCCTTGGAAGTTCATTTACATGAAATTTAAAAATAAAACTAAAAAACAAAATATTTTTCCCAATTTAACTTTTTATTTATTTTATGTTTATACCCACCACCATAGAATGTTGACGGGGGTATGATGAGTTTGTCATTCCGTTTGTAACACATCGAAATATCGATTTCCGACTATATAAAGTATATATATTCTTGATCAGGGAGAAATTCTAAGACGATATAAGCATGTCCGTCTGTCTGTCTGTTGTAATCACGCTAAAGCCTTCAATAATTGCGCTATCGTCCTGAAATTTGGCACAGATTCGTTTTTTTGGTTGCAGGCAGGTCAAGTTCGAAGATGGGCTATATCGGTCCATATAAACCGACCTCCCGTTTTGGGGTACTGGGCTTATAAAAACTGTACTTTTTATCAAATTTGCCTGAAATTGGAAATCTAGAGGTATTTTAGAATCACCAAAAAGTGTACCGAAAATGGTGCTTATCGGCCCATGTTTTGATATAGTCCCCATATAAACCGACCTCCCGATTTGGGGTCTTGGGCTTATAAAAATTTTAGTTTTTATCCAATTTGCCTGAAATTGGAAATCTAGAGGTATTTTAGGACCACCAAAAAGTGCACCGAAAATGGTGCCTATCGGTCCATGTTTTGATATAGCCACCATATAGACCGATCTCCCTATTTTATTACTTGGTCTTTTAGGATCCGTAATTTTACCCAATGTGCCTCCAATCGGAAATCTAGAGGTATTCTAGGACCTTAAGTAGATGTGTCGAAAATGGTGAGTATCGATCCATGTTTTGATATAGCCCCCATATAGAACGATGTCCCGATTTTACTTCTTGGGCTTCTAGAATCCGTAGTTTTTATCCAATTTGGCTGAAATTTGAAATCTAGAGGTACTCTAGGACCCTAAATACGTGTGCCGAAAATGGTGAGTACCGGTCCATGTTTTGATATAGCCCCCATATAGACCGATCTCCCGATTTTACTTCTTGGGCTTCTAGAATCCGTAGTTTTTATCCAATTTGCCTTAAAGTTGAAATCTAGAGGTATTCTAGGACCATAAAGACGTGTGTCGAAAGTGGTGAGTACCGGTCCATGTTTTGATATAGCCCCCATATAGACCGATCTCCCTATTTTACTTCTTGGGCTTCTAAAATCCGTAGTTTTTACCCAATTTGCCTGAAATTGGAAACCTAGAGGTATTCTAGGGCCATAGAGAGGTGTGCCGAATATATTGAGTATCGGTACAGTTTTTGATATAGCCCCCTTATAAACCGGCCCTCCTATTTGGGGTCTAGATTCTAGAACTACAATTACATGTGCTCAATACTGTGTGCTTTGGTATAGCCCCCATTGCACCAAACACCCGATTTAACTCCTAGGGTTTCTAGGAATTGTAGTTTTTATCCGATTTGCCACAAATTGAAAATATACTGGCATTTTAGACCCATCACAAAGTAAATATGATTTAGTTTTATCGGTCCATTTGGTAAGGACCTTCTGTTGAAATCACGCTAACTTCCGAACGAAACAAGCTATCGACTTGAAACTTGGCACACGTAGTTGTTATTGATGTAGGTCGGGTGGTATTGCAAATGGGCATATAAACCGACGCTCAGATTTGGCTTGCGGAGCCTCTTGGAGGAACAAAATTGATCCGATCCGGTTGAAATTTTGTACATAGTGTTGGTATATGGTCTCTAACAACCATGCAGAAATTGGTTCATATAGGTCCATAATAATATATAACCCCCATATAAACCGATCCCCAGATTTGGCTTGTAGAGCCTCAAAGGGAAGCAAATTTCATCCGATCCGGCTGAAATTTGGCACATGATGTTGGTATATGGTTTCTAACAACCGTGCAAAAATTGGTCCACATCGGTCCATAATTATATATAGCCCCCATATAAACCGATCCCCAGATTTGGCTTCCGGAGCCTCTAAGAGAACCAAATTTCATTCGATCCAGTTGAAACGTAGTACGTGGTGTTAGTATATAGTCTCTAACAACCATGCCAGAATTGGTCAATATAGATCCATAATTATATATAGTCCCCATATAAACCGATGCCCAGATGTGAACTCCGGAGCCTCTTGGAGGAGCAAAATTCATCCGATCGGGTTGAAATTCGGTACATGGTGTTAGTATGTGGTCTCAAAAAATTGGTCCACATCGGTCCATAATTATATATAGCCCCCATAGAAACCAATCCCCAGATTTGACTTCCGGAGCCTCTTGGAGAAGCAAATTTCATCCGATCCGGTTGAATTTTGGTACGTGGTGTTAGTACGTGGTATCTAACAACCATGCCAAAATTGCTCCGTATCGATCTATATTATATATAGCCTCCAAATCACAGAAAAATCACGATTCACAAATAATCACAAGGCAAAAATAATCTACCAAAATTTTATTCCCATAGAAAATTAGTCAAAATTTTATTTCTATAGAAAATTTGGTCTAAATTGTACTTCTATAGAAAATTTTGTCATTTTGACATTTTATGTCTTGAGGAAATTTTGTCAAAATGTTATTTCTATAGAAAATTTATGAAGCATTTCATAGTTGGAGAGGAATATTATGCAAAATCTTCCAAAATATCAAGAATTTTACCAATCTACCAAACAGTAAACAATCTGTCATTTTTGGTATACTCGTGTTCATAATTGTATATAGCCACCATATAAAGCGACCCCCATATTTCAATTCTGGCTCTATAATTACAGCACCGTGGTGCAAGGTCGTGGGTTCGATTCCTGCTACGACCGAACACCAAAAAGTTTTTCAGCGGTGGATTATCCCACCTCAGTAATGCTGGTGACATTTCTGAGGGTTTTAAAGCTTCTCTAAGTGGTTTCACTGCAATATGGAACGCCGTTCGGACTCGGCTATAAAAAGGAGGTTCCTTGTCATTGAGCTTAACATGGAATCGGGCAGCACTCAATGATAAGAGAGAAGTTCACCAATGTGGTATCACAATGGACTGAATAGTCTAAGTGAGCCTGATATATCGGGCTGCAACCTAACCTAACCTAACCTACAGCACAAAGGTTCATATCGGTTCGTAATTATTTCTTCCCTATATATACCGGTCAAGAACTGAACATATACGTATTTAATCATCCTTTATTTTGTCTACTATATATCCCGCATGGACTAACTTACAATTTAGAAGATAATGTTAAGAAGTTTTAAGATGCCTTGCCATCGGCCGCAACCCAAGTAATTTAATTGTGGATGAACGTTTCTACGCAATCCATGGTGGAGGGTAAACAAGATTCGGCCTTGCCGAACTTACGTCCGTATATACTTGTTTTTTTTCCAATCCACTCTTTTGTTTTTGCAGAAAACAAAAAAAAATAGCAAATGTCCATATGTCTATGGATAAATCTATTCCATATGCCTATGGATAAATCTATTCCATCAGTGTGACTATTTTAGTATGTTTGCAGTTAAATTTAGCATTTATTTTTTGTATTTAACCGCAAAAGTATTTAACTTTTTTATTTTTAGTTTATCAGTGTGACTACCTTAGTATTTTTTCAGCTAAATTTAGCATTTATTTTTTGTATTTAACCGCAAAAGTATTTAACTTTTTCATTTTTAACTTATTAAATTCTATTCGCAAAATTTCAAATTAATTCATACTATTTAGAATTATAAGTTCGTCCATTTGCATACGCAAAAAAGAAAATCTTTCCTCCCAAACGCAATTTTAGACAAACAAATATCATTTCCCGTTTGATTTTCGCTTTAAGGAAGTTTGTTGGGAAGTAAAGTTTATACTTTTTTTGTAATAAACGTTGATTCTTTTACAGGATGTAAAAACAATTTCAACCAAGTCTAACTAAATTTTTTTTTTTTTAATTTTTCTGGTTAATTGCATCTTTTCTCACATCTTTCTCAGTTCCACGAAGTTTATTTAGTTCTTGTCATCTTTTTCTGTAATACAGTTAAGCACTTAAGCATTTATAGAGCATAGTTTTGGGCGCCCACGAGCAGATGTAAAGAAACTTTATTTAACAGAAACATACCTTCAATTGGCCACTCTCTTAAAAATAGGACTAACAAACGAACTTTAGCGCCATTATACAGACAGACGGATAACTTCGGACATCAATATGCCGATGTGTTACAATACAGGTATTTTAAGTGGAAACCAAAAACCATATTTGCCCATTAAATTTGGAATAATCTGTATAAAATTAAGGTAATCTTTCACTTGAGGAGTTCGCATACCGTACACTTCACTGCTGGGAAGTTTCTTGTCAAAAAGAGTTTCGTGTACAATCCAACAAAAATATCGCTTCATTTTTTTCTTGCTTAAAACTAGACTATTCAATTCAAAAGTACAATATAATGGGTCATAAAAATACATGCCCATTTGTGCAAATAATCCGGTTTCTTACTTTTAGTATCTTTGAATCTTTGTTCTAATAAATAAAAATTGAATGTTTATGTAGAACTAGAGTAACCCGGCCCGCTTCGCTGCGCCTTCCGAATCGTATTTTTATACCCACCACCATAGAATGGTGATGGGGGTATAATAAATTTGTCATTCCGTGTGTAACACATCGAAATATCGATTTTCGACTATAAATTTCAGGACGCTATCGTCCTGAAATTTGACACAGATTCGTTTTTTGTATGCAAGCAGGTCAAGTTCGAAGATGGGCTATATCGGTCCAAGTTTTGATATAGTCCCCATATAAACCTACTTTCCGATTTGGGGTCTTGGGCTTATAAAAAACCATAGTTTTTATCCAATTTGCCTGAAATTGAAAAGCTAAAAGTACTTGAGGACCATAATCTCTCCCCACGTCCTCTGTAAATTTCAAGTAAATTGGGAAAGTTTAATTGTTTCTCTGTATGTACTTAAGGAGATGCGGATGTCTCTCTATGCCCTTTTATTTTTCCCTGACCAAATATTGGAAAATCAGGAACTTGATATAAATTTCATAACCTCACCCAGTTTTTCCGTAAAATTTCAGTCGGAGGACTTTAGAGTTTTGTTTTCACTGCACTTTAAAAATGTCGAGCAAGGGTGAGGCCCCCCTCCTCGACCAAATATCCAAAAATAAAGTAGTCGTTCTTTGTCTAGTAGCCCCCTTTAAACTTCCCTGCAAATTTCAAGCTAATCGAATAATTTTGTTCCAAAAAGTCGGGCAAGGGGAAGGTACCCGTCCCCCTCCCCGTCCACATATGAACACATCAGCTATCCCATATTAATTTCATAACCTCACTGCATATTCCCTGAAAATCTCAGTTAATTTACAGAATTTTAGTTTTCTCACGGAGGGGAAGCCCCCCTCCGTGACCAAATAACGAATAATTAAGTAGCGGTTCTTTGTCTAGATGCCAACTCCAACCTTCAATGAAAATTTCAAGCAAATCGATCAATTTTGGTCCAATTTTTAAGAAGTCGGACAAAGGGGAGGTCCCCTTTCGCGATCATGTGTCAAAAAATGAGGTACCCTATTTTCACCACATGAGAGCCCGCTACGATCTGTGTTTTCCAATTTCAAGTAAATTGGAAAAGTTTAATTGTTTCTCTGTATATACTTAAGGAGAAGCGGATGACTGCCTATGCTCTTTTATTTTTCCCTGACCAAATATTGGAAAATCAGGAACTTGATATAAATTTCATAACCTCACCCAGTTTTTCCGTAAACTTTCATTCGGAGGACTTTAGAGTTTTGTTTTCATTGTACTTTAAAAAAGTCGAGCAAAGGGGAGGTCCCCCTCCCCGACCAAATATCCAAAAATAAAGTAGTCGTTCTTTATATAGACGCCTCCTTTCACCTTCCCTGAAAATTTCAAGCAAATCGGATAATTTTGTTTCAAAAAATCGGGCAAGGGGAAGGTACCCGTCCCCCTTCCCGGCCACATATGAACACATCAGCTATCCCATATTAATTTTATAACCTCACAGCATATTCCCTGAAAATCTCAGTTAATTTACAGAATTTTAGTTTTCTCACGAAGGGGAAGTCCCCCTCCGTGACCAAATAACGAATAATTAAGTAGCGGTTCTTTGTCTAGATGCCAACTCCAACCTTCAATGAAAATTTCAAGCAAATCGATCAACTTTGGTCCAATTTTTAAGAAGTCGGACAAAGGGGAGGTCCCCTTCAGCGATCATGTGTCAAAAAATGAGGTACCCTTTTTCACCACATGAGAGCCCGCTACGATCTGTGTTTTCCAATTTCAAGTATATTGGAAAAGTTTAACTGTTTCTCTGTATATACTTAAGGAGAAGCGGATGACTGCCTATGCTCTTTTATTTTTCCCTGACCAAATATTGGAAAATCAGGAACTTGATATAAATTTCATAATCTCACCCAGTTTTTCCGTAAACTTTCATTCGGAGGACTTTAGAGTTTTGTTTTCATTGTACTTTAAAAAAGTCGAGCAAAGGGGAGGTCCCCCTCCCCGACCAAATATCCAAAAATAAAGTAGTCGTTCTTTATATAGACGCCTCCTTTCACCTTCCCTGAAAATTTCAAGCAAATCGGATAATTTTGTTTCAAAAAGTCGGGCAAGGGGAAGGTCCCCCCCCCCATCCACATATGAACACCTCAGGTATCCCATATTAATTTCATAACCTCACCGCATGATCCCTGTACATCTGAGGTCATTTACAGAATTTTAGTTTTCTCACTGTACTTTAAAAACAAAAATGGTCGAACAAAGGGGAGGTCCCCTCCGCGACCAAATATCGAAAAATTGAGTAGCGGTTCTTTGTCTAGATGCCAACGCCAACCTTCAATGAAAATTTCAAGCAAATCGGTCAACTTTGGTTCAATTTTTAAAAAGTCGGACAAAGAGGAGGTCCCCTTCCGCGATCATGTGTCAAAAAATGAGGTACCCTATTTTCACCACACGAGAGCCCCCTACGATCTGTGAAATTTCAAGTAAATCGGTCCAGCCGTTGCCGAGCTTACCCGGAACATACAAACAAACAAACAAACAAACAAATAAACAAACAAACAAATAAACAAACAAACAAATACACAAACAAACAAACAAATAAACAAACAAACAAACAAACACACACACAAACAAACATATTTTGAATTTTATATATATATATGGATTTGGTATTCATCATTGTGATGTAGATACCTTTAGACTATTGTTTTTAATAGACATACTCTCGGCAGAAAAATGAAAAACTTTAACTCAGTTCTGATAGTTTGCAGTAAGTAGGATCTTCGACAAGAAAATATAAAAAATTAATAGCTACCTTTCTTCTGGAAATATAAGCTGCACTTGTGATATCGAGTGCAACTTTAATTCATGATCCCTTGCAGATGATGTCCAATTTAATCGATACCCTTGACAGGCAACGAAGCGTATTGCTATGTGTGGCAAATAGTTGTGATCCTTTTGCTATGTACAAAATATTCGATATAGAAGATGATGTTGAAGATATTGTCAAGAAGAAATCGGTATTACCGGAATCACCAGAAGTTTTAGTATTAAAATTGAATGCAGCTATTGAAAGTGCTGTACAATTGCTTTTGAAACTAGAGCCCAATTGTATTAACAATGACTATACTTGTCCCCATGAAGTTGATGGTGAAATTCCCAAGGAAATATTTGATTACACAGATTTACTGAGTGTCATTTCTTTTGGCAGAAAGTGTTTGAATGCCCAAAATATTCATAAAGCTTTTAATGCTTTAGCAAATGGTATTGCCTATGCTGAAGAGAATAATGCTACTGAAGGACACTTCACTCGTCGCATGGTACGACCTACGGCTTATGTTGCTGAAGAATTTCGCAAATTATGTAATGAGATTTAATAGTGACATATCGACGACACACTCTTAATATGGTATCAACGAAGTCATCGAACGATTCTATACTCTGTCCAATAAAATGAACTCTGATAATAATATGAACATCCGTAATAGCTTTTCTTTTTTTACACGTTGTACTGCATTAATAAGAACTATGTTTGTACGTAATGGCACAATACCCCACTACCCAACTCATTCTGATACCAACGATGTTTCATGGTTTTGTCACTTCGTTTACATAGATCTGGAAGAATTTTATTTTATTTTATTATTTTTTTTTTGTGACAGGAAACGATAGTTTGTTGCCCTGTTCTGTGCTTCACCAAATAATGTCAATAATTTAAAGTTCAGCTAAAAGAAGGTGGCAGCCTGATGTATCAGGCTCACTGAGACTATTCAGTCCATTGTGATACCACATTGGTGGACTTCTCTCTTATCACTGAGTGCTGCCCGATTCCATGTTAAGCTCAATGACAGGGGACCTCCTTTTTATAGCCGAGTCCGAACGGCATTCCACATTGCAGTGAAACCACTTAAAGAAGTTTTTAAACCCTCACACCAGCATTACTGAGATGGGATAATCCACCGCTGAAAAGCTTTTTGGTGTTCGGTCGAAGCAGGAATCGAACCCAGGACCTTGTGTATGGAAGACGGGCATGCTAACCATTGCACCACTGTGGCTCATGGAATTGTTGTGTTTGTAGAAAGTTTCCTTTACTCTAATAATTTTTCGCGTACGGTAGTTAAATAAGCTAAACAACGGTAAAAAAAATATACACAAATGAAGCATAAACATTTACTAAATTCGTACTTCTGAATTAACTATTGTTCATTATTTCTTTAAAATTGTAATAGAAATGCCCCCATCTTGAACTTGAAGGTATGACATTAAAGATATTTTTGCAATTTTGAACTCCAATTTTTTCCTACAAACTACAAAATGTTCTTTAACAAGTCATAGCAAACAAACAAAAAAACAAGTATATACAGCAGTAAGTTCGGCCGGGCCGAATCTTAAATACCCACCACCATGATTTCCAATTTCAGGCAAATTAGACAAAAACTAGGCATTATATAAGTCCAAGAACTAGAATCTTGAGATCGGTCTATGTGGGTGCTATATCAAAACATGGGCCGATACTCACCATTTTTGACACACCTCTTTATGGTCGCAAAATACATCTAGATTTCCAATTTCAAGCAAATTGGATAAAAACTACGGTTTCTATAAGCCCAAAAAGTAAAATCGGGATATCAGTCCATATGGGGGCTATACCAAAACATGGACCGATAATCACCATTTTTGACACACCTCTTTATGGTCCCAAAATACCTCTAAATTTCCAATTTCAGGCAAATTGGATAAAAACTACGGTTTCTATAAGTCCAAGAAGTAAAATCGGGATATGGGTCTATATAGGGGCTATACCAAAACATGGACCGATACTCACCAGTTTTTAACACATTTCTTTATGGTCCTAAAATACCTTTAGGTTTCTAATTTCAGGCAAATTGTATAAACACTACGGTTTCTATAAGCCCAGGACCCCAAATCGGGAGGTCGGTTTATATGGGGACTATATCAAAACCTGGACCGATATAGCTCATCTTCGACCTTGACCTGTCTCCAAACAAAAGACGAGTGAAGACTGTAGCGTGATTACAAGAGACACAGACAGACGGACATGGTTATATCGTCATAGAAATTCTCTCTGATCAAGAATATATATACTTTGTATAGTGAGAAATCGATATTTCGATGTGTTACACACGGAATGAAAAACTTATTATACCCTCGCCTATGGTGGTGGTTATAATAACAAACGTTCCCTATCCAGACATTTGTATCTTGACGCTCACTTCATATCGGTAGATCTGGTAATTAAAGTGACAGGTCACTTCCATATGTTTGACCAGAGCTGAGACTGCTCCATACTCAACAGGGATTAATCCATAAGGTAGATTCAGTACTGACTGAGGAGAATATACTGAATTGCGCCATCTGTTGTCAATCCCACATTTCCCAACCATTTTATAGTAGCTTAGGATCACTATTGACTCCCGATACCGAGACATATGAAATCATAATATTTCGTCGATTAAGTTAAAGGGTGATACGATCAAAATTTGGTCAAGGGAAAACGCGTGTAAATCGGTGAAATCGTTTATTTAAAAAATCAAATTAAATTTCTTTTTCAAGTTCAATTAGTATAAAATTCAGGAAAAATATTCAGTTAGGCTTTTGCTTTTCCAAATCCGAATTGCCAGGCCTCACGCTTGACACCTGCCATCAGATTTTGTACAGCCACCTTGTCCACCTTCTTCGCCGCAGAAAGCCAGTTTGCCTTGAACTGCTGCTCGTTCTTAGCAGTTTTTTTGGTCTTCTTTAGGTTCCGCTTGACAATAGCCCAGTATTTCTCAATTGGGCGGAGCTCTGGCGTGTTGGGAGGGTTCTTGTCCTTGGGAACCACCTGCACGTTGTTGGCGGCGTACCACTCCATGGCCTTTTTACCGTAATGGCAAGATGCCAAATCCGGCCAAAACAGTACGGAACAACCGTGTTTCTTCAGGAAAGGCAGCAGACGTTTATTCAAACACTCTTTCACGTAAATTTCTTGGTTGACAGTCCCGGAAGCTATGAAAATGCTGCTTTTCAAGCCACAGGTACAGATGGCTTGCCAAACCAGATATTTCTTTGCGAACTTTGACAGATTTATGTGCTTGAAAATATCTGCTACCTTTCCCCTTCCTTTTGCCGTATAAAACTCCTGTCCCGGAAGCTGCTTGTAGTCGGCTTTGACGTAGGTTTCGTCGTCCATTACCACGCAGTCAAACTTCGTCAGCATCGTCGTGTACAGCCTCCGGGATCGCGCTTTGGCCGTCGTATTTTGTTTATCATCGCGATTTGGAGTCACTACCTTCGTGTAAGTCGATAGTCCGGCTCGTTTTTTGGCTCGATGCACGGTTGTAGACGATACACCCAGCTTATTTGCGGCATCTCGGAGAGAGAGGTTAGGGTTTCGCTTGAAACTACCGCAACTCTCTTTGTCGTCTCAGCGGCTTCCGGTTTTCGATTTCCCCCCGATCCAGACTCGGATTTTCGCGATGCGCGAGCAAAATTTTGATACGCTGATCTTCTTGCTTGGACGGCATTTTGACAACTGAAGAGTGAATTCCAAAATCAAAATAGGAGCAACATTCTACACACACACACCTTCAAAATGAGGGGTGTTCAGGTTTTTTAAATTCAAAATTGAAAGAAATACGTCAAGTTTATATTGACCAAATTTTGACCGTATCACCTTTTATATAATCTATGTTTGTTTGTATGTTCCGAGTTGGCTCCGAAACGGCTGAACCGATTTACTTGAAACTTTCAAAGATCGTAGGGGGTGTTCATGTAGTGAAAATATGGTATCTCATTTTTATACCCTCCACCATAGGATGGGGGTATATTAACTTTGTCATTCCGTTTGTAACACATCGAAATATTGCTCTAAGACCCCATAAAGTATATATATTCTGGGTCGTGGTGAAATTCTGAGTCGATCTAAGCATGTCCGTCCGTCCGTCCGTCTGTCCGTCTGTCCGGCTGTCCGTCCGTCTGTGGAAATCACGCTAACTTCCGAACGAAACAAGCTATCGACTTGAAACTTGGCACAAGTAGTTGTTATTGATGTAGGTCGGATGGTATTGAAAATGGGCCATATCGGACCACGTTTACGTATAGCCCCCATATAAACCGATCCCCAAATTTGGCTTGGGGAGCCTCCCGGAGCAGCAACATTCATCCGATCCGGTTGAAATTTGGTACGTGGTCTTAGTATACGGTCTCTAACAACCATGCAAAAATTGGTCCATATCGGTCCATAATTATATATAGCCCCCATATAAACCGATCCCCAGATTTGACCTCCGGAGCCTCTTGGAGGGGCAAAATTCATCCGATCCGATTGAAATTTGGTACCTGATGTAAGTATATGGTCTCTAACAACCATGCAAAAATTGGTCCATATCGGTCCATAATTATATATAGCCCCCATATAAACCGATCCCCAGATTTGACCTCCGGAGACTTTTGGAGGGGCAAAATTCATCCGATCCGGTTGAAATTTGGTACCTGATGTTAGTATGCGGCCTCTAACTACCATGCAAAAATTGGTCCATATCGGTCCATAATTATATATAGCTCCCATATAAACCGATCCCCAGATTTGACCACCGGAGCCTCTTGGAGGAGCAAAATTCATCCGATCCGGTTGAAATTTAGTACATGGTCTTAGTATACGGTTTTTAACAACCATGCAAAAATTGGTCCATATCGGTCCATAATTATATATATCCCCTATATAAACCGATCCCCAGATTTGACCTCCGGAGCCTCTTGGAAGAGCAAAATTCATCCGATCCAGTTGAAATTTGGTACATGGTGTTAGTATATGGTCTCTAACAACCATGCAAAAATTGGTCCATATCGGTCCATAATTATATATAGTTCCCATATAAACCGTCCCCAGATTTGACGTCCGGAACCTCTTGGAGGAGCAAAAGTCATCCGATACGGTTGAAATTTGGTACATTTTGTCAATATATGGCCTGTAACAGCCATGTAAAAATTGGTCCATATCGGTCTTTAGTTATATATAGCCGATGACTTATTACACAAAAATTGGTCCATATCGCCAAAAATAATCTACCAAAACTTTATTTCCATAGAAAATTTTGTCAAATTTTATTACTATAGAAAGTTTTGTCAAAATTTCATTTCTATAGAAAGTTTTGTCAAAAGTTTATTTCTATACAAATGTTTGTCAAAATTTTATTTCCATAGAAAATTTTGTCAAAATTTTATTTCTATAGAAAATTTTGTAATCTACCAAAACTTTATTTCCATAGAAAATTTTGTCAAATTTTATTACTATAGAAAGTTTTGTTAAAATTTCATTTCTATAGAAAGTTTTGTCAAAAGTTTATTTCTATAGAAATGTTTGTCAAAATTTTATTTCTATAGAAAATTTTGTAAAAAAATTATTTCTGTAGAAAATTTTGTAAACATTTTATTTCTATACAAAATTTTGTCAAAATTTTATTTCTATACAAAATTTTGTCAACATTTTATTTCTATAGAAATTTTTGTCAAAATTGTATTGCTACAGAAAATTTTGTCAACATTTTACTTCCATAGAAAATTTTGTCAACATTTTATTTCTATAGAAAATTTTGTCAAGTTTTTATTTCTATAGAAAATTTTGTCAAATTTTTATTTCTATAGAAAATTTTGTCAAAATTTTATTTTTATAGAAATTTTTGTCAAGGTTTCATTTCTATAGAAAATTTTGTCAAAATTTTATTTCTATAGAAAATTTTGTCAAACTAGATTATATACGTATTTAATCTGCCTTTTTTTGTTTAATATATACCCCGTATGGGCTAACTTACAATTTAGAAGACAGTGTTAAAAAGTTTTACGATACCTTGCCATCGGCAAGTGTTATCGCAACCCAAGTAATTCGATTGTGGATGACAGCCTTTAGTAGAAGTTCCTACGCAATCCATGGTGGAGGGTACATAAGATTCGGCCTGGCCGAACTTACGGCCGTATATACTTGTTTGACACTTGGTCGTAGAGGGGGACCTCCCCTTTGTCTGACTTTTTGAAAATTGAACCAAATTTGACCGATTTGCTTGAAATTTTCATTGAAGGTTGGGGTTGGCATCTAGACAAAGATCCGCTACTATTTATTTCGAAATTTGTCGGCGGAGGGGGACCTCCCCTTTGTTCGACTTTTTTTTTTAAGTACAGTGAAAAAAACTAAAATTATCTAAATTATCTGAGATTTACAGAGAACATGCGGTGAGGTTATGGAATGAATATGGGGTACCTGATGATTTCATATGTGGACGGGGAGGGGACCTCCCACTTGCCTTACTTTTTGAAACATCGAACAAAATTAAGCGATTTGGTTGAAAGTTTCATTGAATGTTGGGGTTGGCATCTAGACAAAAATCCGTCACATTATTTTTCGATATTTGGTCGGGGAGGGGGACCACCCCTTTGCCCGACTTTCTTTTTAAGTACAGTGAAAACAAAACTAAACTCCCCCAACTGAAATTTTACGGAAAAAATGGGTGAGGTTATGAAATTTATATCAAGGTTCTGATTTTTTAATAAAAATACAAGGGCATAGGGAGACATCCGCTTCTCTTAAGTACATACAGAGAAACAATTAAACTTTACCGAGTTACTTGAAATTTACAGTGGACTGGGGATAGGTTACTATATTAATAGTTGATACCTGATTTTGTGATATTTGGACGGAAGAGAGGCCGCCCCTTTAGGCTTATAATTTGCTTGACATTTTCTGGGACGTTTACAAAAGATGCGCTACATCACTTTTCGATATTTGGTCGGGGAGGAGGTCCTCCTCTAAAACTGCAAAAAAAAAAACACAAAAATTCTTAAATTTTCTTGAAATTTACAAAGGCAGTGGGGGAAGGTTATGAACGAAGAGGCAACCTTCCTTGCCCCACACTTGAAGGAAAGTTTCAATAATTTTCAGGGAAGGTTAGGGGTGCTATTCACTACGGTGTTTGTCGATATTGTATCGGGGAAAGTGACGTCCCTTTAAAACATCTCCGATCTACTTGAAATTTACAGGGAACATGGGAGGAGGTGATTAAATTTATACATGATTTTTAAATTAGTATATGATTTTTCGATATCTGATTGGGTAAGGGAAAAATTTAAATAAACTTTGTCGATATACTTCGATAGAATTTATAGGGACCATTGAGTAGTTGTGTAATTAATATAGGTTACGTGATAGTCCGATATCAGGTCGGAGTGGAGCGAAGGTGGGGAGAGGGTTCCCTTTTGTCCGTTTTTTTTTGTTCTTAAATTGAAAGTAGAGGGTTGTGCGTAAATGGTAACTCGGTACATAATTTTATGATTTTTGCACAGGCCATACTTCTTTTTTAGTAAAGAACTTAAATTTACATGAAATTGGCAGCCAACGTAGAGGGTCCATCATTATTCAACAGTTTAGCAAATGTTAATGTGGTAAAATTTTTTACTATTTTTGCTTTTTCCGATTTATTGGATGGGAAACAGTTTGTATGTTCTTTGTATTTTATTATAATATAATGCTTAATTTTCAGATATGTTGAGGAGAAGGATACCTTTCCTTGATAAACCACACTTAAAATTCGCAAGAAATATAGAAGATTGTCCAACTACTTGAATACAGAACATTATTTAAAAAATGTGGTGGAAAGGGTACACCCTATCCCCAACATTTTTTAAGACGAACCGTTTTACATATGCATATCCGCGGTATTTGTAACTATAAACGAAAAAGCAAGTAGTCCGATTTGTTTGAAAGAATTCAAATTTTTTCGAATTTATTTTCAGCACGAAGGATCTGGTTGACAAAGTTAACGCAAAATGTTCCTAGAAATACGCTTCGGAAGGCGCAGCGAAAAATTTTAAAAATTATTTCATAATTTTTTGGACATTGAATTCTTCCTTCTATCAATTTTGTATACAAATAAATCGATTAAAAAAATCGAGTTTGGTTTCGAATGCTCCAAATTTATTAGTTTCTTTTAATAAACAACTTGACAACATGTGTGATACGAGTATTTAAAATAAAACAATTTCTCAAACTTTGTATCTCCTAAGCTTTCAAGAACTTTTCCAGTAATTCAAATTTCCTAACACAATTCTTTAAATCCTTTAACAACTATAAGGGGAGCAGGTAAAATTCTTTCGAAATAGTTACCAGCAAGGGTATGATAACTTTCCACATACATTACACTTTTACCCAAAGCCTCTACGGCTTTATCGACATTATTGAGATTAACACATTTACTGTACTTAACTATATCACCAATAGCCTCAATATAGTCCTGTAAGGATTTGGGTATTGGGATAAACATGCGATGAGGACAAGAATAGTTGGTATCAGCACATTGTGGTTCGAGGGCCAACATTCTTGCGGCGGTCTTCTTCATAGCTTTATCCAATTTAAATGTATCAGTTTCCAGATTCTCGGCATACATTGGCTTAGTTTGCATTTCATTCTCGAAAACATCATCAACATATAAAAGTTTCTCTATGGCCTGGGGATCACAAGTTCTGGTCATACAGAGAGTTACCCTGCGTTGTCTTTCTAGGGCAGCAACAAAATCCTCAATAACTTTTAAGTCCAAATTTTCATTGGCGGCATAGGTCAGATTTATGGCCAAAGCCATTAGAAAAACTAAAAAGAGACAACGTTATATGTAAGAAAGTTTATCAGTTTTGTGGATTTGATTTTTGAAAACTTACCGCTCACTGCAAATTGGAATTTTGGCATTTTGAAATTAATTTTTCCAATAGTCTGCAATTAAACTAACAGATTTTTCGCCGTTCGTTGGGCTTTTATACAAATGCGATAATGTTTGTACGAAGTAAATATGTACTCAAATGCTTGCGAAAAATTAGAAGTTATTTTCGGAAAAGTAATTTAAAACATCCAAAAGTTGAAACATGTGCTTGTGTGGATTAGCTGTCACCCTTAACCCATTACATGCCAAGACTAAAAATAAAAAAATTAACTTCATTTATATATTTACACTTAACTTCAGTTAAACAAGTATATACAGCACTAAGTTCGGCCGGGCCGAATCTTAAATACCCACCACCATGAACCAAATATTAGGGGTTCCTTTGAAATTTCAGGAGGGCTTGAGGACTTGAGGACACTTCCCGAAGATAAATTTAAAGATTTCACCTATGAGGGCTATATCAGATTCTGGATTTATAAGAACCATTTTTGTTTGAGTTTGAGAGGAATCATTAACATTTCTTGTAAGTGTGCAAGAAAATTATAAAATAACGTCTTGATTTGAAATCTTAAATCTGTAGAAGTAAAATCTGGAAATTTCACATTGAGTTTCAAGCAATTTTCATGATCAGTGCGCCTTCTACACCCTCAAGAAGTGAAGTCGGTCTATATGGAGGCATTACCAAATGGACCGATAAAAACTTAATCCGATACACGTTTTTGTGAGCCTAAAATACCAGAATATTTACAATTTCAGGCAAATCAGATAAAAACTACGGTTTCTAGAGTTAAATCGGGAGGTCGTTCTTATGGGGGCTATACTAAAATATGGACAGATACTCACCGTTTTCGGCACACCTCTTTATGACCCGAAAATACCTCTAGGTTTCCAATTTCAGGCAAATAGGATAAAAACTTCGGATTCTAGGAGCCCAAGAAGTAATATCGGGAAATCGGTCTATATGGGGTCTATACCAAAATATGGACCGATACTCACCATTTTCGGCACACCTAGATTTCTAGATTTCCAATTTCAGACAAATTGTATAAAAACTACGGTTTCTATAAGCCTAGGACCCCAAATCGGGAGGTCGTTTTATATGGGGACCATACCAAAACATGGACCGATACTCACAATTTTTGGCACACGTATTTGTGGTCCTACAATACCTCTAGATTTCCAATTTCAGGTAAATTGAATAAAAACTGCGGTTTCTATAAGCCTAAGAAGTAAAATCGGGAGATTGGTCTATATGGGGGCTATACCAAAATATGGACCGATACTCACCATTTTCGGCACACCTCTTTATGGTCATAAAATACCTCTGGATTTAAAATTTCAGGCAAATTGGATAAAAACTACGATTTCTATAAGCCCAAGACCCCAAATCGGGAGGTCGGTTTATATGGGGACTATATCAAAACCTGGACCGATATAGCCCATCTTCGAACTTGACCTGCCTGCAGACAAAAGACGAGTTTGTGCAAAATTTCAGCACGATTGCTTCAGTATTGAAGACTGTAGCGTGATTACAACAGACAGACAGACGGACAGACGGACATCGTTATATCGTCTTAGAATTTCTCCCTGATCAAGAATATATATACTTTATATAGTCGGAAATCGATATTTCGATGTGTTATACCCACCATTCTATGATGGTGGGTATAAAAACTACAAAAAAAACATAAAAACAAAAAATTTAACAAGTATATACGGCCGTAAGTTCGGCCAGGCCGAAGCTTATGTACCCTCCATCATGGATTGCGTAGAAACTTCATCTAAACACTGCCATCCACAATCGAATCACTTAAGTTGCGGTAACGCTTGCCGATGGCAAGGTATCTTAAAACCTCCTAACACCATCTTCTAAATTGTATGTAAGTCCATACGTGGTATATATTAAATCAAAAAAGATCGATCCAATACGTATATAATTCTTTTTGACAAAGTAGACATAAAATTTTGACAAAATTTTCTACAGAAATAAAATTTTAACGAAATATTTTATAGAAATAAAATTTTCACAAAATTTTCTACAGAAATAAAAATTTTGACAAAATTTTCTATAGAAAGAAAATTTTGACAAAAATTTCTACAGAAATAAAATTTTAACAAAATTTTCTATAGAAATAAACTTTTGACAAAGTTTTCTATAGAAATAAAATCTTGGTAGATTATTTTTGGCTAGAGTGTCAACCATGATTATGAACCGAATAAAATTTGAACAAAATTTTCTATAGAAATAAAATTTTGACAAAATTTTCTATAGAAATAAAATTTTGACAAAATTTTCTATAGAAATAAAATTTTACAAAATTTTCTATATAACTAAAATTTCGGTAGATTATCTTTGGCTCTAATGGCACCCATGATTATGAACCGATATGGACCAATTTTTGTGTGATTGGACCAATTTTGGTATGGTTGTTAGCGACCATATACTAACACCACGTTCCTAATTTGAACCGGATCGGATGAATTTTGCTCCTCCAAGAGGCTCCGGAACCAAATCTGGAGAATGTTTTATATGGGGGCTATATATAATTATGGACCGATATGGACCAATTCTGGCACGGTTGTTAAAGATCACATACTAACACCATGTTCCAAATTACAACCGGATTGGATGAAATTTGCTTCTCTTGGAGACTTCCCAAGCCAAATCTGGGGATCGGTTTATATGGGCGCCATATATAATTATGGACCGATGTGGACCAATTTTTGCACGGTTGTTAGAGACCATATACCAATACCATGTATCAAATTTCAGCCGGATCGGATGAAATTTGCTTCTCTTTGAGGCTCCGCAAGCCAAATCTGGGGATCGGTTTGGGGGCTATATGTAATTATGGACCGATGTGAACCAATTTTTGCATGGTTCTTAGAGACCATATACCAACACCATGTACAAAATTTCAGCCGGATCGGATGAAATTTGCTTCTCTTTTAGGCTCCGCAAGCCAAATCTAGGGATCGGTTTATATGGGGGCTATATATAATTATGGACCGATGTGAACCAATTTTTGCATGGTTGTTAGAGACCATATATAAACACCATGTACCAAATTTCAGCTGGATCAGATGAAATATGCTTCTCTTAGAGGCTCCACAAGCCAAATCTGGGGATCGGTTTATATGGGGGCTATATATAATTAAGGACCGATATGGACCAATTTTTGCATGGTTGTTAGAGACCATATACCAACATCATGTACCAAATTTCAGCCCGATCGGATGAAATTTTCTTCTCTTTGAGGGTCCGCAAGCCAAATCTGGGGATCGGTTTATATGGGGGCTATATATAATTATGGACCGATGTGGACCAATTTTTGCATGGTTGTTAGAGACCATATACCAACATCATGTACCAAATTTCAGCCGGATCGGATGAAATTTGCTTCTCTTTTAGGGTCCGCAAGCCAAATCTGGAGATCGGTTTATATGGGGGCTATATATAATTATGGACCGATGTGAACCAATTTTTGCATGGTTGTTAGAGACCATATACCAACACCATATACCAAATTTCAGCCGGATCGGATGAAATATGCTTCTGTTAGAGGCTCCACAAGCCAAATCTGGGGATCGGTTTATATGGGGGCTATATATAATTATGGACCGATGTGGACCAATTTTTGCATGGTTGTTAGAGACCATATACCAACATCATGTACCAAATTTCAGCCGGATCGGATGAAATTTGCTTCTCGTTGAGGCTCCGCAAGCCAAATCTGGGGATCGGTTTATATGGGGGCTATATATAATTATGGACCGATGTGGACCAATTTTTGCATGATTGTTAGAGACCATATACCAACACCATGTACCATATTTCAGCCGGATCGGATGAAATATGCTTCTCTTAGAGGCTCCACAAGCCAAATCTGGGGATCGGTTTATATGGGGGCTATATATAATTATGGACCGATGTGGACCAATTTTTGCATGATTGTTAGAGACCATATACCAACACCACGTACCAAATTTCAGCCGGATCGGATGAAATATGCTTCTGTTAGAGGCTCCACAAGCCAAATCTGAGGGTCCCTTTATATGGGGGCTATACGTAAAAGTGGACCGAGATGGCCCATTTTCAATACCATCCGACCTACATCGATAACAACTACTTGTGCCAAGTTTCAAGTCGATAGCTTGTTTCGTTCGGAAGTTAGCGAGATTTCAACAGACGGACGGACGGACATGCTTAGATCGACTCAGAATTTCACCACGACCCAGAATATATATACTTTATGGGGTCTTAGAGCAATATTTCGATGTGTTACAAACGGAATGACAAAGTTAATATACCCCCATCCTATGATGGAGGGTATAAAAACAAAAACAAACGTTTCCTAATTTCATTTATAAAAATACAGTTCTGCGAGATTAAATGTTGCCAATTTTCTGTACTCAAGCGAATACAATGGCAGGGAAAGGGTTAATGATTGCATTAAAAAATAAATTTCCCTCATGTAGGCAAAAAAATACTTTCCTCACAAAGGAATTCTTCCACAGACCAACAAACATTGTTTACACAAATTTATTTTCGCCATAATTATGACATTATTTTATGATAAACGATTGACTTTTTTCAAGTGAAAACAATTAAGTAAGGATAGACTAAAGTCGGGCTGGTCGACCATGTTATACCCTGCATCACTTTATACGTCAAAGCTAGTGCTAACTCTACTCTGTGTGCAAAATCAATCGGAGTAAAACTTTTGCCTCTGTGATGATATCAGTGTAAATCGAGCGAAAGTTATATATGGGAGCAATGCATAAAATTAAACCAATTTCAATCACATTTAGAACACTTCACGATTATATTACCCATCAAAAAAAAAAGTGAAAATGTATTTTTGGATACGGAGGTGGTACAAAATTGGAGCAGAAGCAATGAATTTAACATGGGCTTGTCATACGACGGATGCCCACAATTTTAACAGCGATTGCACTGAATTTGCATCACTTCTTCAAGTGTTATCCGAATTCAGTGGTTTGGATGGGAATTAAAAAAATGTTGTGATGTTTTACCAAATAAAAAATGTTTTTACTATTTTATGATTTTTAATAAGATTCAGGCTCACTTAGACTATTCAGTCCATTGTGATACCACATTAACTAAAAGTACCTATTACATATGGGCACTTCTAGTTTTAACCGCTGAACCTTCTCGATTATTTTCCTTTGCTGAACCAACCAGATTGTTCTAAAAACATTAGCAGACTGCTTAAGTTAACGTTTTCCAGATCCGCCAGTAATCTGAAGCTATATGCTCCTAAAAGTTGCTTGCGCTTTACACAAAATGCAGGACATTCACACAAGAGGTGTTTAATTGATTCCTTTTCCTCCGCATCATGACAGCTCATACAATAGTCATTAACTTCGCGCCAATAGTTTTTGCAAAATCGCCTATCAGGCAGCAACCCGTTATAGCAGATGTTAGGAGTGATATCTGACGTCTCGAGAACACTAGCATATCTAGTGTGCGGTTTAAGTTTAAATGGGGCCATATTTGCTTGGTGTCGTTACAACCCTTGCAATTCTCCCATCGAATATTTGCCATCATAACACAATGTTAGTAAAAACAAGTAAGGAAAGTCTAAAGTCGGGCGGGGCCGACTATATTATACCCTGCACCACTTTATAGATCTAAATTTTCGATACCATATCACATCCGTCAAATGTGTTGGGGGCTCTATATAAAGGTTTGTCCCAAATACATACATTTAAATGTCACTCAATCTGAACAGAATTTAATAGACTTCTCCAAAATCTGTAGACTCAGAATTTAAGTTGGCTAACGCACTCGGGTGGAACACAAGGTTAGTAAAAAAAAATGTGGGAAACATTTAAATCTGAACCAATTTTGAGGCAACTTTGCAAAAGTGTATTTATGATTTATCGATCGATAGATATGTATTAGAAGTTTAGGGAAATTAGAGTAATTTGTAGAACTTTTCGACTAAGCAGTGGCGATTTTACAAGGAAAATGTTGGTATTTTGACCATTTTTGTCGAAATCAGAAAAACACACTGAAAAAAATATTGTCGTGAGGTCAAAGATTTCATGTCTTTAAAATACGAATGCAAATTTTGCTTAGCATAGAAGACGCATTTCTCTACTATAAAGTTTTTTTTCCTTGACCAAAGGTCGATAAACTTTTCAATGAAGTCGTATTGTCCTTATAATTAAGTGATTTGATTTAAAAATGGATATCATAACATGAAAGAAAAAATGTTTGGGCTAAGGTCAACTTGACTTTAATAATTTAGAAAAAATCTTTAAATTTAATGAAATTGTCTTTAAATTTGTTGTCTTTTTGCATCTTAACTACAAAGCAAAAAATCGTTCAAATATAGGACATGTTTTTCAACACTTTATTTTAAAGACGTTTTTTACTTGAAACAAAGCATAATTTCTACTAGAAGTCGAGTCTTAATTTGGGAAATAAAGTCGTCGTTAACTTGTTTTTAAAGGACTTTGATAGCATATGAAGAAAAAAAGCTGAAAAAGCGAAAAATTAAAATTTGCTTCCTAGAAGCAAGTACACAAAACCCGATTTTAAAAGAGAATTGTGTCTTAAAAGTATCCTTACTTGTATTCTCCGCTTCTTTGGCTCGGAATCAATACCAAATTGTTTAAAGTAAAGACAAAATCTTTGGAACCGGGTATGCTTTTTTTTCAGTGCATATATATGGGAGCTATATCTAAATCTGAACCGATTTCAATCAAATTTGGCACGCATAGCTACAATGCTAATTCTACTCCCTGTGCAAAATTTCAACTAAATCGGAGTTAAAAATTGGCCTCTGTGGTCATATGATTCTAAATCGGGCGAAAGCTATATATGGGAGATATATCCAAATCCGAACCGATTTCAACCAAATTTGGCACGCATAGTTACAATGCTAATTCTACTCCCTATGCAAAATTTCAAACTAAATCGGAGCAAAAAATTGACCTCTGTGGGCAAATGAGTGTAAATCGGGCGAAAGCAATATATAGGAGATATATCTAAATCTGAACCGATTTGTCTGATATTTTGCAAGTTTTTCGAGACTCATAAAATATTCGGATGTACGGAATTTGAGGAAGATCGGTTGATATACACGCCAATTATGACCAGATTGGTGAAAAATATATATGGCAGCTATATCTAAATCTGAACCGATTTTTTCCAAAATCAATAGGGATCGTCTTTGAGCCGAAACAGGACCCCATACCAAATTTTAGGACAATCGGACTAAAACTGCTAGCTGTGCTTTGCACACAAAAATACATCAACAGACAGACAGACAGACAGACAGACGGACATCGCTAAATCGACTCAGAATTTAATTCTAAGCCGATCCGTATACTAAAAGGTTGGTCTATGATTACTCCTTCTTGGCGTTACATACAAATGCACAAACTTATTATACCCTGTACCACAGTAGTGGTGAAGGGTATAAAGACTGATTAAATACGTATATGATTCCGTTTGACAAAATTTTCTAAAGAAATAAAATTTTGACAAAATTTTCTATAGAAATAAAATTTTAACAAAATTTTCTATAGAAATAAAATTTTCCGTAGAAATAAAATTTTCACAAAATTTTCTATAGAAATAAAATTTTGACAAAATTTTCTATAGAAATGAAATTTTGACAAAATTTCCTATAGAAATTAAATTTTGACAAAATTTTCTATAGAAATAAAATTTTGGTAGATTATTTTTGGCTCGTGTGGCAACCATGATTATGAACGGATATGGACCAATTTTTGTGCGATTGCACTGAAAAAAAAGCATACCCGGTTCCAAAGATTATGTCTTTACTTTAAAAATGTTGGTATTGATTCCGAGCCAAAGAAGCGGAGAATACAAGTAAGGATACTTTTAAGACACAATTCTCTTTTAAATGTGAGTTTTGTGTACTTGCTTCTATGAAGCAAATTTTATTTTTCATTTTTTCAGCTTTTTTTTCATATGCTATCAAAATCCTCTAAAAACGAGTTAACGACAACTTTATTTTCCAAATTAAGACTCGACTTCCAGTAGAAATTATGCTAAGTTTCAAGTAAAAACGTCTTTAAAATAAAGTTTTGAAAAACATGTCCTATATTTGAACGATTTTTTGCTTTGTAGTCAAGATGCAAAAAGACAACATATGTAAAGACAATTTCATTAAATTTAAAGAACTTATCTGAATTATTAAAGTCAAGTTGACCTTAGCCCAAACATTTTTTCTTTCATGTTATGATACCCATTTTTAAGTCAAATCGCTTAATTATAAGGACAATACGACTTCATTGAAAAGTTTATCGACTTTTGGACAAGGAAAAAACTTTATATTACAGAAATGCGTCTTCTATGCTAAGCAAAATTTGCATTTGTATTTTAAAGACATGAAATCTTTGACCTCACGACAATATTTTTTTCAGTGTGGAGATCGGCTATATATAACTATAGACCGATATGGACCAATTTTGTTATGGTTGTTAGCGGCCATATACTAACACCACGTTCCAAATTTGAACCGGATCGGACGAATTTTGCTCCTCCAAGAGGCTCCAGAGGTCAAATCTGGAGAACGTTTTATATGGGGGCTATATATAATTATGGAGCGATATGGACCAATTCTGGCACGATTGTTAGCGATCTTATACTAACACCATGTTCCAAATTTCAACCGAATCGGAAGAAATTTGCTTCTCTTAGAGGCTCCGCAAGCCAAATCTGGGGATCGGTTTATAACAGGTTGGCTGATAAGTCCCCGGTCTGACACATAGGTGGCGTCGCTAGTATTAAATGCAAATTATTTTTATATAGTACCAATCTTCAAATGATTCGTGTCAAAATTTGACGTCTGTAGGTCAATTAGTTTGTGAGATAGAGCATCTTTTGTGAAGCAACTTTTGTTATTGTGAAAAAAATGGAAAAAGGGAATTTCGTGTTTTGATAAAATACTGTTTTCTGAAGGGAAAAAATACGGTGGAAGCAAAAACTTGGCTTGATAATGAGTTTCCGAACTCTGCCCCAGGGAAATCAACAATAATTGATTTGTATGCAAAATTCAAGCGTAGTGAAATGTGCACGGAGGACGGTGAACGCAGTGGACTCCCGAAAGAGGTGGTTACCGACGAATACATCAAAAAAATCCACAAAATGATTTTGAATGACCGTAAAATGAAGTTGATCGAAATAGCAGAGGCCTTAAAGATATCAAAGGAATGTGTTGGTCATATCATTCATCAATATTTGGATATGCGGAAGCTCTGTGCAAAATGGGTGCCGCGAGAGCTCACATTTGACCACAAACAACAACGTGTTGATGATTCTGAGCGGTGTTTGCAGCTGTTAACTCGTAATACACCTGATATGTGACCATGGATGCAACATGGCTTCATCACTACACTCCTGAGTCCAATCGACAGTCGGCTGAGTTGACAGCGACCGGTGAACCGTCTCCGAAGCGTGGAAGGACTCAAAAGTCCGCTGGCAAAGTAATGGCCTCTGTTTTTTGGGATGCGCATGGAATAATTTTTATCGATTATCTTGAGAAGGGAAAAACCATCAACATTGACTATTATATGGCGTTATTGGAGCATTTGAAGGTCGAAATCGCTGCAAAACGGCCCCATATGAAGAAAAAAGTGTTGTTCCACCAAGACAGCGCACCGTGCCACAAGTCATTGAGAACGATGGCAAAAATTCATGAATTGGGCTTCGAATTGCTTCCCCACCCACCGTATTCTCCAGATCTGGCCCCCAGTGACTTCCTCTTGTTCTCAGACCTCAAAAGGATGCTCGCTGGAAAAAAATTTGGCTGCAATGAAGAGGTGATCGCCGAATCTGAGGCCTATTTTGAGGCAAAACCGAAGGAGTACTACCAAAAATTGGAAGGTCGTTATAATCGTTGTATCGCTCTTGTAGGGAACTATGTTGAATAATAAAAATGAATTTTGACAAAAAAAAATGGGTTTTTCCTTCTTAGACTGGGGACTTATCAGCCAACCTGTTAATATACCCCCCATTCTATGGTGGAGGGTATAAAAAGAATATCTTTGGGAGGACATTTTTGGAAGTGTTTTTAAATATGTGCCTATAGAACTATTTCCAATTTTTTTTTACAGCGTAATTATACTCCTTGTGGAAACTTTGAAGCAAATCGGGATAAAATTCTGGCTTCGTGGGCATATTGTATCGCGCGAAAAATATATGTGGGAGCTGAATCTAAATCCGAACCAACTTCTTCTAAAATCAATTTGAAGTCGATTGGACTAAACCTGCGACCTAAACGTTGATTACAAAAATGTGTTTGGTGACAGACGAACATAGATAGATTGTCTGAGGGGTCGGTACCGAGCTTTATCACCGAAGATACCATATGTCTATCTCGTTTCTTTCTGGGTGTTGGAAACAGATGCACTAACTAATAATACCCTATTCCACAGTGGGGAAGAGGATATGAAGATTCCAAGAACGGCTAGAAATTCCTTGTATTAGGGGGGTTCCACATTAAAAGAGACCGTTTACACTAGACTGATTGCTTCCGTTTTCAGATCATTGGCTACCATTGCAGGGTTTCAGTCACTATCTTAATGAGCAGGGAATAATGCCGACACAATCAATTTTTAAATCAGACTAATAACACAAAGTCAGATAAGAATGTAATTGAAAATAGCCACGTTTTTAATTCAAGAAATTAATTGAGTTAATGTTGATTGCAAACATTAATTAAATTTTTAGAATCAATTAAAAAATTAATTGAAATTGTCAAATCAATTAATTATTCAATCAAATATTTTTTTATGCCGAATTAAAACCGTGATTGATAATATCATTTTCGTGATTGAAGACCAGGCCTGTGGAGTCGGAGTCGAAATTTTTTGAAACACAGCACATTTTTATACCCTGCACCACATTATGGTACAGGGTATTATAAGTTAGTGCATATGTTTGCAACACCCAGAAGGAGATGAGATAGACCCATGGTGTCTTTGGCAATAATGCTCAGGTTGGGCTCTTGAGTCGATATAGCCATGTCCGTCTGTCCATGAACACATTTTTGTAATCAACGTCTACGTCGCAGTTTTAGTCCAATCGACTTCAAATTTGGCACAAGTATGTGCTTTGGCTCAGAATAGAACCCTATTGATTTTGGAAGAAATCGGTTCAGATTTAGATATAGCTGCCATATATATATTTCGCCCGATATGGAATTATATGGCCCCAGAAGCCAGAGTTTTAGGTGTGTCGAAACTGGGGTGTATCGGTCCATGTTTTGGTATAGCCCCCATATAGACTGATCTCCCGATTTTACTTCTTGGGCTTCTAAAACCCGTATTTTCCATCCGATTTGCCTAAAATTAAAAATCTCGAGGTGTTAAATGGTGTTTATCGGTCCATATTTTGGTATAGCCCCTATATAAACCGATGTCCGAATTTACTTCTTGGGCGTCTAGAAACTGTATTTTCTGTCCGATATGTCTGAAATTTGAAATCAAGAGGTATTCTAAGAGAACACAAATAAATGTGTTGAAAATGGGGTGTATCGGTCCATATTTTGGTATAGCTCCCATATAGACCGATCTCCCGATTTTGCTTCTTGAGCTTCTAGAAACCGTAGTTTTTATCAAATTTGCCTGAAATTTGAAGTCTATAGTTATTTTAAGACCAAAAATAGGTGTGTCGAAAATGGGATGTATCGGCTCATGTTTTGGTATAGCCCCCATATAGACCGATCTTCCGATTTTTTTCTTGAGCTTCTAGAAACTGTATTTTTAATCTGATTTACCTGAAATTTGAAATCTAGAGGTATTTTAGGATCACAAATAGGTGTGCCGTAAGTGGTGTCTATCGGTCCATATTTTGGCATAGCCCCCATATAGACCGATTTCCCGATTTTACTTCTTGGGCTTCTAGAAACCATAGTTTCAATCCGATTTCCTTGAAATTGGAAATCTAGAAATATTTTAGGACCGTAAATATGTGTGCCGAATATGGTGTGCATCGGTATAGGGTTTGCTATAGCCCCCATATATACCGATTTCCCCTGTTTACTTCTTAAGCTTAGAAATCTTAGTTTTTATCCAATTTGCTTTAATTTGAAATCTAGAGGTTTTTAGTACCATAAATAGGTTTTTAGAAAATGATGTGCATCGGTCCATATTCTGGTGTAGCCTCTATATAGGCCGATCTTCCGAGTTTACTTTTGGGGCTTCTGTAAACCGTAGTTTTTATCCAATTTGCCTGAAATTTGAAATCTTGAGGTTTTTTAGGGTCATACAATCGGGCTGTTACATTAACCTAACCATCTGCGGGAAGTGTACAGGCTGAAATGATCTGCTTAAGAAAATATATGTCATCAAACACCCTGAAATTCTATATATTATCAACTCGCTACGATTAAGAGTTTTCAAAGGAAGCTATTATATTTAATTCATTGTGGTGGGTATTTAAGATTCAGCCCGGCCGAACTTACTGTTGTATATACTTGTTATAACTTATTTCGATTCATTCTCCCATCGCTTCAACCTGATGCCTAGTATTGTCTCAGATGTCCTGAGTTCAATCGCAGATTCAACGAAGTTTTTCAATAATAGTATCGAAATACTCCAATTCATATGAAAAACGTTCTTTCTTTTATTTTGAATTGATGACAATACGAAGATTACTACAAAATCTCAATTTATTTATTTGAAGAAATTTAATACACATTATCTAATTCTTTATACCATAGCGCTGATATTTTAAAAACTTACTTATAAACAAAAGATCTCCCGACTATCGAAAACATAATCATCTTGCGGTTCCTAATTCAACTACAAATCATCTAGTACTCCATTTTGTTTACACAAACCCTTAAAACCATTGGCAACGATTTGAGGACCTCGAAGAACTCTTTGGAAATAATTACCTTTATAGGTATGATAACCTTCTACAAATCGAACACTCCTACCAAAAATATCTACAGCTTGTTTGACATTGTCAATGTTAACACATTTACTAAATCTAACAATATCCCCTAAGGTATCCAAATAGACTTGAAGATAATCGGGTATTTCCTTAAATACAGGCTGGGGGCAAGTGTATGTAAGATCTGCACATTGGGGTTCAAGTTCCAATAGTTTTGCAGCAACCTCATCCAAATCTGTATCCAATTTAAATGTTTCGCTTTCATCAGTTTCAACAAAATCTGGCTTTTCTTGTAGTTCAGTTTCGAAGATGTCATTAGCTGTCGAAAGTTTTTCCAAGGCCATAGGATCACAACTTCTTGTCATACAGAGTGTTAGATTACGTTGCCTATCAAGGGCATTGACCAAATCCTTTATAACATTTAGGTCATAACTAAGGTTTTTTGCCTGTATTAAAGTCACTAAGGAAACTAAAACAAGAAAGGCTAAAAAACACAAAACAAAAAACTGTTAATAGAAACCTCGAGCATATTAAACAGAATGACAGAAATTTACCACCGAATCTCAAATGGAATTTTTGCATATTAGATCAATTTATTCTATATTCTATTGACTTCAACTGAACTCAAAGATATTAATAATGCATGACTTTTATACAAAAATCTTCACAATGAATTTATTTTTAAAATTTTATTTGCTGATATGATCTAAATGTTTGGTTTACTATTAGCCCGTTAAAGCAAAAAATTATTATTAACTGATGGCGAAAATATTTATTCAATTGGTTTTATTTATAAACACGAAAAAAATATATTTAGGTGTACATATATTTAGGTGTACAAAGTGCATGTTTGGTAATATTTTTTTTTAACACAATATTTTTAAGTTGAAACAAACGATTTTTATAAAATAGTATAACATATTTGGAATACGTATGTCAAAATTTTATAATATATTTGCGGATTATTTTTTTCAGTTTTTTTATGTTCCTGCTTTAGTTCCAGTTTAGGATTATCCTTATTCGATCAATTTTATTCCTAATTTTCAATTCTCATGCGAGGATGTTTTTGAGGGCTTTGTGAAGTTGAAGCCGTGCTTTTTCCCCTGGTCCAGATGGCATACCTTGTGTTATTCTTCGGATATGTGCAGATGCAATTTATATATCTCTTACTGAACTGTTCAATATTCCATTATAAACTGGCGTCTTTCCAGAACTGTGGAAGCAGATTTATATTATATCTGCTGTTGAGAATTATAGATGCATAGCTAAGATGAGCGCTATCTCGAAACTTCTTGAACAACTGATTACTACACATTTGAAGCACAATATGGGTTCCATTATATCCTCATGTCAACATAGGTTTCTTAAGGGAAGCTCTACTGTGATGAATTACCAATAGAAGTACCTTATACAGATTTGGGTTAGACTTTCGTTACCATTGATCACAGTGATGCCAATTTTGGTGCTTTTAGCACCAAATTTAGTGCTTTTTGATTTCCAAAAAGCACCAAATTGCCTTTAGTGCCTTTTCAAAAAAAGCACCAACTTGGTGCTTTCTGGCATTTTCATTTAGTGCTTTTGGTGCTTTTTTCAAGTTGAACAGTATTAAGTTCAATTGACGATATCTTCTCATACAATTTCAGGCAAATCAGATAAAAACTACGGTTTCTAGAAACCCAAGGAGTTAAATCGGGAAATCGTTCTTATGGGGGCTATACTAAAATATGGACCGATACTCACCGTTTTCGGCACACCTTTTTATGGCCCGAAAGTACCTCTAGATTTCCAATTTCAGGCAAATTGGATAAAAACTTTGGATTCTAGAAGTCCAAGAAGTAAAATCGGGAAATCGGTCTATTGGGGGCTATACCAAAATATGGACCGATGGTTACGTTAGGTTATGTGGCAGCCCGATGTATCAGGCTCACTTAGACTATTCAGTCCATTGTGATACCACAGTGGTGAACTTCTCTCTTATCACTGAATGCTGCCCGATTCCATATTAAGCTCAATGACAAGGAATCTACTTTTTATAGCCGAGTCCCAACGGCGTTCCATATTCCAGTGAAACCACATAGAGAAGCTTTGAAACCCTCAGAAATGTCACCAGCATTACTGAGGTGGGATAATCCACCGCTGAAAAACTTTTTGGTGTTCGGTCTTAGCAGGAATCGAACCCACTACCTTGTGTATGCACACCTATTTATGGTCCTAAAATACATCTAGATTTCCAATTTCAGGCAAATTGGATAAAAACTACGGCTTCTATAAGCCCAAGACCCAAAATCGGGAGGTCGGTTTATATGGGCACCATACCAAAACATGGACCGATGCTCATCATTTTTGGCACACCTCTTTACGGTTCTGAAGTACCTCTCGATTTCCAAATTCAGATAAATTGGATAAAATCTGCGGTTTCTATAAGCCCAAGAAGTAAAATCGGGAGATCGGTCTGTATGGGGGCTATATCAAAACATGGACCGATACTCACCATTTTTGGCACACATCTTTATGGTCCTAAAATACCTCTAGATTTCACATTTCAGGCAAATTGGATAAAAACTGTAGTTTCTATAAGCCCAAGAAGTAAAATCGGGAGATCGATCTATAGAGGGCCTAACCAAAATATGGATCGATACTCACAATTTTTGGCACACGTATTTGTGGTCCTACAATACCTCTAGATTTCAAATTTCAGGCAAATTGGATAAAAACTACGATTTCTATAAGCCTAAGACCCCAAATCGGGAGGTCGGTTTATATGGGGACTATATCAAAACCTGGACCGATATAGCCCATCTTCGAACTTGACCTGCCTGCAGACAAAAGACGAGTTTGTGCAAAATTTCAGCACGATTGCTTCATTATTGAAGACTGTAACGTGATTACAACAGACAGACAGACAGACAGCCGGACAGACAGACAGACGGACATCGTTATATCGTCTTAGAATTTCTCCCTGATCACGAATATATATACTTTATATAGTCGGAAATCGATATTTCGATGTGTTACAAACGGAATGACAAACTTATTATACCCCCGTCACCATTCTATGGTGGTGGGTATAACAAGTAAGGAAAGTCTAAAGTCGGGCGGGGCCGACTATATTATACCCCGCACCACTTTGTAGATCTAAATGTTCGATACCATATCACATCCGTCAAATGTTTTGGGGGCTATATATAAAGGTTTGTCCCAAATACATACATTTAAATATCACTCGATCTGGACAGAATTTGATAGACTTCTACAAAATCTATAGACTCAAAATTTAAGTCGACTAATGCACTAGGGTGCAACACAATGTTAGTAAAAAAATATGGGAAACATTTAAATCTGAAACAATTTTAAGGAAACTTCGCAAAAGTTTATTTATGATTTATCGCTCGATATATATGTATTCGAAGTTTAGGAAAATAAGAGTCATTTTTACAACTTTTGGACTAAGCAGTGGCGATTTTACAAGGAAAATGTTGGTATTTTGACCATTTTTGTCGAAATCAGAAAAACATATATATGGGAGCTATATCTAAATCTGAACCGATTTCAATCAAATTTTGCACACTTGACTATACGACTAAGTGTTATGTTTGTATTTCAATTTCAAGCAAATCGGTATAAAACTCTGGCTGCTGGGTCCATATTAGTGCATATGGGGCGAACGATATATATGGGAGCTATATCTAAATCTGAACCATTTTCAATAAAATTTGGCACACTTGACTACACTACTAATTGTACTCCTAGTGCAAAATTTCAACCAAATTGGGGTAATACTCTGGCTTCTGGGACCGTATTAGTCCATATCGGGCGAAAGATATATATGGGAGCTATATCTAAATCTGAACCGATTTCAATAAAATTTGGCACACTTGACTACACTACTAATTGTACTCCTAGTGCAAAATTTCAACCAAATTGGGGTAATACTCTGGCTTCTGGGACCGTATTAGTCCATATCGGGCGAAAGATATATATGGGAGCTATATCTAAATCTGAACCGATTTCAATAAAATTTGGCACACTTGACTATAGTACTAATTGTTCTTCTTGTGCAAAATTTTAAGCAAATTAGGGTAAAACTCTGGCTTCTGGGTCCATATAATTCCATATCGGCCGAAATAAATATATGGGAGCTATATCTAAATCTGAACCGATTTCTTCCAAAATCAATAGGGTTCTATTCTGAGCCAAAACACATACTTGTGCCAAATTTGAAGTCGATTGGACTAAAACTGCGACCTAGACTTTGATTACAAAAATGTGTTCACGGACAGACGGACATGGCTATATCGACTCAGGAGCCCACCCTGAGCATTTTTGCCAAAGACACCATGTGTCTATCTCGTCTCCTTCTGGGTGTTGCAAACATATCCACTAACTTATAATACCCTGTTCCACAGTGTTGCGCAGGGTATAAAAAATGACACTCTAATACATTTTTAGAGCATTGAAGGAAGGTGGTATTTTTGGGAGTTGGCATCGTGATCTTCTGGTTTTAAAAATTGGAGAGAATTGGATTCCCATCGAATCTTTTGGAATCGATGAAATTTTATTTGTTTAATAGGACCCAACAAATCAATTTAGCAGGTTATTATTCTAAACAGATTTTAGTGACATAGTGATTTACCTCAGGATAGCCACCTTGGTCCACTAATATTTGTCACTTAGCTTAACCCTTTCACTACCGAAATAAACCTAATGTTAAAAACTTTGATTTTTCTTCTGTTGTTAGTTGTTGTAGAATAAAAAAATCAAATTTTGAGTACCCATGTCAATTACTTTAGTAGACATATGAGTTTGTTCCACCTAATGGAATTATGAAAATAAGCGCTATTTAGCCTATAATAGGGAGCCTCCGTGGTGCAATGGTTAGCATGGCCGCCTTGCATACACAAGGTTGTGTATTCGATTCTTGCTTCGACCGAACACCAAACAGTTTTTCAGCGGTGGATTATCCCACCTCAATGATGTTGGCGTCATTGCTGAGTGTTTCAAAGCTTCTCTAAGTGGTTTCACTACAATGTGGAATGACGTTCGGACTCGGCTATAAAAAGGAGGTCCCCTGTCAATGAGCTTAACATGGAATGGCACTTAGTGATAAGAGAGAAGTTCACCACTATCACACATGGACTGAATAGTCTATGAGGGTACATACACCATGGTTTGCATACACTGTTAGAAAAATATGTTTTTCATATGTTCCGATGTAAACAAAATGTGATTCGGGCACAATTTTAAAACAATATATTTAAGTGCAAACATGTAATGTTCCTAAACTAAGACTAAATGTTTGGGACATCTATATTAATATGTTAGAATATATTATGTTTGGATGTTTCATAAAAATCATATGTGTGAATGCATATATATATAAATTTACAAATTTCGACTAAACATACATATGTTGTGATATTTTATTCAAAGCGACAGAGAGAGTATAGAGAAAGAAATAGAGATGGAAACCGCACGTACAGAAAAAACATGTTTGGACATGGTTGCCGCATCCATTTAATGCTTATTTAGAGTATGTAATGGTCGCGAAAACGATGTATTTTGTCTTTGTAAAAATAATTTTCGAGCGGAGAAAAATATATGTTGGCAATAAGCATTTAAATGGTTCTCAAATGCCGCAAACATGTTCTATTATTTAAATGATAGAACTTGAGACCATTATATGGTCAGGAAAATCATGTACCTGACCATTCAATTTTTTTTACTTTTTTGCAGAGAAAAAAGTATTTTTATAGTTTACGTATAGACATGTCTACAACCATTACATGGCCATAAAGACCATGTACATTGTTTTCGTAACCATTTAATTTTTTAATTTTTTTGCAGCGACAAGAATTTTATAAAAACATTGAGCAGGTATACACGATTTTCATTTTGCGCGTCAGTCGTGTGTTGATTGTTTCTTGGAATGGACGGAGAATACGGATTTACTGTGTTTTGTGTTAATTTATTTATTCAGAAGTGGCACGTGGTTTTATGTGAACACAAAAAAGGAAAGTGTAATTGAAAAATGTACCTGTTTTTTGTTCTACATTTTGCTATATGGATCATTTATTTTTATTTGCAGTTACATGATGCCTGCGTTTGTACATTTGATGGGCACGATGTAAATATGGAATAATTACTTATTGTTGAAATTGAAATAAAATAGAGTGTGTAAAAATATATGATGTTTGCTTGAACGGCATTATAAATACAAATAAACAATGAATTAGTTTATAAATAAATAAAAACAAATAAATAAAGTTAATTTTGTGTTTTCTTTTCTCAAGTGGCGTCCTTTTTTCGACGACGAAAAAAGTTTTTTCATAAAGATCAAAACATTTTAGGTTGTGACCATTTTCTTTTAACTGGAAGAAAAACATTTTGAATGAATACCAAAACATTTTAAATCGTGACCATTGTCTTTTAATGGAAACAAAATTCTTTTTATCAATATAATAACATTTTAGATGAAGACAATTGTATTTTTCTTAGAACCATGTTCACTGAGCCAACATGGTTGCAGGTTAAAATGTTACATGGTCGCCGCAAAAATAGCTGCTATCATATTATTTTGCTCTTTGAATATGATTGTGACAATCATGTTTCTTCTCTGCGTGCGGGAGAGTTGACAAAAGATATCAATATAACACAGCGAAAGAATCAAAAGAAAACAATTTCTGTGAAACCGCTTGTATGTTGTTTCGGAAAACTGTTTTATGATAAGGTCAAAAATTTGATATGCTTAAGTCTAAATATTATTTAATTTGAATAAAGAGAATAGACATTCGGAACCAAGAGAATAGACATTTGAAAAACAAACAGCACATGCTTTCGCCTTGAGAGCAGCATTTTATATAAATGTGGACATGTGTTTTGTTTATCATTTTGGCATTATGGGCACAATTTTTTCTTGGTTCGTTAAAAGAAATCAGGGGTCTTCATAAAAAAACGAGAGGGCACTATACTCTTTTTAGAGTTGGGACAGTAAAATAAGATAAGGAGGAAATAGTGAAAAATTACACAGTAAAATGTATAAAAACAAAGTTTAGTTCCTCTTTATTAATAAGTAGTCCACGAGGAGTTGACGGACACCTTCAAATATAAAAGTGGGCATTAAGTTCGAGTTTTGCAGCTAAAACAATTTAAAAAGTTTATTTTCTTTAAAATGAATTATTAAAGAAAAATAAAAGGCATTTTAGAGCGATGGTGTTAAATGCTAGTAAAAAACTGTTCACGCCTAAATAAATTTATGTTTATATTATAAAATTATTTATGTATGTTTATACTCGACTCCACGTTCTTCTTTTGTTAGAGTTTTTGAACTCCTTCCAAATTTTAAAGTTTTGTACCAAAAACAGTTTTTTGTTACAAAATTGTTATTTTTGCAATAAGAAAAATAATATTTTATCCAAAAATCAGTCAATTTCGTTTATATCAAGCACTGTTACTGACTATATATCTTTAATAACCCACATTTCGAAGTTTCATTATAAAAATTTTATATAGTATAAATATAAATGTGTAAATTAAAAAAAAAAAAACAAAGTGTTCGGTCCGAGCAGGGATTGAACCCACGACCCTTTGCATGCAAGGCAGACATGCTAACCTCTGCTCCACGTGGCAAACAAATGTATGTTTCTTTTAAATAATATTATGTTTGCATGGGCTCGTGGGCGCTGCAAACTATGCTATATAAATGTAACTTATAACGATAATTCTCTACTGGTGACTATAACAGCTACGTAGCCCAGTGGATAGTGTGTTGGCTTACAAACTGTATGGTCCTCGGTTCGATTCTCCGTGCAGGCGAAAGGTAAAAATTAAAAAATTTATAAAAGTGAATAATTTCTTCAACATTATTTGTATTACAGAAAAAGGTGCCAAGAACTAAAATATTTCGTGGAAGTGAAAATTACGAGTATGTTAGGGAATGAGCACAATCGTCTTTGGGAAAAATTCTTCCAAGCACATAATATTTTTGGGCTCAAAATGCTTCCAAACATATAATATGTTCACATAAAACAAACATATTAATGTTTCGGCAGTATCCAATAATATATGTGCTTCCTGCAAAATATGTTTGGAACATATGTTAAAGAAGCGATTTTTTTTGAGGCTGTAGACAGTCATCCATAATCTAATTACTTCGGTTGCGGTAACACTTGCCGATGGCAAGGTATCTTAAAAGTTCTTAACACCGTCTTCTCAATTGTAAGTTAGTTCACACGGGTTATAGTTAAATCAAAAAAAGGCCGAATAAAAAATTTTTTATAGAAATAAAATTTGGACAAAATTTTCTATAGCAATAAGATTTTGACAGAATTTTCTATACAAATAAAATTTTTACAACATTTTCTACAGAAATAAAATTTTGACAAATTTTCTATAGAAATAAAATTTTGAAAAAATTTTCTATAGCAATAAAATTTTGACAAAATCTTGTATAGAAATTAAATTTTGACAAAATCTTGTATAGTAATTAAATTTTGACAAAATCTTGAAATCTGAGAATTTTGCTCCTCCAAGAGCTCCGGAAGTTAAATCTGGGGATCGGTTTATATGGGGCTACACATAATTATGGACCGATGTGGACCAATTTTTGCAAAGTTGTTAGAGACCATATACACAGAAAAAAATATCACCAAAATATTTCCAATTAAAAAGTTAATTGAAGTTGAAAATTTTTGCAATTAATAAATTAATTGATACAATTAACTTTTTAATCATGATAGAAGCATTAAGTTAATTAAGTCAATGATTGAAAATTTTTAAATTTTTAATTAAAAAATTAATTGATACAATTAACTTTTTAATCAAATTCGGAAGACTAATTCAGTTAAAAAAGTGCTGATTTTTTTTTTTTAATTTTTAATTAAAAATGTATTTCAAACAACCATTTGTTAATCCAAATAAAAATTCTAAGCCAATTCAGAAAGTAATTAAAAATAGTTACCTTTTTTAATTAATAAATTGAGTTTTGCACTCAACATCAATTAAATTTTTAATTGAATCAATTAAAAAATTAATTGAAATTAATTTGAAAATCAATTAATTTTCTAATCAAGAATTTTTTCTATGCCCAATTAAAACTATGATTGATACTATCATTTTCGTGATTGAAGACATTTCAATTAAAAAATTAATTGGATCAATTAATTTGGTGATTGAATCAGAAAAATTTTTTTTTGTGTGGACTTACACCATGTACCAAATTTCAGCCGGATCGGATGAAATTTGCTTCTCTTAGAGGCTCCGAAAGTCAAATCTGGGAATCGGTTTATATGATGGCTATATATAATTATGGACCGATATGGACCAATTCCTGCATGGTTGTTAAAGACAATATACTAACATCACGTACAAAATTTCAACCTAATCGGATGAATTTTGCTCATCCATGAGGCTCCGGAGGCCAAATCGGGGGATCGGTTAATATGGGGGCTATATATAATTATGGGCCGATGTGGACCAATTTGTACATATATGTACATATTTGTTAAGATCATATACTTACACCATGTACCAAATTTCAGCCGGATCGGATGAAATATGCTTCTCTTAGAGGCTCCGCAAGCCAAATCTGGGGATCGGTTACATGGGGGCTATATATATAAATGTGAACCGATGTGGACCAATTTTTGCATAGTTGTTAGAGATCATATACTAACATCATGTACCAAATTTCAACCGGATCGGATGAATTTTGCTCCGCCAAGAGGCTCCGCAAGGCAAATCTGAACGTCGGTTTATATGGGGGCTATGCGTAAAAGTGGTCCGATATGGCCCATTTGCAATACCATCCGACCTACATCAATAACAACTACTTGTGCCAAGTTTCAAGTCGATATGTTAGCTTGTTTCGTTCGGAAGTTAGCGTGATTTCAACAGATGGACATGCTTAGCTCGACTCAGAATTTCATCACGACCCAAAAATTTGAATTTCTTCCAAAGGCACAACTTTAAAAGCACTTCCAAAAGATGTTCTTTATTTTAACTACACTGGAAATTCTTTTAATGCAATTATTTATAACTCGCTTTTTTCTTATTTTTAATGGATAAATTAATTTTTTTTTTTTGTTTCAAAAAAGTTCGAAACAGAGTAAGCATTAATAAAATTGTACAAAGTATTGAAAATTTATCGAAAAAAATTCTAAATCCATTCAAAAAATATTGCGAATTTTTCGAAATCTTTTAATTCAAAAATTATAAAAATATTTAATTTGGCAAAATATAGCAACATTTTTTAATTCACATCCAAAATACTGAATTCGAATCACAGCGTAAGAACTGATGCAAATTCAGTGCAACGGCTGTTGAAATGGTGGACATCCGTCCTAGGACAAGCCCACACACAAAAAAAATCTGATGCAATCACGAAATTAATTGATCCAATCAATTTTTTAATTGAAATGTCTTCAATCACGAAAATGATAGTATCAATCACAGTTTTAATTGGACATAGAAAAAATTATTTATTACAAAAAATTAAATGATTTCATTACCAAATTTCAATTAATTTTTTAATTGATTCAATTAAAAATATAATTGATGTTGATTGCAAAACTCAATTAATTTTTTAATTAAAAAAAGGTAACTATTTTCAATTACATTCTGAATTGGCTTAGAATTTTTATTTGGATTAACAATTGATTGTTTGAAAAAAAAAAATTAATTAAAAATTTAAAAAAATGTTCATCACTTTTTTAACTGACTTAGTCTTCCGAATTTGATTAAAAGTTAATTGTAACTTAACTTTTAACTTTTTAATTAAAAATTTTAAAATTGTCAATCATTGACTTAATTAACTTAATGTTTCTATCTTGTTTAAAAAGTAAATTGTACCAATTAATTTATTAATTGAAAAAAATTTCAACTTCAATTAACTTTTTAATTGGATATATTTAAGTGATCGTTTTTCTGTGCATGTTAAATTCATCGCTTCTGCGACAATTTTGCACTGCTTTCGGAACCAAAAAGAACAGTTTCGCTACTTTTTTGGCGACGCTGTTTTTGCTGAGTACTCTATGGGGTCTTAGACAAAGTTAATGTACCTCCCTAGTTTATAAAAATGCTGACCAATATGGAAGATATGTATAGCTTATTTTGATTAAAGCCTCTACTTTAAAATAACATCGAGAAATAAATCGCAACTCTGGGGGGGGGGGGGGGGGAAGTAGAGTTTGGTGTCGTTTCGGATGTCCTCCTACGTGGACATCGGTAGTCAAAGGGTTAATGATCTTCCTCATGTTGTCCATTATTCCGAGATACTGATGTATGCAGATGACGTCAAAGTGTTTTTATCCTTTAACATACTTGAGGACTCCTTAGACTTGCAAGAAGATTTCGGAAGCCTTGTCACGTGATGTACCTTTAATTCTGTGAAACTCAACCTTAAAAAGTGTCAGAAAATGACGTCCTTCACAGAAAAAAAATATCACCAAAATATTTCCAATTAAAAAGTTAATTGAAGTTGAAAAAAATTTCAATTAATAAATTATTGATACAATTAACTTTTTAATCAAGATAGAAATATTAAATCAATTAATTCGATGATTGAAAATTTAAAAATTTTTAATTAAAACATTAATTGATACAATTAACTTTTTAATCAAATTCGGAAGACTAAGTCAGTTAAAGAAAGTGATGAATATTTTTTAATTTTTATTAAAAACGTATTTCAAACAATCAATTGTTAATCCAAATAAAAACCAGTTCGGAAAATAATTGAAAATAGTTACATTTCTTAATTAAAAAATTAATTGAGTTTTGCAATCAACATCAATTAAATTTTTAATTGAATCAATTAAAAAATTAATTGAAATTTGCTAATGACATCAATTAATATATTAATCAAGAATTTTTTCTATGACCAATTAAAACTGTGTTTGATACTATCATTTTCGTGATTGAAGACATTTCAATTAAAAAATTAATTGGATCAATTAATTTCGTGATTGAATCAGAAATTTGTTTTGTGTGTTGAAAACAACTTTAATTACAAGCAATTACTATGTAGGAAATTATATTTTAGAGGATGCACAGAAAAAAATTTCACAAAAATTTTTCCAATTAAAATCTTAATTGAGTTTTAAAAAATATTCAATTAAAAATTTAATTGATTCAACAAATTTTTTAATTGAAACAAAAATCAATCACACAAATTAATAATATCAATAAATTTTTTAATTGGATCAATTAATTTTTTAATTGACTGTCAATTAATTTTTTAATTGATACTATCATTTCTGTGATTGAAGACATTTCAATTAAAAAATTAATTGGATCAATTAATTTCGTGATTGAATCAGAAAAAAAAATTTTGTGTGTGTTTTAAGAAGTTAGTATTTAACATAAAGTCTTTTAAAAATTTCGTTACGACATGCGATGTTAAGAGAGATAGAGTGTGTAGAGAAAAAATAAGTATATACGGCCTTAAGTTCGGCCAGGCCGAATCTTTTGTACCCACCCCAAAATTTTCCTAAGATCGAGTTTTAGTAGATATAAAGGGTGATTCTTTTGAGGTTAGGATTTTCATGCATTAGTATTTGACAGATCACGTGGGATTTCAGACATGGTGTCAAAGAGAAAGATGCTCAGTATGCTTTGACATTTCATCGTGAATAGACTTACTAACGAGCAACGCTTGCAAATCATTGAATTTTATTACCAAATTCAGTGTTCGGTTCGAAATGTGTTTCGCGCTTTACGTCCGATTTATGGTCTACATAATCGACCAAGTGAGCAAACAATTAATGCGATTGTGACCAAGTTTCGCACTCAGTTTACTTTATTGGACATTAAACCAACCACACGAATGCGTACAGTGCGTACAGAAGAGAATATTGCGTCTGTTTCTGAGAGTGTTGCTGAAGACCGTGAAATGTCGATTCGTCGCCGTTCGCAGCAATTGGGTTTGTGTTATTCGACCACATGGAAGATTTTACGCAAAGATCTTGGTGTAAAACCGTATAAAATACAGCTCGTGCAAGAACTGAAGCCGAACGATCTGCCACAACGTCGAATTTTCAGTGAATGGGCCCTAGAAAAGTTGGCAGAAAATCCGCTTTTTTATCGACAAATTTTGTTCAGCGATGAGGCTCATTTCTGGTTGAATGGCTACGTAAATAAGCAAAATTGCCGCATTTGGAGTGAAGAGCAACCAGAAGCCGTTCAAGAACTGTCCATGCATCCCGAAAAATGCACTGTTTGGTGTGGTTTGTACGCTGGTGGAATCATTGGACCGTATTTTTTCAAAGATGCTGTTGGACGCAACGTTACGGTGAATGGCGATCGCTATCGTTCGATGCTAACAAACTTTTTGTTGCCAAAAATGGAAGAACTGAACTTGGTTGACATGTGGTTTCAACAAGATGGCGCTACATGCCACACAGCTCGCGATTCTATGGCCATTTTGAGGGAAAACTTCGGAGAACAATTCATCTCAAGAAATGGACCGGTAAGTTGGCCACCAAGATCATGCGATTTGACGCCTTTAGACTATTTTTTGTGGGGCTACGTCAAGTCTAAAGTCTACAGAAATAAGCCAGCAACTATTCCAGCTTTGGAAGACAACATTTCCGAAGAAATTCGGGCTATTCCGGCCGAAATGCTCGAAAAAGTTGCCCAAAATTGGACTTTCCGAATGGACCACCTAAGACGCAGCCGCGGTCAACATTTAAATGAAATTATCTTCAAAAAGTAAATGTCATGGACCAATCTAACGTTTCAAATAAAGAACCGATGAGATTTTGCAAATTTTATGCGTTTTTTTAAAAAAAAAAGTTATCAAGCTCTTAACAAATCACCCTTTACTTCAACGGGAATGAAATTTACACCCCTAAAATGCTTTAGAAGTCAAATTTTGGGATCGGTTTATATGGGGGCTAAATATAATTATAGACCGATATGGACTAATTTTTGCACGATTGTTAGAAGCCTTAGACTATCCAAACAAAATTACCAAATTTCAACCGGATCGGATGAAATTTGCCCCTCCTAAAGGCTCCGGAAGTCGAATCTGGGGATCGCTTTATGGTGGTGGGTAAAGGTTGATACGGTCAAAATTTGGTCAAGGGAAAACGCATGTAAATCGGTGAAATCGTTTATTTAAAAAATAAAATTAAATTTCTTTTTCAAGTTTAATTAGTATAAAATTCAGGAAAAATATTCAGTTAGGCTTTCGCTTTTCCAAATCCGAATTGCCGGGCCTCACGCTTGACACCTGCCGATCAGATTTTGTACAGCCACCTTGTCCACCTTCTTCGCCGCAGAAAGCCAGTTTGCCTTGAACTGCTGCTCGTCCTTAGCAGTTTTTTTTTGTCTTCTTTAGGTTCCGCTTGACAATAGCCCAGTATTTCTCTATTGGGCTGAGATCTGGCGTGTTGGGAGGGTTCTTGTCCTTGGGAACCACCTGCACGTTGTTGGCGGCGTACCACTCCATGGCCTTTTTACCGTAATGGCAAGATGCCAAATCCGACCAAAACAGTACGGAACAACCGTGTTTCTTCAGGAAAGGCAGCAGACGTTTATTCAAACACTCTTTCACGTAAATTTCTTGGTTGACAGTCCCGGAAGCTACGAAAATGCTGCTCTTCAAGCCACAGGTACAGATGACTTGCCAAACCAGATATTTCTTTGCGAACTTTGACAGTTTTATGTGCTTGAAAATATCTGCTACCTTTCCCCTTCCTTAGGTTTCGTCGCCTATTACCACGCAGTCAAAGTTCGTCAGCATCGTCGTGTACAGCCTCCGGGATCGCGCTTTGGCCGTCGTATTTTGTTTATCATCGCGATTTGGAGTCACTACCTTCTTGTAAGTCGATAGTCCGGCTCGTTTTTTGGCTCGATGCACGGTTGTAGACGATACACCCAGCTTATTTGCGGCATCTCGGAGAGAGAGGTTAGGGTTTCGCTTGAAACTACCGGCAACTCTCTTTGTCGTCTCAGCGGCTTCCGGTTTTCGATTTCCCCCCGATCCAGACTTCCTGGCTGTCGACAAATGTTCCCCAAACACTTTAATTACATTTGTAACGGTTGATTTGGCAACTTTTAGCGATTTTGCCAGCTTTGCGCACGAGTAGCTCGGATTTTCGCGATGCGCGAGCAAAATTTTGATACGCTGCTCTTCTTGCTTGGACGGCATTTGAATTCCAAAATCAAAATAGGAGCACATTCTACATACACACACCTTCAAAATGAGGGGTGTTCAGGTTTTTTAAATCCAAAATTGAAAGAAATACATCAAGTTTATATTGAGAAATTTTGACCGTATCACCCTTTATAATAAAAATTGAGACGAAGAGAATTTACGAAAGACACCAACGCAATTGAAACGCATACAATAATTTTTTCTGAAAACCTATCCTCAAGAGCAAAATGTTATTTTTGTATAGTGCACTCAAAAAAAAGTGAACTCTCTATTTCACTAAAGCCAATTTAACTTTATTTTAGTTCATGGAATTATTATTATAAGAAATATATAAATCCAAACCAGTATTGTGGCAAAAACGTGGACAAATTCCACTTTCAATCAATGGGAAACCAGGCGACAAGTATTTTGAAATTCATCAAATAATTTGTAATATATTAAATGTGGATTACTTCAGAAATCATTGTTTTGACACATATACCAGGATTTTTGTATTATTTTCATCCATTTTTTCAGTAACAAATGGTTTCACCCATAAATCTTCGTACAACTTCATTGTTTGTTTATGTTTCTTCTTATTTTTTCATGTTGTCATCACATTTGTTCGTGCAGTGTAAAGGCAAAACTTGAACGAACACACAACAAATAGACGAACCTCTGTCGGAGTGTTTATCCGACCGTCTAAGGTCCGCTTAAAATTGAAGTAGCATACATTTTTGAAAACAAAACAATAGAATTCATTTTATTATACCCTCCACCATAGGATGGGGGTATATTAACTTTGTCATTCCATCTGTAACACATCGAAATATTGCTCTAAGACCCCATAAAGTATATATATTCTGGGTCGTGGTGAAATTCTGAGTCGATCTGATGTCCGTCCGTCCGTCCGTCTGTTGAAATCACGATAACTTCCGAACGAAAGAAGCTATCGACTTGAAACTTGGCACAAGTAGTTGTTAATGATGTAGGTCGGATGGTATTACAAATGGGCCATATCGGTACACTTTTACGTATAGCCTCCATATAAACGGACCCCCAAATTTGGTTTGCGGGGACTCTAAGAGAAGCAAATTTCATCAGATCCCCCTGAAATTTCAGCATATGATCTCTAACAACCATGCAAAAATTGGTCCACATCAGTCCATAATTATATATAGCCCCCATATAAACTGATTCCCCCAATTTGGCTTGCGGAACCTCTAAGAGAACCAAATTTCATCCGATCCGGCTGAAATTTGGTACATGGTGTAAGTATATGGTCTCTAACAACTATGCAAAAATTGGTCCACATCGGTTAATAATTCAATGATTAAAACCGCTATGTTCATCGTAATTAAAGGAATAGGAAAAACAATTAGGTAATATGGGGAAAATTTTAAAAATTTGAAGCAGAACAAAAAGTGAAACAGATTTTTGGAAGAAGGAGTGACGAAGTAAATTTTATGAAAATGAAGCAAAATACTTCGATTGAAGTAGTAGCGGAAGCACTGATTCTATCTTCACTAAAAATGTTTTGATTTACTCGTATCGTGATGATTACTTCAAAACCAGCGTTGCCACAAAGAAATTTTATTTTATTTTTTCCAAAATCGGAGCAAAATTCCTTTCAGCGGACCAAATTCCCAAGTTCAAAGAAAAATGTCTTAAAACGTATTTTTAAGAAATTTTTAGTGGTTGGCATAGTAATCAAAACGTCGACTTTTCAAAGTTTTTGAAATTTGACAAAATAGACTTTTTGAAAACGTCGAATTTTAAAGTCAATTTTAGTTGACATCAAAAGTCGAAATTCAATATTACAAACTTCCGACTTAGAGGAAGTTAAAGACCACAACAGTCACGCATTTGGTTTATAATGCCTTTGCCCCATGAAAACCCTACTTGAGAGAATGCAATAGATTTCCGAATTTTCATCAATTTGCTGTAGTGTTGCTTCGTTCGCATTATTTTATGCGGTTAATGTGATCCATATCGGTCCATATTCTTATATAGCTCAATCCTAATATTCCACTTATTGTGCACATTCGAGTATTGGGGTTAAAATTGTCCAAAAAATATAAAACCTGACCCAAGACCTAAAACGCGAAATTTCCATTCGATTTTCTGTGAAATAGTACCTAATCCCACACTGAAATAAAAAACATTCACGGTTCCAAAGATTTTGTCTTTGCCCTTGTCGACTACAAGGAACTATTATTTTATGTTTCAAATAAAAAACGACTTTAAAAGTGTTAAAATATATATTTTTAAACGGTTTTTAGTTTTATACTCAAGATGCAAAAAGTCAACAATACTATAGACGATTTCATTAATTTTGAAGATTTTTCAGAAGTATTAAAGCCAAGTTGAATCAAGTAAACCGAAGTTTTCTTTCATGTTAGGATACCCAATTTTAAGTCGAATCGTATTTTAAATATAAAGACAAAATGACTTCATTGAAAAGTTTATCGACTTTTGGACAAGGAAAAAACTTTATATCAGAGAAATGAGTCTTCTGTGCTAAGCAAAATTCGCATTCGTATTTAATAACACGAAATATTCGGCCTCACGACAATTTTTTTTCTGTGCATAGATACTATTGAATATGTAATAAAAATTTTAAATACTAGAAAAAAATTATAAATTTGACCAAATTTAGGAAAATGGGCCAAAACGCACCAAATTCCGTTTGGTCCGACCATCGGACCAAATTTAAAAATATAAATCGTTTGGACCAATTTTGGTCCGATCGGACCAAAATGGCAACGCTGTTCAAAACCAAAATATTGAATAGAACTGTAAAACGATTCCTTTTGAATGTGATGGCTCTGCAATGCTTGACACTGTAATCGCTTTACAGTGGTTTTGTTTTATTCATTAATCGAAGTATTCGTGGAGTGTATTGCCTTCACTAGAACATCGATTACTTCGAATAGGCTTTTTACGACACGATTTTCGATACCTGAAGAACCGATTGATGCGTTCAGAATGCAAATTTTCGAGATACCATAGACATAGTGACAAGAGTGCTTCGACAATTGGTTTAAACGAATGCAATAGCGTATAGATCGTAATGGGGAATATTTTTAAAAACATCACAGCTATTTTAGATGATTAATTTTGTTCTCTAAAGGCAAGCCTCGTACCCTCATGTATTATTCAGTGCCTTAATAGTTTCTCATCATGCTACAAAATACATATCATCTTTTTTCAAAATAATTTATTTATTTTTAAGAAAATCCATATATATTAATCCACTATATACTTTTATTAATTATATTGATAGACTATAGGCTCTAATAGGAAACGAATTCACGACCATGGAAACGAAAATCATCTATCGTATATCGTGGCTTCCAATTTTACAGCAAATCATTCAAATTCTCAATTTTATTTACACAAACTCTTAAAACCATTGGCTACGCTTTGAGGTCCTCGGAGAACTCTTTGGAAATAATTACCAGCATGACTGTGATTATCTTCTACTAGTCGAACACCTCGACCGAATACACTAACAGCTTGTTTTACATTGTAAATGTTAACACATCTGCTAGAGCTAATAAGATCCTCTAGAGTATCCAAATAGACTTTAATATAATCGGGTATTTCCTTAAAAACAGGCTGGGGGCAAGTGTACGAAAGATCCGCACATTGGGGTTCAAGTGCCAATAATTTTGCATTCAATTCATCTACATCTCTATCCAACTTGAAACTTTCGCTCTCATCAGTTTCAATAAAATTCGGCTTTGCCTGAAGTTCAGTTTCGAAGATGTTATTCATTGCTGTAAGCTTCACAAGAGCCATAGGATCACAACTTCTTAACATGCAGAGAGCCAGATTACGATGTCTACACTGTTAGAAAAATATGTTTTTCATATGTTCCGATATAAACAAAATGTGTTTCGGGCACGATTTTAAACCACAATATATTTAAGTGCGAACATGTAGTTTTCCTAAACTAACACTAAATGTTTGGGACATCTATGTTAATATGTTAGAATATATTATGTTTGGGGCATGAATGTTTCATAAAAATCATATGTGTGAATACAAACATATATAAATTTACAAATTTCAACTGAACATACATATGTTGTGATATTTTATTCAAAGCGACAGAGAGAGTATAGAGAGAAATAGAGATGGAAACCGGGAGAGTTGACGAAAGATATCAATATAACACAGCAAAAGAGTCAAAAGAGAACAATTTCTGTGAAACCGCTTGTATGTTGTTTCGGAAAACTGTTTTATGATAAGGCCAAAAATTTGATATGTTTAAGTCTAAATATTATTTAATTTGAATAAAGAGAATATACATTGTGAACCAAGAGAATAGACATTTGAAAAACAAACAGCTTATGTTTTCGCCTTGAGAGCAGCATTTTATGTATGTGTGGACATGTGTTTTGTTTATCATTTTGGCATTATTTTTTTCTTGGTTCGGTAAAAGAAATCAGGGGTCTTCATAAAAATAACGAAAGGGCACTATACTCTTTTTAGAGTTGGGACAGTAAAATGAAATAAGGAGGAAATAGTGAAAAATTACACAGTAAAATGTAAAAAAACAAAGTTTAGTTTCTCTTTATTAAAAAGTAGTCCACGAGGAGTTGACGGACACCATCAAATATAAAAGCGGGCATTAAGTTCGACTTTTACAGCTAAAACAATTTAAAAAGTTTATTTTCTTTAAAATGAATTATTAAAGAAAAATAAAAGGAATTTTAGAGCGATGGTGTTAAATGCTAGTAAAAAACTGTTCACTCCTAAATAAATTTATGTTTATATTATAAAATTATGTGTGTATGTTTATACTCGACTCCACGTTCTTCTTTTGTTAGTTTTTGAATTCCTTCCAAATTTTAAAGCTTGGTACAAAAACAGTTTTTTATTACAAGATTGTTATTTTTGCAATAAAAAATAATATTTTATACAAAAATCATTCAATTTCGTTTATATCAAGCACTGTTACTGACTATAAATCTTTAATAACGCACATTTCGATGTTTCATTTAAAAAAATTAATATAGTATAAATATAAATGTGTAAATTAAAAAAAAAAAACAAAAAAAAACCAAAAAAAATGTTCGGTCGGAGCAGGGATTGAACCCACGACCCTTTGCATGCAAGTCAGACATGCTAACCACTGCTCCACGTGGCAAACAAATGTATGTTTCTGTTAAATAATGTTATGTTTGCATGGGCTCGTGGGCGCTGCAAACTATGCTATATAAATGTAACTTAAATCGATAATTATCTACTGGTGACTATAACAGCTACGTAGCCCAGTGGATAGTGTGTTGGCTTACAAACTGTATGGTCCTCGGTTCGATTCTCCGTGCAGGCGAAAGGTAAAATTTAAAAAAATTATAAAAGTGAATAATTTCTTCAACATTATTTGTATTACAGAGAAAGGTGCCAATAACTAAAAAATTTCGTGGAAGTGAAAATTACGAGTATGTTAGGGAATGAGCACAATCGTGTTTGGGAAAAATTCTTCCAAGCATATAATATTTTTGGCTCAAAATGCTTCCAAACATATAATATGTTCACATAAAACAAACATATTAATGTTTCGGCAGTATGCAATAATATATGTGCTTCCTGCAAAATATGTTTGGAACATATGTTAAAGAAGCAATTTTTTTTGAGGGTGTATTAATTACATTAACCAAATCCTGTATAACATTTAGATCAAAACTATCACTGCTTGCCTGGATTAAATGGATTGAGGAGACTATAACAAGGAGGGCTACAAAAAAAACAAAAAACAAAAAAAAATATGTTAAAAGGAATTTGAATCAGTTGAAGATATGCAAGAAATTTACCACTGAAGCCAAAGTTGATATTGAATTTTTTCATATTTGATGAATTTACTCTATCACCTTCAACTGTGTTATACTCTTAACAACTAATAATTTATGGCTTTTATATGTTTTACATGTTTAATAAGATTTTATTTGTAAAATACATATAATATTATTTCCTGTTTAAACGTAAAATATTTGTTTTATTATACGCTTACATAACAAAAATATCGGAAGCCTTTTCGAGCTATTTAACTGATGGGATGATAATATTTAATCAATTGGTCGAAATAAACTAACTAATAAGATTTTATTTGTAAAATATGATATTATTTGCTTATTTGTTTTATTATATGCTAACATAACAAAAATATCGAAATAAACTAACCCAATTTAATGAATTGGGTTTTATTTACTTCCCTAGATTGTATGTTTTATTATGTTCCCCATTATATTAGGTAGTGCTAAAAGGGTTTTCGTATTTTGTCAATAGATGTCTTCGTAGTCCGTCTATGTCTAGTGCTACTAATCACATTGTTCCGGAATTTTATACCCTTTACCATTAACTTTGTCAGACATCGAAATGTTGGTCCCAGACCTTATAAAGTATATATATTTTGACTCGTGCTGAAATTCTGAGTCGATCTACCAATGTCCTTCCGTCCGTCTGTCTGTTGAAATCACGCTAACGAAACCAAAGATTATAGAAGAGGAAGATGGGAGATTGGCTACTGAGCACATTTACCACATTAGTTTAATACTCGAACCAAACGTGCACCGAAAAAAAAGTTTACTATTTTTTATGAAAAATGAACTAACCCATAGTAAGAATGACCATGATTTGGCGCCAAAGATTTTTTTCATCTAGATAAGTTCATGATTTTCTTATAAATTAGTTCATGTATTACATCGTATTTTAGTTCATTATTACTATGCTGTGGGAAGAATATAGTTAAACTCATTCAAAATATTCCTGCTATCCGGAAAAATTAACAATTTTTTGGGAAACCTGTATTAAGAAAGTGGTTTGAAATAAACTGTTTGTCGGTATAATTTTCAAAAAAGTAGAGAAATTGAGGAATCAAAGGTACAACAAGCCTGTATACAACTAAGAAATTTTTCGTACAAAACAAGTCAATTTTCTATAACCACCAGTATTTTATTTCAAAGAATTATTATTATATTACACAAAACTATGGCTTATGATATACAATAAAGGAAATATTTTTATTAGTACGTTGGACGCATTTACTTGTCGGTAGTTAGTAATTGCTTCTTCAAAAGAGTAATATTCTATGTTATTAGGACTAAACTAATTAATTTAAATTTTCATGTTTTCTATCCATATGAAAGATATATGTGGCATAAGTTGCTATATTCAATTGAATTGTCCAATTTCATCGATTTTGGCTAACTTTTGTTGGGCGGATTTGGCTTATAAGCATCTGAAATTGCAAAGTTATACAAAATATAAGAAAAATATTATTAATTAATTAATTCTAACGTTCATATTGATCTTTAACTTACGGTTTTCAAGAGTATTTCCTAGAGCCAATAAGGATATCAGCTTAATTAGTATTAAACAGTAAGAATATTCAAAAAATTACCATTACGAGACCTGTCTACCTGCAAGTGAAAAAAAAAATTATTTTTAATAAATTGAAATTTTGGTTTTATTAAAAACGGACAAAATACCGTTTATAGAAAAACTTACCACATTGAAAAAACCATCCAGTAGGTACATTATTGGAATCATATCCATGGACAAATGGGACGTTATTGACATTATTCTCAGAATATATTTGAAATAAAAAATATTATAAAATTAGACATAATTTCCACTTGTCAGTATAGCATTTAGTATTTAAGGTGGATATTAAGTTCGAGTTTAGCGGCTAAAATTGCAATTTCCATGATAAGTTTTTTTTAATAATCCATTATAAAAAATAATCTTTATAAAAAACTTGATTTGGGCTATTCTCCATCAAGTTATATTTAAATTTGTATGGAAGACGTATAATTTTATACTTTGCTTAGTGATTTATTTTTAATAGCGGCTAAACTCGAACTTAGTACTCACCTGTAGAATTGCTGTAACATAAAAAATATAGATTCAAAAAAATGGTTGCTTCTCAACCTGTGATCCAGATGTAGAATAAATATAAATCATCCTATTACCTCATGTTGTATATTTTTTATGTAAATCAATTTAAAATCCGCACTAATTTTAAACTAACATATTAACAGAAATATACAGTTCCTTAATCTGTTATTTGTTTTTTATCACATCATTCACTTCTCAGTTTCTAAAATGTTTCGAAATAAATGTATTTTCATTAATAAACACCAATACCGCACGTACAATTTTGCAAAATTAAATCCACGTGTGCACTTCATAAATGCATCAACATAACTGAATGCAACAATAAAACTTAAAGACACAAATAGTCATAAAGGATACATAGCTGCCGTAAAGAAAAACAACTCCACACACACACACACACGATCCCTTTCTGATCTCGCAATATATTGCAAGAAAACAACTCTCACCACAAAAGATACCAACAACACACAAGGAACATTCCATTGTCTCTAGAATCAAAACAACCAACAACAGCATAAATGACGCAATAACAAACACAAACAATCATACGAGATATACACAAAATGTCTCTAAAAACTCCCTCGCATGATGTACTCACATTTTCCAGTAGCACGTTTATTGATTAGTTGGAATTCTATCTATAAGTTAGGGTAATATATATACCAAATCTATGAGGAACCTATAAAAATTATATACACCTGTCAAGGATTATATTAACTAATTTTTATTCTATTTTAACTAAAATTTTCAATGTGAGTAAAAACACTCCAACATATAATAAAAAGGGAAATAATCTGTAGGTAGACATCGTACGAATCGGTAATGTCGTTAAGTTAATTTTTACTACAAAAATTTTTTTCCATACAAAATTTTTTCATAGTAAATTGTCCACATTTCGTAGTAAGATTTTTATATTGCCCATGTATGTTTATAATAGAATCAACGATGCATTAACTACTGTGTTGGAAATTTATTTAAGGAAAAATACTTCCCATTTCGTAGTTAGTGAACTAAAAAACATTTACTGAATTTTTATAAGTTTTGCTTTAGCTAAGTTAATTTCGTTGTGGTTACGTAAAATGAACTATATTACAGTAAATTTGTTGAACTATGTGGAAGTCAAAATGGTCCTTAATTTTACAAGACACTTTTTTTTCTGTGTGTATACGACAAGTATTGACATAGCATTAAAATGCAAATAAAAAGAAATTAAGTGCACGAAATAAATTTCCATAAAGGGGAAAATGTAATTTTTTTTTGTTCTTGCCTAAAATTTAACATTGTTTCATTAAGAAAATTACATTTTTCATTTAACAAATAGAAACAAAAAAACAACTAAAAGATTACAAACATCTATTAAACTAATCTGGTAAATGCAACATTTGGTATGACGCAAGCCAATCTCCCATCTTCCTCAAATCTATAATCTTTGAACAAAAGTACCTATCGACTTGAAACTTAGCCCAAGTAGTTGTTATTGATGTAGGTCGGTTGGTATGGCAAGTGGGCCATATCGGACCACTTGTGGGTATAATGAAATTTACTCCTTCAAAATGCTCCGCAAGCCACATTTTGGAGGAATAAATTTCATCAGATGCGGTTGAAAATTGACTCTATAATTACCGTGAGAAAATGACTCGTCTATCAAGAACTAAGAAAGAAAATTTAGAAGACAATGTTAAAAAGTTTTAAGATACCTTGCCATCGGCAAGTGTTACCACACCCAGGGCTGTGGAGTCGGAGTCGTAAAAATTTTGCTCGACTCCGCCTCAGGCTAAACTAATTTTTTTTAAAACACTTCACATTTTTGTAACTAAAAAAGTGTTTACGCAAATTAGTTTCCATTGCGTTATTCATTCGATCAATGTACGATATGACAGTAAATGAAAAGGAACTTCCAATTACGGAATGTAATTGGAAATTTCCTAGAATGCTAGACTAGCAGATGGGCTGAATCGATACATTTTAATGCCCACCACCATAAAAATGTATTTAAAATATTTCGAACAATCGATTTTTATACCCTCCACCATATTAACTTTGTCATTCTCATTCCGTTTGTAACACATCGAAATATTGCTCAAAGACCCCATAAAGTATATATATTCTGGGTCGTGGTGAAATTCAGAGTCGATCTGAGCATGTCCGTCCGTCCGTCTGTTGAAATCACGCTAACTTCCGAAAATTCATCCGATCCGGTTGAAATTTGGAACATGGTGTTAGAATGTGGTCTCTAACAAACACGCAAGAATTGGTCCATATCGGTCCATAATTATATATAGCCCCCATATAAAACTGTTCCCCAGATTTGATCTTTGGAGCCTCTTGGAGGAGCAAAATTCATCCGATCCGGTTCAAATTTGCAACGTGGTGTTAGTATAAGGCCGCTAATAACCATGCCAAAATTGGTCCATATCGGTCTATAGTTATATATATCCGATCCCCAATCACACAAAAATTGGTCCATATCGGTTCATACTCATGGTTGTCACTCGAGCCAAAAATAATCTACCAAAATTTTATTTTTATAGCAAACATTATCAAAATGTTATTTCTATAGGAAATTTTGTCAAAATTTTATTTCTATAGAAAATTTTGTCAAAATTTTATTTCTATAGAAAATTTTGTCAAAATTTTATTTCTATAGAAAATTTTGTCAAAATTTCATTTCTATAGAAAATTTTGTCAAAATTTTGTTTCTATAGAAAATTTTTTTCCAAATTTTACTTCTATAGAAAATGTTGTCAAAATTTTATTTCGTCAAAAATTTATTTCTATAGAAACTTTAAACTTAATTATATACGTATTTAATCGGCCTTTAGTTTAATATATTCCACGTATGGACTATGTGGTATATATACGTTGTTAGGAAGTTTTAAGATACCTTGCCATCGGCAAGTGTTACCGCAACCCACGTAAATCGATTGTGGATGACAGTCTTCAGTAGAAGTTTCTACGCACGGTGGAAGGTACATAAGGTCCATGGTGGAAGGTACATAAGCTTCGGCCTGGCGGAACTTACGACCGTATATACTTTTTTTGTTAATTTTATTTTAAGACCATATACCTATATACTCGTACATATGTCGAATATTGGCAGAAAATTCTTTCAAAAATTTATTTCAATAGAAAATTTTGTCAAAATTTTTATTTCTATATAAAAATTTGTCAAAATTTTATTTCTATAGAAAATTTTGTCATAACTTTATTTCGTTAGAAAATTTTGCAAAATTTTATTTCTATAGAAAATTTTATTTCTATAAAAAAAATTGTCAACATTTTATATCTATAGATATTTTGGTCGAAATTTTATTTCAATAAGAAATTTTGTCAAAATTTTATTTCGATAGAAAATTTTGTCATAACTTTATTTCGTAAGAAAATTTTGCAAAATTTTATTTCTGTAGAGTCGAGCAAAATTGGCTCGACTCTACAGCCCTGACCACAACTCAAGTATTAATAGTAATAGTTTGTAAATTGTGCATCCTAAAATTTGGTTTGAGTAATCTTTAATATCACGTAAATATTTTTTCAGTGTACGGCCGTATATACTTGTTTTATGTATTTTTTTTAAACATTTCTATTAATTGTTTTATGCCTATAATTAATTATAAATATATATTTTTCTGTTACAGGTAAAATTTCTTATTTTCTTATTGAAATTTTGGTGGGTAAGTTGTTAACAAATATACATTTTGCGAAGTTGTGCACTGAAAAACTATTGACCTATTTTGAAAGATTATATAGCCTTAAGCGTAGGTTAGGTTACATCACAGCCCGATGTATCAGGTTCACTTAGACTATTCAGTACCTTGTGATAACACAGTGGTGAACTTCTCTCCTATCACTGAGTGCTGCTCGATTCCATGTTAAGCTCAATGACAAGGGACCTCCTTTTTATAGCCGAGGCCAAACGATGTAATATAGGCGGTCCATGCCGATTATAGAAGTTTTTTTTTTATACCCACCACCATAGAATGGTGATGGGGGGTATAATAAGTTTGTCATTCCGTGTGTAACACATCGAAATATCGACTTCCGACTATATAAAGTATATATATTCTTGATCAGGGAGAAATTCTAAGACGATATAAGCATGTCCGTCTGTCTGTCTGTCTGTTGTAATCACGATACAGCCTTCAATAAGGCTGTAGCGGTCAAGTTCGAAGACGGGCTATATCGGTCCAAGTTTTGATATAGTCCCCATATAAATCGGTTTATCGATTTGGTCTTGGGCTTATAAAAAACGTAGTTTTTGTCCAATTAGCCTGAAATTGAAAATCTAGAGGTACTTGAGGACCATTAAGAGGTGTGCCGAAAATGGTGCCCATGTTTTGGTATAGCCCCCATATAGACCGATCTCCCGATTTTACTTCTTGGGCGTCTAGAAACTGTATTTTCTATCCGATTTGCCTGAAATTGAAAATCTAGAGGTATTTTAGGACCGTAAAGAGGTGTGTCGAAAATGGTCCGTATCGGTCCATGTTTTGGTATAGCCCCCATATAGACCGATCTCCCGATTTTGCTTCTTGGGCTTCTAGAATATTTACTATCCGATTTGCCTGAAATTGGAAATTTATATAGCCCCCATATAGACCGATCTCCCGATTTTGGTTCTGGGGCGTCTAGAAACTGTATTTTCTATCCGATTTTCTCAAATTGAAAATCTAGAGGTATTTTAGGACCATAAAGAGGTGTGTCGAAAATGGTCCGTATCGGTCCATGTTTTGGTATAGTCGCCATCTTCCGATTTTTATTCTTTAGCTTCTATAAACTGTATTTATTACCCGATTTGCCTGAAATTGGAAATCTAGAGGTATTGTGGGACCCCAAATATGTGTTCCGAAATTGAGGTGTATCGGTCCATTTTTTGGTATAACTCCCATATAGACCGATCTCTCGGTTTTACTTCTTGGGCGTCTAGAGAATATATTTTCTAGCCGATTTGCTTGAAATTGAAAATCTACAGGTATTTTAAGATCACAAATAGGTGTGTCGTAAATGGTGCCTATTGGTCCATATTTTGGTATAGCCCCCATATAGACCGATCTCCCGACTTTATTTCTTGGGTTTCTGGAATCAGTAGTTTTTATCCAAATTGCCGGAAATTAGAAATATAGACGTATCTTAGGACCATAAAGAGGTGTGTCGAAAATGGTCCGTATCGCTCCATGTTTTGGTATAGCCCCTATATAGACTGATTTCTCGATTTTACTTCTTGGGCTTCTAGAATTCGTAGTATTCACCAATTCGTCTGAAAGTGGAATTCTAGAGGAATTTGAGGAACATTAAGAGGTGGTGAGTATTGGTCCATGTTTTGGTATAGGCCCCATATAGACCTAACTCCCGAATTTATTTCTAGGACTTCAAATCAAAGCGTTATTTCATCATATACACGATATGTTTATGATTTCTCTAAAACTCAAACAAAATTGGTTCTCATAAATCCAGAATCTGAGATGGTCTTCATACACACAAAAAAATTTTTTTCTGATTCAATCACCAAATTAATTGATCCAATTAATTTTTTAATTGAAATGTCTTCAATCACGGAAATGATAGTATCAATCACAGTTTTAATTGGGCATAGAAAAAAATCTTGATTAAAAAATAATTGATTTTTTCAGCAAATTTCAATTAATTTTTTTATTGATTCAATTAAAAATTTAATTGATGTTGATTGCAAAACTCAATTAATTTATTAATTGAAAAGGGTAACTATTTTTAATTACTTTCTGAATTGGCTTAGAGTTTTTATTTGGATTAACAAATGATTGTTTGAAATACATTTTTAATTAAAAATTAAAAAAAAATCAGCACTTTTTTTAACTGAATTAGTCTTCCGAATTTGATTAAAAAGTTGATTGTATCAATTAATTTTTTAATTAAAAATTTTAAAATTTTCAATCATTGACTTAATTAACTTAATGTTTCTATCATGATTAAAAAGTTAATTGTATCAATTAATTTATTAATTGAAAAAATTTTCAACTTCAATTAACTTTTTAATTGGAAATATTTTGGTAATATTTTTTTCTGTGTAGGTAGGATCTTTAATTTGTTTCTTCGGGAAGCGTACTGGTTGAACTGATTTGCTTGAGAGAAGATTTGTCATCAAACCCCCTAAAATGCTATATAACCGCTACAAGTACCCCGCTAGGACGACGAGTTTTCAAAGCAAACTATTATATTTGTTTCAGGGTGGTGGGTATTTAAGATTCGGCCCGGCCGAACTTACTTCTGTATATACTTGTTTTTTTTTTTTTTGTATTATAGAAAAATTAAAACTGAAATCCTTGACGAACAGAAGACATCAGTTTTGGATTTTCATACTCTCATCAGTTCACTTTATTGGGAAAATTGATGCTTTCAATTGTCTGAAATTTTTGATAAATACAGTAATCGTAATTTCAAAAGTGCAAAATGTCCATCATCACCTTTTGGCATTTTTTTTTCATTTTCCATATTTAGCAGCAAATATAAGAAAATTAGACAGTCTGCAAAACTTTTTAAATTCCGTAGCAGCATATTTAGCGGGTATGGTCATTTTTTCCCAATAGTTGCCAATATGTTCCTTGTATAGTTCTGCATAGTCGACGCATTTACCAATAACCTTAATGGCTTCTTCCATATGGTCGGGGGTTATACAATTCCTAGCTGATGTTATCATATCCTGTATGGCATCTGTATAGGTATAAATAAATTGTGGGACATCTGCTCTCAACGAAGGATCAGGACATACATAATTTGGATCTTTACACTTGGGCTCAAGAGTCTCAATCATAGCAACAGAATATTCAGCAGCTTGATCTAATTTCAAAGATTCAAACTCGGGAGTTTCTTGAAAACTTGGTTTACTACTAAGCATATCTTCGACGGCATCTTCAATTTGGAAAATTTTATTACGAGCATCCTGATCACAGCTATGGGCTATGCACAGTAAATGGTTACGCTGTTTCTCAAAAGATTTTCCAAATTCATCTATAATGCCAATGTCCAAGGTTTTGTTGAAAGCCGTAATGGTGTTGGCAGTCGTTGCCAAACAAAAGGCTAAAAATGAAAATAAATACATATATAAAAACAATGGCTATTGTTTCAGAAATTATTTACCACCAAACCAAAAAGTTAGGCAGGATCTAGTCATTGTCAAAGTAAATGATTTTTGTCTATGATGAAATTTCAAAAAAGTCTTTAACTGAATTATTGTTGTCGCTTTATAAAGACCATTGAAGTTTTGATAATAAAAGTGAAATTTTATATTTCATTTATTTTAATATTTACTCAAATGTTTCCATGCCAAGAATAAAGAAATTGCGAAGAGTTATACTAACATAAGCATGCCATTTTTAATGTGTCAAAAGAATATGCAGAAGAATATTTTATATATACAATGAAAAAATGTTAACCTAATATCATAGATTATGTATGTACTCTAAATTTTAGGACACGCAATTTACATAATATTAACGAATGGGATTTTGTAAATGCTAATTTGTATATATTTACACAATATTAAGGACAAATTTCCTTGAATTAATTAAATTTTACTTAAACAAAGATTATAATTTTTGCTTCAAAGTTTTTGGTTTTTCATTAAATTTAGGGCACGAATCATGGACATTTGTTTCCGTCTGTATGTCTTGCAAGTAAAGCAAAATTTCCTTAAAGTAGAGATAACAATTTTTGATTTAAAGAAAACATCTTTAAATTAACATTTATATTGAATCTTTGAGTTTGAGATAAAAACGCTTCAAATATAGACTATGACTTATTTTTGTCGGAATTAAGAAAACACTTATTATTTGGAAGTATTTAATATAATTTTTAAACCACGTAAATAGCAATATTAATGTTTCGCAAATAGAGAATTAAAATTCGGTAATGAGATCTGTATCCTTATTTTAATTTCGGTGATCCTAGATTTAAAGTTTGCTGGGTCCCGCGGAATCAATACAAAAATCTTTAAGGGAAGGTCAAAATTTTTGGATCCAAGTAAAATTTTTTTGAGTGTGGAAATGTACACGCAGAGAAGGAATATGATCACCTCGAACATGTTTCAAGAGCAAAATGTTATTTTTGTATGGTGACCATGTAACATGTTTGTCACTAAAATTTTATTTTGTCGTCAAATATAACCTGCTTGCCGAAATCAGATACATGATTTCCGAGAAAATAGAAATAGTAACTTTCCTCTGTTGGTACAATCTGATAAATCGATAAAACCTCTAAACCTCGGCACAATTCAAATACAATTCAAGGGATATTTTTGCACCCATAGAAAAAATCATGAACGGCGTGGTCATTTCGAAACGATCCGTTCATAAAAGTGAATCAACGCACATGTGTTGTCAAACTGACACCTGTCAAAATGACACCATACGTTGTCAAAACAACAACCAGCGTTCATGATCTGAAAACGTAATGGTTACGAATTTAGAAAAAAAACATTAAAAAAGGACTTCCACTATCGTGACTCGAAATTGTGTTGCCTGCAAGATACGCGTTAACAGTCGCCTTAGTACATTGCACCAACGGCGCAGTTGTCATTAAAAACGGCTAACGGTTATTTTAAGACTTTTCATGGCCAAAGAAAAACGCCCGTGGACGAAATCAGTGAACATTCCATTTTGATTTTTTGTGAACGTTCCCGTTTCATTTTGACAACGTCCGTTCACGATTGTGAAATGTAATTTTTTTATTATTGTACACATAAAGAAGTTGTCGCTAAAAGAAGGGATCGTTCATTCATTCGAAGAAAAAACCTTTTTGTTTCATACCAACCACAAAAATTTGATCAAAAACATCCAAGTACGATTTTTAGAATTAGTCCAATTTTTTTTTTTTAAATCCATGTGTGTTTTTTTTTTTAATTTAGTAGATATGTTGTTTTGTTTGTAATTTGGTAGATTATTTTTGGCATAAAGATAGGTATGTAGACCGCAAATGTTATTCAAGTTTGCTAAAATTAAAAAAACTGTCTCGAATTTAGATTTCAAACCGGACATTTAGAGATTTTATTTATTTATTTATTTATTTATTAAACTTATAGTAAATATAAGAATAATAGAGAGAAAATCTAGCATTAGCTACTTAGGCTATCAGCTAATAGAGATTTTTGATTCCTCTAAAACTATAACAAAAATTGTTCTTATAAATTCAGAGAGTGATGTAAAAATTTAAATTTTTTGCCGGATAGCGTACCATAAAAGTCTATCATAGCCTATCATAAAATCTGCCGGAAGTTCTATATATAGAAGTTCTAGGGAAAATTTTTACAAAAATTATTCCTTAAAAAATTTTCTATATTTATATATATATATATATATATATATATATATATATATATATATATATATATATATATATATATATATATATATATATATATATATATATATATATATATATATATATATATATATATATATATATATATATATATATATATATATATATATATATATATATATATATATATATATATATATATATATATAATATATATATATATATATATATATATATATATATATATATATATATATATATATATATATATATATATATATATATATATATATATATATATATATATAATTTTCTCAAAATAGAAAACTTTGTAATATCTTATTTCTATCGAAAATTTTGTCAAAATTTTATTTCAATAGAATATTTGGTCAAAATGTTATTTCTATAGAAAATTTGTCAACATTTTATTTCTATAGAAAATTTTATCAACATTTTATTTCTATAGAATATTTGGTCAAACATTTATTCTTAGAGAAAATTTTGTCAAAATTTTGTTTCTTGAAAAAATTTGGTCAAAATGTTATTTCTACCGAAAATGTTGTCAAAATTTTATTCCTATAGTAGATTTTGTCAAAATTTTATATCTATAGAAAATTTTATCAAATTTTTATGTTTATAGAAAATATGTCAAAATTTTATTTCTATACAAAATTTTGTCAAAATTTCTTTTCAATGACTCTAATAATCATGTTCCTTAATCTAAATCTGACCATAAAGCTCGATTAATAATTGTAAAATTAGATATAATGCATTTGGACGTTAATTGCCTGTTTCGGTATCAGGCTAACATGAAACATAAATATTTTATTTCTATAGAAAATTTTGACAAAATTTTATTTCTATAGAAAATTTTGTCAAAATTTTATTTCTATTGAAAATTTTGACTATTTTCTTTTTCTTAAAAACTTTCTCAAGAAAAAAAATGAAAATTTTATTTCTTGAGAAAATTTTGTCAAAATTTTATTTCATGATAAAATTTTATTTCTATAGAAAATTTTATTTCTATAGAAAATTTTATCAATATTTTATTCTAGTTTCTTTATTTTTTTTATTTATATAAATTTTTTGTCAAAATTTAATTTCTGATCAAATTTTGATGTCCGATCAATATTTTGTCAAAATTTTATTTCTGTAGAAGATTCTTACAAACACTTATATAGAACTTTTTGTTAAAATTTTCTTTATTTATATAGAAAATTTTGTCAAAATTTAGTTTCTGAAGAAAATTTTCTTAAAACTTTATTTCTATGGAACATTTTGTTAAAATTTTATTTCTATAGAAAATTTTGTCAAAATTTTATTTCTATAGGAAATTTTGCCAAAATTTTATTTCTATAGCAAATTTTGTCAAAATGTTATTTCTATAGAAAATTTTGTCAAAATGTTATTTCTATAGAAAAATTTTTTAAAATTTTATTTCTATAGAAAATTTTGACAAAATTTTATTTCTACAGAAAATTATGCCCAAATTTTATTTCTATTGAAAATTATGCCCAAATTTTATTTCTATTGAAAATGTTGGCAAATTTTTTTTTTTTTGGAAAAATTTCTCAAGACAAATATGAAAATTTTATTTCTTGAGAAAATTTTTCAAAATTTTATTTCTTAAGAAAATTTTATTTCTATAGAAAATTTTGCCATTTTTTTATTTATATAAAATTTTTGTCAACATTTAATTTCTGATCAAATTTTGGTGTTCGATCAATATTTTGTCAATATTTTATTTCTATAGAAGATTCTGTCCAAACATTTCTATAGAATTTTTTGTTAAAATTTTATTTCTATAGAAAATTTGGTCAAAATTTTATTTCTATAGAAAATTTGGTCAAAATTTTATTTCTATAGAAAATTTTCTCAAAATTTTATTTCTATAGAAAATTTTGTCAAAATTTTATTTCTTGGGAAAATTTTGTCAAAATTTTATTTCTATAGAAAACTTTGTCAAAATTTTATTTCTATTTATGAAGTACCTCTTAGTTGGAGGGGAATTTTTTGCAAAGGTTACCAAACCATCCAGAATTCTACTAATCTAACAAAAAGTAAAAATCTACCAGTTTTGGTAGAATTCTAAAATGTGATAAAATTTGTGGAGACACCGAAAAAAAAGTGAACTGTTTTATAGGAAGAATGAATTACCTCGCACGAAAATTGAACTAAATTTTACCCCACATTTTGAGATTTCCACAAAGCGTTGTTAAAACCAGGAAATTTTAATGTCCTGTTGTACTTTTTAACTGTAGTTCACCAAATTACATCCTCTCATAGAAGAAAAAATTAACTAAAAGTAAAGAAGAAAATCATTGGCGCCAAATCATGACAATTTTAAACATACAGTAGTTCATTCTTACTATTTTTGGGAATCGTACGAAAATCTTCTTTTGCTTTAGTTCATATTAAACTTATGTGTACGGTCATTGAACTTTATACTCACGTTTAGTTCATACAATTTTTGAGACATACTTAAAAAAAGTAAGATTTCATTAAGATGTGGAAAATTTCGATAAAAATAATAAAATTTAGCTACAAGTAAACAAATTTTTTTCCAATAAAAATAAGTTAAATTCAGCGTTAGTTTAACTACGGAAATTTTTTTCTGTGCATAAAATACCTCTAGATTTCGGAGATTGGTCTATATGGGCGCTATAGAAGAACATAGACCGAATTGGATGAAAATTGTGGTCAATAGACGCCCACGAAGACAAATTGGCGGATCGGCTTACATTCTTGATCAAGTATATACATATAAAGGGTGATTTGTTAAGAGCTTGATAACTTTTTTTTAAAAAAAACGCATAAAATTTGCAAAATCTCATCGGTTCTTTATTTGAAACGTTAGATTGGTCCATGACATTTACTTTTTGAAGATAATTTCATTTAAATGTTGACCGCGGCTGCGTCTTAGGTGGTCCATTCGGAAAGTCCAATTTTGGGCAACTTTTTCGAGCATTTCGGCCGGAATAGCCCGAATTTCTTCGGAAATGTTGTCTTCCAAAGCTGGAATAGTTGCTGGCTTATTTCTGTAGACTTTAGACTTGACGTAGCCCCACAAAAAATAGTCTAAAGGCGTCAAATCGCATGATCTTGGTGGCCAACTTACCGGTCCATTTCTTGAGATGAATTGTTCTCCGAAGTTTTCCCTCAAAATGGCCATAGAATCGCGAGCTGTGTGGCATGTAGCGCCATCTTGTTGAAACCACATGTCAACCAAGTTCAGTTCTTCCATTTTTGGCAACAAAAAGTTTGTTAGCATCGAACGATAGCGATCGCCATTCACCGTAACGTTGCGTCCAACAGCATCTTTGAAAAAATACGGTCCAATGATTCCACCAGCGTACAAACCACACCAAACAGTGCATTTTTCGGGATGCATGGGCAGTTCTTGAACGGCTTCTGGTTGCTCTTCACTCCAAATGCGGCAATTTTGCTTATTTACGTAGCCATTCAACCAGAAATGAGCCTCATCGCTGAACAAAATTTGTCGATAAAAAAGCGGATTTTCTGCCAACTTTTCTAGGGCCCATTCACTGAAAATTCGACGTTGTGGCTCGTTAGTAAGTCTATTCATGATGAAATGTCAAAGCATACTGAGCATCTTTCTCTTTGACACCATGTCTGAAATCCCACGTGATCTGTCAAATACTAATGCATGAAAATCCTAACCTCAAAAGAATCACCCTTTACTTTATAAATGAATATTTCTATGCGTTACAAATGCACACAAAGAAAATTTCATTAAAATTGAGCCAACGAAAAATTTTCATTGATAGAATGTAACATTTTCATTAATAAAATGAAAGTATTCGTTAATAGTACGAAACGTTATTTTGATTAACAGAAAATTCGTTATAATAACGAAAAATTTGGTTGTATTAATGAATTTGTTTCATTGGCTCACTTTTAATGACACATTTCGTTAATATAACGAAACTTTTTCTATTAGTGTGGAATGACAAACATATTATAGCCCCATCACCACTTTGGTGGGTATTAAAATACAATAGCAATATTTTCATATAAAATAGAGTGCTTTAAAATAAAATTGTTATTTGATTATAAGCTGCAATAAAATGGCAAAAGCTACATTTATTGGTCTCCTAATTTTTGGTGGTAAGTCTATCAAAACGTTAACAAAAAAAAATACATTTTTGTTGATATTTCCCTCCTCAATTTTTAGTTCTTTTAGCCGTTGTACATCTATCCCAGGCTAATCTAATTGAAGATGAAGTAAAATTTGCCAAAGATATTCTGGATGTTTATGCCAAACAACGAAGCCTTTTGCTTTGCATGGCAAACAGCTGTGATCCATTGGCAGTACATAAGATTTTTCAATTTGGAAATGATTTTGAAGATAGTATAACCCACAAAGTCCCCTTTATTGAAACAAAAGAATTTAAAGCTTTGAAATTACTACAATCTGCGAAAAAATCGTTATCGTCCATTTTAGCCCTTGAACCGGAATGCAGTAATCCATCGTATACTTGTCCCCATCCTGTATTTCAAACAGTTCCAAAATATGTCTATGACTATGTGGATGCATTGCAAGAAATGCTTGAGGCTTCCAAATGTGTAACATCCAATCATATGCAAACCTTTATGGATATTATTGATAAATGTGTTGACTATATTGAAGCGTTTAGGCAACACATGGACAATTATTTGGAAAAAATGGTAGCAGTTCCTTTATTTGTTGCTAAAGAATATAGAAAATTATGCTATCAACTATAAATGATGGCACGAAACATATGTTTTCTTTTTTTGTTTTTGGTAAAATCGTACATATATATATATATTTGAATTTAGTTTATTAAAGTAAAAAAGCAAAAGGTGTTTCATTTATTGTTTGTTTGTTTTGAAATTTAATCTATCTGTCTATCTATCTATAAATACATAAAATTTAAAGTATGTTTGTTTATTTGTTTGTATGTCTCTTTTGGGACTCTCATGTGGTGAAAATAGGGTACCTCAATTTTTGACACATGATCGCGGAAGGGGACCTCCCCTTTGTCAGACTTTTTAAAAATTGGACCAAAGTTGACCGATTTGCTTGAAATTTTCATTGAAGGTTGGAGATGGCGTGTAGACAAAGAAACGCTACTTAATTTTTCGATATTTGATCGCGGAGGGGGACCTCCCCTTTGTCCAACCATTTTTTTTTAAGTACAGTGAGAAAACTAAAATTCTGTAAATTACCTGAGATTTACAGGGAACATGCGGTGAGGTTATGCAATTAATATGGGGTACCTGATGTGTTCATATGTGGACGGGAAGGGGGACCTCTCCCTTGGCCGACTTTTTGGAACAAAATTATCCGATTTGCTTGAAATTTTCAGGAAAGGTTAAAGGGGGCGTCTAGACAAAAAACGGCTACTTTATTTTTGAATATTTGGTCGGGAAGGGGGACCTGCCCTTTGCTCGACTTTTTTTAAAGTACAGTGAAAACAAAACTCTAAAGTCCTCCGACCGAAAATTTACGGAAAAACAGGGTGAGGTTATGAAAATTATATCAGGTTCACGATTATCTAATATTTGGTCAGGGAAAAATAAAAGGGCATAAAGGGTGATACGGTCAAAATTTGGTCAAGGGAAAACGCGTGTAAATCGGTGAAATCGTTTATTTAAAAAATCAAATTAAATTTCTTTTTCAAGTTCAATTAGTATAAAATTCAGGAAAAATATTCAGTTAGGCTTTCGCTTTTCCAAATCCGAATTGCCGGGCCTCACGCTTGACACCTGCCATCAGATTTTGTACAGCCACCTTGTCCACCTTCTTCGCGCAGAAAGCCAGTTTGCCTTGAACTGCTGCTCGTCCTTAGCAGTTTTTTGGTCTTCTTTAGGTTCCGCTTGACCAATATTTCTCAATTGGGCGGAGCTCTGGCGTGTTGGGTTCTTGTCCTTGGGAACCACCTGCACGTTGTTGGCGGCGTACCACTCCATGGCCTTTTTACCGTAATGGCAAAATGCCAAATCCGGCCAAAACAGTACGGAACAACCGTGTTTCTTCAGGAAAGGCAGCAGACGTTTATTCAAACACTCTTTCACGTAAATTTCTTGGTTGACGGTCCCGGAAGCTATGAAAATGCTGCTTTTCAAGCCATAGGTACAGATGGCTTGCAAAACCAGATATTATTTTGCGAATTTTGACAGTTTTATGTGCTTGAAAATATCTGCTCCCTTTCCCCTTCCTTTTGCCGTATAAAACTCCTGTCCCACGCAGTCAAACTTCGTCAGCATCGTCGTGTAAAGCCTCCGGGATCGCGCTTTGGCCGTCGTATTTTGTTTATCATCGCGATTTGGAGTCACTACCTTCTTGTAAGTCGATAGTCCGGCTCGTGTTTTGGCTCGATCCACGGTTGTAGACGATACACCCAGCTAATTTGCGGCATCTCGGAGAGAGAGGTTAGGGTTTCGCTTGAAACTACCGGCAACTCTCTTTGTCGTCTCAGCGGCTTCCGGTTTTCGTTTCCCCCCCCCCCCCCCCCCCCCCGATCCAGACTTCCTGGCTGTCGACAAACGTTCCCCAAACACTTTAATTACATTTGTAACGGTTGATTTGGCAACTTTTAGCGATTTTGCCAGCTTTGCGTGCGAGTAGCTCGGATTTTCGCGATGCGTGAGCAAAATTTTGATACGCTGCTCTTCTTGCTTGGACGGCATTTTGACAACTGAAGAGTGAATTCCAAAATCAAAATAGGAGCAACATTCTACACACACACACCTTCAAAATGAGGGGTGTTCAGGTTTTTTAAATGCAAAATTGAAAGAAATACGTTAAGTTTATATTGACCAAATTTTGGCCGTATCACCCTTTAGTGAGTCATCCGCTTCTCCTTAAGTACATACAGAGAAACAATTAAACTTTTCCAATTTACTTGAAATGTACAGAGGACGAGGGGAGTGGTTATGAAATTAATATTGGATACTTGATTTTGTGATATTTGGACGGGAAGACGGGCCGCCTCTTGTCCTGCTTTTTGAAAATTGCGCTACGTTACTTTTCGATATTTGGTCCCCTTTAAAACTAAAAAAAAAAACTAAAACTGTCAAGTTTCTTGAAATTTACAAAGGCCGTGGGGGAAGGTCATGAAATCAATATGGTGTACCTGTTGTTTAGGAATTTTGACGGGGAGTAAACCTTCTCATTGTCCCACACTTCAAGGCAAGTTTCTAGATTTTCTCAGGGAAGGTGAAGGGTGCTATTCACTTCGGTGTTTGTCGATATTTTATCGGCGAAAGTGATGTCGCTTTAAAACAATAGAGCAAAATTTAACCTTCTCCGATCTACTTGCAATTTACAGGGAACGTGGGAGGAGGTGATTAAATTAATACATGATTTTCCGATATCTTGTTGGGGAGAGGGAATAGTGAAATAAACTTTGTCGATTGGAATTTATAGGTACTTATATATAGGTGTACGATATATATATATATATATATATATATATATATATATATATATATATATATATATATATATATATATATATATATATATATATATATTATATATATATATATATATATATATATATATATATATATATATATATATATATATATATATATATATATATATATATATATATATATATATATATATATATATATATATATATATATATATATATACTCTCTCTCCCCACCTTCGCTCCACTCCGACCAGATATCGAAAAATATTAAATTTACAAACTACCCAACGGTACCTATAAATTCTATTGGAATTTATATATATATATATATATATATATATATATATATATATATATATATATATTTATATATATATATATATATATATATATATATATATATATATATATATATATATATATATATATATATATATATATATATATATATATATATATATATATATATATATATATATATATATATATATATATATATATATATATATATATATAAATTCCAATAGAATTTATAGGTACCGTTGGGTAGTTTGTAAATTTAATATTTTTCGATATCTGGTCGGAGTGGAGCGAAGGTGGGGAGAGAGTTCCCTTTTGTCCGATTTTTTGAAAATTGAAAGTAAAGATTTGTCCCTAAAACTCGGCACGTAATTTTATGATTTTTTCAGAGGCTTCTGCTACACTAAAAATATTGTCGTGAGGCCAAATATTTCATGTCCTTAAAATACGAATGCAATTTTTGCTTAGCATAGAAGACGCATTTCTCTAATATAAAGTTTTTTTTTCCTTGTCCAAAAGTGGATAAACTTTTCAATGAAGTCGTATTGTCATTATAATTAAGTGATTTGACTTCAAAATGGGTATCATAATATGAAAGAAAAAAATTTTGGGCTAAGGTCAACTTGACTTTTATAAGTCATAAAAATTCTTTAAAATTAATGAAATTGCCTTGAAATTTGTTGTCTTTTTGCATCTTGACTACAAAGCAAAAAATCGTAAGACATTTTTTTCAATACTTTATTTTACAGACGTTTTTACTTGAAACATTGAAAATTTGGAAAAATTTTTCTATAGAAATAAAATTTTGTAAAATTTTCTATAGAAATAACATTTTGACAATGTTTTCTATAAAAATAAAATTTTGGTAGATTATTATTGGCTCGAGTGGCAACCATGTTATGAACCGATATGGACCACTTTTTGTGTGATTGGGGATCGGCTATATATAACTATAGACCGATATGGACCAATTTTGGCATGGTTATTAGCGGCCTTATACTAACACCACGTTGCAAATTTCAACCGGATGGGATGAATTTTGCTCCTCCAAGAGGCTCCGGAGATCAAATCTGGGGAACGGCTTATATGGGGGTTATATATAATTATGGACCGATATGGACCAATTCTTGCGTGTTTGTTAGATACCACATTCTAACACCATGTTCCAAATTTCAACCGGATCGGATGAATTTTGCTCCTCCAAGAGGCTCCGGAGTACAAATCTGGGGATCGATTTATATGGAGGCTATATATAATTATGGACCGATACGGACTAATTTTTGCATGGTCATTAGAGAACATATACCAACATCATGCTCCCAATTTCAGCCGGATCGGATGAAATTTGCTTCTCTTAGAGGCTCCGCAAGCCAAATCGGGGGATCGGTTTATATGGGGGCTATATATAATTATGGACGGATGTGGACCAATTTTTGCATGGTTGTTAGAGACCATATTTGCTTCTCTTAGAGCAATCGCAAGCCAAATTTGGGGGTCCGTTTATATGGGGGTTATACGTAAAAATGGACCGATATGGCCCATTTGCAATACCATCTGACCTCCATCAATAACAACTACTTGTGCCAAGTTTCAAGTCGATAGCTTGTTTCGTTCGGAAGTTAGCGTGATTTCAACAGACGGACGGACATGCTCAGATCGACTCAGAATTTCACCCACGACCCAGAATATATATATACTTTATGGGGTCTCAGAGCAATATTTCGATGTGTTACAAACGGAATGACAAAGTTAATATACCCCCATCCTATGGTGGAGGGTATAAAAACGAAAAATTAAAATTTGCTTCCTAGAAGCAAGTACACAAAACCCACATTTAAAAGGGAATTGTGTCTTAAAAGTATCCTTACATGTCTTCTCCGATTTTTTGGCTCGGAAGCAATACCAAAATTGTTAAAGACAAAATCTTTGGAACTTTTTTTCAGTGTACACTTTTTTAAGTAAAAAACTTAAATTTACATGAAATTGGCAGACAACATTGAGGGTGCATAATTTTTCGTTGTATATTCGGGAAAGTTATGTTCTCCGTGTCCAACATTTTAACAAATGTTAATGTGGTAAATTTTTAAGTACTTTTGCTCTTTCCAATTTATTGGACGATTTGTTTGAAAGAATTCAAATCTTTATAACAGGTTGGCTGACAAGTCCCCGGTCTGACACATAGATGGCGTCCCTAGTATTAAATGCATATTATTTTTATATAATACCAACCTTCAAATGATTCGTGTCAAAATTTGACGTCTGTAAGTCAATTAGTTTGTGAGATAGAGCGTTTTTTGTGAATCAACTTTTGTTATTGTGAAAAAAATGGAAAAAAGGTTTTTCGTGTTTTGATAAAAATACTGTTTTCTGAAGGGGAAAAATACGGTGGAAGCAAAAACTTGGCTTGATAATGAGTTTCCGGACTCTGCCCCAGGGAAATCAACAATAATTGATTGGTATGCAAAATTCAAGCGTGGTGAAATGAGCACGGAGGACGGTGAACGCAGTGGACGCCCGAAAGAGGTGGTTTCCAAAGAAAACATCAAAAAAGTTCACAAAATGATTTTGAATGACCGTAAAATGAAGTTCATCGAGATAGCAGAGGCCTTAAAGATATCAAAGGAACGTGTTGGTCATATCATTCATCAATATTTGGATATGCGGAAGCTCTGTGCAAAATGGGTGCCGCGCGAGCTCACATTTGACCAAAAACAACAACGTGTTGATGATTCTGAGCGGTGTTTGCAGCTTTTAACTAGTAATAACCCGAGTTTTTTCGTCGATATGTGACAATGGATGAAACATGGCTCCATCACTACACTCCTGAGTCCAATCGACAGTCGGCTGAGTGGACAGCGATCGGTGAACCGTCTCCGAAGCGTGGAAAGACTCAAAAGTCCGCTGGCAAAGTAATGGCCTCTGTTTTTTGGGATGCGCATGGAATAATTTTTATCGATTATCTTGAGAAGGGAAAAACCATCAACAGTGACTAGGTTAGGGTTAGGTTAAAGTGGCAGCCTGATTAAATTTCAGGCTCACTTAGACTATTCAGTCCATTGTGATACCACATTTAACTAAAAGTACCTATTACATATGGGCACTTCTAGTCTTAACCAAAAACATAAACAAACTGCTTAAGTTAACGTTTTCCAGGTCCGCCAGTAATCTAAAGCTATATGCTCCTAAAATTCGTTTACGCCTTACACAAAAAGCAGGACACTCACACAAGAGGTGTTTAATTGATTCCTTTTCCTCCACATCATGACAACTTATACAATAGTCATTATACTTCGCACCTATAGTTTTTGCAAATTCGCCTATCAGGCAGCGACCCGTTATAGCAGATATCAGGAGTGCTATCTGACGCCTTGATAACACTAGCATATCTAGTGTGCGGTTTAAGTTTAAATGGGGCCATATTTGCTTGGTGTCGTTACAACCCTTGCAGTTCTCCCATCGAATATTGGCCATCATAATAGCCTTCTCACGCAGAGGCATACCAACAGATTCTAGTTCCCCTGGAATATGTAAGGTAGTTCCTAGCCTTGCTAACTCATCTGCTTCGCAGTTCCCCGATATGTTCCTATGGCCAGGCACCCATATTAGGTGAATATTGTACTGCTCAGCCATCTCGTTGAGAGATTTGCGGCAGTCTATGGCCGTTTTCGAGTTAAGGAACACAGAGTCCAAAGATTTTATTGCAGGTTGACTGTCTGAGTATATAAAGGGTGATTTGTTAAGAGCTTGATAACTTTTTTTAAAAAAAAAAACGCATAAAATTTGCAAAATCTCATCGGTTCTTTATTTGAAACGTTAGATTGGTCCATGACATTTACTTTTTGAAGATAATTTCATTTAAATGTTGACCGCGGCTGCGTCTTAGGTGGTCCATTCGGAAAGTCCAATTTTGGGCAACTTTTTCGAGCATTTCGGCCGGAATAGCCCGAATTTCTTCGGAAATGTTGTCTTCCAAAGCTGGAATAGTTGCTGGCTTATTTCTGTAGACTTTAGACTTGACGTAGCCCCACAAAAAATAGTCTAAAGGCGTCAAATCGCATGATCTTGGTGGCCAACTTACCGGTCCATTTCTTGAGATGAATTGTTCTCCGAAGTTTTCCCTCAAAATGGCCATAGAATCGCGAGCTGTGTGGCATGTAGCGCCATCTTGTTGAAACCACATGTCAACCAAGTTCAGTTCTTCCATTTTTGGCAACAAAAAGTTTGTTAGCATCGAACGATAGCGATCGCTATTCACCGTAACGTTGCGTCCAACAGCATCTTTGAAAAAATACGGTCCAATGATTCCACCAGCGTACAAACCACACCAAACAGTGCATTTTTCGGGATGCATGGGCAGTTCTTGAACGGCTTCTGGTTACTCTTCACTCCAAATGCGGCAATTTTGCTTATTTACGTAGCCATTCAACCAGAAATGAGCCTCATCGCTGAACAAAATTTGTCGATAAAAAAGCGGATTTTCTGCCAACTTTTCTAGGGCCCATTCACTGAAAATTCGACGTTGTGGCAGATCGTAAGTCTATTCATGATGAAATGTCAAAGCATACTGAGCATCTTTCTCTTTGACACCATGTCTGAAATCCCACGTGATCTGTCAAATACTAATGCATGAAAATCCTAACCTCAAAAGAATCACCCTTTATTAATGCCAATATTTGTTGGGACATTACTTCTCAGCCAATTCACCACCTCTCTTATTGCCAATATTTCAGCTTGAAAAACACTACAGTGATTAGGTAATCTTTTCGCTATTCGAATTTCCAGATCTTTAGAATATACTCCGAACCCCACTTGTCCATTCAATTTGGAACCATCAGTATAGAAATCTATATATCTTTTATTCCCCGGGGTCTGTGTACACCACGCCTCACTGTTGGGAATTAGAGTTTCAAATTTTTTGTCGAAAAGTGGTTTTGTCAGGGTGTAATCCACTACCTTAGGCACATCTGGCATTACTTTGAGGACCGAACTGTGACCGTACAGTGACTATTATATGGCGTTATTGGAGCGTTTGAAGGTCGAAATCGCTGCAAAACGGCCCCATATAAAGAAGAAAAAAGTATTGTTCCACCAAGACAACGCACCGTGACACAAGTCATTGAGAACGATGGCAAAAATTCATGAATTGGGTTTCGAATTGCTTCCCCGTCTACCGTATTCTCCAGATCTGACCCCCAGCGACTTTTTCTTGTTCTCAGACCTCAAAAGGATGCTCGCAGGAAAAAAATTTGGCTGCAATGAAGAGGTGATCGCCGAAACTGAGGCCTATTTTGAGGCAAAATCGAAGGAGTACTACCAAAATGGTATCAAAAAATTGGAAGGTCGTTATAATCGTTGTATCGCTCTTGTAGGGAACTATTTTGAACAATAAAACGAATTTTGACAAAAAAAAATATGCGTTTTTCTTTGTTAGACTGGGGACTTATCAGCTAACCTCTAGATTTTAGGCAAATTGGATTAAAACTACGGATTCTAGAAGCCGAAGAAGTAAAATCGGGAGATCGGTCTATATGGGGGCTATATCAAACCATGGACCGATACACCTCAATTTCGGCACACCTCTTTATGGTTCTAGAATACCTCTAGATTTCTAATTTCAGACATATCGGATATAAAATACAGTTTCTAGACGCCCAAGAAGTAAATTCGGACATCAGTCTATATGGGGGCTATACCAAAATATGGACCTATAAACACCATTTTCGGCACACCTATTTATGGTCCTAATAGACCTCGAGATTTCTAATTTTAGGCAAATCGGATTGAAAATACGCGTTTTAGAAGCCCAAGAAGTATAATCGGGAGATCGGTCTATAAAAAAACCAAATTTTTAATTGAAACAAAAATCAATCACAAAAATTAGTTGTATTAATTAATTTTGTAATTGGATCAAAAAATTTTTTATTTGAATTTGGTAATTGATATTATCATTGCTGTGATTGAAGACATTTCAATTAAAAAATTAATTGGATCTAAGTTGGCTGCAATATTTATACCTTCGATTGGCCAATAGAACTCAATCGACTCCATCGATAGTCGTTTCCCGTTCGTATAAATCAACCATAGGGTCAAAATAAATGCCGAATATTATCGAGAAAATATTCTGAGGATAATAGTATTGAATGCATTAATTAAATTTTTAATTGAATATTTTTTTTTACAACCAATTAAAATTTTAATTGGAAAATTTTGGGCACTCTATCTAAGTGATTGTCGAAGATAGCCGATGTATCAGGCTCACTTAGACTATTCAGTCCATTGTGATACCACATTGGTGAACTTCTCTCTTATCACTGTGTGCTGCCCAATTCCATTTTAAGCTCAATGACAAGGGACCTCCTTTTTATAGCTGAGTCCGAACGGCGTTCCACATTACAGTGAAGCCATTTAGAAAAGCTTTGAAACCCTCGGAAATGTCACCAGCATTACTGAGGTGGGATAATTTAACACTGAAAAACTTTTTGGTGTTCGGTCGAAGCAGGAATCGAACCCACGACCTTGTGTATGCAAGGCGGGCATGCTAACTATTGCACCACGATGGCTCCCAAAATTTGGGCAATATTTTCTTCTTTGTCCCTGTGGATCTACTCCGTTAGTATGTTTTTATAGGAAATACATTGTACGAACGGACAAACGATCATTGTTTAGATCAATTCGTTTTTCAAGACACGCAGGCTTGTCTTCAGTATATAACTTAATTTTTGCGCTCAATTAATGTTACACAGATTTTTCTTAAAAGCTTCTGACAAATGCCTTACATTTTTATTTAATTAAGCTCTTAGACATAGTTTTCTAAATTCTTTAGCAACATATTTAGGAGCAGGCAAAGCGATTTGAATAAAATTCGTCATATGTTGCTTATATTGTTCCAAGAATTCAGCACATTTACCCAAAATGTCAATTACTTGAGCGACATGACTGGCAGTTATACATTTCGAAGCATCAAGCATATCTCCCACGACATTGATGTACTCATAAATATATCCTGGAATGTGCACATTTACAGGATATGGGCATACATAGGAGGGATCTATGCATTTGGGTTCCATTGCCAAAATCATTTCGTTTGCATGTTCGCCAGCCATAACCAGTCGTAATGATTCCATTTCATGTGATTCACCCGATTCGAGATCGACATTCATCATATCTTCAAATGAGTCAACAATTTTACCTAATTTTAAAAGTGCCAGAGGATCACAACTGTTGACCATACATAATACAAGACTACGTTGCTTGGCATAAATATTCAGGGTATTATTTAGGATTTGCAAGTCGAAACCAGTATCTGCAGCGTTTGTTAGAGTTACAGCAGCAACCACAAATAGAGCTAAAAATAAATTTGGAATATTTTGAGATACTCTTAGTTATTGAATGCTTAAACTTACCACTTAGAATCAAGGGACTAAATTTGCTCAACATTTTGGTACGATATAGAAGATATCTAATTGAAATCTAAATTTTATCTTCTTAAGTTAGCCTATTTTATACGAAAATATCTTATAACCAGTCTAGTTTAGTTCGCTTGACATAACTTTAACCTTTCTATTTACAAATCCCATCTAGTGTTAACTCAGTTGTCTTTGTTTAAGGTTCTACGCATATGGAAGGCACCACACCACCATCATAGTATGGTGGTGGGGTATTACGATTCCTATTCCGTTTGTAAAACTTCTAAATATCGATTTCCGCCTATATAAAGTATACAGTGAAACCTCTCAGAAGTTAACACTGACGATCGCCACACATTTGGAGGTGGTCACTTATGGGAGGTTACTTTTAATGTGATAATATATCAAATGTCTCACTCAAATTGTCCGTTTTTTTGAGAGGTGTCCTGTCCCTACGGGAAAATGGTGCAAATTGCCATTGATGGATATATCACAGAACTGGTACCGGTGCTCCAGTTAGTTGCAATTTTGAAATAGTCGTAATTTATTGATTTCCGTAGTCGGATGATATTAAAATCTTATCGGATCTACATATTTAGTGAAATAAAATTATGAATGTAACCTATTGTTCGACATATTTCAGAAGTTTTTTTTTCGGATGCGATTCGGTTGTACAAAATGAAACAGATTTCTAAGAGTTTGTTCGGGACTGGTTCCTGAGGACCTGTCTATGAAATGCTCCTGCTAAATTGTCCCAAGACGTGTCCTTTGGAATCAGTCCAAGACGTGTCCTAAAGTGTAAATTTACCCCGTCAATGACAAAGCCATGTTAGAGTGACTGGTCCCTTGCATACGTTTTGACCAGAACTGGGACTGGTCCATATATACCAGGGACTAGTCCTATACCGATCCTGTGATTGATCCATTTCCCGTAGGGGTCTTCAGAGTGTCCAAGTTTGTGAGGTTTCACTATATGTATATTCGTGATCCAGAATAAATTCTAAGAAATTGTAATCGCGGAACAGGCTTCAATAATGAAGATATCGTTTTAAAATTATGCATAGATTCGTTTTTTATCTGCAAACAGGCCAAATTTGAAGATGGGCTATATCGATCCACATTTTTATATTTGCCTGAAATTTGAGTACACTGCCACGCAAACTCACGACGGCAAATGTTACTTGCCCACGCACGACGTAGGACTCACGCACAGTCATGACGGAAAAATTTTAGTCACACAATCAGAAATGTCATGACTCACAAAAACTCTCGTCATAAACCGCCTTTTTAGGATCTCACCATTGAGTCGTATGTTTCAGTTTAAAGTTTCCTTTTGAGAGTGCCTAAAAGCAACTTCGGGAAATTTGGTAGTCGTTATTATATATAGGTCCAATCCTACCCAGAAAAAAAAAATCACGAAAATTTTTCCAATTAAAATTTTAATTGAGTTTTAAAAAATATTCAATTAAAAATTTAATTGATTCAATAAATTTTTTAATTGAAACAAATATCACTCAGAAAAATTAATAGTATCAATTAATTTTTTAATTGGACCAATTAATTTTTTTTAAATGACCTTCAACTAACTTTTGATTGATTCTATAATTTCTGTGATTGAAGACATTTTAATTAAAAAAACAAGTATATACGGCCGTAAGTTCGGCCAGGCCGAATCTTATGTACCCTCCACCATGGATTGCGTAGACACTTCTACGAAAGACTGTCATCCACAATCGAATTACTTGGGTTGTGGTATCTTAAAACTTCTTAACATCGTTTTCTAAATAGTGAGTTAGTCCATACGTGGTATATATTAGACAAAAAAGTTAGGTATAGATAAGTCTACATATAATTACGAATCGATATGGGCTTTTGCACGGTACGTAGAGAGCCAGAATTGAAATATGGGGGTCGCTTATATGGGGGCTATATACAATTATGAACATGATATGGACCAAGTTTTGTGTGATTGTGGATCGAATTATCTGAGGGCTATATATAACTATAGACCGATATGGACCTAGTTAGGCATGGTTGTTAACGGCCATATACTAGCACAATGTACCAAATTTCAACTGACTCGGATGAAATTTGTTCCTCCAAGAGGTTCCAAAACCAAATCTCGGGATCGGTTTATATGGGGGCTATATATGATTATGGACTGATATGGACCACATTTGACATGGTTGTCAAATGTCATATACTACCACCACGTACCAAGTTTCAACCAGATCGGATGAATTTTGCTTCTCGAAAAGGCACCGGAGGTCAAATCTGGGGATAGGTTTATATGGGGGAAATATATAATTATGGACTGATATGAACCAATTCCTGCATGGCTGTTTGATACCATATACTTACATCACTTACCAAATTTCAACCGAATCGGATGAATTTTGCTCTTCCAAGGGGCTCCGGAGGTCAAATCTGGGGATCGGTTTACATGGGGGCTATATATATTTATAGACCGATTTCAACCAATTTTCGCATGGGTGTTTGAGGCCATATATTAACACCACGTACCAAATTTCAACTGAATCAGATGAATTTTGGTCTTCCAAGAGGCTCCGGAGGTCAAATCTGATGATCGGTTTATATGAGCGCTATATATAATTATGGACCGATGTGGACCAATTTTTGCATAGTCCTTAGATACCATATACTTACACCATATACCAAATTTCAGCCGGATCGGATGAAATTTGCTTCTCTTTGAGGCTTCGCAAGCTAAATCGGGCGATCGGTTTATATGGGGGCTATATATCATTATTGACCGATATGGACCAATTTTTGCACTATTGTTAGAGACCATATACTAACACCATGTACCAAATTTCAGCCGGATCGGATGAAATTTGCTTCTCTTAGAGGCTCCGCAAGCCAAATCGGAGGATCGGTTTATATGAGGGCTATATATAATTATGGAACGATGTGGACCAATTTTTGCATAGTCATTAGATACCATATACTTACACCATATACCAAATTTCAGCCAGATCGGATGAAATTTGCTTCTCTTTGAGGCTTCGCAAGCTAAATCGGGCGATCGGTTTATATGGTAGAGGCCTGCACAAATGTATTTGGCAGGCAAATACCAAATGGTGTTTACGGCCAAAGTCAAGACATGAGAGTATAAATGAGAGTACAAATAGTATTTGTAACCGAAGAAGCTCTGAGCAAATTAAACATAGTGTGTATTTATTTCAACAAATACTCGTACTTCCAATATTTGCCCTGATCCCGCAAACTCAAATACTCTCTTTGCAAAGGCAAAATGCATAAACACATTCATCGATAATGAATAAATAACACAGAACAACATCAAATACTCGGGACACGAAGCATAGCGACCGAGTATTCCTAGAGATTCATCTTTTTGCTTTGCTATGCTTTTGTGGTGCATTTGTTAGTCAGAGTTGCCAACTTGTAGGAAGAAAAAGTGGTATTTTTTTACTGTGTTTCGATCAATTACATTCATTTTTATACCCTAAATAGTGGTCAGGGTATAATAACAACAAAAACAAAAAATGTGCCTACCAGAAATATTGATTTTAGACCCCATAAAATATATACCGATCGACTCTGAATCACCTCCTTTAATTAAATGTTATTAATCGAAATGCAAAGAAACTTAATTTAAAAATAACGAATGTTGGTTTATTAGTTATTTAAACATAAAGGTACCTATGTTATATATCAAAATTCAAATAACATAATATGGTTGTCTTTTCTATGCTTATTGAAAATATTGCGATTTTGGAGTTTTATATTTACATGCAGCGGCAAAATAGGCGGTAACACTAATGGAGAGAATTCATATGTGAACCGTTATATTTTCATTGTTAGTTGCTGGTGCAATAGTCTGAAAATAGTCAGTTATTAATAGTAATATTACCAGTTTAAACCAAAAAATATTTAGGAATTTGATTACCACCGCAATTACCATCAATCTCCCTGCTTTCAGCTATAAAAACATTTGTTTTATTGTGATATGGCATCCCTACTTGACATTATATTGCTCTCTTCTGCTTCTCAGTTTCTCCTTCTCTCACTTACTCACAACTCCAAACAAATGGTGGTGGTCAGTGCTGCCGCTAGTGAAAAATTAAGTGAAGTAGATTTTGGAAAAAAAGTGGAGTAGATTGAATAAAATTGAAGTAGCATACATTTTTGAAAACAAAACAATAGAATTCATTTTATTATACCCTCCACCATAGGATGGGGGTATATTAACTTTGTCATTCCGTTTGTAACACATCGAAATATTGCTCTAAGACCCCATAAAGTACATATATTCTGGGTCTTGGTGAAATTCTGAGTCGATCTGAGCATGTCCGTCCGTCTGTTGAAATCACGCTAACTTCCGAACGACAGAAGCTATCGACTTGAAACTTGGCACAAATAGTTGTTATTGATGTAGGTCGGATGGTATTGCAAATTGGCCATATCGGTCCACTTTTACGTATAGCCCCCATATAAACGGACCCCAAAATTGGCTTGCGGGGATTCTAAGAGAAGCAAATTTCGTCTGATCCAGCTGAAATTTGGTACATGGTTTCAGCATATGATCTCTTACAACCATGCAAAAATTGGTCCACATCGGTCCATAATTATATATAGCCCCCATATAAACTAATTCCCCGATTTGGCTTGCGGAGCTTCTAAGAGAACCAAATTACATCCGATCCGGCTGAAATTTGGTACATGGTGTAAGTATATGGTCTCTAACAACTATGCAAAAATTGGTCCACATCGGTTAATAATTCAATGATTATAACCGCTATGTTCATCGTAATTAAAGGAATTGGAAAAACAATTAGGTAATATGGGGAAAAATTTTAAAATTTGAAGCAGAACAAAAAGTGAAGCAGATTTTTGGAAGAAGGAGTGACGAAGTAAATTTTGTGAAAATGAAGCAAAATACTTCGATTGAAGTAGTAGCGGCAGCACTGGTGGTGGTTTTATACATTTTACTAGCGTGGAGATGGAAATACAATAGGTACATCATATAAAACTTGCAAATACGCGAGATGTGTGTAAGTTTGCAAATGCTGAATATGTAAATAGTGTTTGGCGTGAGTTTTTGTATATGTACACACAAGATAATAGTTCATGTGTAGGGAAAAATACAATGATTTGCGGGAACAAATGAGAGTAAACAATGACCCTCAATAGACAAAAATGTCTTGATATGTCTTATAAGACGTCTTGTGCAGGCCTTTATTATATGGGGGCTATATATAATTATGGACCGATGTGGACCAATTTTTGCATGATTGTTAGAGACCGTATACTAACACCATGTACCAAATTTCAGCCGGATCGGATGAAATTTGCTTCTCTTAGAGGCTCCACAAGCCAAATCGGAGGATCGGTTTATATGGGGGGCTATATATAATTATGGAACGATGTGGACCAATTTTTGCGTGGTTATTAGAGACCATGCACTAACACCATGTACCCAATTTCAGCCGGATCGGATGAAATTTGCTTCTCTTAGAGGCTCCGCAAGCCAAATCAAGGGATCGGTTTATATGGGGGCTATACGTAAAAGTGGACCGTTATGGCCCATTTGCAATACCATCCGACCTACATCAATAACAACTACTTGTGCCAATTTTCAAGTCGATAGCTTGTTTCGTTCGGAAGTTAGAGTGATTTCAACAGACGGACGGACATGCTCAGTTCGACTCAGAATTTCACCACGACCCAGAATATATAGACATTATGGGGTCTTAGAGCAATATTTCGATGTGTTACAAATGGAATGACAAAGTTTATATAACCCCCTCCTATGGTGGAGGGTATAAAAATTGATAGTATCAATTAATTTTTTAATTGGACCAATTAGTTTTTTAATTTACCTTCAATTAACTTTTGATTGATACTAACATTTCTGTGATTGAAAACATTTCGATTAAGAAATTAATTGGATCAATTAATTGCGTGATTGAAGAGCAAAAACATTTTTTTGTTTCCGGCGTTTCATATTACGGTGCGATCTCTTAGAGTAGCTTTTGACACACTCAGAAATGGCACTAGCATTAGTGAGAGGGAATAATCCAACGCTGTAAGACTTTTTGGTCGTTGTTCGAAACTGGGATTGAACACATGACCATTTTTATGCAAGACAGGCATGGTAACTATATGAATAATTTACTTGGGGGAACTTATTGCAATCGAGAGCATGAATAAAATCGTGAGCATTATTAAACTCTTAACATCATAGGTGAATTTAACTCGTAAGCGTTATTATGTTCGTGAGCGGGATGATTATTTTCGTGAGTGTATTTCTCCGAAATTAGATACTCATGCACACTCCCGAAGAGATTATTTTCGTGACTCACGCTCCCACACGACATTTGGTTGGTTAATGTCGGACACTCAATGCGAAGCACCGTTTAAGATGATCGAGACTGTGGTAATTTTTAGTGCCAACCTTACTTTCCAAAATCGCCAAGGTGCAAAAGTTCAACGGATTGAGATCCCCCATTAATTTATGTATTGAAAAAATTTCCAACTTCAATCAACTTTTTGATTGGAAATATTTTGTTTGCACTTGCGAAATTGCATACAACTAGGTTCTGATTTCAATATTGCCAATATTTTGTTACTAACATTGTGCTCCGCCCCAGGACATTAGTCTAAGAAGTCTAAAATATTTTGTCCAAATCGGTTCATATTTGAATATATGTATATGGGAACATAAAACTTTATATATGTATAGTACCCCTACAAAGTGGTGCAAGTCCGCCCGACTTTAGTCTTTCCTTATTTATTTTTAAGCTACTCTTATTTGACGCACGCGCGCGCAGTGTGCGGTGGTGCTCTGAGTCCTGTTGGAATATCCATGGTCTGCGGCCGAAATGCTTGTCTGCCCAGGACTCACGAGCAAGTTCTCTACCTTTGCGGTGTAGATTTCCATTAAAGCTCGCCTTCATTTTTCGGCTCATTTCTGTATTTTTTTTTTTTTTTGCATTAAAAATTCGATTAGTCGAACATAAAAAATTCGTATTCTGCTTCAAGTATGTATATATTTTCATTGTTTTATTAAATTTAAAAGTGAAAGTGCTTCTTAGAATACCTAATGAAATTTCTCGCTTTTTTGAATCGGAATCAATATCAAAATAAAGTAAAATGACGACATCGTTTGGACCTTCGTAAGCTTTTTTGTCAGTGTAAATTTACTTCACATAGTAAAAGAGGTGTTCTCTTCATTTATTTATCGCATAATTTTCTAAATTCATTGGTAGCATAATAAACGGGTGGCAACATCTGCTCCAAGTAGTTCGTCATATGTCGCTTATATTGCTCCACATATTCCATAGATTTTCCAATAATGTCAATTGCTGCTTGAACATGATCATTGGTTATACATTGGGCTGCATCAATCATTTCTTGCAGAGCATTGGTATAATCATAAACATATTTTGGAACTTTAGCTACCACTGGATGTGGACAAACATAAGCGGGGTTCCTGCATTTGGGTTCAAGAGCTAAAATCATTTTAATCGAATATTCCTCAGCTTTATCCAATTTTAATGATTCTTCTTCATGTTTTCCGTAGGTTGGATTGCTGCTCAAAATATCTTCTACAGCATCATCGACTTGAAAGATCTTTTGCAGAGCCAAAGGATCGCAGCTATTGGCCATACATAGGATAAGGCTACGTTGTTTGGCGTAAACATCAATCAGGTCAGTGACTATACTTAAATCTAAGACGGCATCATTAGCATGATTTCGACTTACAAGTATTGTTAGCAATAAACCTAAGCAATGGATTAAATTAAATATTTTTGTTTTTATATTCGTTGTTCATATACACATATTTACCACAGAACACAAAAGAAATATTTAATTTAGCCATTTTGTTCTTCCAAAATGCTACTTTTTATCTACTAAAACGTTTAAAGTTATTGGCCAGTGTTATATAGACATTAAAATTTCGATTTCATACTTTTTTCCACATTATGTTTACCTTTCTTTATATTTATTCAAATGTCTTCATTAAAAAAATACATTTTTTCATTTAATTCGCTACAAATATTTATAACACGGGTGTCGTGAAGTAGGACAACAAATTGTTTTTGCTACTACTTCAACCCAAATTTCTAGAAATCTTTCATAATTCCAATAAAAGTTCAACGCTCTTTTATGTCCTACACAGAAAATATATAACCAAAATATTTCCAATTAAAAAATTCATTGAAGCTGAGAACTTTTTCAATTAAAATATTGATTGACTGATACAATTAACTCTTTAAACAAACTAGAAACATTAAGTCAATTAGGTCAATGGTTGAAAGTTCGGCCGGGCCGAATCTTAAATACCCACCACCATGAATTATTCTATACCAAAACATGGACCGATAGGCACCATTTGCGACACCCCTATTTGTGATCTTAAAATACCTCTAGATTTTCAATTTCAAGCAAATCGGCTAGAAAATATAGTCTCTAGACGCACAAGAAGTAGAATCGGGAGATCGGTCTATGTACATCTCAATTTCGGCACACCTACTTGTGGCCCTAAAATACTTCTAGATTTCAAATTTCAGGCAAATGGGATAGTAAATACAGTTTCTAGAAGCTCAATAAATAAAATCGGGAATCGGTCTATATGGGGGCTATACCAAAACATGGACCGATAGGCACCATTTGCGACACACCTATTTGTGATCTTAAAATACCTCTAGATTTTCAATTTCAAGCAAATCGGATAGAATATATAGTCTCTAGATGCCCAAGAAGTAAAATCGGGAGATTGGTCTAAATGGGGGTTATACCAAAAAATGGACCGATACACCTCAATTTCGCCACACCTATATGTGGTTCCAAAATACCTCTAGATTTCCAATTTCAGGCAAATCGGATAGTAAATACAGTTTATAGAATAAAAATTGGGAGATCGGTCTATATGGCGGCTATACCAAAACATGGACCGATACGGACCATTTTCGACACACCTCTTTACGGTCCTAAAATAACTTTAAATTTTCAATTTCAGGCAAATCGGATAGAAAATACAGTTTCTAGACGCCCAAGAAGCAAAATCGGGAGATCGGTCTATATGACGGCTATACCAAAACATGGACCGATACGGACCATTTTCGACACACCTCTTTATGGTCCCAAAATAACCCTAGATTTCCAATTTCAGGCAAATTGGATAGTAAATACAGTTTATAGAAGCCCAAGAATAAAAATCGGGAGATCGGTCTATATTGAGTCTATACCAAAACATGGACCGATACACCCCATTTTCGACACACCTCTTTATGGTCCTAAAATACCTCTAGATTTCTCATTTCAGGCAAATCGGATAGAAAATACAGTTTCTAGACGCCCAAGAAGCAAAATTGGGAGATCGATCTATATGACGGCTATACCAAAACATGGACCGATACGGTCCATTTTCGACACACATCTTTATGGTCCCAAAATAACAGGTTGGCTGATAAGTCCCCGGTCTAACAAAGAAAAACACATTTTTTTTTCAAAATTCGTTTTTATTATTCAACATAGTTCCCTTCAAGAGCGATACAATGATTATACGACCTTGAAATTTTTTGATACCATTTTGGTAGTACTCCTTCGGTTTTGCCTCAGTTTCGGCGATCACCTCTTCATTGCAGCCAATTTTTTCCCTGCGAGAATCCTTTTGAGGTCTGAGAACAAGAAAAAGTCGCTGGGGGCCAGATCTGGAGAATACGGTGGGTGGGGAAGCAATTCGAAGCCCAATTCATGAATTTTTTCCATCGTACTCAATGACTTGTGGCATGGTGCGTTGTCTTGGTGGAACAACACTTCTTTCTTCTTCATATGGGGCCGTTTGGCCGCGATTTCGACCATCAAACGCTCCAATAACGCCATATAATAGTCACTGTTGATGGTTTTTCCCTTCTCAAGATAATCGATAAAAATTATTCCATGAGCATCCCAAAAAACAGGGTCATTACTTTGCCAGCGGACTTTTGAGTCTTTCCACGCTTCGGAGACGGTTCACCGGTCACTGTCCACTCAGCCGACTGTCGCTTGGACTCAGGAGTGTAGTGATGGAGCCATGTTTCATCCATTGTCACATATCGATGGGATAACTCTCAGAACACCGCTCAGAATCATCAACACGTTGTTGTTTTTGGTCAAATGTGAGCTCGCGCGGCACCCATTTTGCACAGAGCTTCCGCATATCCAAATATTGATGAATGATATGACCAACACGTTCCATTGATATCTTTAAGGCCTCTGCTATCTCGATCAACTTCATTTTACGGTCATTCAAAATCATTTTGTGGATTTTTTTGATGTTTTCGTCGGTAACCACCTCTTTCGGGCGTCCACTGCGTTCACCGTCCTCCGTGCTCATTTCACCACGCTTGAATTTTGCAAAACCAATCAATTATTGTTGATTTCCCTGGGGCAGAGTCCGGAAACTCATTATCAAGCCAAGTTTTTGCTTCCCCCGTATTTTTTCCCTTCAGAAAACAGCATTTTATCAAAACACGAAATTCCTTTTTTTTCCATTTTTTTCACAATAACAAAAGTTGTTTCACAAAAGACGCTCTATCTCACAAACTAATTGACTTACAAATGTCAAATTTTGACACGAATCATTTGAAGGTTGGTATGATATAAAAATAATATGCATTTAATACTAGGGACGCCATCTATGTGTCAGACCGGGGACTTATCAGCCAACCTGCTAATTTTATTTATTTTTTTTTATATTTATTTTTTTACTTCGAAATATCCGTCATAATTTAGATTATTAAACTGGCATTTGTTTGTATGGGAATAGCTTTTTTAATATACCGGAATAGAATGAAAAATCGATAAATGAGATCCTAATTTTAATTTTATAGATCCTAGATTTAAAGCCAGATAGGTCGCAAAAAAATGTCCTTATTTTAAAGAACCCGCATCTTTGGCTCGGAATGAATACCAAAATCCTTAAAGGAAGGTATATATATACAAACAAGTATATACAGCAGTAAGTTCGGCCGGGCCGAATCTTAAATACCCACCACCATGAACCAAATATTAGGGTTTCCTTTGAAATTGCAGGAGGGCTTGAGGACTTGAGGACACTTCCCGAAGATAAATTTAAAGATTTCACCTATGAGGACTATATCAGATTCTGGATTTATAAGAACCATTTTTGTTTGAGGTTTAGAGGAATCATTAACATCTCTTGTAAGTGTGCAAGAAAATTATAAAATAACGTCTTGATTTGAAATCTTAAATCTGTAGAAGTAAAATCTGGAAATTTTACATTGAGTTTCAAGCAATTTTCATTATCAGTGCGCCTTCTACACCCTCAAGAAGTGAAGTCGGTCTATATGGAGGCATTACCAAATGGACCGATAAAAACTTAATCCGATACACGTTTTTGTGAGCCTAAAATACCAGAATATTTACAATTTCAGGCAAATAGGATAAAAACTTCGGATTCTAGAAGCCCACGAAGTAAAATTGGGAAATCGATCTATATGGGGGCTATACCAAAATATGGACCGATACCCACCATTTTCGGCACACCTCTTTATGGTCCTAAAATACCTCTAGATTTCCAATTTCAGACAAATTGGATAAAAACTACGGTTTCTATAAGCCCAAGACCCCAAATCGGGAGATCGGTCTATATGGGGGCTATACCAAAATATGGACCGATAATCACAATTTTTGGCACACGTATTTGTTGTCCTACAATACCTCTATATTTTCAATTTCAGGTAAATTGAATAAAAACTGCGATTTCTATAAGCCCAAGAAGTAAAATCGGGAGATCGGTCTATATGGGGGCTATACCAAAATATGGACCGATACTCACAATTTTTGGCACACATATTTGTGGTCCTACAACACCTCTAGATTTCAAATTTCAGGTAAATTGAATAAAAACTGCGGTTTCTATAAGCCCAAGAAGTAAAATCGGGAGATCGGTCTATATGGGGACTATACCAAAACGTGGACCGATACTCACCATTTTTGGCACACCTCTTTATGGTCATAAAATACCTCCAGATTTCAAATTTCAGGCAAATTAGATAAAAACTACAATTTCTATAAGCCCAAGACCCCAAATCGGGAGGTCGGTTTATATGGGGACTATATCAAAACCTGGACCGATATAGCCCATCTTCGAACTTGACCTGCCTGCAGACAAAAGACGAGCTTGTGCAAAATTTCAGCACGATTGCTTCATTATTGAAGACTGTAGCGTGATTACAACAGACAGACAGACGGACATCGTTATATCGTCTTAGAATTTCTCCCTGATCAAGAATATATATACTTTATATAGTCGGAAATCGATATTTCGATGTGTTACAAACGGAATGACAAACTTATTATACCCCCGTCACCATGCTATGGTGGTGGGTATAAAAAAGTTTACTTCTATACAAAGATTTTGACCTTCCTTTAAGGATTGTGGTATTGATTCCGAGCCAAAGATGCGGGTTCTTTAAAATAAGGACATTTTTTTGCGACCTATCTGGCTTTAAATCTAGGATCTATAAAATTAAAATTAGGATACAAATCTCACTTATCGATTTTTGATCCTATTCCGGTATATTAATAAAGCTATTCCCATACAAACAAATGTCAGTTTAAAAATCTAAATTATGACGGATATTTCGAAGTAAAAAAATATTTTTTTAACTCCAAAAAAAACTTTAAACCAAAGACGCTAAATCCTCAAAATAAGTCTTAGCCAATATTTGAAGCGTTTTTATCTTAAATCTAAAGATTCGATATTTCAGTTAATTTAAGGACGATTTCTTTAAATCAAAAATGTGTTTCTTTATTTTAACGAAAATTTGCCTTAGTTTAAAGTCATGCAACTTTAACGAAGGGACGCAACTTTTCAAAATATGTGTCCTAAATTTAATGAAAAAAAGTTTTGAAGCAAAGATTATAAACTTTCTTTTAATTAAAATTTCATTTTTTTAAAGAAATTTCTCCTTAATAGCGTGTAAATTGAGCATCCTAAAATTGAGGTTGCGTAATCTTTAATATCACGTAAATATTTTTTTCGGTGTATCTTCCTGATCAGGGAGAAATTCAAAGACGTCTGTTGTAATCACGCTACAGTCTTCAATAGTGGTCCTGAAATTTGGCACAGATTAATCCGACCACGCGATTTGGGGTCTAGGGCTTCTAGAAATCGTATTTTCTATCCGAATTGACTGAAATTGGAACTCTAGAGGTATTCTAAGACCACAAATAGGTGTGCCGAAAATGGCGCCTATCGGTCCTTATTTTGGCATAGCCCCCATATAGACCGATCTCCCGAGTTTACTTCTTGGGCTTCTAGTAACCATAGTTTCTATCCGATTTCCTTGAAATTGGAAATCTAGAGATATTTTAGGACCGTAAATATGTGTGCCGAATATGGTGTGCATCGGTCTACGGTTTGCTATAGCCTCCATATATACCGATTTCCCGTGTTTACTTCTTGAGCTTAGAAATTTTAGTTTTTATCCAATTTGCCTAAATTTGAAATGTAGCGGTTTTTAGGGTCTTATATAGGTTTTTAGAAAATGGCGTGCATCGGTCCATATTCTGGTGTAGCCTCTATATAGATCGATCTTCCGAGTTTACTTCATGGGCATCTGTAAACTGTAGTTTTTATCCAATTTCAGGTTTTTTTAAGACTACACTGTTAGAAAAATATGTTTTTCATATGTTCCGATATAAACAAAATGTGTTTCGGGCACAATTTTTAAACACAATATATTTAAGTGCAAACATGTAATGTTCCTATACTAACACAAAATGTTTGGGACACATATGTTAATATGTTAGAATATATTATGTTTGGGGCATGAATGTTTCATAAAAATAATATGTGTGAATGTAGACATATATAAATTTACAAATTTCGAGTAAACATATATATGTTGTGATACTTTATTCAGAGAGCGACAGAGAGAGAGAGAGAGAGAGAGAGTTAGTATAGAGAAAGAAATAGATATGGAAACCGGGAGGGTTGAATAAAAAATATCAACATAACACAGCGAGAGAATGAAATGAGAGCAATTTCTGTGAATGTATGTTGTTTCGGAAAACTGTTTTATAATAAGTCCAAAAATTTGGTATGCTTATGTCTAAATATTATTTAATTTGAATAGTAGAATGAGTATTCGGAATAAAGAGAATAGATATTCGGAACCAAGAGAATAGACATTTGAAAAAAAACAGCATATTTGTATTACAGAAAAAGATGCGAAGAACTCAAAAATTTCGTGGAAGTGAAAATTATGTGAGGGAATGAACATAATCTTCTTTGGGGAATTCTTCCAAGCATATACTATTCTTGGACTCAAAATGCTTCCAAACATATAATATGGTCACATAAAACAAACATATTAATGTTTCGGCGGTATCCAATAATATATGTGCTTCCTGCAAAATATGTTTGGAACATATGTTAGAGAAGCGATTTTTTTTTTGAGGGTGTATAAATAGGTGTGAAATTTCTGAAATGTTAAATCCAGAAGTATTTTAGAACCACAAAAGAGGTGTACCAAAAACGGTGAGTATCGGTCCATATTTTACTATAGCCCCCATAATAACGATCTCTCGATTTAACACCTTGGGTTTCTAGAAACCGTAGTTTTCATCCGATTTGCCTGAAATTGTAAATATACAGATATTTTAGACTCACAAAAACGTTTATCGAATTTAGTTTTTATCGGCCATATAGACCGATTTTACTCTTTAAGGGTACAGAAGGCGCACTGATCATGCAAATTGCTTGAAACCGAATGTAAAATTTCCAGATTTTACATCTCGTCATCATTTAAATAATGGGAGTTAAAATCTACAGATTTTAGATTTCAAATCAAGGCGTTATTTCATCATCTTCTTGCACACTTACAAGAGATGTTAATGATTTCTCTAAAACTCAAACAAAAATGGTTCTTATAAACCCAGAATCTCATATAGTCTTTATAGACTACTATACACTTCCCGAAGATAAATTTAAAGATTTATCGTACTGCTTGAAGCGTATCCCTGAAATTTCCAAGGAAGCTATAATATTTGATTCATTTTGTTTATTTTTATTATTAATTATTATTAATTTTGTTTATTTTATTATTTATTTATTTCTCACAAAACTTTTTAAATTCTTTGGCGGCATATATACCAGAAGGCATAACTCTTTCTAAATAACTTTTTGTAGGATCATAATTTTGTTGTGCTAATTCTACACATTTTCCCATAATGTCCAAGGCATCCTTAATATGCTCTTTTTTTGCAATACATTTTCCTGAGCTAATCATATCATCCAAAATATGGATATAATCATAAACACTTTGAGCATTTTTCTCTGCGACTGCTTTTGTGGGACACACATAAGTGGGATCTATACATTTTGGTTCTATTTCCAAGATTTTAGATACAGAATTAATAATCGCCTTGTTAAGTTGGAGGGCAAGCATCCTATGAGAAAACATGCGTGCTGATTTTTCGTTTACAATATTTTCAATATTTTCCTGTATTTGTTTAATTTTTTCACCAGCCTGAGGATCACAACTATTCACTACACAGAGCATAGCATTACGTTGTTGAGTGAAAACATTGAGAAAATCAAAGACAACCTTAGAATCATCTTCGATGAGGGCAGTAACAGATTCTAGAATTTCTAGTGCTTCCGTTGTTTTCGTAGCACATAAAAATAATACTAAAAAAAAAAAACAAACAAAATATTATTATAGAAATAAAAGTATAGAAATTTTTGTTTATCTGAATTTACCACTGAATACGAATAACTGTTGGAAGTTGTTCATTTTGACGCTTTTGCTTTTCAACTATCTGGGAAACCAAAATTTAGTTTCCATTTCACAGCATTTATAAGAATTTGTGATCGTACCAACTAGTTTTTAGAATTATTTACGCAAATGGTCTGAGTTGTTGGATATATAGCAATTTTTGTTTATATGGTTGGCAAGGTTATTTATGTATATTTATATAGGTTTGAACCACAAAAAAGTGTAAAATTGCAGACACATTAGCTAACAAGGGTCGTATTTAAACTTTCTCGAATTATTCAACTCAACTAGAAGAAATATATATTTATCGTTTGCATTTTATATTTTGGGATTGGGCATTTTATATTTTGCAATCTGCCAACTGACAGCTCTATCCTAAAGCGAGCGCTATTTATGTTATTGTCAGCAATAACAAGTATATATGGCCGTAAGTTCGGCCAGGCCGAATCTTATGTACCCTCCACCATGGATAGCGTAGAAACTTCTACGAAAGACTGTCATCCAGAATCGAATTACTTGGGTTGTGGTATCTTAAATTGTTTTCTAAATTGTGAGTTAGTCCATACGTGGTATATATTAGACAAAAAAGGTATGTGTAAGTAAGTCTACAAATAATTACGAATCGATATGGACTTTTGCACGGTACGTAGGTAGCCAGAATTGAAATATGGGGGTCGCTTATATGGGAGCTACATACATTTATGAACTTGATATGGACCAGTTTTTGTGTGATTGAGGATCGATTTATCTGAGGGCTATATATAACTATAGACCGATATGGACCTAGTTAGGCATAGTTGTTAACGGCCATATACTAGCACAATGTACCAAGAGACTCCAAAACCAAATCTCGGGATCGGTTTATATGGGGGCTATATATGATTATGGACTGATATGGACCAATTTTGGCATAGTTGTTAGAGAGGGGCTATATAAAATTATGGACCGATTTCTACCAATTTTTGCATGGTTGTTAAAGGGTGATACGATCAAAATTTCGTCAAGGGAAAACGCGTGTAAATCGGTGAAATCGTTTATTTAAAAAATCAAATTAAATTTCTTTTTCAAGTTCAATTAGTATAAAATTCAGGAAAAATATTCAGTTAGGCTTTCGCTTTTCCAAATCCGAATTGCCGGGCCTCACGCTTGACACCTGCCATCAGATTTTGTACAGCCACCTTGTCCACCTTCTTCGCCGCAGAAATCCAGTTTGCCTTGAACTGCTGCTCGTCCTTAGCAGTTTTTTTGGTCTTCTTTAGGTTCCGCTTGACAATAGCGCAGTATTTCTCAATTGGGCGGAGCTCTGGCGTGTTGGGAGAGTTTTTGTCCTTGGGAACCACCTGTACGTTGTTGTCGGCGTACCACTCCATGGCCTTTTTACCGTAATGGCAAGATGCCAAATCCGGCCAAAACAGTACGGAACAACCGTGTTTCTTCAGGAAAGGCAGTAGACGTTTATTCAAACACTCTTTAACGTAAATTTCTTGGTTGACAGTCCCGGAAGCTATGAAAATGCTGCTTTTCAAGCCACAGGTACAGATGGCTTGCAAAACCAGATATTTCTTTGCGAACTTTGACAGTTTTATGTGCTTGAAAATATCTGCTACCTTTCCCCTTCCTTTTGCCGTATAAAACTCCTGTCCCGGAAGCTGCTTGTAGTCGGCTTTGACGTAGGTTTCGTCGTCCATTACCACGCAGTCAAACTTCGTCAGCATCGTCGTGTACAGCCTCCGGGATCGCGCTTTGGCCGTCGTATTTTGTTTATCATCGCGATTTGGAGTCACTACATTCTTGTAAGTCGATAGCCCGGCTCGTTTTTTGGCTCGATGCACGGTTGTAGACGATACACCCAGCTTATTTGCGGCATCTCGGAGTGAGAGGTTAGGGTTTCACTTGAAACTACCGGCAACTCTCTTTGTCGTCTCAGCGGCTTCCGGTTTTCGATTTCCCCCCGACCCAGACTTCCTGGCTGTCGACAAACGTTCCCCAAACACTTCAATTACATTTGTAACTTTTAGCGATTTTGCCAGCTTTGCGTGCGAGTAGCTCGGATTTTCGCGATGCGCGAGCAAAATTTTGATACGCTGCTTTCCTTGCTTGGACGGCATTTTGACAACTGAAGAGTGAATTGCAAAATCAAAATAGGAGCAACATTCTACACACACACCTTCAAAATGAGGGGTGTTCAGATTTTTTAAATGCAAAATTGAAAGAAATACGTCAAGTTTATATTGACCAAATTTTGACCGTATCACCCTTTAGAGACCACACACAAATTTTTTTTTTCTGATTCAATCACGAAATTAATTGATCCAATTAATTTTTAATTGAAATGTCTTCAATCACAGAAATTATAGTATCAATTAAAAAATTAATTGATGGTCAATTAAAAAGTTAATTGATCCAATTAAAAAATTAATTGATACTATTATTTTTGTTTCAATTAAAAAATTTGTTGAATGAGTTAAATTTTTAATTGAATATTTTTTAAAACCCAATTAAAATTTTAATTGGAAAAATTTTCGTGAAATTTTTTTTGTGTGCATATACTAACACCATGTACCAAATTTCAGCCGGATCGGATGAATTTTGCTTCTCTCAGAGTCCCCGCAAACCAAATTTGGAGGTCCGTTTATATGTGGGCTATACGTAAAAGTGAACCGATATGGCCCATTTGCAATACCATCCGACCTACATCAATAACAACTACTTGTGTCAAGTTTCAAGTCGATAGCTTGTTCAGTTAGGAAGTTAGTTAAGGACGGACATGCTCAGATCGACTCAGAATTTCACCACGACCCAGAATATATATACATTATGGGGTCTTAGAGCAATATTTCGATGTGTTACAAACGACAAAGTTAATATACCCCCCATCCTATGGTGCACGCTCACAAAAAATCGCTTCTGTAACATATACTCCCAAACATATTTTGCTTCAAGCATATACATTTTTGGCTATTGCCCAAACATTTATATGTTTGATCTCTTCCAATATATAATATGTTTGAAAGCATATTGGTTTAAACAATATATGTTTGGGTAGTCAATTTCCAAACATTTTGTATTTTTGCATCCAAATTCAATAATGTTGTCTTCCAAAAAACAATATGTTATTATGTGAACATATAATATGTTTGGAAGCATTTTGCACCCAAAAATATTACATGTTTAAAAAAAAATTTTCCCAAACAATATTGTGCTCAAAATTTTATTTATTTATTTATATATTTACAATTATAATGAATTATGAAAATAAACAGGTAATATAGGTGCTAACAACATAGGTTTTCGACCTGAATGCTCAAAATTTTGTTTCTGCCCAATTGTATATTCCCCCACATCTTTCTCACTTCCACGAGATTTTTTAGTTCTTAGCACCTTTTTCTGTAATACAAACATTGTAGAAGAAATTATTCAATTGTATGATTTTTTTATTTTAATTTTACCTTTTGCCGGACGGGGATTCGAACAGCGGACCACACAGTTTGTAAGGATCAAAGAAGTAGCTGATCAATTGCCCAAGGAAAAATAAAATGTTAATTTTGTAATAACAAGCAACAACCACCAACTTAATTCAATATCGCTCCCTGTTAAATAGCGCTCCAAGCTACTAAACACATATATGTTTATAGGCTATTTCTAAATTAATATATGTTTGCATCCAAGCATATTATATTTACAAACATTTTATGTCCCAAACATAATATGTTCTAACATATTAACATATATGTCCCAAACATGTTATGCTAGTTTATGAACATTATATGCTTGCACTCAAAAATATCGTGTTTAAAAATTTGTGTTCCAAACATATAATGTTTATATCCAAACATATGAAAAACAGTCTTTTTCATCCGTGTGGAGGGTATAAAAAAGATTCATCCACAAAAGGAATTAAATCGTGAACATTTTCGTGCAATTTTTTTTTAGAAGTTTCGTCGTGAATTGACTCAACAACAGTGCATCGAGGTACTGAATTCAATATTTTGCGATTAATCTCCGTGGTGGACCAGTGTTTATCCACCCTAAAAAAATCGCTTCTGTAACATATACCCCGAACACATTTTGCTTCAAGCATATATATTTTCAGGATTGATCCAAACAAAATATTGTTTGTATTGTTCAAATATATTATGTTTCACCATAGGGCATACACTGGTAAAAAAAAAGTTTAATGAAATTTTCTTTGTGTGAAATTTTCTTTGTGAATAAATACAGACATTTACAGAGTGTATTTGGTATCTTAATAATCAAATTTTGATATATCCCAGCAAAAAAGAACTTCCAAAAAGTAGTTTGGAAACGGAAGTAGTACAAACTTGGATAATTTCCAATGAATTTTACATGGGCTTGCCATAGGACGAAAGTATAGTGACTCACAAAAGTATTCGTTTTTCTGTTTTTTATATCTTGAAATCAAAACATTTTTTTTTTTTTGTAAACCGCTTAACATTTTTATTAAATAGTTTTATTAAAATGTTTCCATGGACATACATAAAAGCAAAACGTAGCAGTAAAATTTTCCACAAATTTTATATAAAAATAACATTTTCCGAAACTTTTCTACAGAAATAAAATAATTTGCAAAAATTTTCTATAGAAATAAAATTTTGCAAAAATTTTTTATACAACTAAAAGTGAAAAAAAATCTATGGAAATATAATTTTGGAAAATTTGCTATAGCAATAAAATTATAGAAATAGAAATATAATTTAAAAGAAAATTTAAAGCAATAAAAACTTGCATAGGTTTTCTATAGCTATAACATTTTTAAAAACATTTTATAACATAAAAATTAAAAAAAAAATAAATGAGATGATGGTGGAAAATTTTTGAATAGAAATAAAATTTGCGTACAATTTTTGTATGGAAAAAAGGTTAACTAAATTTTCGATAAAAATACAATTTTTTCAGAATTCAGTATAAAAAATAAAATGTTAGTAAACATTTTCTGTAGAAAAAAATTGGTCATTAAATTATGACTTTTACTAAATGTTCATAAAGTTAAAGGGTGTGAAGATATATTAAATATGTAGCCGATATCTGGTGATAATATAGCTCAAAAACTGTACATAAGACTTTTGAATTTTTAAGTTTGTGTTTTGCCACAACCAATATCTATTACTTGCATTTTGTCTGGTCAATTCCTCTCAAATGGGTCCTTAGGTATAGGCTATTCAATTTTGGAGCCGATATCTGACGATAATATAGCTCAAAAACTGTACATGAGACTTTTGAATTTTGAATTTTGATGTTTTGTAATATCTAACATCTATTACTGGAATTTTGTCAGATCAATTCCTCTCAAATGGTTTCTTAGATAAAGGAGATCCAATATCGGGGCTATATATAGCCGATATCTGACGATAATATAGTTCAAAAACTGTACATGAGACTTTTGAGTTTTTAATTTTGAATTTTTGCCATAACCAATATCTATTACTGGTATTTTGTCTTGTCAATTCCTTTCAAATGGTTTCTTAGATACAGGCGATCCCATATCGGGGCTATATATAGCCGATATCTGACGATAATATAGATCAAAAACTGTACATGAGAATTTTTTTGAATTTTTAATTTTGATTTTTTGTAATAACCAGAGCTGTGGAGCCGGAGTCTTGGAGTCGGAGTCTGAAGATTTTGCTGGAGTCGGAGTCGGAGTCGTAAAAATTTTGCTCGACTCTGACACCGGCTAAACCAAATTTTTTAAAACACTTCACATTTTTGTAACTAAGCAAGTTTTTACGCAAATTAGTTTCCATTGCGTTATTCATTCGATCAATGTACAGCATGATTGTAAATGAAAATCAACTTCCAATTACGGCTATCTTTTTATGTTTCCTAGAATGTTAGACTAGCAGATGGACTGGATCGATCCCTTTTAATGCCCATATCAATTTATTTGAAATATTTCGAATAATCGATATTATTTTTATTTTAATTTTATTTTAAGGCCATATACATATGTGGAATATTGACAGAAAATGTTTTCAAAGTTTCAAAAATGTTATTTCTAAAAAAAAGTTTTGTCAAAATTTTATTTCTATAGCAAATTTTGTCAAAATTTTATTTCTATAAAATATTTATTCAAAATTTTATTACTATAGAAATAGTTTGTTTTATAGAAAATTTAGCCAAAATTTTATTTCTATAAAATATTTATTCAAAATTTTATTACTATAGAAATAGTTTGTTTTATAGAAAATTTAGCCAAAATTTTATTTCTATAGAAAATTGAATCAAAATTTTGTTTCTATAGAATATTTTGCAAAATTTTATTTCTATAGCAAATTTTGCAAAATTTTGTTTGTTACACAAACATTTTTTCAAAATTTTATTTCTATTGATAATTTTATTTCTATAAAAATTTAAGTCAAAATTTTATTTCTATTTTTTATTAGAAAATTTGGTCAAAATTTTATTTTTATAGAAAATGTTACCAAAATTTTATAGAAATAGATTTTTTTATTAGAAAATTCGGTCAAAATTATATTTCTATAGAAAAATTTGTCAAAATTTTATTTCTATAGAAAATTTTGTCAAAATTTTATTTACTACACAAAAATTTTTCTAAAATTGTATTTGTATTGATAATGTTTTCAAAATTTTATTTCTATAAGAAAAAATTGTCAAATTTTATTTCTATAGCATTTTCTCATTTTTCTTCATTTTCTCAAAATTTTTTTTCTTACTAATGCTCACAGATACTCACTGCTATAAAAAATGTATTCAAAATTTTATTATTATATTTTGTAAAATTTTCTTTGCTACACAATTTTTTTTAATTGTATTTCTATTGAGAATTTTTTTCAAATTTTTGTTTCTATAAAAAATTTTGCCAAATTTTATTTCTATAAAAATTTTATTCAAAATTTTATTTCTACATATTTGGTCAAAATTTGATTTCTATAGAAAATTTTGCCAAAATTTTATTTCTTTAGAAAATTTAGTCAAAATATTGTTTCTGTAGAAAATTTTGCAAAATTTTATTTACTAGACAAAAATTTTTCCAAAATTGTATGCTCACTGATACTCACTGCTAAGTCCAAAACTTGTAGAAATGACTCAAATTTTCAAATTTTTCAATGAATGAATCATAAATGCATTTTTGCGAAATTGTCTAAACAATTATAAATATTTCCCAAATATTGCCCGAGATTTTGTAGAAGTCTGATTTGAGATTTTATCAAAATGTTGTGCAGAGTATATTATAATCGGCCCGCCCGATTTTAGACTTTCCTTGCGTTTTTATTATACCCTGCGCCACACTGTGGAACAGGGTATTATTTTTTGTTAAAATTGTGTTACGTCCCATAACTTTAGATTTAAATTTTAAGTACATAGATTTTGTAGAAGTATATACAATTTTGTCTAAATCGATTCAGATTCAAATTCATGCATATGGGAATATAAACCTTTATATAAAGGGTGATTTGTTAAGAGCTTGATAACTTTTTTTTTTAAAAAAACGCATAAAATTTGCAAAATCTCATCGGTTCTTTATTTGAAACGTTAGATTGGTCCATGACATTTACTTTTTGAAGATAATTTCATTTAAATGTTGACCGCGGCTGCGTCTTAGGTGGTCCATTCGGAAAGTCCAATTTTGGGCAACTTTTTCGAGCATTTCGGCCGGAATAGCCCGAATTTCTTCGGAAATGTTGTCTTCCAAAGCTGGAATAGTTGCTGGCTTATTTTTGTAGACTTTAGACTTGACGTAGCCCCACAAAAAATAGTCTAAAGGCGTCAAATCGCATGATCTTGGTGGCCAACTTACCGGTCCATTTCTTGAGATGAATTGTTCTCCGAAGTTTTCCCTCAAAATGGCCATAGAATCGCGAGCTGTGTGGCATGTAGCGCTATCTTGTTGAAACCACATGTCAACCAAGTTCAGTTCTTCCATTTTTGGCAACAAAAAGTTTGTTAGCATCGAACGATAGCGATCGCCATTCACCGTAACGTTGCGTCCAACAGCATCTTTGAAAAAATACGGTCCAATGATTCCACCAGCGTACAAACCACACCAAACAGTGCATTTTTCGGGATGCATGGGCAGTTCTTGAACGGCTTCTGGTTGCTCTTCACTCCAAATGCGGCAATTTTGCTTATTTACGTAGCCATTCAACCAGAAATGAGCCTCATCGCTGAACAAAATTTGTCGATAAAAAAGCGGATTTTCTGCCAACTTTTCTAGGGCCCATTCACTGAAAATTCGACGTTGTGGCTCGTTAGTAAGTCTATTCATGATGAAATGTCAAAGCATACTGAGCATCTTTCTCTTTGACACCATGTCTGAAATCCCACGTGATCTGTCAAATACTAATGCATGAAAATCCTAACCTCAAAAGAATCACCCTTTAGCTCGCAACAAATGTAAAGGATTTGAGATAGTATCAATAATTTTGGTCCACAAATACATATACTGTTGGTATCTTCTCATATTATGATGGGTATTTATATCATTATTTTATTTATTAAACATTGCCCTAAATTTGAAATATAGAGTTCCATTGGCATCTAATGTGAAATTAAGACCTTTTTTTGCACACATAAATAAATACGATACTTTATATCTTTTTATCCACTTACGGTACCCCCACAATAGAACTACAAATTAGTAGTATTAAAATGAGATTTAGTTATATTACTCGGAGTCGACTCCAGAGTCGGAGTCGAGCTGATGAAAAATGCTGGAGTCGGAGTCGAGCAAAATTGGCTCGACTCCACAGCCCTGGTAATAACAAACATCTATTACTGGCAATTTCTCTCAATTGGTTTTTTAGATATAGGCTATCAAATATCGGGGCTATATAGTCGATGTCGGTGACGCTATATCTCAAATACCCTACATGAAATTTTTGATTTTTTAATTTTGGTTTTTGGTCCAGGCCAATATCTACCACTGACATTTTGTCTGGTAAGTTCCTCTCAAATGGTTCCTTAGATATAGGGTATCCATTATTGGGGCTATATATAGCCGATATCTGATGACACTATATCTCAAATACTGTGCAAGAGATTTTTGAAGTTATTTAAGAATCTTATTTTGGTACCCCTTACATGTTTTTATTTTACTATGTTATGTCCATTACTTCAGGATATATTGACATTTGTATATGACTTTAGAGTTATTAGCGGTTATCTCAATGTCGCCTCATTTTCAGAAAAAACTATTTTTTTTTTTGGAATGCGTTCCACAAGTTAAATTCGTCCCACAATAGAGTTCAATTGGCATCTAATGTGAAATTAAGACCTTTTTTTTTGCACACATAAATAAATACGATACTTTATATCTTTTTATCCACTTACGGTACCCCCACAATAGAACTACAAATTAGTAGTATTAAAATGAGATTTAGTTATATTACTCGGAGTCGACTCCGGAGTCGGAGTCGAAGTCGAGCTGATGAAAAATGCTGGAGTCGGAGTCGAGAAAAATTGGCTCGACTCCACAGCCCTGGTAATAACAAACATCTATTACTGGCAATTTCTATCAATTGTTTTTTTAGATATAGGCTATCAAATATCGGGGCTATATAGTCGATGTCGGTGACGCTATATCTCAAATACCCTACATGAAATTTTTGATTTTTTAATTTTGGTTTTTGGTCCAGGCAAGAGATTTTTGAAGTTATTTAAGAATCTTATTTTGGTACCCCTTAGATGTTTTTATTTTACTATGTTATGTCCATTACTTCAGGATATACGACTTTAGAGTTATTAGCGGTTATCTCAATGTTGCCTCATTTTAAGAAAAACTATTTTTTTGGAATGCAAGTTAAATTCGTCCCACAAAGTTAAATTCGTTCCATAAATTTGAATTTTGTTTAGCCGGGGCACAAACCACGAATTTAACTCGCGAATTTATCTTCACACCCTTATAAAGTTTTGATTTATTGATGTAAATCAATTTAATTAATTAAATTTCATAATTAGTTAATTAATAATTTGATTGTAAGTAATGTCTAATATTATAAAATCTATTATCGCCATTCTACAATTTTTTTCCAGCTTTTTCACATAATTTTCGAAATTCTACTATAGAATAAATTCCTGCAGGTAAGACACGTTGTAAATAATTACCCAAATTATTTTTATAGTCTTCAACATATTCGACACATTTTCCTATAATAGTTACAGCTTCATTGATATTATCCATGGTAACACATTGGCCAGATATCATGATATCATCCAAAACTTTGGTGTAGTCATTAAGATATTGTGGTATTTCTGCTAGGACTGGATGAGGACATACATAATTGATATCCATACATTTAGGCTCTAGCTTCAACATTTCTTTTACAGAATTTTCAATAACTGTATCCAACTTCAATGACAAAAATTCCTTTGACTCGTAGAAATTTGGCTGGGTCTTGATAGTTCTTTCGATTTCATTCTGAACTTCCAACATTTTATGAAGAGCCAAAGGATCACAACTTTTAACCATACATTTGATAACATCACGTTGCTTTCCTACAGCCTTTAGGAAATCTGCCAACACACTCATGTCTATGCGATCAGCAGAGGCATCTGTCAGATTTGGAGAATTGATTGCCACGAAGGCTAAAAAAAGGCAATTTTTTTTTTAATAAGTCGATTAAAATTTTCTTTTCTTCTTTTAATATTTACCATAGAAAAATAAAGGGATTGTTGTTATGATCATCGCTATAAAATTTAAGTAATCAAGTAAAGTATTTTTATACAACAAATTCTTAATAGTTTTTTTTTTTTTGTATTCTTTTTATACTTTTTTTTACATATTTTTTAGGAATATTTGTTATTTGTCCAAATGTCTATTAATAGAGATGTGTTTGCTTAGTAAGTAAGGAAGTAAATCGCATAACATAATTTTTTAGTGTAAATATTTAATAGACCGTCTACCCATAATACGTCAGTCATAATTCGGGTTAAACGACTTTAATACACATTCATTCGAATCAGTGTTGCCAGTATTTTCCGGGCTCTTGTCCCCATAATAAAACGCTTTTATCCCCAAAAATCCCCAATTTAATTTAAAATTCGCCATAAAAATCCATAATAAATATTTGGCAAGTTTTTTGAAAAAAGTAAACGAATAGACTCTGCTATAGAAAATATATAAAAAATTAAAAATTTTAAAAATTTGCAATTTTTGTTACACCAGTTTGCGAGTTACAAAAAGATGAAGACTCCAAAACACAAATCCAGGAGGCGGGTGTTCAAAATATCATCCGATACCAGCGCCCATCAGAGTTAATTATTGCTATGAAGAGTCATCGAGTCATCTTATGCGCTTTTTTCCCCAAAAATCTCCAATTTAATTTAAAATTCCCCATAAAAATCCCCAATAAATTTTTGGCAAGTTTAAAAAAAAAAAAAGTAAACGAATAGACTCTGCTATAGAAAATCCGTAAAAAATTAAAAATTGTGAAATTTTTGTTATACCAGTTTGCGAGTTACAAAAAGATGAAGATTTCAAGACACAAAAACAGGAGGTGGGTGCTCAAAATATCATCCGATACCAGCCCCCATCAGAGTTAATTATTGGTATGAAGAGTAATCGAGTCATCTTATGCAAATCGTCTTCTAAATGGTCGAGAAATAAAAATGGGAGTTCGGTCAACATATAGTCGATCAAAACGCGTTATTGTTCCGATATTATATTTAAAAATCAGTGAAGTACGCATATTTTCAAAATCAGTGATGTACGCAGATGAGTCCTTACGAAATAATTTCACAATAGTAAAAACTTTCTTAGGAAAAAAGAGTACATTGTAAAGAAGCTCTTGGGCCATCCAAATAAATGCCGTGGAATAAAGAGGAGAAAAGTTTTTTATATCTTGGAGAATCTCGGTACTTCTTTAACCCAATACACGCCAAGAAAATTTAAAATAGAAAAAACATGTTAAATTCATTTATATATTTACACTGAACTTCAGTTAAAAAATATTAAAAAAACACAAAAACATAAAAACATAAAAAAACAAAAACAAAAAATATAAAAAACAAAAAACCAAAAAGAAACGTTGCCCAATTTCATTTATAAACAAACTTCTGCGATATTAAAATGTTGCCAATTTTCTGTACTCAAGAGAGTACAATGGCAGAAAATGGGTTAAGCCTTTTTTCAGCCTTATTTTAAGAAGTAAAGGATTTTAATATAAACCATAGTTCTTACTCTGATTAATTATACTGAACAGGTTTCGAGATTTTCCCCACAAAAACCCCAAATTTGTGGAAATTTCCCACCAAATCCCCCAGTCCCCAACTCAAAAATTTTTTCCTCATCAAAAAAAATATATCCCCGATTTGGGGGAAAATCCCCAATACTGACAACACTGATTCGAATGGCGAATATAATATTTTGATATTATATTTTTTATTATATTTATTATTTATTTTAAAATTTTTTTTTTCAGTACATTTCGTTACCTATTATTTACCTATTATATAATTTTTACAAATTGAAAAACTTCTTCGCTTCCACCGGGGGTTTAACATGTGTCTGTTCGCACCATAACAGAACACCTTAGCACACTCAGACACAAACGCCATTGAACACGATGCATTAAAACATCTATTCAAATGTTTGTGATACGAACCTAATATCACATTTTAACTACTTCCTAAGATGTTCTTTATTATTATTAATGAAAAAATAAAGAACTCTGGTTCAAATCTCACCAGCGGCATTTTTTTTTATTTTCTCAAAAAAAAAAAAAAAAAAAAAAAAAACATGTTATACATTGTTTTTGTACCCGAAACCACATAGTGAGCAGGGTATAATAACTTTGATATGCCAAAAAATGTGCCTACCAGAATTATTTATTTTTAGAACCCATTAAATTTCAATTCTAAACGAATAAAAAAGCAGCAATAAAGAAAAATAATTTTATTTTTCCTTTATTCCTTCTTCAATTCTATATAAAACAACCAACAACTCAAAACAAAAAGTAAAGAACATAACAAAAAAAAAAACTCGCATATACTCAATTTGAAAAAAAAAAAAAAAACAAAAACGTATGAAGTAAGACGAAGCACACTCAAATTAAACCCAGCAAACTGCACTCAAATCGATGACAGTGGCAAAGGAAACAAAGATTTATTTAGGATAGTTGGCCTATCACAAACCTTTTTTCGAGAGTGGCTCACTTTGAGTTTAAATAACTACCCGAATTTATTCTGATAATTGGTTGATAGTTTTGCAAGTAGAGGATGCTGATGAGGAATGTGGCAATTCTGAAACGTGCGTCCATTCAACCATCGTGCAGTCTATAAGGCTTTCTTTGCCCAAATAAATATGACAAACATTCTGTTCCTCTATTGGTTAAGCTACTCTTGTAGTTTAGTCAACACAATGGTTTTAAAGCTGAGATCAAAACAACAAATATGTTTGAAGTACAAACCATTAATAAACAAAAAAATACTTCTATAAAAAATTTTTCCAAAATTCTATTTCTATAGAAAATTTTGCCAAAATTTTATTTCTATAGAAAATTTTGTAAAAATTTTATTTCTATAGAAAATTTTGTAAAAATTTTATTTCTATAGAAAATTTTGTCAAACTTTTATTTCTACAGAAAATTTTGTTAAAATTTTATTTCTATAGAAAATTTTTTCAAAATTTTCTATCTATAGAAAATTTTTCCAAAATTTTATTTCTGTGGAAAATGTTGTCAAAATTTTATTTCTATAGAAAATCTTGGCAAAATTTTATATCTATAGAAAACTTTTTCAAAGTTTTATTTCTATAGAAAATTTTGTCAAAATTTTATTTCTATAGAAAATTTTGCAAAAATTTTACTTCTTTAGAAAATTTTGTCAATTTTTTTTTTCTATGGAAAATGTCAAAATTTTATTTCTATAGAAAATTTCTCAAAATTTTATTTCTATAAAAAATTTTGTCAAAATGTTATATCTATAGAAAATTTTGCCAAAATTTTATTTCTTTAGAAAATTTTGTCAACATTTTATTTCTATAGAAGATTTTATCAAAATTTTATTTCTATAGAAAATCTTGTCAAAATTTTATTTCTATAGAAAATTTTGTCAAAATTTTATTTCTATAGAAAATTTTGTCAAAATAGTATTTCTATAGAAAATTTTGCCAAAATTTCATTTCTTTAGAAAATTTTGTCAAAATTTTATTTCTATAGAAAATTTTGTCAAAATTTTATTTCCATAGAAAATTTTGTCAAAATTTTATTTCTATAGAAAATTTTGTCAGAATTTTATTTCTATCGAAAATTTTGTCAAAATTTTATTTCTATAGAAAATTTTGTCAGAATTTTATTTCTATAGAAAATTTTGTCAAAATTTTATTTCTATAGAAAATTTTGTCAAAATTTTATTTCTATAGACAATTTTATCAAAATTTTATTTCTATAGAAAATGTTGTCAAAATTTTATATCTATAGAAAATTTTGTCAAAATTGTATTTCTATAGAAAATTTTGTCAAAATTTTATTTCTATAGAAAATTTTGTACAAATTTTATTTCTATAGAAAATTTTGTCAAAATTTTATTTCTGTAGAAACTTTTGCCAAAATTTTATTTCTATAGAAAATTTTGTCACATTTTTATTTCTATAGAAAATTTTGTCAAAATTTTATTTCTATTGAAAATTTTGTCAAAACTTTATTTCTATAGAAAATTTCTCAACATATTATTTCTATTGAAAATATTGTCAAAACTTTATTTCTATACAAAATGTTGTCAAAATTTTATTTCTATAGAAAATTTTGTCAAAAGTTTATTTCTACCAAAACATAAAGAATTTTACCAATCTGTCAAACAGTAGCCACCGTGGTGCAATGGTTAGCATGCCCGCCTTGCATACACCAGGTCGTGGGTTCGATTCCTGATTCGACCGAACACCACAAAGTTTTTCAGCGGTGGATTATCCCACCTCAGTAATGCTGGTGACATTTCTGAGGGTTTCAAAGCTTCTCTAAGTGGTTTCACTGCAATGTGGAACGCCGTTCGGACTCGGCTATAAAAAGGAGGTCCCTTGTCATTGAGCTTAAATCGGGCAGCACTCAGTGATAAGAGAGAAGTTCATTTTTATTTCTATAGAAAATCTTGTCAAAATTTTATTTCTATAGAAAATTTTGTCAAAATTTTATTTCTATAGAAAATTTTGTCAAAATTGTATTTCTATAGAAAATTTTGCCAAAATTTTATTTCTTTAGAAAATTTTGTCAAATTTTATTTCCATAGAAAATTTTGTCAAAATTTTATTTCTATAGAAAATTTTGCCAAAATTCTATTTCTATAGAAAATTTTGTCAAAATTTTATTTCTATAGAAAATTTTGTCAAAATTTTATTTCTATAGAAAATTTTGTCAACATTTTTTTTCTATAGAAAATTTTGTCAAAATTTTATTTTTATAGACAATTTTGTAAAAATGTTATTTCTTTCGTTTTGTTTGTTATTGTTGGTTTTCTCTTCAATCATTATTGTTGTTTTTGATTTCAGCTTAAAACCTTGCATTGACTAAACTACAAGTGTAGCTTAACCAACACAGCAAAGTATGCTTGTCAAATTTATTTGGGCAAAGCCCTACAGACTGCAAGATGGTTGGATGTACAGCTGTTTTGGAATTACCACATTCCTCATCAGTATCCGCTACTTGCAGCAAAACTATTAACCAATTGTTAGAATAAATTCGGGTAATTCACTCAACCCAAAGTGAACTACACTTGAACCTTCCGAAAAAATGGTTTGTCAAAAATCTTATTTCTATAAAAAATTTTGTCAAAATTTCATATATAGAAAATTTTGCCAAAATTTTATTTCTTTAGAAAATTTTGTTAAGGTTTTATTTCTATAGAAAATTTTGTCAAAATTTTTATTTCTATAGAAAATTTTGTCAAAATTTTATTTCTGTAGAAAATTTTGTAAAAATTTTATTTCTATAGAAAATTTTGTCAAAATTTTATTTCTATCGAAAATTTTGTCAAAATTTTATTTCTATAGAAAATTTTGTCAGAATTTTATTTCTATAGAAAATTTTGTCAAAATTTTATTTCTATAGAAAATTTTGTCAAAATTTTATTTCTATAGAAAATTTTGTCAAAATTTTATTTCTATAGAAAATTTTGTCAAAATTTTATTTCTATAGAAAATTTTGTCAAAATTGTATTTCTATAGAAAATTTTGTCAAAATTTTATTTCTATAGAAAATTTTGTAAAAATTTTATTTCTATAGAAAATTTTGTCAAAATTTTATTTCTGTAGAAACTTTTGCCAAAATTTTATTTCTATAGAAAATTTTGTCACATTTTTATTTCTATAGAAAATTTTGTCAAAATTTTATTTCTATTGAAAATTTTGTCAAAACTTTATTTCTATAGAAAATTTCTCAACATATTATTTCTATTGAAAATATTGTCAAAACTTTATTTCTATACAAAATGTTGTCAAAATTTTATTTCTATAGAAAATTTTGTCAAAAGTTTATTTCTACCAAAACATAAAGAATTTTACCAATCTGTCAAACAGTAGCCACCGTGGTGCAATGGTTAGCATGCCCGCCTTGCATACACCAGGTCGTGGGTTCGATTCCTGATTCGACCGAACACCACAAAGTTTTTCAGCGGTGGATTATCCCACCTCAGTAATGCTGGTGACATTTCTGAGGGTTTCAAAGCTTCTCTAAGTGGTTTCACTGCAATGTGGAACGCCGTTCGGACTCGGCTATAAAAAGGGGGTCCCTTGTCATTGAGTTTAAATCGGGCAGCACTCAGTGATAAGAGAGAAGTTCACCAATGCGGTATCACTATGGACTGAATAGTCTAAGTGAGCCTGATACATCGGGCTGCCACCTAACCTAACTTATCCTAAACAGTACAAAAATTTTGGTAGAATTCTACCAACAGTGGTAGCCGTGATTACAAGTCAAAGTTTCGGCCTCTTTAAGATAAATACATTTTGTAGTGAGCTATCTATAAGGACGACTTCTTTAAATCAAAAATGTGCTTCTTAACTTTAAGAAAAAAAATCCAAAGTAGATTATAAACTTTCTTTTAATTAAAATTTTAAAGAAATTTGTCCTTAATATGTTGTAAAATGAGCATCCTAAACTTTAGGTGGAGGAATCTTTAATACCACGTAAATATTTTTTTATATAGATGGAAAAATATACATATGTGTTCGAAACGGAATGGAAAACTTATTACAATCCCATCCTATGGTGCTGGGTTGCCATGAGGTTTGATTTAATTTCCATTCCAGTCCATAGGCGCATAAAGCCGGAAAAAACTTTGCGTCACTACACTGAAAAAAATATTGTCGTGAGGTCAAAGATTTCATGTCTTTAAAATACGAATACAAATTTTGCTTAGCATAGAAAACGCATTTCTCTAAAATAAAGTTATTTTCCTTGTCCAAAAGTCGATAAACTTTTCAATGAAGTCGTATTGTCCTTATAATTAAGTGATTTGACTTAAAAATGGGTATCTTAACATGAAAGAAAAAATTTATAGGCTAAGGTCAACTTGACTTTAATAATTCAGAAAAATTCTTTAAATTTAATGAAATTGTCTTTAAATTTGTTGTCTTTTTGCATCTTGACTACAAAAATTCAAATATAGGACATGTTTTTCAAAACTTTATTTTAAAGAAGTTTTTTACTTCAAACATGACATAATTTCTACTGGAAGTCGAGTCCTAATTTGGAAAATAAAGTTGCCGTTAACTCGTTTTTAAAGGACTTTGATAGCATATGAAGAAAAAAAGCTGAGAAAGCGAAAAATTAAAATTTGCTTCCTAGAAGCAAGTACACAAAACCTAAATTTAAATTGTGTCTTAAAAGTATTCTTACTTGTATTCTCCGCTTCTTTGGCTCGGAATCAATACCAAATTTTTTAAAGTAAAGACAAAATCTTTGGAACCGAGTATGCTTTTTTTTCAGTGTACCCACTTGCCCACTACTAGAAATTTCCATACGAAAGTTATTGAATTGAGTGTCGAAAAACATTTCAATTGTTTTATATTGTAAATTTAATTTAATTTACAATTGCAATTTATAACCTAAAGTCAAATATCTATGAACATAATGCATTTAACCCCTTAGCTACAATAGCCACTGCTGGTAATACTCTACCGATTGGATTTACTGTATGATCAGTATGATATTCAATATAATCAGTAGCGGTATTAAGAATGTCGAGAGCTACATCCAAATTTGTAGGTCCTAGACAGTGTTTACTCGAAAGAATCACATCGAGTAATTCAATGTATTCATTCAATTCGACGGGTACTATATCCTTTACTGGATAGGGACATTTATATCCAGAATCATTACATTTTGGTTCAATAGCCAATAGTTTGGGTATAGCATTTACAACGGCTTGATCTAATTTCATAACTTTAATTGATCTTGTTTCGGGAAACTTTACTCCCTGTTGAATACTCATTTCGGCGACATCTTCAACTTTAAAAAATTCCAAAGCAGCAATAGGATTACAACTGTGAGTTATACACTCCAAGGTGTTGCGAAGCTTTTCAAGATTATCGAAGAAATCGAGTGCTACATTTTTAGCTTCTAGTGTAATAAAGAACGACGCCAGGACTAGAGCTAAAAGTTGATGATTATTTTTTAATAGCTAATTATAATATTGTGTTTTGCGTTCTAGTTACCATAAAAACTCAAGATAGTAGGAAATTTTGCCATTTTGTCGAATATTCTGAACTTGAGTTTTTAGTCTTACTTATGTAGCTTATATACAAAAAAACAATTTTTTGAATTGTTTATACAAATGTTGTTCACTTTCAATAAACAAAACGAATGTTAAAATAAATATTTATGATTAACTGTATATTAATTTCGTCAAATAGTTTTCGATATACATTCTGCTTCCAGTAGTATGTTTATATATGAATTCAAACCGAAAGACGTGTGCATACACGCCAAAAAAATAATTCCTTCCTCCCAAACGAAATTTTACACACACATAATTCGGTCTCATTTGCTTTTCGCTGTAAGGAAGTTTATTTGGAAGAAAAGTATATGCTTTTTGTGATAAGCGTTTTTCTTTTCCAGGATGTAAAAACAATTTCATAAAGACTAACTCAAAAAAAAAAAAACAATCTTTTCTGGCTAATTACATTTTCCCTCACATCTTTCTCACTTCCACGAGGTTTTTAGTTCTGAGCACCTTTTTCTGTAATACAAACAATGTAGAAGAAATTATTCGATATTATAATTTTTTTAAATTTTATCTTTCGCCTGGACGGAGAATCTAACCGCGGACCATGCAATTTGTAAGCCAACACACTATCCCCTGATCTATGTAGCTGTTATTGTCATCAATAGACTACTATCGTTATAGGTCATATTAATAATATAGCATAGATTGCGGTGCCCACGACCCGATTAAACAAACTTTATTTAACAGAAACATACATTAGTTGGGCACCGTGGAGCAGTGGTTGCTACGTCCGCCTTGCATGCTTCGTCCGAATACCAAAAAGTTTTTTTTGTTTTTTTTTTTTTTTTATTTTATTGTTTTTATAGAGCCAGAATTGAAATATGTGGGTCGCTTTATATGGTGGCTATATACAATTATGAACACAAGTTTACCGAAAATGACAGATTTTTTACTGTTTGGTAGATTGGTAGAATTCTTGATGTTTTGAAAGATTTTGCAAAATATTCTTCTTCAACTATGAAATGCTTCATAAATTTTATATAGAAATAACATTATGACAAACATTTCTACAGAAATAAAATTCTGACAAAATTTTCTATAGAAATAAAATTCTGACAAAAATTTTCTATAAAAATAAATTTTCCACAAAATTATGTATACAAATTATGTTTTGATGAAATTTCCTAAAGACATAAAATGTTGTCTACAGAAATAAAATTCTGACAAAATTTTCTATAGAAATAAAATTTTGACAAAATTTTCTAAAGAAATAATTTTTTTTCACAAAATTATGTATACAAATTATATTTTGACAAAATTTCCTAAAGACATAAAATGTTGACAACATTTTCTATAGAAATTAAATTTTGACAAAATTTTCTATAAACATATAAAATTTTGACAAAATTTTCTATGTCAATAAAATTTTGGTCGATTATTTTTGGCTCTTAGATGCTCCGCAAGCCAAATCTGGAGATGGGTGTATATGGGGGCTATATATAATTATGGACCGATGTGGACCAATTTTTGCATCGTTGTTAAAGACCATATATCAACATCATATACAAAATTTCAACCGGATCGGATGAAATTTGCTTCTCTATGAGGCTCCGCATGCCAAATCTGGAGATCGGTTTATATGGGGGCTATATATAATTATGGATCGATGTGGACCAATTTTTGCATGGTTGTTCGAGACCATATACCAACACCATGTACCAAATTTATGCCGGATCGAATGAAATTTGCTTCTCTTTGAGGCTCCACAAGCCAAATCTGGGGATCAGTTTATATGGGGGCTATATATAATTATGGACCGATATGGACCAATTTTGGCATGGTTGTTAGAGACAATATACTAACACCACGTACCAAATTTCAATCAGATCGGATGACTTTTGCTCCTCTAAGAGGCTCCGGAAATCAAATCTGGGGATCGGTTTATATGGGGGCTATATATAATTATGGGCCGATGTGGACCAATTTTTGCATGGTCATTAGAGAGCATATACCAACATCATGTACCAAATTTCAGCCGGATCGGATGAAATTTGCTTATCTTAGAGGTTCCGCAAGCCAAATCGGGGGATCGGTTTATATGGGGGCTATATGTAATTATGGACCGATATGGCCCAATCTTTGCATGGTTGTTAGAGACCATATACTAACACCACGTACCAAGTTTCAGCCGGATCGGATGAAATTTGCTTCTCTTAGAGCAATCGCAAGCCAAATTTGGCGGTCCGTTTATATGGGAGCTATACGTAAAAGTGGACCGATATGGCCCATTTGCAATGCCATCCGACCTACATCAATAACAACTGCTTGTGCCAAGTTTCAAGTCGTTAGCTTGTTTCGTTCGGAAGTTAGCTTAATTTCAACAAAAGGACGGACGGACATGCTTAGATCGACTAGAATTTCACCACGACCCAGAATATATATACTTTATGGGGTCTGAGAGCAATATTTCGATGTGTTACAAACGGCATGGCAAAGTTAAATACCCCCCTCGTATGGTGGAGGATGTAACAAAATTAACTGTAAGCTCCAAATCAATCCGAATATCAAGAATATGCAAGTGTATTTTTATTTCCAAATTCATTATGTGATTGATAAAGGGTGATACGGTCAAAATTTGGTCAAGGGAAAACGCGTGTAAATCGGTGAAATCGTTTATTTAAAAAATCAAATTAAATTTCTTTTTCAAGTTCAATTAGTATAAAATTCAGGAAAAATATTCAGTTAGGCTTTCGCTTTTCCAAATCCGAAATGCCGGGCCTCACGCTTAACACCTGCCATCAGATTTTGTACAGCCACCTTGTCCACCTTCTTCGCCGCAGAAAGCCAGTTTGCCTTGAACTGAGCATCTCGTCCTTAGCAGGTTTTTTGGTCTTCTTTAGGTTCCGCTTGACAATAGCCCAGTATTTCTCAATTGGGCGGAGCTCTGGCGTGTTGGGAGGGTTCTTGTCCTTGGGAACCACTTGTACGTTGTTGGCGGCGTACCACTCCATGGCCTTTTACCGTAATGGCAAGATGCCAAATCCGGCCAAAAGAGTACGGAACAACCGTGTTTCTTCAGGAAAGGCAGCAGACGTTTATTCAAACACTCTTTCACGTAAATTTCTTGGTTGACAGTCCTGGAAGCTATGAAAATGCTGCTTTTCAAGCCACAGGTACAGATGGCTTGCCAAACCATATATTTCTTTGCGAACTTTGACAGTTTTTTGTGCTTGAAAATATCTGCTACCTTTCCCCTTCCTTTTGCCGTATAAAACTCCTGTCCCGGAAGCTGCTTGTAGTCGGCTTTGACGTAGGTTTCGTCGTCCATTACCACGCAGTCAAACTTCGTCAGCATCGTCATGTACAGCCTCCGGGATCGCGCTTTGACCGTCGTATTTTGTTTATCATCGCGATTTGGAGTCACTACCTTCTTGTAAGTCGATAGTCCGGCTCGTTTTTTGGCTCGATGCACGGTTGTAGACGATACACCCAGCTTATTTGCGGCATCTCGGAGAGAGAGGTTAGGGTTTCGCTTGAAACTACCGGCAACTCTCTTTGTCGTCTCAGCGGCTTCCGGTTTTCGGTTTCCCCCCGATCCAGACTTCCTGGCTGTCGACAAACGTTCCCCAAACACTTTAATTACATTTGTAACGGTTGATTTGGCAACTTTTAGCGATTTTGCCAGCTTTGCGTGCGAGTAGCTCGGATTTTTTCAAAATTTTGATACGCTGCTCTTCTTGCTTGGACGGCATTTTGACAACTGAAGAGTGAATTCCAAAATCAAAATAGAACCAAACATTCTGCACACACACACCTTCAAAATGAGGGGTGTTCAGGGTTTTTAAATGCAAAATTGAAAGAAATACGTCAAGTTTATATTGACCAAATTTTGACCGTATCACCCTTTATTATCATTTTCGTGATTGAAGCATTTTCAAGAGAATTTCATATACTCTATCAAAGTCACGACCAACCATAAAAACATGCTCAATACACAAATTGAAACAAAGCTTACTCGGTTCCAAAGATTTAGTATTTTCACTAACATATTGGTTTTGGTATTAATTCTGAGACAAAGAAACGCCTTCATTTAAAAGTTTAAAACAGAAACCTAATATCAAATATTATATACCTGTAGCATGTGAGTAATATTTTGCTCACGCACACTCACGACGGAGAAATCTTATTCACGGACTCACGCTCACGAAAAGAACATTTGTATTCAAATAATCTCCGCTTCTTTGGCTCGAATCAATATCAAAATTGTTAAAGTAAAGACAAAATCTTTGGAATCGGGCGTGCTTTTTTCAGTGTAGGCTATTTTAAGTGAAATTAAAAAAAATAATAATAAACAACAAATTTCATCGTCGCCGGGATTTGAACATGTGCCGTCTACCTTTTTTCATTTACATGAAAGTTCTTTTGAAGAGTTTTTGCAAATTAAGAGAATTTTTAATTTTTTTGTTGATTTTTAATGGAAAAATATATTTGTACAAAAATATATGCCGAAAAAAAAAATAAAACATAAAAAAATAATTTTTTCGAAAAAGATTTGATAACAATATAAGGAAAGTCTAAAGTCGGGCGGGGCCGACTATATTATACCCTGCATCACTTTGTATATCTAAATTTTCGATACCATATCACATCCGTGAAATGTGTTGGGGGCTATATATAAAGGTTTGTACCAAATACATACATTTAAATATCACTCAATCTGAACAGAATTTGATAGACTTCTACAAAATAGACTCAAAATTTATGTCGGCTAATGCACTAGGGTGGAACACAATGTTAGTAAAAAAATATGGGAAACATTTAAATCTGAAGCAATTTAAGGGAAACTTCGCAAAAGTTTATTTATGATTTATCGCTCGATATATATGTATTAGAAGTTTAGGAAAATTAGAGTCATTTTTACAACTTTTCGACTAAGCAGTGGCGATTTTACAAGGAAAATGTTGGTGTTTTGACTATTTTTGTCCAAATCAGAAAAGCATATATATGGGAGCTATATCTAAATCTGAACAGATTTCAATCAAATTTGCCACACGTGATTATATTACTAATTGTACTCCTAGTGCAAAATTTCAACCAAATTGGGCCAACTTTGGCTTCTGGGGCCATATAAGTCCATATCGAGCGAAAAATATATATGGAAACTATACCTTAATCTGAACCGATTTCAATCAAATTTGGCACATATGACTATACTACCAATTGTACTCCTTGTGCAAAATTTCAAGCTAATCGGGATAAAACTCTGTCTTCTAAGTCCATATAAGTGCATATCGGGCGAAAGATATATATGGGAGCTATATATAAATCTGAATCTATTTCAACCAAATTTGGCACGCATAGCTACAATGCTAAATCTACTCCCTGTGCAAAATTTCAACCAAATTGGGGTAAAACTCTGGCTTCTGGGACCGTATTAGTCCATATCGGGCGAAAGATATATATGGGAGCTATATCTAAATCTGAACCGATTTCAATAAAATTATGCACACTTGACTATAGTACTAATTGTTCTTCTTGTGCAAAATTTTAAGTAAATTAGGGTAAAACTCTGGCTTTTGGGGCCATATAAGTCCATATCGGGCGAAAGATATATATGGGAGCTATATCTACATCTGAACCGATTTCAATCAAATTTTGCACACTTGACTATACCACTAATTGTACTTGCAAAATTGTAGTGCAAAATTTCAACCAAATTCGGGAAAAATCTGGCTTCTGGGGCCATATAAATCCATATCGGGCGAAAGATATATATGGGAGCTATATCTAAATCTGAACCGATTTCAATCAAATTTTGCACACTTGACTATACGACTAAGTGTTATGTTTGTACAAAATTTCAAGCAAATCGGTATAAAACTCTGGCTGCTGGGTCCATATTAGTGCATATCGGGCGAAAGATATATATGGGAGCTATATCTAAATCTGAACCGATTTCTTCCAAAATCAATAGGGTTCTATTCTGACCCAAATTAGCTAAGGTTAGGTTAGGTTATGTGGCAGCCCGATGTATCAGGCTCACTTAGACTATTCAGTCCATTGTGATACCACTGTGGTGAACTTCTCTCTTATCACTGAGTGCTGCCCGATTCCATGTTAAGCTCAATGACAAGGGACCTCCTTTTTATAGCCGAGTCCGAACGGCGTTCCACATTCCAGTGAAACCACTTAGAGAAGCTTTGAAACCCTCAGAAATGTCACCAGCATTACTGAGGTGGGATAATCCACCGCTGAAAAACTTTTTGGTGTTCGGTCGTAGCAGGAATCGAACCCACGACCTTGTGTATGCAAGGCGGGCATGCTAACCATTGCACCACGGTGGCTCCCAAATTAGGAACATGTGCCAAATTTGAAGGCGATTGGACTTAAATTGCGACCTAGACATTGATCACAAAAATGTGTTCACAGACAGACGGACGGACAGACGGACATGGTTATATCGACTCAGAGACCCACCCTGAGCATTATTGCCAAAGACACCATGTGTCTATCTCGTCTCCTTCTGGGTGTTACAAATATAGGCACTAACTTATAATACCCTGTTCCACAGTGTGGCGCAGGGTATAAATATATTTGTACAAAAATAAATGCCGAAAAAAAATAATATATAAAAAATATTTTTTTCGAAAAATATTTGATAAAAAAATTTCGATTTTGAAATTTGAAACAGCTTTCTTTAGTTTTTCAAAAATAGTAATAATGTGCATTTCAGGAAGTTGTTAGAATGTCATATCGTGGTGTCATATTAGGTACATATCGCAAACATTTGAGAGCAAAATTTTATTTTAGGACGGGAACCATGTAACATATTTGTCGCAACTATGCTATTTTCCTCATAATTATGTATCCGATTTCGACAACCATGTATATGTTTGCCGAGAAAACAAAATTTTGCGAACAAAATATTCCATATTCATCGTCCAAAAATAACATTTTGCTCTCGAAACATGTTTGCGGTGATCATATTCCTAAATTACAATTTAAAAGACAATATTAGGAAATCTTAAGATTGTACTCGGTAACTGTTGCCCATATAATTCGATTGTGAAAGACAGACTTTAGTGCAATTTTAATCGCAATCCATGCACTGAAAAAAATATGGTCGTGAGATTTTATGTCCTTTAAATATGAATTCAAATTTTGCTTGGGTATGTTTTTTCAGTTTAGTGGAGAGTTTTTCCCATTCCTCTACCTTAGAATTATACACCAAGACGTTGTCCTTGTATTATTAATTTAAATTAGCATTTAAATAAAATGTTGCATATTGCAATATGGTCTAACAATACATAAAACCCTATTTGTAAATATGTCTATCAAACATTTTTCATAAATTCTAAAGAAAATGTCTTAGCATCCAATTGACAGGCAAGCGGTAAGAATTTGACATCGATTGTATTATAAACAGTGGTCTATCCATCAGTCTGTCCATCTGACCATTCATCGATTAGCACACATGTACAAGTTTTCAATGAAATTAAATTTTGAATCACTTGTTTTTGTGTTTTTTTTTTTTTTTTGTTACGATTAGCTTCGCTTTGTAAGTTACACCTTAGTTATTACTTTAGATTATGTTTAACCTCTTTGGTTTCAGGGTAGACTCGAGATATACAATTACTTGGTTATTATATGCAACAGCATTAGAAAACCAAACACATTATTAATAATAATATGAAATACTTAATTTGAAATCTCCATTATATTCAATGAATGGGGCCAATGGTGGTCATTTTATAATCAGAGCAACGAAAAAAAAAAAACAATGTTATGAAAACGATAGCGTGAGAAAATTCACAATTTACAATTAGAACAACAGACATTTATTCAGATGTCATAAAGCTACTTGTAATGCCGTTTACAATCTTTAGGACAGACAACAAATTGAATTTCTTGTAAATGTATGACCCACCACCAACTAATAAAAATAATTAATTTCACATCCAATTTGTGTTGGGGTTTCAAAGTCAAGAATTTCTCATATTTTATTCATTTTATATGGTTGGGGTGGTGTTTATTTTTTATCAACTCAATAATTGTTGTTGTTGTTTTTGAACGCAGAATTATTAGGAAAATGAATAAACAGTTTATTAGAAAGTACATTAGTAAGTAAATAAACAAATCCAATTAAAGTGGTCCAGATGTTGGGTGGTGGGAACCATAAGCAAAACAAAAGACTTAAGTAACAAACTTGTATTTAGCAATTAAAGAAACATAGTAGTGTTAGATTGTTGTCGTTAATAGGTTAAATGAAAACTAATGAGCTTGCTTACAGTAGTTTCTGTGAATATCTTTCCACACCTCATATGGTTTCTATTACATATAATAGTTAAGCTTTTCATTTGAGATAAAATTTATATTTTCCATGTTTTGTAAAATGGAATATTTTATGCCCTTAAAATACGATTGTCATTTTACGAACTATAGAAGAAGCCATTAAGAGAATGGCTTTTTCTATAGTAAACTTGCTTCTGGGGCCATATAAATGGATATCTGGCGAAAGATATATATGGGAGATATATCGAAATCTGAACCGATTTTTTCCAAAATCAATAGGATTCTATTCTGACCCATGACACATAATTATGCCAAATTCGAAGTCGATTAGACTAAAATTGCGTCGACTTTGATTACAAAAATGTGTTCACAGACAGACGGGCACATACCCTGCTCCACAGTGTGACGCAGGGTATAAAAACTATGAACCCAAAAGTATTTTTTATTTTTTTTTTTCATTTTAAAAAGAAAATTTAGCAGTTTGTAGGATTTGGAGTCGCCTTTACATGCGACGTATTTTTGTATCTTGTTTTTAAATATAAAAATTATTGAAAAACAGAAAACATTTTTCATAATCAAACATTTTTCATACACTTATTAATTTAGTCAATGTTACACCAGTCTATCATGTATTTATTAGATCAAAGTTATTAATTTTGCAAAAAAAAAATAGATAATTATATTATCAACGTGTCCGATCTTTGTCAAATTTTATAGACCAATATTGTAGCACAAATGTCATATCTCATTCTATGAAGTGTAATAAACTCGAATACAAACACAAAATACATTTCTTGTTAATATTTATTTGTGCAATAAAAATCAAAAGGAGGGAAATCAAGCAAAGAAACCTAATCAAGAAAGAAACGAAAGAAAAAAATCTACACAAAGAAGTTAGCAATTTACAAAACATGGAAGATCTACAACAATTGACCACCAAAAAGGCTACTGTATTTAAGGCCTACACAAAGGCTACCGTATTTGATGCTGATCAGTTGTTATTTCTTTGTTGCGATGCACAATCAACACTTGGAATAAAAAAACAACTCCTCTTTGGCTTTGACTATCGCACAGGGGTTCCAAAGGCAGTTGCTACAATTGGTACAATTCTATCAAACATGCCTTAATTTTAACTAAGGCAAAATAATTTTAAATGGTATCGTTAAGTTAAATTTGAAATTTCTAACAGTAGACATTTACATTTGTTGAAAATTTTTGTCAAAATTTTATTTCTATAGAAAATTTTGTCAAAATTTTATTGCTATAGAAAATTTTGTCAAAATTTTATTGCTTTAGAAAAAAATTAATCAAAATGTTATTTCTATAGAAACTATTAATCAAAATTTTATTTCTATAGAAAACTTTATTTCTATAAAAAACTTTTGTCAAAATGGGAGCCACCTTGGTGCAATGGTTAGCATGCCCGCCTTGCATACACAAGGTCGTGGGTTCGATTCCTGCTTCGACCGAACACCAAAACGTTTTCCAGCGGTGGATTATCCCACCTCAGTAATGCTGGTGACATTTCTGAGGTTATCAAAGCTTCTCTAAGTGGTTTCTCTGCAATGTGGAACGCCGTTCGGACTCGGCTATAAAAAGGAGGTCCCTTGTCATTGAGCTTAACATGGAATCAGGCAGCACTCAGTGATAAGAGAGAAGTTCACCAATGTGGTATCACAATGGACTGAATAGTCTAAGTGAGCCTGATACATCGGGCTGCCACTTAACCTACCTACCTACATACATTTGTTAAAATTTTATTTCTGTAGGAAATTTTGTCAAAAGTTTTATTTCTATAGAAAATTTTGTCAAAATTCTATTTTTATAGAAAATTTTGTCAAAATTTTATTTCTATAGAAAATTTTATCAAAATTTTATTTCTATGGAAAATTTTGTCAAAATTTTATTTCTATAGAAAATTTTGTCCAAATTTTATTTCTATAGAAAATTTTATAACAATTTTATTTCTATAGAAAATTTTGTCCAAATTTTATTTCTATAGAAAATTTTATAACAATTTTATTTCTATAGAAAATTTTATAAAAATTTTATTTCTATAGTAAAATTTGTCAAAATTTTATTTCTATAGAAAATTTTTTTACATCGGGCTGCCACTTAACCTACCTACCTACCTACCTTTGTCAAAATTTTATTTCTGTACGAAATTTTGTCAAAAATTTTATTTCTATAGAAAATGTTGTCAAAGTTTTATTTCTATAGAAAATTTTGTCAAAATTTTATTTTTATAGAAAAGTTTGTCAAAATTTTATTTCTATAGAAAATTTTATCAAAATTTTATTTCTATGGAAAATTTTGTCAAAATTTTATTTCTATAGAAAATTTTGTCTAAATTTTATTTCTAAAGAAAAAATTAATCAAAATTTTATTTCTATAGAAAAAAATTGTCAACATTTTGCTACTATAGAAAAAAGTTGTCAAATTTTATTTCTATAGAAAATTTTGTCAAAATTTTATTTATATAGAAAAAATTAATCAAAATTGTATATCTATAGAAAAAAATTGTCAACATTTTGTTACTATAGAAAAAATTTGTCATAATTTTATTTCTATAGAATATTTTGTCAAAATTTTTTTCTATAGAAAATTTTGTCAAAATTTTATTTCTATAGAAAATTTTGTCAAAATTTTATTTCTATAGAAAATTTTATCAAAATTTTATTTCTATAGAAAATTTTGTCTACATTTTATTTTTATAGAATATTTTGTCAAAATTTTATTTCTATAGAAAATTTTGTCAAAATTTTAATTCTATAAAAAACTTTTGTCAAAATTTTATTTCTATAGAAAATTTTGTCAAAATTTTATTTCTATAGAAAATTTTGTCAAAATTTTATTTCTATAGAAAATTTTGTCAAAATTTTATTTCTATAGAAAATTTTGTCAAAATTCTATTTCTTTAGAAAATTTTGTCAAAATTCTATTTCTTTAGAAAATTTTGTCAAAATTTTATTTCTATAGAAAATTTTGTCAAAATTCTATTTCTTTAGAAAATTTTGTCAACATTTTATTTCTATAGAAAATTTTTTCAAAATTTTATTTCTATAGAAAATTTTGTAAAAATTTTATTTCTATAGAAAAACATTTTAAAAATTTTATTCCTATAGAAAATTTTGTACAAATTTTATTTTTATAGAAAACGTTGTCAAGATTTTATTTATGTAGTCAAAATTATCAAAAATTTTCTACAGAAATAAAAATTTTACAAAATTTTATTTCTATAGAAGATTTTGCCCAAATAGGAAATTTGGTCAAAATTTTAATTCTTTAAAAACATTAAAATCTAACGAAACATCCAATCTACCAAACAGTAAAAAATCTACCATTTTTGGTAGAATTCTACTAACTATGGCAACCGTGATTTGAATCCATTACTTCTATAAGCCAAATCGGGGGATCGGTCTATGTCAAATGATGGGCCGATATATACCAAATTTGTTTACTCACCTAAAATAGCTAAAGATTTTAAATTTCAAACAAATTGTATAAAGCTTATGGCTTCAATGCCTTAAAAAAGTCAAATCGTTCTACATGGGGGCTATATCGAAAAAAAGACCAATATATTACTAATGAATCATAACTCTTAGAGGGCTTAAATTCAATCTAGATTTGAAATTTCAAGCAAATCGCACAAAAATTTTAAATTTCCATGTTCGTAAGAAGCTAAATCATCAAAACATGCAACGACATATGTCAAATTTGGCGCATCTCTTTATGGACCTTAAATACCTCCAGATTTTCATTTGCCTGTGGAAACTGTGGTTCCAAATTAAATTATAAACTCAAATAAAGTGAAATAAAAATTCAGTTTCTTTTCAATTGAAAGAAAATAAAAAAATAAATGACATTAAATTAAATCTAATAGAACAACTAATTTAAATTTTAGACCACTGTACATTCGTCTGTATCGTAGCATTTACTTTATGACCATTTCGATGCAACAAGTTGCAAGTTTATTTTCAAATCTACAACGATGGTTTGAGTGGGGCAATTTTATGACACAATTTATAGCATCCTCCTCTTCTACATATATACAACGTAATCGTTTGGGGGGTACCCCACCAAAGTAGAAGATTGGTAGCTTTGCTTATATTTTTTTCATATCAAAGTGGGTAACTGGTTTATGGTGTTCAGTGTTTGGCATCTTGCCGTCTTGATGGTTTTTTTCTTTTGGTGATTGTCTCTTTTTATGGCGATGTCTTATTAGTCGTTTGACTAGCCATTTAGAAGCGCACATGCCACACAGAGATCATCGTTATTTGTTAAGTAATTGTTATTTTATTATTTAATCAACATTGAATAGATGGATGATAGAATTGATAGTTTGTAACAGATTGTGTTTTGTGTTGCGCGATAATTTATGGGTTTTCTTGATATTTGTTTGATATCGGTTGGCTATTTTAAACAACTGATGATTATAATTTTTTTTAATTTTTTTCTTTCTATCGTATAACACTATACAATATGAAATTCTTACTAAAGAAAATATTCACCCATTTTTGGTCTATAGATCTATGCATCAAAAATATAAAAAAATAATATATTGACAAAACTTTCTATTGAAATAAAAGTTTGACAAAATTTTCTCTAGAAATAAAATTTTGAGAAAATTTTCTATAGAAAAAAAAATTAACACAATTTTGTATAGAAATAAAATTTTGGCAAAGTTTTTCTATAGAAATAAAATTTTGACAAATTTTTTCTATAGAAACAAAATTTTTGAATTGTCTATAGAAATAAAATTTTGAAAAAAAAAATTCTGTAGAAATACAATTTTGACAAAATTTTCTATAGAAATAAAATTTTGACAAACAATTCTATAGAAATAAAATTTTGAAAAAATTTCTATAGAAATAAAATATTGACAAAATTTTATATAGAAATAAAATAATGACAAATTTGTTCTATAGTAACAAAATGTTGAAAAAAAATTTCTATACAAATAAAATTTTTATTAATTTTTTCTATACACCAAGAAAAAAGTGCCTTCGGAACTAAAGGAAAAAATGTTCATCAATTTAGTTTAGCCAATTTATTTCCATTAAGTTAAATGTTTGTTTAAAATAATAAAATTTACTTGCTTCAGTAAAAAAACTTCTAAACTGAAAGCAGTTTGGAATAGTTCATTAACTAGAATAAGACATGGGATTTTACTAATACTGTTTTTTTCGCTGGGTATAAGAATTTACTACTGAACAAGAAAATTTTATTTTAACAAAATTTTCTATAGAAATAAAATTTTGACAAAATTTTCTACAGAAAGAAATAACATTTTAATAAAGTTTTCTATAGAAATAAAATTTTGACAAAATTTTCTATAGAAATAAAAGTTTGACAAAATTTTCTATAGATATAAAATGTTGATAAAATTTTCTATAGAAATAAAATGTTGACAAAATTTTCTATAGAAATACAATTTTGACAAAATTTTCTCCTGAAATAAAATTTTGTATAGAAATAACATTTTGATAAAATTTTCTATAGAAATAACATTTTGACAAAATTTTCTATAGAAATAAAATTTTGACAAAATTTTCTTTGGAAGTACAATTTTGACAAAATTTTCTATTGAAAAAAATTTTGACAAAATTTTCTATGGAAATAAAATTTTCACAAAATTTTCTATGGAAATAAAATTTTGACAAAATTTTCTATAGAAATAAAATTTTGACAAAATTTTCTATAGAAATAAAATTTTGACAAAATTTTCTATAGAAATAAAATTTTGGTAAAATTTTCTTTAGAAATAAAATTTTGGTAAAATGTCAAAATAAAATTTTGACATTTTCTATAGAAATAAAAATTATGACAAAATTTTCTATAGAAATAAAATTTTGACAAAATTTTCTATAGAAATAAAATTTTGACAAAATTTTCTATAGAAATAAAATTTTGGTAAAATTTTCTTTAGAAATAAAATTTTGGTAAAATGTAAAAATAAAATTTTGACATTTTCTATAGAAATACAATTTTAACAAAATTTTCCATACAAATAAAATTTTGAAAAAAAATTCTATAAAAATAAAATTTTGACATATTTTCGATTGAAATGAAATTTTGACAAAATTTTCTATGGAAATAAAATTTTGACAAAATTTTCTATGGAAATAAAATTTTGACAAAATTTTCTATAGAAATAAAATTTTGACAAAATTTTCTATAGAATAAAATGTTGACAAAATTTTCTATAGAAATAAAATTTTGAAAAAAATTTTCTATTGAAATAAAATTGTGACAAAATTTTCTATAGAAATAAAATTTTGGAAAAATTTTCCATAGATATAAAATTTTGTCAACATTTCCAATAGAAATAAAATTTTGACAAAAATTTTTTAATAGAAAAAAATTTTGACAAAATTTTCTAATAGAAAAAAATTTTGACAAAATTTTCTATGGAAATAAAATTTTGACAAAATTTTCTATGGAAATATAATTTTGACAAAATTTTCTATAGAAATAAAATTTTGACAAAATTTTCTATTGAAATAAAATTTTGACAAAATTTTCTATAGAAATAAAATTTTGACAAAATTTTCTATAGAAATAAAATTTTGACAAAATTTTCTATAGAAATAAAATTTTGACAAAATTTTCTATAGAAATAAAATTTTGACAAAATTTTCTATAGAAATAAAATTTTGACAAAATTTTCTATAGAAATAAAATTTTGGTAAAATTTTCTTTAGAAATAAAATTTTGACATTTTCTATAGAAATACAATTTTAACAAAATTTTCTATAGAAATAAAATTTTCACAAAAATTGTCTATAGAAATAAAAATTATGACAAAATGTTCTATAGAAATAAAATTTAAAAAAAAAATCTATAGAAATAAAATTTTGACATATTTTCGATTGAAATGAAATTTTGACAAAATTTTCTATGAAAATAAAATTTTGACAGAATTTTCTATAGAAAAAAATTTTTGGTAAAGTTTTCTTAAACTTTTGGAATTTTATTTTTGGCTCGAGTGGCAACCGTAATCACCAAGCTCAGTTTTCGCACGAAGTACTCTATGTTTTTTTCGTTTAACAGTTTCTTTACCTTGTGTGTATTTGTGCTTTCAAAATGTTTCTTTTAGTTTGGTTTTTTTTTCTTTCGTAAATCGGATTTATGAAATATATTTCTAAGAGAAACAATTCTCTTCTATTTTGTTTATGAACAATTAAGTTTTTTTTCAACTTTTTGATATCAGTGTGGAATATATTATTAGTTATTTCTATTGTCGAATTATAATGCAAATACCATTATATCTTGATTTGAATGTATATCATTAAATATACAATTTTGTTAATTACTTTATTCTATTTTTAATTTATCTTTTCAGTTTTTACTACAATTGGAGAAGAACAACAGCAAAACTTTTACCACGAAGCCACAATTAAATCTATATCTACATTGGACTTTTTCAACATGTAATTTTCCATAAAAATAAGGAAATTTTAAATGACTGCTAATATCCTATTTTGAATTTATCAATAACCAATGGCCTATTTTTAGAAAAAAAATGCCATAATTGAAGTAACCGAAGAACGCCTAATGAAATGCATCAAAAATTAATATTGCAATTAATCATATAACAGCAATATTGCAAACCTTACGCTTACCAACGACAGTCATCCCATTTTCATTTATGAAGCAACATCAAAATGCACATCATCTAATGGGGGAAATATAATGTTCGGGTTATTTGGTCTTAAAATGAGCAAATTGTTGAAAACAATTTCAGCTCAATCTCAACCACCTCCTTCAGCATATTAACCGATTTGAAATTATAATAATTAACGAAAAACATTTTTAACGACCTTTAATTTTTTGCTACCTATAACTCTGTAAGTTTTCCACTCATAAATGCTAAAACGAAAATACTCAACTGCGATCAACGAAACTTACACACTGCAAAGGGAAACTTTTTTAATTTAATTAATTCAACACGCAAATCACTCACTTGCATCTGTGGGCTACCATCATTCCCCCCAAAACAACATCCATTAATATTGTTAACCGTACTGTGATATATAAAACCAAAAGGTGAGTAAACTAAACACTTTTTTTTATAATCTTTACCTCTATCATAACTTGCAAAGTTGTGTAATTTATTAGTTGATATAGCTAATTTAAACGGTCTTATTAATATTATTACTATATATTATAGAATACAGCACAAAAGTTGTTATTTATTTGTGCTATTAAATTCTTATAATATTGCGTACAGAAAACAAATTTGTTATGTCCACCAATATTTTTGCCAATGGAATTATTTGGATCTACCTACTATCAGAATTTAACCGATATTATTTGTTCCACCAACCAATTCACAGTTAATTTGGGTATCAGCAGTTTGTTTATGTATATGGGAGCTATATCTACATCCGAATCGGAAATCGATGGCAAGGTATCTTAAAACTTCTTAACATCGTCTTCTAAAGAAAAAAAAAACAAGCAGATTAAATACGTATATAATTCAGTTCTTGGCCGGTATATAGGGAAGTCTACAAATAATATGTTTGCAAATTTGTTTAGGCAGTGGCCGACTATCAAACCTTTTTTCGGAAGGTTCAAGTGTACTTCACTTTGGGTTGAGTGAATTACCCGAATTTATTCTGATAATGGGTTGATAGTTTTGCTGCAACTAGAGGATGCTGATGAGGAAGAGGGTAATTCCCAAACAGCTGTCCATCCAACCATCTTGCAGTCTATAGGGCTTTGCCCAAATAAATTTGACAAGCATACTATTCCTCTGTTGGTTAAGCTACACTTGTAGTTTAGTCAACGCATGGAGTTAAGCTGAAATCAAAAACAACAATAATAGTAAATAATTTTCGACAAATTCAAGAAAATTTATTATACAAAATTAACATTGTTCACCTATTAAAGAAAATTTCGAAGTTCATGATGGGCGCATTATTGGTAAAATTTACAAATTTTAAGAAATTCTGAACTATTTTGTGCGAGACACGAATTTAGTTAATCTTTATGCTTCCTTTGTGTATAATTTTTTAGTTAATTTAACTAACGTACGCAAATCATTATTAAAGCCATGGAAACCGTCTTAAAATGTTATAATTCCGTGAGCTAAAGTGGAATTAAATCAGTTTTAGAAAAATATAGGGTTCACTTTTTTTTGAGTGTATACAATTATGAACCTATATGGACCAATTTTTGTGTGATTGGGGATCGGTTTATTTGAGGCCTATATATAACTATAGATCGTGGGCCTTGTTAGGCATGGTTGTTAATGGCCATATACTAGCACAATGTACCAAATTTCAACTGAATCGGATGAAATTTGCTCCTCCAAGAGGCTCCAAAACCAAATCTGGGGATCGGTTTATATGGGGATGTATATGTTTATGGACCAATATGGGCCAATTTTGGCATGGTTTTTAAAGACCATGATGATGAATTTTGCTTCTCCAAAAGGCACCGGAGGAAAAATCTGGCGATCTGATTATATGGGGGCTATATATAATTATGGACCGATATGGACCAATTTTTGCATGGTTATTAGAGACTATATACGTACACCACGTACCAAATTTCAACCGGATCGGATAAAATTTGCTCCTCCAAGAGGCTCCGGAGGTCAAATCTGGGGATCGGTTTTATTGGGGGTTGGCTGATAAGTCCCCGGTCTAACAAAGAAAAACACATTTTTTTGCCAAAATTCGTTTTCATTATTCAACATAGTTCAAGAGCGATACAACGATTATAACGATCTTCCAATTTTTAATACCATTTTGGTAGTACTTCTTCCGTTTTGCCTCAAAATAGGCCTCAGTTTCGGCGATCACCTCTTCATTGCAGCCAAATTTTTTCCCTGCGAGCATCCTTTTGAGGTCTGAGAACAATAAAAAGTCGCTGGGGGCCAGATCTGGAGAATAAGGTGGGTGGGAAGGAATTCGAAGCCCAATTCATGAATTTTTGTCATCGTTCTCAATGACTTGTGGCACGGTTCGTTGTCTTGGCGGAACAACAATTTTTTTCTTCTTCATATGGGGCCGTTTTGCCGCGATTTCGTCCTTCAAATCCTCCAATAACGCCATATAATAGTCACTGTTGATGGTTTTTCCCTTCTCAAGATAATCGATAAAAATTATTCCATGCGCATCCCAAAAAACAGAGGCCATTACTTTGCCAGCGGACTTTTGAGTCTTTCCACGCTTCGGAGACCGGTGAACCCGGTCGCTGTCCACCCATGGACATGGATGGAGCCATGTTTCATCCATTGTCACATATCGACGGAAAAACTCGGGTGTATTACGAGTTAACAGCTGCAAACACCGCTCAGAATCATCAACACGTTGTTGTTTTTGGTCAAATGTGAGCTCGCGCGGAACCCATTTTGCACAGAGCTTCCGCATATCCAAATATTGATTAATGATATGACCAAAACGTTCCTTTGATATCTTTAAGGCCTCTGCTATCTCCATCAACTTCATTTTACGGTCATTCAAAATCATTTTGTGGATTTTTTTGATGTTTTTGTCGGTAACCACCTCTTTCGGGCGTCCACTGCGTTCACCGTCCTCCGTGCTCATTTCACCACGCTTGAATGAATTTGCATACCAATCAATTATTGTTAATTTCCCTGGGGCAGAGTCCGGAAACTCATTATCAAGCCAAGTGTTTACTTCCACCGTATTTTTCCCCTTCAGAAAACAGTATTTTATCAAAACACGAAATTCTTTTTTTTCATTTTTTTCACATAACAAAAGTTGCTGCACAAAAGACGCTCTATCTCACAAACTAATTGACTTACAGACGTCAAATTTTGACACGAATCATTTGAAGGTTGGTACTATATAAAAATAATATTCATTTAATACTAGCAACGCCATCTATGTGTCAGACCGGGGACGTATCAGCCATTATAGACTGATATGGACCAATTCTAGCATGGTTGTTAAAGACCATATACTAACACTTCGTACCAGATGGGATGAATTTTGCTCCTCCAAGAGGCCCCGGAGATCAAATGTGGGGATCGGTTTATATGGGGGCTATATATAATTATGGACCGATATAAGCCAATTTTTGCATGGTAGTCAGAGACCATACACTAACACCACGTACCAAATTTCAACCGGATCGGATGAAATTTGCTTCTCTAAGAGGTTCCGCAAGCCAAATCCGGGGGTCGGTTTATATGGGGGCTATACGTAAAAGTGGCCCATTTGCAATACCATCCGACCTATATCAATAACAACTACTTGTGCCAAGTTTCAAGTCGATAGCTTGTTTCGTTCGGAAGTTAGCGTGATTTCAACAGACGGACGGACGGACATGCTTACACAGAAAAAAATTTCCGTAGTTAAACTAACGCTAAATTTAAGTTATTTTTATAGGAAACAAAATTATTTGCTTGTAGTTAAATTTTATTATTTTTATCGAAATTTTCCACAGCTTAATGAAATCTTACTTTTTTTTAAGTATGTTTCAAACATTTTATGAACTAAACGTGAGTATAAAGTTCAATGACCTTGCACATAAGTTCAATATGAACTAAAACCAATGAACATTTTCGTACGATTCCCAAAAATAGTAAGAATGAACTACTGTATGGTAGAGGTGTGCACGTGAGTAATAGTTTACTCACGCTCATGCACACTCACGCACGATATTTTTTGGTAGGACTCACGCACACTCACGAAAAGAAAATTTTGATTCACACACTCTCACGCACGAAAACGTCGCGACTCACAAAAATACCGTGACTCACGAAAAATATCGTGAAGTGTCTGAAAACATGAGCATTATTAAAATCGAGAGTGTTATTAAACTCTTAACATCTCAGGTGTCACTAGAATTGTAATTGAATTTATCTCTTAAGCGTTTTATGTTGGTGAGCAGAAATATTGTCGTGAGTGTAATTCGTTACTCACGCACACTCACGAAGATATTATTTTCGTGACTCACGATCACGCACGACATTTTGTATTGTTAATCACGCTCACGCACACTCACGCTGTTGTCATGAGCGTGACTCACGACTAATGCACGAATCACGAAAATTTTCGTGAGTCACGTGCACACCTCTACTGTATGGTTCAAATGGTCATGATTTGGCGCCAATGATTATTTTCTTCTTTACTTTTAGTTATTTGTTTCTTCTATGAGATGATGTAATTTCGTGAACTGCAATTAAAAAGTACAACAGGGCATTAAAATTTCCTGGTTTTAAAAACGCTTTGTGGAAATCTCAAAATGTGGAGTAAAATTTAGTTCAATTTTCGTGCGTGGTAATTCATTCTTCCTATAAAACAGTTCACTTTTTTCGGTGTAGATTGACTGAGAATTTCACCACGACCCATAACATATATACTTTATGCGGTCTTAGAGCAATATTTCGAAACGGAATGACAAAGTTAATATACCCCCATCCTATGGTGGATGGTATAAATAAATATTTTATATATGAAGATTAAGGAATTGGTTATGAAGCTGTTGAAAAGAAAACGCCAGATACCAATCTCACAAGCCTTACTAGACATATGTTTCTTTGCTGGCTAATGCAAGTTTCCATAGTCTTTAGTGTAGATCTGGCGGAGTGAGATGATTTAATTTGAAATTTAAATTAAAATTGAAATAAAAAAGATTTATGTCTTAAATGTATCCTTATTAGAATTCTCTGATTTTTTGGCTCGGAATCAATACCAAAATCTTTGGAACCGGACATGGTGTTAAATAAAATGTTCTTTTATGCGTTTTTTTCTTATATGAGATGTGCTTATATCCGTTACCTACTACCCCATTTTCTTAGTTAAAAAATGCAACATCCACAAAACAAATCATAGCCTATTTTTGATTATTTAACCACACAAAAAAAATTCTGACTTAAGGTGAGTATTAAGTTCGAGTTTAGCCGCTAAACTGAAAACTAAATCATTAAAAATGGCATAAAATTATACATATTTGTTGCAAATTTTATTATAACTTGATGGGGAACTGCCCAAAGAAATTTTTCATAAAGTTTGTATTCCTTAAAATGGATTATTAAAGAAAAGTAATTGTGAAAAAATTATGATTTTAGCGGCTAAACTCGAACTTAATACCCACCTTTAATCACGAAATTAATTGATGCAATTATTTTTTTTAATTGAAATATCTTCCATCATAGAAATGATAGATTCAATTAAAAAAATTATTGAACGTCAATTAAAAAATTAATTGATACTAATAATTTTTTGTGATAGATTTTTGTTTCAATTAAAACATTTTTAGAATCAATTAAATTTTTAATTGAATATTTTTTAAAACTCAATTAAGACTTTAAATGGAAAAACTTTCGTGATTTTTTCTCTTGTGACTCAATGATTCAATATCTCACTTAATGGTTGTTGTTATTATACAAAATTTGTTTTTCTTTCTACATTCACATTATGATATGGCAATAAAATAAACGGCATTTTAAAATATTTCACAGTTAAATAGAATAAACTATCACCCTAATCGATAGCATGATGCGGAACCTATCACATTTCTCAAGTGGAATACATTTGTCATCTTAAATTACATTTCTCCTGGGGTTGTTGACAACTGTGTTGTGAGTTTGCGTGCCATTACAAAGATTATAATTAAATCAAAATTAATACGAAAACACTTATATGTATAATTGATGCCGTTTAACCAGGCACGGTGTGATAAGCTACAGACACCATGTAGAAATTAAATTTGTTTTTCTTCGACTTCCCTTTCATTTCAACAGGTACACTGGCAATAGGAAAGAAATCATATGCAAATATACGTATGCGCCTGAGCCTTCAACATCACATGCAATTCGTGATTTGGTGTGAAAGACGACAATAAAATCAATTCATTGCAATTTCCCCACACCCACACATAGTTGCATAAAATTAGCACAATTTGCATTTTTTTTTTTTTGTTTTTTCAAAACCATTTAAAGGAAAATTGGTAGGAGTGTTGAACTAATTTGAAAACTAATTGAAATGTAAAACCCAATTGAAATAGAGAAGGGAAAACGTTTATGTACGGCATATAAATGTTGTTTGCAGAGGGTTATGAAATAGAAACTTCATTATTTTACACACGAAAAAAATGTTATCCTCCCAAGCGAAATTTTAGACAAACAACCATCTTTTATAATGTGCTTTTCGCTGTAAGCATATATATTTTTATTTTTTTTTTTTTTTGGAACAAAGAAGTATATGTTCGATTTTAAAAATCTTTCAAATTTGACATTGTAATATAATAAAATTTTATTTAAAGTCAAAATTTTATTTCTATACAAAATTTTGATAAAATTTCATTTCTATAGAAAATATAAAAATGTTATTTCTATAGACACTTTTCTCAAAATGTTATTTATATAGAAAATTTTGTAAAAGTTTTATTTCTGTAGACAATTTTGTCAAAATTTTATTTCTATAGAAAATTTTGTCAACATTTTATTTCTATGAAACAAATTATCCAAAGGTTATTTCTATAGAATATTATGTTAAAATGTTATTTGTATAGAAAATTTTGTTCAAATTTTATTTATATAGAACATTTTGTCAAAATTTTATTTCTGTAGAAAAATTTGTCAAAATTTTATTTCTATAGATTTTTTCCAAAATTGTATTTCTATGGAAATTTTTTTCAAAAATTTATTTCTATTGTTGTTTTTTTTTTTCCTATAGAACATTTTTACCAAAATGTTATTTCTATAGAAAATTTGGTTAAAACTTTATTTTTATAGAAAATTGTGTCAAAATTTTATTTCTATAGAAAATTTTGTTACAATTTCATTTCTATAGAAAATTTTGTTAAAATTTCAATTTCACTTTTGTCAAAATTTTATTTATTCTATATAAATTTTATTACTTTGAAGAAATCTTATCAAAATGTTATTTCTATAGAATATTATGCTAAAATTTTATTTGTACAGAAAACTTTGTTAAAATTTTATTTATATAGAACATTTTGTCAAAATTTTATTTCTAAAGAAAATTTTTTCAAAATTGTATTTCTATGGATTTTTTTTTTATAAAACATTTTTTATAGAACATTTTATCAAAATTTCATTTCTATACAAACTTTTGTCAAAACGTTATTTCTATAGAAAATTTTGTCAAAATGTTATTTCTATAGAAAATTTTGTCAAAATTTTATTTCTATAGAAAATTTTGTCAAAATTTTATTTCTATAGAAAATTTTTTCAAAATTGTATTTCTATGGTTTTTTTTTTTATAAAACATTTTTTATAGAACATTTTATCAAAATTTCATTTCTATACAAACTTTTGGCAAAACGTTATTTCTATAGAAAATTTTGTCAAAATTTAACTTCTATAGAAAATTTTCTCAAAATTAAACTTCTATAGAAAATTTTGTCAAAAATTTATTTATTTAGAAAATTTTGTCAAAATTTTATTTCTATAGAAAATTTTCTCAAAATGTTATTTCTATAGAAAATTTTGTCAAAATTTAACTTCTATAGAACATTTTCTCAAAATTAAACTTCTATAGAAAATTTTTATTTCTTTAGAAAATTTTGTCAAAATTTTATTTCTATAGAAAATTTTGTCAACATTTTATTTCTATAGAAAATTTTGTCAAAATTTTATTTCTATAGAAACTTTTGTCAAAATGTTATTTCTATACAAAATTTTGTCAAAATGTTATTTCTATAGAAAATTTTGTTAAAATTTCATTTCTATAGATACTTTTGTCAAAATTTTATTAATTCTATATAAATTTTTTGTTAAAATTTTATTTCTTTGAAAAAATTTTATCAAAATGTTATTTCTATAGAATATTATGATACAATTTTATTTGTATAGAAAATTTTGTTAAAATTTTATTTCTATAGAAAATTTTGTCAAAATTTTATTTATATAGAAAATTTTTTCGAAATTGTATTTCTATAGATTTTTTTTTCAAAAATTTATTTCTATTGTCTTTTTTTTCTATAGAAAATTTTATCAAAACTTTATTTCTATACAAAATTTTGTAAAAATGTTATTTCTATAGAAAATTTTCTCAAAATTAAACTTCTATAGAAAATTTTGTCAAAATTTTATTTCTATAGAAATTTTGTCAAAATGTTATTTCTATAGAAAATTTTGTCAAAATGTTATTTCTATAGAAAATTTTGTCAAAATTTTATTTCTACAGAAAATTTTGTCAAAATTTTATTTCTATAGAAAATTTTGTTAAAAAATTATCCAAATGTTATTTCTATAGAATATTATTTAAAATTTTATTTGTATAGAACATTTTGTCAAATTTTATTTCTATAGAAAATTTTTTCAAAATTATATTTCTATGGAGAATTTTTTCAAAAATTTATTTCTATTGTTGTTTTTTTTTTTTCTATAGAAAATTTTGTCAAAATTTTATTTCTATAGAAAATTTTGTCAAAATTTTATTTCTATAGAAAATTTTGTCAAGATTTTATTTCTATAGAAAATTTTGTCAAAATTTTATTTCTATAGAAAATTTTGTCAAAATTTTATTTCTATAGAAAATTTCATTAAAATTTCATTTCTATAGAAAATGTTGTTAAAATTTCACTTCTCTTGAATATTTTGTTAAAATTTCGTTTCTATAGAAAATTTTGTTAAAATTTCATTTCTATAGAAGACTTTGTCAAAATTTCATTTATTCTATATAATTTTCTTTTGCCAAAATGTTATTTCTATGAAAAAATTTAATCAAAATGTTATTTGTATAGAATATTATGATAAAATTTTATTTTGTTAAAATTTTATTTCTATAGAAAATTTTTTCAAAATTGTATTTCTGTAGAAATTTTTTCAAAAATTTATTTCCATTGTCGTTTTTTTTTTCTATAGAACATTGTATCAAAACTTTATTTCTATACAAAATTTTGTCAACATTTTATTTCTATAAAAAATTTTCTAAAAAAATTATTTTTTAAGAAAATTTTGTTAAAATTTCATTTATATAGAAAATTTTGTCAACATTTTATTTCTATAGATAATTTTGTCAACATTTTATTTCTAAAGAAAATTTTGTTAAAATTTCATTTATATAGAAAAGCTTCTCAAAATGTTATTTCTATAAAAAAAATTTGTCAAAATTTTATTTCTATAGAAAATTTTGTCAAAATTTTATTTCTGTAGAAAATTTTGTCAAAATTTTATCGCTATAAAAAGTTTTGTAAAAATGATATTTAGTAGAAAATTTGGTAAAAATTGCATGTCTATAGGATATTTTGTCAAAATTTTATCTCTATAGAATAATTCGTTAACATTTTATTTCTATAGATAATTTGTCAAAATTATATTTCTAAGAAAATGTTGTTAAAATTTTATTTCTATAGAAAAGTTCTCTAAATTTTATTTCTATAGAAAATTTTCTCAAAATTCTATTTCTATAGAAAATTTTGTAAAAATTTTATTTCTTAGAACATTTTGTAAAAATTTGATTCCCATAGAATATTTTGTTAAAATGTTATTTCTATAGAAAATGTTCTCCTAATTTTATTTCTATAGAAAATTTTCTAAAAATTTTATTTCTACGGAAAATTTTCTCAAAATTTTACTTCTATAGAAATTTTTTCAAAAATTTATTTCTATAGAAAATGTTATTAAATTTTTTTTGCATAGAAAATTTTGTCAAAATTGTATTTCGTTTTGTTTGTTATTGTTGGTTTACTCTTCAATCATTATTGTTGTTTTTGATTTCAGCATAAAACCATACATTGGTTAAACTAAAAGTGTGGCTTAACCAACAGAGGAAAAGTATGCTTCTCAAATTTATTTGGACAAAGCCCTATAGACTGCAAGATGGTTGGATACATTGTTTCGGAATTACCACATACCATATCAACATCCTCTACTAGCAGCAAAACCATCAACCAATTATCAGAATAAATTCGAGTAATTCACTCAACCCAAAGTGAACTACACTTGAACCCCCCGAAAAAAGGTTTTGATAGTCGGCTACTGCCTAAGCAATTTTTTTTCCGTTATTCTGATAATTGATTGAAGGTTTTGCTGCAAGTAGAGGATGCTGATGAGGAATGTGGTAATTCCGAAGTAGCTGTAAATCCAACCATCTTGCAGTCTATAGGGCTTTGCCCAAATAAATTTGACAAGCATACTTTTCCTCCGTTGGTTAAGCTACACATGTAGTTTAGCCAATGAATGGTTTTAATTTAAAATTTTATTTCTATAGACAATTTTGTCATCATTTTATTTCTATATAACATTTTGTCAAAATTTTATTTCTATAGAAAATTTTGTCAACATTTTATTTGTCAATAGAAAATGTTGTCAGCATTTTATTTCTAGCGATATCTAGCCGTTCGTCCATCTGTTGAAATTACGCTTTCTTCCGAAGGAAGCAAGCTATCGATTTTAAACTTTGTACAGGTAGTTTTTTATTATTGTAGGTCGGATGGCATTGCAAATGCGCTATATCGGCCCACTTTTAGATATAGTCACCATATAAACCGACCCCCTGATTTGACTTCCGGAACCTCTCGGCATATTTCATCCAATGCGACTACTATTTGGTATGTGATGTATGTATATGTTCTCTAGGGAGCCACCGTGGTGCAATGGTTAGCATGCCAGCCTTGCATACACAAGGTCGTGGGTTCGATTCCTGCTTCGACCGAACACCAAAAAGTTTTCCAGCGGTGGATTATCCCACCTCAGTAATGCTGGTGACATTTCTGAGGGTTTCAAAGCTTCCCTAAGTGGTTTCACTGTAATGTGGAACGCCCTTCGGACTCGGCTATAAAAAGGAGGTCCCTTGTCATTGAGCTTAACATGGAATCAGGTAGCACTCAGTGATAAGAGAGAAGTTCACCAATGTGGTATCACAATGGACTGAATAATCTAAGTGAGCCTGATACATCGGGCTGCCACCTAACCTAACATATATGTCCTCTAAAAACCATACAAAAATTGTCCCACATCAAAGCATAAGTATATATATCACCCATATAAGTCGATCCCAGAGATGACTTCCAGATCCTCTGAACTTTGGATGTGATTTTTAAAGATTGGGCCCACACAAATCGATTTTAACAAATTTTGTATGCTCCACTTGTTTGGAATGGAATCAAATCGACTGGAATTTCAAGCAACGTTCAAAAATGGAATCAAATCGATATAAAACTATCAACTACATGTTTGGAATTGTGTTTAGTATCATACTCAATAATTGCATATATGGACTTCGAAGACTTTGTTGTGATACACTTCGTACCTTCCACCCTCTACCTTAATTTATAAGACCAAATCATGACACATGCTATTCTATAAAATATCGTAATTATTGTTTATCTAAGGCGTTATGCAAGAATCTACATAGTTTAATGTAAAAAATGCAAATGATTGCTATTTGTAACAAGCATTTAACTCTATTTGGTCTTAAGATTATCGTTGCTGTCAATTGATTTGTTTAAAAGAATAAATAAATTATCCATTGTCACCAACATCCAACTGCAATGGGGGACAATATGGAGCATTCATTGGACATTGGATCGTATGCAGAAATGCATGTCGTCGATACCAACATAGTATTCTGCTAAATTGATAAGTCGCCCATTGCTGAAGGTTGATTTGTTTGTTCCATTGAAGTTATTCGCGTTCACTTCTCTAATGGAAATGGAGAACAAAAACTATATAGAACTGATATGAACAATGATCATTCATGTATCTGCGGTGATTGCAATTCGGGTGTGTATCAACCCTCTTAACATGTAGTTTATCGACATTTATTCCGGTATCTCATTGAAAGTTTTGACACTCAGTCTTTAGAGAGAAAAGGAAAAAAATGAAATACCACCATGGTGACAGATAATTGCTATGGTCGAAATGGTATTAAGGTGTCATATACATAAATGGTTATGGAGCCAATTGATATGTTACTGATTTGTAATGGCACAATATATATGTTATTTCCATTTGTATATATGTTTGAAAAAATTTGTGTTGACTTACTTTCAAATAGATCATCGAATATGGTTCGAATAATTGTTTACAGTATTTTGAATCACCTATCTAGACATAGACATACATAAGTCATTGTGGGAATAATTACACCGAAATTGAATTTTAAATGAATTGAACATTAAATCATTGTCACATCATTATTGTGACAGAAGAGATTCCTAAGTCTTTTCGGCAACTTTTACATTCCATAAACTTTGGCACTCCCATGTAAAGCAAATGCCAAATTTTTATACCCTCCATCATAGGATGGGGGTATATTAACTTTGTCATTCCGTTTGTAACACATCGAAATATTGCTCTAAGACCCCATAAAGTATATACATTCTGGGTCGTGGTGAAATTCTGAGTCGATGTAAGCATGTCCGTCCGTCCGTCCGTCCGTCTGTTGAAATCACGCTAACTTCCGAACGAAACAAGCTATCGACTTGAAACTTGGCACAAGTAGTTGTTATCGATGTAGGTCGGATGGTATTGAAAATGGGCCATATCGGTCCACTTTTACGTATAGCCCCCATATAAAGGGACCCTCAGATTTGGCTTGTGGAGCCTCTAACAGAAGCATATTTTATCCGATCCGGCTGAAATTTGGTATATGGTGTTGGTATGTGGTCTCTAACAACCATGCAAAAATTGGTCCACATCGGTCCATAATTATATATAGCCCCCATATAAACCGATCCCCCGATTTGGCTTGCGGAGCCTCTAAGAGAAGCAAATTTCATCCGATCTGGCTGAAATTTGGTACATGGTGTTAGTATATGGTCTCTAACAACCATGCGAAAATTGGTTCACATCGGTCCATAATTATATATAGCCCCCATATAAACCGATCCCCAGATTTGGCTTGCGGAGCCTCAAAGAGAAGCAAATTTCGTCCGATCCGGCTGAATTTTAGTACATGGTGTTGGTATATGGCCTCTAATAACCGTGCAAAAATTGGTCCACATCGGTCCATAATTATATATAGCCCCCATATAAACCGATCCCCAGATTTGGCTTGCAAAGTCTTCAAGAGAAGCAAATTTCATCCAATCCGGTTTTAAGTTGGAGCATGGTGTTAGTATATGATCTTTAACAACCGTGCCAGAATTGGTCCATATCGGTCCATAATTATATATAGCCCCCATATAAAACGTTCTCCAGATTTGACCTCCGGAGTCTCTTGGAGGAGCAAAATTCATCCGATTCGGTTCAAATTTGGAACGTAGTGTTGGTATATGGCCGCTAACAACCATACCAAAATTGGTCCATATCGGTCTATAGTTATATATAGCTGATCTCCAATCACACAAAAATTGGTCCATATCGGTTCATAATCATGGTTGCCACTCGAGCCAAAAATAATCTACCAAAATTTTGTTTCTATAGAAACTTTTGTCAAAATTTTATTTCTATAGAAAATTTTGTAAAAATTTTATTTCTATAGAAAATTTTGTAAAAATTTTATTTCTATAGAAAATTTTGTTAGAATTTTATTCGGTTCATAATCATGGTTGCCACTCGAGCCAAAAATAATCTACCAAAATTTTATTTCTATGGAAAATTTTGTCACAATTTTATTTCTATAGAAAATTTTGTCAAAATTTTATTGCTATAGAGAATTTTGTCAAAATTTTATTTCTATAGAAAATTATGTCAAAATTTTATTTCTATAGAAAATTTTGTCAACATTTTATTTCTATCGAAAATTTTGTCAAAATTTTATTTCTATAGAAAATTTTGTTAAAATATTATTTCTTTAGAAAATTATGTCAAAATTTTATTTCTATAGAAAATTTTGTCAAACTGAATTATATACGTATTTGGTCGATCATTTTTGATTTAATATATACCACGTATGGGCTTACATACAATTTAGAAGATGGTGTTAGGAGGTTTTAATATACTTTGCCATCGGCAAGCGTTACCGCAACTTAAGTAATTCGATTGTGGATGGCAGTGTTTAGAAGAAGTTTCTACGCAATCCATGGTGGAGGGTACATAAGCTTCGGCCTGGCCGAACTTACGGCCGTATATACTTGTTTTAATCTCATCTCGAAGTGAACCAATATAATGTACCATGTTAGAAGTCAGTTAGAACTATGAAAAAATTCCATGAATGGATTTTGAATTTCTACGCATCTCCATTGCATTGCTCGCTCGGGATAAATTTTCAGTGAATAAAGAAGTGGTGATCCTTAAACCTGAGGTTGACTACCTCCAAATGATATAACTCATCAACTACTCTTACCAATCCGACAGCCGTCAAATTTACATATGCGTCTTTTTTAAGGATATCTAACAATAATGAATTAAAAGTTATATTTAGCAGTAATTTTGGCCTTGCCGAATCCTAAATACTCACCACTATGGATAATATAGTAATTGCTAAAAAACGGGATATTTGAAAAAATATAAAAATTCACATGAATTTGATCAAATATAATCCCTTCAGGAAATTTGTTCAGATTCTTTCAGTGATTTTAGATCAAATTCTGTAGATTTTTGGCTCAGTCCTTGAATGAGCATGAGCATCAAAATTGGGAAATTTTACTTCTAGTTTCAAGCAATTTGCATGGTAATTGCGTTTTTTATAAAGAAAAAAAGTAAAAAGTAAACCCATAATGTGAAAATGAACTATCTCGTGAAAATTGAACTAAATTGTATTCCAAATTTTGAGATTAATTAAATTAACGAAAATTTTCCGATATTTTTGGATTTTTAATTACCATTTACGAAATTCATCTTCCTCGAAAAGAAAAAATGAACTAAAAATAAAGTAAAAATCTTAAGCGTCAGATCATTTCTATTTTAACCACGCTGATGAACTATTTTTGAGAAGTGTACGAACAACATCTTCTGTTTTAGTTAGAAATGAACTAATTTGTATGCGATTAAATTTTTACTGCCGTTTAGTTCATAAAATTTTTGAGACATACTTGGAATAAAAAAAAACGTTGGACTGGGGAAAATTTCTTACAAAATTTTAAAAATGAACTAAAACAAAATAAAATGTTTGCAATAAATATTACTTCATTTTAGCATTAGTTTTATAACAGACTTTTGTTTCTGTGTATATCCTCAAAAAGTTAAATCGGGAGACCGATTTATATGGGGGCTATATTAAGCAAGTGGCTCCGAGAAATAAGTCCCCAAAATGAAAAAGTTGCCAATATTGGGGACTTATTTCATTATAAAATAAATGCCCAAATTATTTTATGAAATTATACCCAAAAAAATGAAATAAATCCCTAAGACGCAAAATGAAAAATATCCCCAATATTTTAGAGACTTAATCCGTAAAAACAATGGACAGTCGTACCTATCCAATCCATTTGACATACTATCAGCCAGGAGACTCATTTGACATTCACTACAAATATCTGCATGGCATAAGGAGTCTTCTCCCTACACTAGGGGTGTGCGCGTGAGTAAAATTTCACTTACACTCACGCACATTCACGAAGCAAAATGTTTATTCAAGCACGCTCACGCACATTCACGAAATGAAAACCAGTACTCTCTCACGCTCACGCACGAACTACTTTTAAAGACTCACACTCACGCACGATTCACGACAATTCACGTGATTTACGACATTTTCCAAAGTGAAATCAGCAAAGGTAACAAAATTCAAAAATAGAATATAGAATATAGTTCAAGAGCTAAATTAATTTCAGTTAACATACGAGTATGAATTAAATCTTTCATGATCGTGATTTTGCAGAATTTTTATTCACGAACCGATTTTATTTCTCACTTACGATCACGCACGACATATTTATTTTAGTCCTATTCACGCACATACACGAAAGTTGCTTTAAATTTTGTGTTTCACGCGTGAATCACGCGTGTCACTAGAATTTGGTGTTATACGCAAACCTCTACTACACACTACACATTCATTAACCGAATTGGGATACACGTCCGCGTCGTTTGCCTCTTAATCATCGGCTCCTGCATTCTCCATGAATATGTCTGAATCCACCAGTATTGCCAGTATTTTTTTTTTTTTTTTTGGTCTTTTCCCCAATTTATGACGCTTTTGTCACCCAAAAATCCCCAATTTAAATCAAAATTCCCCACAAAAATCCCCAAAACTTGTTTGATAAATTTTCATGAAAAAATAAAGAAATAGGCTCTACGATAGAAAATCGGTAATTATTTAAAAATTTTAAAAATAAAAAAAATATATTCTCAGGCCAACTTGCGTGCTGCACTAAGATCCAGATTTTGAACCTCAACACCAGGAGATCGGTGATTGTCTTCCCAATATTCAAAAAATGAAAATGCTAGTTTGTTCACCATGTATTTACACCCAGAGAAGGAATATGATCACCTCAAACATGTTTTAAGAGCAAAATGTTATTTTTGGTTGGTGACCATATAACATGGTTTTCGCAACCACGTTATTTTCTCGGAAATCATGTATTTTATTTCGGCAAGCAGGTTATATTTGACGAGAAAATAATATTTTAGTGACAAACATGTTACATGTTCACCATACAAAAATAACATTTTTCTCTTAAAACATGTTTGAGGTGATCATATTCCTTCTCTGCGTGTATGGACGAAAATTTATTTCTAAAAACTCAAGTAATAAAATTGGGTGGTAGATAATTATGAATGTGAACCATCTTCATCATTTCAATATTGATTCGATATATTGTCCAAATCAGTGATGAGCACTGGAGAGAGGACAACATTTAGGCCCGAGTCCTCACGAATTGATTTCGCAATTGTAGAAAAATGTCTTTAACTAGCTGGGTAAAGTAATAAATTAGCGTTAGGGCCCTCAAAATAAAATTTCCCAAATTTTTTTTCCAAAAATGTATTTCCATAGAAAATGTTGTCAAAATTTTACTTCTACTGAAAATTTTGTCAAAATTTTATTTCTATAGACAATTTTATCAAAATGTTATTTCTATAGACAATTTTGTACTTCTTAGTTGGAGAGGACTAGTTTGCAAAGTCTAACTAAATTTTCTCATTTTTTTATTTCTATAGAAAATTTTGTGAAAATTTTATTTCTATAGAAAATTTTGTCAAAATTTTATTTCTATAGAAAATTTTGTCAAAATTTTATTTCTTTAAAAAATTTTGTCACAAATTTATTTCTATAGAAAATTTTGTCAAAATTTTATTTGTATAGATTTTTTTTTTCAAAATTTTATTTCTATAGAAATTTTTGTCAACATTTTATTTCTATAGAAAATTTTGTCAAAATTTTATTTCTATAGAAAATGTTGTCAAAATTTTATTTCTATAGAAAATTTTGTCAAAAGTTTTATTTTGACAAAATGCTATTTCTATAGAAAATTTTGTCAACATTTTATTTCTATAGAAATTTTTATCAAAATTTTATTTCTATAGAAAATTTTGTCAAAATTTTATTTCTCTAGAAAATTTTGTCAAAATTTTATTTCTATAGAAAATTTTGTCAAAATTTTATTTCTATAGAAAATTTTGTCAAAAAATTTTTTTTTTTGGAAATTTTGTACCTCTTAATTGAAGAGGAATATTTTGCAAAATCTGCCGAAACATAAAGAATTCTACCAATCTACCAAACAATAAAATGTCTATCATTTTTGGTAGAATTCTACCAATCTACCAAACAATAACATGTCTATCATTTTTGGTAGAATTCTACCATCTGTGGAACGGCGATCACAGTGAACTTCTCTCTTATGAATGAGTGCTGTCTGATTCTATATTTAGCTCAATTGGAGAGGAATATTTTGCAAAATCTAACTAAATTTTCTCAATTTTTTATGTCTATAAAAAATTTTGTCAAAATTTTATTTCTATAGACATTTTTTTCAAAATTTTATTTCCATAAAAAATTTTGTCAAAATTTTATTTCGATAGAAAATTTTGTCAAAATTTTATTTCTATAGAAAATTTTGTCAAAATTTTATTTCTATAGAAAATTTTGTCAAAATTTTATTTCTATAGAAAATTTTGTCAAAATTTTATTTCTATAGAAAATTTTGTCAAAATTTTAAATCTATAAAAATATTTGTCAAAATTTTATTTCTATAGAAAATTTTGTCAAAATTTTATTTCTATAGAAAATTTTGTTTGGAAATTTTGTACCTCTTAATTGAAGAGGAATATTTTGCAAAATCTGCCGAAACATAATGAATTCTACCAATCTACCAAACAATAAAATGTCTATCATTTTTGGTAGAAATCTACCATCTGTGGGAACGGCGATGACAGTGAACTTCTCTCTTATGAATGAGTGCTGTCTGATTCTATATTTAGCTCAATTGGAGAAGAATATTTTGCAAAATCTAACTACATTTTCTCAATTTTTGATTTCTATAAAAAATTTTGTCAAAATTTTTATTTGTATAAAAAATGTAATCAAAATTTTATTTCTATCAAAAAAAAAATTTGTCAAAATTTTATTTGTATAGGAAATTTTGTCAAAATTTTATTTCTATAGAAATTTTTTTCAAAATTTTATTTCTATAGAAAATGTTGTCAAAATTTTATTTCTATAGAAAATTTTGTCAAAATTTTATTTCTATAGAAATTTTTTTCAAAATTTTATTTCTATAGAAAATTTTGTAACAAATTTTTTTTTTTGGGAAATTTTGTAGCTCTTAATTGAAGAGGAATATTTTGCAAAATCTGCCGAAACATACACAGAAAAAAAGGTGTCTTGTTAATTTTAGGACCAGTTTAACTTCCACATAGTTCAAAAAATTTACTGTAATATAGTTCATTTTTCGTAACCACTGCGAAAATTAACTTAGCTAAAGGAAAACTTATAAAACTTCAGTAAATGTTTTTTAGTTCACTAACTACGAAATGGGACGGATTTTTCCTTAAATAAATTTCCAATACAATAGTTAATGCATCGTTGATTGTATTATAAAAAGACATAGGCAATATAAAAATCTTACTACGAAATGTGGACAATTTACTAAGAAAAATTTTTGTATGGAAAAAAATTTTTGTAGTAAAAATTAACTTAACCACAGTACCGATTCGTATGGCGGCTTCCTACAGCTTATTTCGGTTTTTACTATAAGTTGGAGTATATTTCCTCACATTGAAAATTTTAGATAAAGTAGAATAAAAAGTAGTTAATTTAATCCTCGACAGGTGTATATAATTTTTTATGGATTCCTCGTAAATTTTGAATATTTTACCTTATCCTATAGATAGAATACCAACTAATCAATAAACGTGATACTGGAAATTGAAGTGAGAAGAAATTATGAAATTATTGCATCATCTTTTTTTTTTTGTTTGTGTTTGTTATTGCGATGATGTTATGGAATGTGTGTTGTTGGTATCTTTTGTGGTGATAGTTGTTTTGTTACAATAGCGAGATCAGAGAGGGATCATGTGTGTGTGGAGTTGTTTTTCTTTACATATGTGTCCTTTATGACTATTTGTGTCTTTGAGTTTTATTGGTGCATTCAGTTCTGTTGATGCATTTATGAAGCGCACACGTGGTGCGCTTGCGTGCGGTATTTGTGTTTATTAATAAAAATACATTTATTTCGTAACATTTTAGAAACTGATAAGTGAATGGTGTGATGTTAGAGAAAACAAAAACACTTTATATTGATAAAAAATAAATAACTCTAAAATAAATCACATATTAAGAAACTGTATATTTCTATTAATAATTTAAAATTAGTGCGGTTTTAAATTGGTTTACATAAAAATATTCATAATGAGTGGTAATAAAATGATCTATATTTACTCTACATCTGGATCACAGTACAATTTTTTGAGTCTATATTTTTATGTTATAGCGAGTCCTTAAGGTGTGTACTAAGTTCGAGTTTAGGTGCTAAAATCAGAAATAAATCAGTAAGAAAAGTATAAAATTATACGCCTTCGATGCAAATTTAAATATAACTTGATGGAGAATAGCTCGAAACAAGTTTTTTATTAAGTTTATATTCTTTAAATGGATTACACGATTAAGAACAGAAAATCGTTTTTAAGCTTATGTAGAACGCTGTTTTTTAATTTAATATTATGAATTGTTTTCAAGTTATTCCAATATATATAACGGAAGTGCCTTAATTTTGAACATAACCGTATATCTCAAAAAGTCGAGCTCTTAAAAAAACAAGTGTAAATTTGGATTCAGCGACCTCAAATTACTAAAAATTTGATATAAATTTTAAATGAACACAAAAACGGTTCAATTTTGTTCCCATGTATTTCTAAAGAAAACTATTCATGAAAAATTGGGATTTTAGCCACTAAACTCGAACTTAATATCCACCATAAATACTAAATGCTATATTGACAAGTGGAAATTATATCTAATTTTATAATATTTTTATTTCATTTATATTCTGAGAAGGATTTCAAAAATGTCCCATTTGTGCATGGATATGATTCTACTAATGTAGTAATTGGATGATTTTTTTCAATGTGGTAAGTTTTTCGTCCATTTGTAATAAAGCCAAAATTTCTATTTATTAAAAATAATTTTCATTTGCAGGATGACAGCAAATCTAATGGTATTTTTTGGAATCTTCTTACTGTTTAATGCTAACTAAGCTGATATCCCTATTTGCTCTAAGAAAATTCTCTTGTAAGTTAAAGATCAAAATACCATAGAATTTGATAATATTTTTATATTTTATATACCTTTTTAACTTCAGAGGCTTATGACGCAAATCCACACAGCAAAAACTAGCGAAATCGGTGAAATTGGACAAAAATGAAATGAAAATAGCAACTTATGGCATATATCTTTCATATGGATAGAAAATGGAAATTGATATTAATTAGTTTCATTCTACTAACATAGAATATTACTCTTTTGAAGAAGCAATTACTAACTACCGAAAAGTAACAGCATACATCGTACGAATAAAAACATTTCTTTTATTGTATATCATAAGCCATAGTTTTATGTAATATAATAATAATTTTTTGAAATAAAATACTGGTAGTTATGAAAAATTGTCTTATATTGTACGAAAAATTTCTTAGTTGTATAAAGGCTTGTTGTACCTTTAATTCCTCAATTTATTTACTTCTTTGAAAATTATACTGATAAACAGTTTATTTGAAACCAATTTCTAAATATAGGATTCCCAAAAACTTGTTCATTTTTCCGGATAGCAGGAATATTTTGAATGAATGTAAGTACATTCTTCCCACAGCGTAGTAAGAATGAACTAAAATACGATGCAATACATAAACTTATTTATAAGAAAATCATGAACTTATCTAGATGAAAAAAATCTTTGGCGCCAAATCATGGTCATTCTTACTATGGGTTAGTTCATTTTTCGTAAACAATAGTAAACTTTTTTTTCGGTGTAAAGAGTTCTACCAATCTACCAAACAATAAAATGTCTATCATTTTTGGTAGAATTCTACCATCTGTGGGAAGGCGACGGCGGCACAGTGAACTTCTCTCTTATGAATGAGTGCTGTCTGATTCTATATTTAGCTCAATGACAATTGAGCTCCCCTTTTTAAGGAGAGTAGGAATGGTGTTTCACACTACTTTTTGTGGACATAAAATACCGCAAAATCTTCCAAATTCCAAATTTGACAAATTTGAGGAAACTCTAAACTATTTTGTGCGAAATTCAAATTTTATTTTAGTACCACTATCTATGTGTCAGCCCGAGCTTTTGTCAATTGACCCATTTTAGCTATTACTTCTCCAAATGTTTTCTGTAATGATTCTAGTATAAAGTTCACTATTATTATACAATTCACAGATTTGTCATTCATATCAAACCCTGATATGTTATTTCGTTGTTAAATTAGAAAGCCAACATATTTGACAAACAAAAACCAAAAAGTTTTTTTTTTTTTTCAAACAAATAAATAACTGTAATTAGTTAGATTTGTGCAATGTTCCAAATTCACTGGCATTTAACCAAAACAACCAAATAACGAGTCCATTCAACAACAGGTAGTAGGTAGATGGTTAAGGTGTAGTTACTAAAAAATTTGTTGGGCTGTGATTTTGAACATGGCCAACCATATATCGAACATACAAATGTGGCATGCAAATCATGTTCTTTGTTTTGGCCATTGTTTATTTTTTTTTATAATGCATTTTTCATGTCTGGCTTATTTCTTTGCAATTGATAATACGAATATTTTGCCACAGATACATTTAAATATATAATTTTTTTAATGGATTTTTATAGCGTATGTGGTGATCAGTTTTTCACATGGGTTCTCATTAGATTTTCGCTTATGCATAATTCAGTTGTTTTTTTTTTCAAAATTATTTTACAAAATCTTTTAATGCTTATCATGAATCTGCTCTCTGAAACTGCTTATATTTTCCCTAAAAGGAGTGACTGGAAATTCCAAACCAAAAACGGCATAGCCGAAAGGATTTAAAATTAAAAATGCTTAAGGGCACAATTGTCTCAACTGCTTGTACCATATTTATACCCTTCACCACTACTGTGATACAGTTTGTGCATAACGCCAAGAAATAGTGGTCATAGACCCATCTTTTAGTATACCGATCGGCTTAGAATTAAATTCTGAGTCGATTTAGCTATGTCCGTCTGTCTGTCTGTTTGTCTGTCTGTCTGTCCGTCTGTCTGTATATGTAATTTTGTGCACAAAGTACAGCTCGCAATTGAAGTCCGATCGTCCTCAAATTTGGCATAGGGCCGTTTCTTGGGGGCAGAGACAATCGCTATTGGTTTTGGAAAAATCGGTTCAGATTTAGATATAGCTGCCGATTTTACGACCCTAAACAACCTCTAGATTTTAAATTTCAGGCAACTTGAATAAAAATTACGGTTTACAGAAGCCCAAGAAGTAAACTCGCAAGATCGGTCTATATAGAGGCTACAACAGAATATGGACCGATGCACACCATTTTCTAAAAATCTCATTTCTCATTTTCAAATTTAGGCAAATTGGATAAAAAACTAAGCTTTCTAAGCTCAAGAAGTAAACACAGGAAATCGGTATATATGGGGGCCATAGCAAACCGTAGACCAATGCACACCATATTCGGCACACATATTTACGGTCCTAAAATACCGCTAGATTTCAAATTTCAGGCAAAAAAACGGTTTCTAGAAGCTCAAGAAGTAAAATCGGGAGATCGCTCTAAATGGGGGCTATACCAAAACATGGACCGATAGACCCCATTTTCGACACACTTATTTGTGGTCTTAGAATACCTCTTGATTTCAAATTTCGGACATATCGGATAGAAAATACAGTTTCTAGACGCCCAAGAAGTAAATTCGGATATCGGTCTATATGGGGGCTATACCAAAATATGGACCGACAAACACCATTTTCGGCACACCTATTTGTGGCCCTAAAAGACCTCGAGATTTCTAATTTTAGGCAAATCGGATTGAAAATACGGGTTTTAGAAGCCCAAGAAGTAAAATCGGGAGGTCGGTCTATATGAGGGCTATACCAAACTATGGACCGACAAACACCATTTTCGACACACTTATTTGTGGTTTTAGAATACCTCTTGATTTCAAATTTCGGACATATCGGATAGAAAATACAGTTTCTAGAAGCCCAAGACCCCAAACCGGGTGGTCGATTTATATGGGGGCTATATCAAAACCTAGACCGATATAGCCCATCTTCGAACTTGACCTGCCTGCAAACAAAAAACGAATCTGTACCAAATTTCAGGACGATAGCTGCATTATTGAAGACTGTAGCGTGATTACAACAGACAGACAGACGGACGGACATGGTTATATCGTCTTAGAATTTCTCCCTGATCAAGAATATATATACTTTATACAGTAGGAAATCTATATTTCGATGTGTTACAAACGGAATGACAAACTTATTATACCCCCATCACCATTCTATGGTGGCGGGTATAAAAATTGAGTAACGTTTTTTTATACCCTCCACCATAGGATGGGGGTATATTAACTTTGTCATTCCGTTTGTAACACATCGAAATATTGCTCTAAGACCCCATAAAGTATATATATTCTGGGTCGTGGTGAAACAAGCTATCGACTTGAAACTTGGCACAAGTAGTTGTTATTGATGTCGGTCGGATGGTATTGCAAATGGGCCATATCGGTCCACTTTTACGTATAGCCCCCATATAAATGGACCCCCAAATTTGGCTTGCGATTGCTCTAAGAGAATCAAATTTCATCCGATCCGGCTGAAATTTGGTACATGGTGTTAGTATATGGTCTCTAACAACCATGCAAAAACTGGTCCATATCGGTCCACTTTTACGTATAGCCCCCATATAAACGGACCCCCAAATTTGGCTTGCGATTGCTCTAAGAGAAGCAAATTTCATCCGATCCGGCTGAAATTTGGTACATGGTATTAATATATAGTCTCTAACAACCACGCAAAACTTGGTCCATATCGGTCCACTTTTACGTATAGCCCCCATATAAACGGACCCCCAAATTTGGCTTGCGAGGCCTCTAAGAGAAGCAAATTTCATCCGATCCGGCTGAAATTTGGTACATGGTGTAAGTATATGGTTCCTAACAACCATGCAAAAATTGGTCCATATCGGTCCATAATTACATATAGCCCCCATATAAACCGATCCCCCGATTTGGTTTGCGGAGCCTCTAAGAGAACCAAATTTCATCCGATCCTGCTGAAATTTGGTAAACGGTGTTAGTTATAGTCTCTAACAACCTTGCAAAAATTTGTCCACATAGTCCCATAATTATATATATCCCCCATATAAGCCGATCCCCAGATTTGACCTCCGGAGCCTCTTAGGGGAGCAAAATTCATCCGATCCGGTTGAAATTTGGTACGTGGTGTTAGTATATGGTCTCTAACAACCATTCAAGAATTGGTCCATATCGGTCCATAATTATATATAGCCCCCATATAAACCGTTCCCCAGATTTGATCTCCGGAGCCTCTTGGAGGAGCAAAATTCATCCGATCCGGTTGAAATTTGCAACGTTGTGTTAGTATAAGGCCTAATAACCATGCCAAAATTGGTCCATATCGGTCTATAGTTATATATAGCCGATCCCCAATAATACAGAAATTGGTCCATATCGGTTCATATTCATGGTTGCCACTCGAGCCAAAAATAATCTACCAAAATTTTATTTTTATAGAAAACATTGTCAAAATGTTATTTCTAAAGAAAATTTTTTCAAAATTTTATTTCTATAGAAAATTTTGTCAAAATTTTATTTCTATAGAAAATTTTGTCAAAATTTTATTTCTATAGAAAATTTTGTCAAAATTTTATTTCTATACAAAATTTTGTGAAAATTTTATTTCTATAGAAAATTTTTTCCAAATTTTATTTCTATAGAAAATTTTGTCAAAATTTTACTTTTAGAGAAAATGTCAAAATTTTATTTTGTCAAAATTTTATTTCTATAGAAATTTTAAACTTAATTATATACGTATTTAATCGGCCTTTTTTAATTTAATATATACCACGTATGGACTACGTGGTATATATTACGGCGTTAGGAAGTTTTAAGATACCTTGCCATCGGCTTCAGTAGAAGTTTCTACGCAATCCATGGTGGAGGGTACATAAGCTTCGGCCGGGCCGAACTTACGGCCGTATATACTTGTTTTTCCTTAGAGGCCATCTTCAACCTACCCAGCAAAATTATGTTTTCCGAACCCTGACACTCACCAGATCACATATAATTTGTTGGTCAGGTTTTTCATTTTTCATTTTTGATTTTGATTTTGTTTTTTTTTCTTCTTTGACTGTTTTTATTGTGTAACTTTTGCTGCAAATTTCGATTTGGGTCATAGAACATTTTTTGTATATTTGCAAGTATTGTTAAATTTTGGGCGCTTGTTTTTTTTTTTTTTTTTTTGACTTTGCCAAACAAATAGAAACAAAAACCATATCATATTGCCATAAATTTACAATGCTTGAAGTTTTTGGCTCAACCTCCAAACAAAAAATATGTTGTGGCAAACAGTCTCATAAATTACTTCATTTCGGTCGAAAGCATTCAAATTTTCCCATAGTCTCGATGATATTCCATTAGAGGACAATTTGATTATTGGCTGTACAATTCGAAAAGTGTGTTTTGGCGTGTATCTCATTTTTAGTTTTTGTTCGATTTCTTAAAATTGTTATAATTTTCAACACCTAAAAGGCGTATTGTCGATTGAAATTCTTACATGCAACGTCAATTTTAGGTGGTGCTTGTCGGGCGCCCCAATAAAATAAGAGACAAATAAAAATCACAAAAAAAAATTGCAAACCAAACCTAAAATTTGAAATTTATCGATAAAGTAAAATCTGTGTGTTTAAATCGTGGTACTAAGAAAAAAAACCCAGTTTTTTTTCTTTAATTCTGCCATTAGGCAAGAATTAAAGAAAACTGACATTAAGCAAAGGTAATTGGTAATAATTCTATATTTACTAACTAATGTCTATGGGGGTAATAATTTTCTTTAAAAATGTTATGGAAATTGTTACCAAAACGTTTTAAATTTTAGTAACTTTGATTGTATGTTGCGATGTTAAGTGTCATTGGTTTTAAATTTATAGTGATATACTATTTTAAATCGTCCTTGATACCGAAATGTCTTTACTGTAATTGGAATTGTTCTTCTTGTTGACCATAACCATGAACATCATTTTAGCAATGATTTTCTGTCTGACAATCTACCGGTATTAACAAGTGTTGTACATTAACCTTCAACTTCATTTCGAAAATCTTTAAACAATAACCAAAAAAAAAACATCCCAAGACTGTTGAGACAAAACGTAAAATATAAACCAAATGATTTATGGTCACAACATCCTCCATTCTGACCACTTGGATGCATCCAATTCAAGTTTCATTCATTCAATTACATTGCACAGTGGTTTGTTGAGGATGATATTAAAAAATTTTTCAACATTTCCAGTTTCATATTTTGAGTAAAGAGAGTGAGAATATATAATTCGTTAACACATGTATACGATGGAGAACCTTATCTATTTCTATACATTGAAAAGGAAACTAGGGGAGTTTCTTTAATAAAATTGGGTGAAACCAGTAAGTGCTGTCTATTTGCTATATTTAATCAACCCCGAATTTTAAACTATTTGCAATTTTTTATAAGAAATAATTTATACTCATTTTCTTCTTGTTCTCCACAGAATATGGTTTAAGCTTTTAATAAATTCGTACCGTTGTCATACAAGCCAAAAATAATCTATCAAAATTTGGAGTAAATTTTACCAAAAAATACTAAACAAAAAATCTTATTTAGCACAATTTTATTTCTATAGAAAATTTCGTCAAAATTGTATTTCTATAGAAAAGTTTGTCAACATTTTATTTTTATAGCAAATGTTCTCAAAATTTTATTTCTACAGAAATTTTTCTCAAGCTTTTAGTTCTATAGAAAATTATGTCATAATTTTATTTCTATAGAAAATTTTCTAAAAATATTATTTCTATAGAAAGTTTTGTCAACATTATATTTCTATAGAACATTTTGTCAACATTTTATTTCTATCGAAAATTTTGTCAACATTTTATTTCTATCGAAAATTTTGTCAAAATTTAATTTCTTAGAAAAAGTTCTCAAAATTTTATTTCTGTAGAAAATTTTGTCAAAATTTTATTTCTTCAGAAAATTTTGTCAAAATTTTATTTCTATAGAAAATTTTGTCAAAATTTTATTTCTATAGAAAATTTTGTTAAAATTTTATTTCTATAGAAAATGTTGTCAAAATTTTATTTCTATAGAAAATTTTGTCAAAATTTTATTTCTATAGAAATTTTTCTAAAAATTTTATATCTATAAAAAAAACTTTGTCAAAATTTTATTTCTGCAGAAATTTTTTTAAGCTTTTTTTTCTACAGAAAATTTTGTCAAAATTTTATTTCTATAATTTTGTCAAAATTTTATTTCTATAGAGAATTTTGTAAAAAATTTATTTCTATGAAAATTATCTCAAAATTTTATTTCTATAGAAAATTTTGTCAACATTTCAATTCTATAGAAAATTTTGTCAAAATTTTGTTTCTATAGAAAATTTGGCAAAATTTTATTTTTATAGAAAATTTACTCATCATTTAATTTCTATAGAAAATTTTGTCAAATAGAAAATTTTCTCAAAATTTTATTTCTATAGAAAATTTTCTCAAAATTTTATTTGTATAGAAAATTTTTTCATAATTTTATTTGTATAGAAAATTTTTTCACAATTTTATTTCCATAGAAAATTTTCTCAAAATATTATTTCATTACATGTTAGCCTGATACCGAAACAGGCAATTGACGTCCAAATGCATTATATCTAATTATACAATTATTTTTCGAGCTTTATGGACAGATATAGATTAAGGAACATGGTTAATAGAGCCATTGTAAAGAAAACGCCAGATACAAATCTATACACGCCTGGACTGTACATGTTTCGGTTCGGGCGAATGAACCTTTCCACAGCCTTTAGTATAGATCTGGCTGGGAGAGATAACTCAATTTTGGGCCCTTTATGCTAACTCCTTATGGAGAAAACATTTGGGAAATTTCCTCTTACAAATTGAATCATCTTTTCTCCCACTGTACATCATCTTTTCATATAACTTACAAGTCCCTTAATCTTATTTTTATTTCGTTTTGTTACATAGTAATGCAACAACACGAAATTTATTTTTAGAAAGCTAATTTGTTAGAATTCACCTAAGTGGTGAACAGTCGAACAATGCTTATTGTTTCTACAGTCAACTACAACATATGACAATTAACAGAAACTGGTTTCCAGGATACAACAACAATTCTAACGCGTACATTAGTCGTGTTTTTTCCTAGTTTTACGACGGGCTCGTTTTCTTTTCAATGGCTCTATTAACCATGTTCCTTAATCTATATCTGTCCATAAAGCTCGAAAAATAATTGTATAATTAGATAAAATATTATTTCTATAGAAAGTTTTGTCATAATTTTACTTCTATAGAAAATTTTGTCATAATTTTACTTCTATAGAAAATTTTGTCAAAATTTTATTTCTACAGAAAATTTGCTTAAGCTTTTATTTCTACATAAAATTTTGTCAAAATTTTATTTCTATAGAAAATTTTGTCAAAATTGTATTTCTATAGAAAATTTTGTCATAATTTTATTTCTATAGAAAATTTTGCCAACATTTTATTTCTATAGAAAAGTTTGTCAACATTTTATTTTTATAGAAAATTTTCTCAAAATTTTATTTTATAGAAAATTTTGTCAAAATTTTATTTCTATTGAAAATTTTGTCAAAATTGTATTTCTATAGAAAATTTTTTCAAAATTTTATTTCCACAGAAAATTTTTTCAAAATATTATTTCTATAGAAAGTTATGTCAAGTTATATTTCTATAGAACATTTTGTCAAAAATGTATTTCTATAGAATTTTTTTTTTTCTATAGAAAATTTTCTCAAAATTTTATTTCTATTGAAAAATTTGTCAAAATTTTATTTCTATAATTTTGCCAAAATTTTATTTCTATAGAAAATTTTATCAAAATTTATTTCTATAGAATATTTTCTCAAAATTTTATTTTTATAGAAAATTTTCTCAAAATTTTATTTCTATACAAAATTTTGCAAAATTTTATTTCTATAGAACATTTTGTCAAAAATTTGTTTCTACAGAAAATGTTGTCAAAATTTTATTTCTATAGAAAAAGTTGTCAAAATTTTATTTCTATTTAAAATTTTGTCAAAATTGTATTTCTATAGAATTTTTTTTCAAAATTTTATTTCTCAAAATACTATTTCTATAGAAAGTTTTGTCAAAATTTTATTTCTACAGAAAATTTTCTTAAACTTTTATTTCTACAGAAAATTTTGTCAAAATTTTATTTCTATAGAAAATCTTGTCAACATTTGATTTCTATATTTTTGTCAAAATTTTATTTCTATAGAAAATTTTGTAAAAAATTTATTTCTATAGAAAATTTCTCAAAATTTTATATCTATAGAAAATTTGTCAAAATTTTATTTCTATAGAAAATTTTGTTAAAATGTTATTCTATAGAAAATTTTGTCATAATTTTATTGCTATAGAAATTTTTTTCAAAATATTATTTCTATAGAAAGTTTTGTCAACATTTTATTGCTATCGCAAAATTTTGTCAAAATTTAATTTCTACAGAAAATTTTCTGAAGCTTTTATTTCTACAGAAAATTTTGTCAAAATTTTATTTCTATAAAAATTTTGTCAACATTTTATTTCTATTGAAAAATTTGTCAAAATTTTATTTCTATAATTTTGTCAAAATTTTATTTCTATAGAAAATTTTGTACAAAATTTATTTCTATAGAAAATTTTCTCAAAATTTTATTTCTATAGAAAATTTTGTAAAAATTTAATTTCTATAGAAAATTTGGCAAAATTTTATTTCTATAGAACATTTTGTCAAAAATTTGTTTCTATAGAAAATATTGTCAAAATTTTATTTCTATAGAAAATTTTGTTAAAATTTTATTTCTATAGAAAATTTTCTCAAAATTTTATTTTTATAGAAAATTTTGTCAAAATTTTATTTCTATAAATCTTATGATTAAATTATTTTCCAAATTGTTTGTCACATTTTAAATTTCACTCTTTGTTTATTAGTCGCCCACTGTATGCTAGACAATGAACTGAAATGAAATTTCGGCTTCAGTTTAAAAAGCGTCATCATACAATCAACATTTGCAAAAATTGCTAACTACACATCCATATAAACCTCCATTATAAAAACTAAATGTCCGAATAAATAGTTTTGGTTTTTGTTCACTTCAATCCATGTTCAAGAGTAGTTCTGAATGTATTACGAACAAGAGCGGGGCCAATAGTGACTTCAATGCAAATAAATTGGCAAGTCACAAACTGTATGGATTTAACATTAAGAGAAGTTTGTAAAGTTAGAAAAAACACAATCAGTACTAGTTTTGTGTTTATGATGTTTTTGTATAATTTTACAACATCGCGCAGTGGAATGAGAAAAATTGCAACAACAATATACTTGAATCCAAATATTTTACATCTTCCATTACCAAAATACTTAAGAGAAGGTCAAAATCTTTGAATCGAAATGAACTTTTTTTGAGTGTATGAGTCCATGTTTAGAGTAATTTTTGATGTATATTAAAATTAATGAAAACAGGACGAAGTTCCAATTTTTTTGCTGGGTATATACATATGTAGATATCATTAATTTCTTAAATACTTTGCAAAATTGCATGCATATCCCAGCAAAAAAAAAGTCACTAAAAAAGTAGTGAAAATGTGGTGTGAAATTTGCGCAGAAGCGATGAATTTAACATGAGCATGTCATAGGATGGATATCCACCATTTCAATAGCCGTCGCACTGAATTTGCATCACTTCTTAAGGTGTGATCCGAATTCAGTGTTTTGGATGTGAATTAAAAAAATGTTGTGATATTTTGTCAAATAATAATTTGTATAACAGGTTGGCTGATAAGTCCCCGGTCTGACACATAGATGGCGTCGCTAGTATTAAATGCATATTAGTTTTATATCCAACCTTCAAATGATTCGTGTCAAAATTTGACGTCTGTAAGTCAATTAGTTTGTGAGATAGAGCGTCTTTTGTGAAGCAACTTTTGTTATTGTGAAAGAAATGGAAAAAAGGAATTCACACATAGAAAAAAATATGTTGATATCTTCATACGTTCAAAAGTTACAGAATTATTTAAAAAAAAAGCGATTTGGAACCACTGTGCGTCGTTTCGATTAACGTCGTCAAATGCCGGAACCAATCACGACGTAAATCAAGGGATTACTGTACACAAAAACCAAATTTAAAAGAGAATTGTGTCTTAAAAGTATCCTTATTTGTATTCTCCGCTTCTTTGGCTCGGAATCAATACCAAAATTTTTAAAGTAAAGACAAAATCTTTGGAACCGGGCACGTTTTTTTTTTTTCAGTGCATAATCTAGCTTAATATAACTTCTGGCTTCCGGTCTACGACAAATGATACATATGCACCCAGATCAAAATTATTATACCCTGACCACATTGTGGTGCAAGGTGTAAACACATTGTGCGATGAAATTTATACCAAAACGTACACTGAAAAAAAAGCATACCCGGATCCAAAGATTTTGTCTTTACTTTAAAAACTTTGGTATTGATTCCGAGCCAAAGAAGCGGAGAATACAAGTAAGGATACTTTTAAGACACAATTATCTTTTAAAATCGGGTTTTGTGTACTTGCTTCTAGGAAGCAAATTTTAATTTTTCGCTTTTTCAGCTTTTTTTCATCATATGCTATCAAAGTCCTTTAAAAACAAGTTAACGACGACTTTATTTTCCAAATTAGGACTCGACTTCTAGTAGAAATTATGCTGTGTTTCAAGTAAAGAACGTCTTTAAAATAAAGTGTTGAAAAACATGTCCTATATTTGAACGATTTTTTTCTTTGTAGTCAAGATGCAAAAAGACAACAAATTTAAAGACAATTTCATTAAATTTAAAGATTTTTTCTAAATTATTAAAGTCAAGTTGACCTTAGCCCAAACATTTTTTCTTTCATGTTATGATATCCATTTTTAAATCAAATCACTTAATTATAAGGACAATATGACTTCATTGAAAAGTTTATCGACCTTTGGTCAATGAAAAAAACTTTATGCTAGAGAAATCCGTCTTCTATGCTAAGCAAAATTTGCATTCGTATTTTAAAGACATGAAATCTTTGACTTCACGACAATATTTTTTTCAGTGTATTTTCATATATTCATTTTAATTAAGTAAAATAAAAATAAAGACCTTTACTAATAGGAAAACCTTTCTGTAGTCATAAAATCTCAATATGCGGTGATATACATTCAGACATAATTTTATATCGCATTGCTGGGTAGCAGCAAACAATGAATTTATATCACAAGATTTGATCAAACGCCACACCTCTGGTATAATATCAGCTCCTTTGTTACACAAATCCCATGCTGTTTTCAGTATAAAACTCTGTGGGAGAAGTTAGTTAATAATGGGGAGCTTGTCCTATATTTGGTTTAAAGTTATCCAGCTGTTGGCCTGGGGACTATTTAATGAACGGATCAGAAATATTGTAATGAATATTGGATTGAATTCTGAAAATAAACACTAGACTTAAAGCACTTCTGTCTAACGAACTAATATTTTCTTATGTAGATTCTATTCATGTTTTTTTTTTTTTTTTGGTAACTGTATAATTTTTATATGATATGTTGACTTCTATTATTATAGATTAATGATTAATTATTGTGTTCTTAGCAACTTCCAAGTGAACTAAATTGAAAACTTTGTCTTCGATCACGCCATATTTTTTAACAACAATGAGTTGTTTGTTTCATAGATAAAATATTGTTACGCTTGTTGTAAAATTAAAACATTTAGAATCATATCGATTGTTTTATTGCATATGACACAGACCAATTTGAGCTTTAAACTCCCGGACAAAAACAAAAATGAAAGCAAATATGAAATATGCCAATATAAATTGATTTATGGCGAAAAAGCTCACAACGACCAGAATCGAGTTGAAATCGAGTTTTCCTTGATGACTCGATTATTTTATATCATGCAGAGATAATTAAATTTACTTGGGGATTAAGATCAGATAATAGCAATGGTAAACCTTCAAGGCACACCTCTGGTGCTCTAAAGACTATCACATTTGATTAACTGTTGCACGTAAGATCTTAGAATCCTTAATCAAGATTAAATTTAAGGAAGTAGGTATTACAAAAGGAATATTAGATAGTATTAGAAATGTGTATGACTAATGTTGATTGATTACACTAGTTTACAAAATAAATTTGTTTTCATGTACATTTGATGAGAGGTGACTTTTCTTATGTATTTTCATCTGCTAAATTCGAAAATGAAGGTTATTTTTCATGGAACAGTTTTTTGAGATATCCCATTATTTTTAGTTGTTCACTCTTTTTTCACTAAACAAATTATATCTCTAGTTAGAAATGTCCGATTATATCGTTGTTGGTACTTAAATAAAAGGCATAGAGATGATGAACAATCGTGTATAATTGGATCTGTAATAAGTTAAGTTAACCACTTAACTTATGACAGATCCGGAGAAATGTATATCATTGAAATAAAATCCGGTTTCTCTTTATGGCCGTATAGATGATACTCTAACGTAAGTAATAAGACCAATTAGAAGAAAAATGACAATGTTATAAGCAATTGAGTGAATAAATCAGATGTCAAATCATCCAAATATGAGTCACTAACCCATACAACAATGCCTTTTTGTGTGACCGAGTGGCATTTTTGTGTGGGTGAGGGGCTCATATTTCCATGATTTGACATCGAATTTATTTACTCAATTGCTTATAACTTTGTCAGTTTTCGGTCGTTTTTTTTTCTAAAGGGTGATTTGTTAAGAGCTTGATAACTTTTTTTTTAAAAAAAAACGCATAAAATTTGCAAAATCTCATCGGTTCTTTATTTGAAACGTTAGATTGGTCCATGACATTTACTTTTTGAAGATAATTTCATTTAAATGTTGACCGCGGCTGCGTCTTAGGTGGTCCATTCGGAAAGTCCAATTTTGGGCAACTTTTTCGAGCATTTCGGCCGGAATAGCCCGAATTTCTTCGGAAATGTTGTCTTCCAAAGCTGGAATAGTTGCTGGCTTATTTCTGTAGACTTTAGACTTGACGTAGCCCCACAAAAAATAGTCTAAAGGCGTCAAATCGCATGATCTTGGTGGCCAACTTACCGGTCCATTTCTTGAGATGAATTGTTCTCCGAAGTTTTCCCTCAAAATGGCCATAGAATCGCGAGCTGTGTGGCATGTAGCGCCATCTTGTTGAAACCACATGTCAACCAAGTTCAGTTCTTCCATTTTTGGCAACAAAAAGTTTGTTAGCATCGAACGATAGCGATCGCCATTCACCGTAACGTTGCGTCCAACAGCATCTTTGAAAAAATACGGTCCAATGATTCCACCAGCGTACAAACCACACCAAACAGTGCATTTTTCGGGATGCATGGGCAGTTCTTGAACGGCTTCTGGTTGCTCTTCACTCCAAATGCGGCAATTTTGCTTATTTACGTAGCCATTCAACCAGAAATGAGCCTCATCGCTGAACAAAATTTGTCGATAAAAAAGCGGATTTTCTGCCAACTTTTCTAGGGCCCATTCACTGAAAATTCGACGTTGTGGCTCGTTAGTAAGTCTATTCATGATGAAATGTCAAAGCATACTGAGCATCTTTCTCTTTGACACCATGTCTGAAATCCCACGTGATCTGTCAAATACTAATGCATGAAAATCCTAACCTCAAAAGAATCACCCTTTAGTTGCAACCGGACGCTTTTTTAAATAAATCTTTCGACTCTGTGGTATGAGTATAAATCGGGCGAAAAAATATCTGGGTAAAACTCTGGCTTCTGGAGCCATATAAGTGCATATCAAGCGAATGACAATAATTCTTTCAAAAAATGGATCAAAATGGAGTTCTATTCTGACCCAAAACACATACCAAATTTGAAGTCGACTTAGAATTGTATTACAAAAATGTGTTTAAAAAGCATCCCCGGATCCCCTATCGAGTTTTTCCACTCCACAAGTATTACACTGAAAAAAAAAAATATTGATCTAATATGGAAGATTATGCAACGTAGGTTAGGTTAGATTAGGTTGCAGCCCGATGTATCAGGTTCACTTAGACTATTCAGTCCTTGTGACACCACATTGGTGAACTTCTCTCTTATCACTGAGTGCTGCCCGATTCCATGTTAAGCTCAATGACAAGGGACCTCCTTTTTATAGCCGAGTCCGAACGGCGTTCCACATTGAAACCACTGAGAGAAGCTTTAAAACCCTCAGAAATGTCAACAGCATTACTGAGGTGGGATAATCCACCGCTGAGAAACTTTTTGGTGTGCGGTCGAAGCATGAATCGAACCCACGACCTTGTGTATGTAAGGCGGGCATGCTAACCATTACACCACGGTGGCTCCCTTTTCGATATTTGGTCGCGCAGGTTGACCACCCCTTTATACGATTTTTGTTTAAAGTACAGTAAAAAAACAAAAATTCTCTGATTTACTTGAGATTTACAGAGAATACGCCGTGAGGTTATGAATTTATTATGGGGTACCCGATTTTTTAATATTTGGTCGGGAAAGGGGTCCTCCCCCTTGCCCGACTTTTTGAAATTTGGAACAAAACTATCTGATTTGCTTGAAATTTTCAGGTAAGGGGGCGTCTAGGCAAAGAACTACTAGCTACTTTATTTTTCGATATTGGTCGAGGAGGAGACCTCCCCTTTGTCCGACTTTATTTATAATATTTGGTCGGGGAAAAATAAAAGGGCGCAGGGAGACCTCCTTTCTCCTCCAGTCCATATCGTGAAACAATTAAACTTTTCCAATTTACTTGAAATTTACGGAGGATGTGGGGTAGGTTATATTATTATAATGGATCTATGATTTTGTGACATTCGGAAGGGATGAGGGGCCTCCCCTTGCCATGCTGTTTAAAAATTGAGCTTATAATTTGCTTGGGATTTTCTGGGACGTCTACACAATATACGCTATATCATTTTTCGATGTTAGGACGGGGAGGGAGACCTCCTCTAAAACTGAAAAAAATACTTGAATTCTCAAGTTTACTTGAAATTTACAAATGCCGTAGGGGGGAAGGTTATGAAATCAATATGATGCACTTGATTTTTGGGTATTTGAACGCGAACCTTCTCCTTGAAAAGTTTACAAATTTTCTTGGAATTTGCAGAGAAAGTGATGTCCCTTTACAAAAAATAGAGCAAAATCTAACCTTCTGCGATTTACTTGAAATCTGGAGATGATTAATGATGGATTGTCGATAAATGGGAACTCGGTACAAAATTTTATGATTTTTCCACATGCTTCTTCCAGACTTTTTTAAGTAAAAAATTTTGGGAAATGCATGTTCTCCGTGTCCAACAGTTTAACAAATGTTAATATGGTCAATTTTTAAGTACTTTTACTTTTTCCGATTTATTGGACGATATGTTCACACTGAAAAAAATATTGTCGTGAGGTCAAAGATTTCATATCTTTAAAATACGAATACAAATTTAGCTGAGCATAGAAGACGCATTTCTCCAATATACAGTTTTTTTCCTTGTCCAAAAGTCGATAAACTTTTCAATGAAGTCGTATTGTCATTATAATTAAGTGATTTCACTTAAAAATGGGTATCATAACATGAAAGAAAAAATGTTTGGGCTAAGGTCACCTTGACTTTAATAATTCAGAAAAATTTTTTCAATTTAATGAAATTGTCTTTAAATTTGCACTTTATTTTAAAGACGTTTTTTACTTCAAACATAGAATAATTTCTACTGGATGTTGAGTCTTAATTTGGAAAATAAAGTTGTCGTTAACTCGTTTTTAAAGGACTTTGATAGTACATGAAGAAAAAAAGCTGAAAAAGCGAAAAATTAAAATTTGCTTCCTAGAAGCAAGTACACAAATCCCGATTTTTGTACGGGACACGTGTGTTGAAACCATGGAGTGATTAATCAGTACTTCAGTTTTTGTGCCAGGCTTCCCCTGAACCTACTCTTTAAAAGAATTCAAATCTTTTCGAATTTATTTTCAGATTGAATGATATGGTTGGCTAAGTTATCGAAAATATGCTTCGGGAGGTGCAGCGAAGCGGGCCGGGTTACACTAGTTACTCGTATGATTATATTCAATTAATTTTTTTTTTTTCAATTACTCCGATAAGCATCTCTCTGCAAAATAGGAATACTAACCATTGCACGCATTGTAATTAATTAACAAAAAACAATAAATATCTTAAACATTCAATACTTTAAAAAGAACAAAAAACACATCAAAGCTCAAATCACCAAAAAAAACAAACAACAACAACGTTTAACAATCCAACAACATTGAAGGCACGTGCTTCTCCAATCAAACAATTATGGATGATCGACGACGTAACGTAACAGATTACCGCAACAAACAAAAATGCGGCAAAATAATAGCAATAGAAAAAACGTCCAACACAAAAACAAAAACTGAAGACGGTAACACCACTTAAAGCTTAAATGTAATGGCAACAACTCATCATGTATTTAGAGTGGTTAGCCAGCCAGTCAGCCAGTCAACCAGTTGAGATAGCCAACCAAGTGAATAAGCTGGGCTAGCTGCTCATCGTTTCAACTAATTACCATTAACTGCACCAAAGTGTTTTTTTTTGTGCCTAATGTCCACATGTGAACAGCAACACCTGCTCTATCTAAAGATTGGAAGATTCATTCAATACTAAGAGAGCTTATCGATGCACAGTGATTTGATTGCAATTTAAAGTGAAATTAAATAAGAAAGAATTACACTGAGCTGAGTTTCGAGGCCGAAATTCATATACCCTCCACTATAATTTGGGAGCCACAGTGTTGCAATGGTTAGCATGTCCAACTTGCATAGAAAGGGTCATGGGTTCAATATCAGTTTGGACGAAATACCAAAAAAGTGTCAGAGATGGATTATCCCCTCTCAGTACTGCTGGTTACGTTTCTGAGTGTTTCAAAGCTTCACCGCAAAGGGAAACGCCATTTATTATTTTTAATACCAATAATTTGTTCAAACATCACAAAAACTTCTTTAGGAATAAACTAATTTGTACTTCAATGTCTTGAATTGGTAATCTAAAGTGGATCGATTCATACTCGCGTGTTGGACATGTCCATGTTAAATTCGCCACTTAAACCCATTGAACGTAATCGGAAGTACACTCAAAAAATGTTAGTGTTAATGTTTTAAATTCTAAATGTGAAATTGATTTTTCATTTCCTTTGAATAAATTTGTACATATTTTAGATTTATGTTTTTTTAGTTTAATCAAATCTGTAAGGGTCAATATCCATAGACATAAATAAATTAATTAATTAAATAAAAACGTTTACTTGGATCAAAAAGACTTTGACCCTCTCTTAAGGATTGTGGCAAAGATGCGGCTTCTTCAAACTACAGTCATTTTTAGCGACTTTAGGATACAGATCTAATTTATCATAGACATAAATAAATAAAATAATTTACCATAGACATAAATAAATAAATTAATTAATTAAAAACGTTTACTTGGATCCAAAGATTTTGACCCTCTCTTAAGGATTGTGGCAAAGATGCGGCTTCTTCTAACTACAGTCATTTTTAGCGACTTTAGGATACAGATCTAATTTATCGAATTTTCATTCTGTTTTCGGATTATGTTAATAAAGCCGTGGTGCAATGGTTAGCATGCCAGCCTTGAATACACAAGGCCGTGGGTTCGATTCCTCCTACGACCAAACACCAAAAAGTTTTTCAGCGGTGGATTATCCCACCTAAGTAATGCTGGTGAAATTTCTGAGGGTTTCAAAAGCTTCTCTGAGTGGTTTCACTGGAACGCCGTTCGGACTCGGCTATAAAAAGGAGGTCCCTTGTCAATGAGCTTAACATGGAATCGGGCAGTGATAAGAGAGAAGTTCACCAATGTGGTATCACAATGGACTGAATAGTCTAAGTGAGCCTGATACATCGGGCTGCCACCTAAACTAACCTAGCCTAACCTAATAAAGCTATTCAAGTACAAACATATGCAAGTTTAAATATTCAAATTATAATGGATACTTCGAAATAAAAAATGTGTACTTAATTCAAAAAAAAAAAAAAACAAACAAACAAATTATAAACCAAAGATGCTAAATCCTCCAAATCAAAATTGAGTCCCTTTATTTTAAAGATTTAATGCACATTAGTTCAAAGACATACGACTTTAACGGTCGTAGTTAATATATAATTTTTTTTAAGCAAAGATTATAAACTTTATTTTAATTAAAATTTCAATTTTTTATAAAAATATTATCCGTAGTATTTTGTAAATAATGAAGCCTAAAACTAAGGTTGCGTAAATAAAATTTTGACAAAGTTTTCAATAGAAACAAAATTTTGACAAAATTTTCTATAGAAATAAAATTTTGACAAAATTTTCTATAGAAATAAAATTTTGACAAAATATTCTATCGAAACAAAATTTTCAAAAAATTTTCTATAAAAATAAAATTTTGACAAGATTTTGTATAGAAATAAAATTTTGACAAAATTTTCTATAGAAATGAAAAATTTTGACAAAATTTTCTATAGAAGTAAAATTTTGACAACATTTGCTATAGAAATAAAATTTTGATAACATTTTCTATAGAAATAAAATTTTGACAAAATTTTCTATAGAAATAAAATTTTGAGAAAACTTTCTATAGATATAAAATTTCGATAAAATTTTCTTTAGAAATAAAATTTTGACAAAATTTTCTTTAGAAACAAAAAATTTGACAGAGTCTCCTATAGATATAAAATTTTGACAAAATTTTCTATAGAAATAAAATTTTCACAAAATTTTCTATAGAAATAAAATTTTGACTAAATTTTCTATAGAAATACAATTTTGACTAATTTTTCTATAGAAACAAAAAAGTTTTACAAAATTTTCTAAGAAATAAAATTTTGACAAAATTTTCTATAGAAACAAACATTTTTGACAAAATTTTCTACAGAAATAAAATTTTAACAAAATTTTCTATAGAAATAAAATTTTAAGAAAATTTTCTATAGAAATAAAATTTTAAGAAAATTTTCTATAGAAATAAAATTTTGACAACATTTTCTATATAAATGACATTTTGACAAAATTTTCTATATAAATGAAATTTTGACTATATTTTCTATAGAAACAAAAAATTTTGACAAAATTTTCTATGGATATAAAGTTTTGACAAAATTTTCTATAGAAATAAAATTTTGAAAAAATTTTCTATAGAAATAAAATTTTGACAAAATTTTCTATGGAAATAAAGTTTTGACAAAATTTACTATAGAAATAAAATTTTGACAAAATTTTCGATAGAAATAAAATTTTGAGAAAATTTTCTATATATATACAATTTCGAGAAAATTTTCTTTAGAAATAAAGTTTTGACAGAATTTTCTTTAGAAATAAAAATGTAGACAGAGTTTTCTATAGATATAAAATTTCGACAAAATTTTCTATAGAAATAACATTGTTACAAAATTTTCTATAGAAATAAAATTTTAACTAAATTTTCTATAGAAATAAAATTTTGACTAATTTTTCTATAGAAACAAAAAATTTTGCCAAAATTTTCTATAGAAATAAAAGTTAGACAACATTTTCTATAGAAATAAAATTTTGACAAAATTTTCTGTAGAAATAAAATTTTGACAAAATGTTCTATAGAAAAGAAATTTTACAACATTTTCTATACAAATGACATTTTGACAAAATTTTCTATAGAAATAAAATTTTGAGTAAATTTTCTACAGATATAAAATTTCGACAAAATTTTCTTTAGAAATAAAGTTTTGACAGAATTTTCTTTAGAAATAAAATTTTGACAGAATTTTCTATAGAAACAAAAATTTTGACAGAGTTTTCTATAGATATAAAATTTTGACAACATTTTCTATAGAAATAAAATTTTGACAAAATTTTCGATATAAATAAAATTTTGAAATAATTTTCTATGGAAATAAAGTTTTGAGAAACTTTTCTATAGAAAAAAATTTTGACTAAATCTTCTATAGGAATAAAATTGTGACTAAATTTTCTATAGAAACAAAATTTTGACAAAATTTTCTATAGAAACAAACATTTTTGATAAAATTTTCTATAGAAATAAAATTTAAAAAAAAAATATTATAGAAATAAAATGTTGACAAAATTTTCTATAGAAATAAAATTTTGACGAAATTTTCTATAGAAATAACATTTTGACAAAATTTTCTATAGAAATAAAATGTTGACAAAATTTTCTATAGAAACAAAAATTTTGACAAAATTTTCTATAGAAACAAAACTTTTGACAGAGTTTTCTATAGATATAAAATTTTGATAAAATTTTCTATAGAAATAAAATTTTGACGAAATTTTCTATAGAAATAACATTTTGACGAAATTTTCTATAGAAATAACATTTTGACAAAATTTTCTATAGAAATAAAATTTTGAAAAAAATCTCTATAGAAATAAAATTTTGACAAAATTTTCTATAGAAATAAAATTTTGACAAAATTTTTTATAGAAATAAAATTTTAAGAAAATTTTCTATAGAAATAAAATTTTAGGAAAATTTTCTATAGAAATAAAATTTTGACATTTTCTATATAAATGACATTTTGACAAAATTTTCTATATAAATGAAATTTTGACTATATTTTCTATAGAAACAAAAAATTTTGACAAAATTTTCTATGGATATAAAGTTTTGACAAAATTTTCTATAGAAATAAAATTTTGAAAAAATTTTCTATAGAAATAAAATTTTGACAAAACTTTCTATGGAAATAAAGTTTTGACAAAATTTTCTATAGAAATAAAATTTTGACAAAATTTTCGATAGAAATAAAATTTTGAGAAAATTTTCTATATATATACAATTTCGAGAAAATTTTCTTTAGAAATAAAGTTTTGACAGAATTTTCTTTAGAAATAAAAATGTAGACAGAGTTTTCTATAGATATAAAATTTTGACAAAATTTTCTTTATAGAAATAACATTGTTACAAAATTTTCTATAGAAATAAAATTTTGACTAAATTTTCTATAGAAATAAAATTTTGACTAATTTTTCTATAGAAACAAAAAATTTTGCCAAAATTTTCTATAGAAATAAAAGTTAGACAACATTTTCTATAGAAATAAAATTTTGACAAAATTTTCTGTAGAAATAAAATTTTGACAAAATGTTCTATAGAAAAAAAATTTTGAGTAAATTTTCTACAGATATAAAATTTCGACAAAATTTTCTTAAGAAATAAAGTTTTGACAGAATTTTCTTTAGAAATAAAATTTTGACAGAATTTTCTATAGAAACAAAAATTTTGACAGAGTTTTCTATAGATATAAAATTTTGACAAAATTTTCTATAGAAATAAAATTTTGACAAAATTTTCGATATAAATAAAATTTTGATAAAATTTTCTATGGAAATAAAGTTTTGAGAAACTTTTCTATAGAAAAAAAATTTTGACTAAATCTTCTATAGGAATAAAATTGTGACTAAATTTTCTATAGAAACAAAATTTTGACAAAATTTTCTATAGAAACAAACATTTTTGATAAAATTTTCTACAGAAATAAAATTTTAAAAAAATTTACTATAGAAATAAAATGTTGACAAAATTTTCTATAGAAATAAAATTTTGACGAAATTTTCTATAGAAATAACATTTTGACAAAATTTTCTATAGAAATAAAATTTTGACAAAATTTTCTATAGAAATAAAATTTTGACAAAATTTTCTATAGAAAAAAAATTTTTACAAAATTTTCTATAGAAATAAAATGTTTACTTATTACTGTGTAAATTACGTATCTTAGATTTAATTTAGATCGCACAATCCTTCATATTAGGTCAACATTTTTTTAGTAAAAGTTTTCATATTCCCTTTGATTCGATCGAATATAGAGATTTGTTCATTTCACTGTGTACTATGTACTACAATGGAAAATTTAGCTTCAACTTTGGAAGCCAACTTTACTCGTTAGATTAATTATAGACCAAAAAACAGACTATTCAATAACTACAGCAAAAACTTAAACCATCGAAGCATATCTGAAAAAACACATCTCATACCAAATAAGTCAGTTTAGGCAAAACTTAAAAATAAATAAAGCATCAGCAAAAAAAAATGCCAATAATATGACGCCTTTACCAACACGGAAAAGTGCAATGATGGCGTTTAAAAATTACATTGCATAATTTCGACATTGTTTTTATTACTTTCAGTTTTTTGTTCACTGAGTTTCTGAAACGAAATATCTTCAAACGAAGACGGGCACACTTTTCGAGATCAATTTTAACTAAAACTTTGGTATTTCTTTTTCTTCTTCTCTTCAATTACAGATGAAGTCGTTGGCCTTAAACTTGTTCCAAAAAATACTTCCACGTTTGATGCTAGCTGTGGTGTTGCTTCTATACGTGGTGGCAGCAACGGGGACAAAGACAACACTGGAAGAGGCCTCGTCATCATTAATGTCTGCAACATCTTCTCCATTACCACAGAGTAGAGGAGTTTCCTCAAGAAGTAGATCCTCTTCTGCTCGAACTACTACTACTACAATGGCTCCTTCCTTGCCAAAGCCACCACAGCAATTGAGACGTCGTGTCGTCAGCACAACAACCTCAAGCAGTAATTCGGCAATGGCAACATCATCATCTGCCTCTACGAAATCGCCTATGGCGGCTACCAACCAAAGGCAACGGCGTGTACAGACATCAAGACAACACGCGGCAGCACCATCATCATCATCAGAAATTATGGCCAGCACTAGCTCGAAGCCGGCAGTCATAAGTAAATCCACCTCCTCCACCTCCTCGAGACTGGCATCAACTAGACTAGCGAGGCATGTGGATGCCACCACTCCACAAACGAAAAACAACGAAAATCAAAATAATGTAAGACAACATCGTAGTTTCCAAACCAATAGTGGCACTCGTCATTCCTATGACGATGTGGAGAAGACTAGATCAAATACTGATGCAGTCATACAAAAACGCCGTTCATATACTCGTGCCACGGTCACAACAGAAGGTACAGCAAGCTCTGCTGAAAGTCCATTACCTAGACATCAGCGTCTTAGAACCACGGGCAATACCAAATCACCTTCAGCACCAGCATCATCATCGTCAGTATCGCTTCTCAATAGTCGACCATCAGATGGTCCTACGACCATTCCAGCAACAACACCATCATCTAAACCGCAGACAGGCGGCAATACGAGCAACATAAAATCGACAAGTCGGCACAATCTGCAGACACCAAAAACGTGAGTTTGTCGTCATTCTGCTAGTTATTGTTGCTGTTGTTATTTTAATTTATAATCTGGACATACCTTTTTTAAAAAAAAAAAAAACTGTGTTCACTTAAACCATATTTGTATCATGACTATGACCATTTTAGACATGTTTAGTGAACGTTTTTAGTGAGTCATAAGGTTATGCGGTCTTTTTTTTTTTTGCCAATAGACCTATACCACATCATTCCAGTGGTCCAGTCATATCTTTGTTAGCCCCCTCAAAAATTCCTTAAGTTCTGTTTTTTTTCGGTTTCCATGAACCGTTTTGACTCAAAGCTGGAAATTTTGATATGACCCTTTTATGGAATGATAAATCGCAGTAATTTTAATTGAAGGAATTTTGAGCTTTGAAAATACTAGGCTAGGAGAGCATTGTAGTAGTGTATCCAATATAAGATACCAATATAATTTTGGAAAAATAAATAAATAAAAATCCTCATTTAATAACTAAGGCAAATTTTCTATTTTTAGGAAATTCTGAGAAATGAATTGTTCGTGGCTAAAATTTTCTATAGCAATACAATTTTGAGAAAATTTTCTATCGAAATAAAATTTTGACAAAATTTTCTATAGCAATAAAATTTTGAGAAAATTTTCCATAGAAATAAAATGTTGACAAAAATTTCTTTAGAAACTTCTATAAAGACCTCAAGCCGTACAAAATTAATAATCAGAATAATCATAGAACAACACTCAAAAATACGTAAATAAGATTTTGAGAAAATTTTCTGTAGAAATAAAATTTTGACAAAATTTTCTATAGAAATAAAATGTTGACAAAATTTTCAGTAGCAATAAAATTTTGACAAAAATTTTTATAGAACTAAAATTTTGACAAAATTTTCAGTAGCAATAAAATTTTGACAAAATTTTCAGTAGCAATAAAATTTTGACAAAATTTTCAGTAGCAATAAAATTTTGACAAAATTTTCAGTAGCAATAAAATTTTGACAAAATTTTTTTATAGAAATAAAATTTTAACAAAATTTTCTATAGTAATAGAAAAAGAAAAATTTCTATAGAAATAAAATTTTGAAAAAATTTTTCTATAAAAGTCAAATTTTGACAAAATTTTCTATAGAAATGAAATTTTGACAAAATTTTCTATAGAAATGAAATTTTGACAAAATCTTCCATAGAAATAAAATTTTGACAAAATCTTCCATAGAAATAAAATTTTGACAAATTTTTCTATAGAAATAAAATTTTGACAAAATTTTCTATAGAAATAAAATTTTGACAAAATTTTCTATAGAAATAAAATGTTGACAAAATTTTCTATAGAAATAAAATTTTGACAAAATTTTCTATGGAAATAAAGTTGTGAGAAAATTTTCTATAAAAATAAAAATTTTAAAAAATTTTCTATAGAAACAAAGTTTTGAGTAGCAATAAAATTTTGACAAAATTTTTTATAGAAATAAAATTTTGACTAAATGTTCTACAAATATAAAATTTTCACAAAATTTTCTATAGAAATAAAATTTTGGCAAAATACAGTTTTAATAAAATTTTGACAACATTTTCTATAGAAATACAATTTTGCCAATATTTTCTATAGAATTCAAATTATGACAATATTTTCTATAGAAATAAAATTTTGACAAAATTTTCAATAGAAATAAAATTTTGAGAAAATTTTTTTTTAGAAATACAATTTTGAGAAAATTTTCTATAGAAATAAATTTTTGACAAAATTTTCTATAGAAATAAAATTTTGACAAAATTGTTTATAGAAATAAAATTTTCACACAATTTTCTATAGAAATAAAATTGTGACAAAATTTTTTATAGAAATAAAATTTTGACAAAATTTTCACTAGAAATAAAATTTTGACAAAATTTTCTATAGAAATAAAATTTTGACAAAATTTTCTATGGAAATAAAGTTTTGAGAAAAATATCTATAGAATTAAAAATTTGAGAAAATTTTCTATAGGAATACAATTTTGAGAAAATTTTCGATAGAAACAAAGTTTTGAGAAAATTTTCTATAGAAACAAAGTTTTGAGAAAATTTTCTATATAAATAAAATTTTGATAAAATTTTCTATATAAATGAAATTTTGAGAAAATTTTCAATAGAAATAAAATTTTGACAAAATTTTCTATAGAAATAAAATTTTGACAAAATTTTCTATAGAAATAAAATTTTGACAAATTCTCTATAGAAATAAAATTTTGACAAAATTTTCTATAGAAATAAAATTTTGACAAAATTTTCTATAGAAATAAAATGTTGACAAAATTTTCTATAGAAATAAAATTTTGACAAAATTTTCTATGGAAATAAAGTTGTGAGAAAATTTTCTATAGAAATAAAATTTTGACAAAATTTTCTATAGAAATAAAATGTTGACAAAATTTTCAGTAGCAATAAAATTTTGACAAAAATTTTTATAGAAATAAAATTTTGACAAAATTTTCAGTAGCAACAAAATTTTGACAAAATTTTCTTATAGAAATAAAATTTTAACAAAATTTTCTATAGTAACAGAAAAAGAAAAATTTCTATAGAAATAAAATTTTGAGAAAATTTTTCTATAAAAGTCAAATTTTGACAAAATCTTCCATAGAAATAAAATTTTGACAAAATTCTCTATAGAAATGAAATTTTTACAAAATTTTCTATATAAATAAAATTTTGACAAAATTTTCTATATAAATAAAATTTATATGGAAAATAAAATTTTTACAAAATTTTCTATAGAAATAAAATTTTTACAAAATTTTCTATAGAAATAAAATTTTTACAAAATTTTCTATAGAAATAAAATTTTGACAAAATTTTCTATAGAAATAAAATTTTAACTAAATTGCCTATAGAAATAAATTTTAACAAAATGTTCTGTAGAAATAAAATTTTGATAAAATTTTCTATAGAAATAAAATTTTGACAACATTTTCTATTGAAACAAAAATTTTGACAAAATTTTCTATAGAAATCAAATTTTGACAAAATTTTCTATAGAAATCAAATTTTGACAAAATTTTCTATGGAAATAAAATTTTGACAAAATTTTTCATATAAATAAAATTTTTACAAAATGATCTATATAAATAAAATTTCCACTAAATTTTCTATACAAATAACATTTTGATACAATTTTCTATAGATATAAAAGTTGACAAAATTTTCCATAGATATAAAATTTTGACAAAATTTTCTATAGAAATAAAATGTTGACAAAATTTTCTATAGAAATAAAATGTTGACAAAATTTTCTATAGAAATAAAATTTTGACAAAATTTTCTATAGAAATAAATTTTTGACAAAATTTTCTATAGAAATTGAATTGTAACTAAATTGCCTATAGAAATAAAATTTTGACAAAATTTTATGTAGAAATAAATTTTAACAAAATGTTCTGTAGAAATAAAATTTTGATAAAATTTTCTATAGAAATAAAATTTTGACAAAATTGTTTATAGAAATAAAATTTTCACATAATTTTCTATAGTAATAGAAAAAGAAAAATTTCTATAGAAATAAAATTTTGAGAAACTTTTTCTATAAAAGTCAAATTTTGACAAAATTTTCTAGAGAAATGAAATTTTGACAAAATCTTCCATAGAAATAAAATTTTGACAAAATTCTCTATAGAAATGAAATTTTTACAAAATTTTCTATATAAATAAAATTTTGACAAAATTTTCTATATAAATAAAATTTTTACAAAATTTTCCATATAAATAAAATTTTTACAAAATTTTCTATAGAAATAAAATTTTTACAAAATTTTCTATAGAAATTAAATTTTGACAAAATTTTCTATAGAAATAAAATTTTAACTAAATTGCCTATAGAAATAAATTTTAACAAAATGTTCTGTAGAAATAAAATTTTGATAAAATTTTCTATAGAAATAAAACTTTCTATAGAAATAAATTTTTGACAAAATTTTCTATACAAGTAACATTTTGACAAATTTGTCTATAGAAATAAAATTTTGACAAAATTGTTTATAGAAATAAAATTTTCACATAATTTTCTATAGAAACAAAGTTTTGAGAAAATTTTCTATAGAAATAAAATTTTGACAAAATTTTCTATGGAAATAAAGTTTTGAGAAAAATATCTATAGAATTAAAAATTTGAGAAAATTTTCTATAGAAATACAATTTTGAGAAAATTTTCGATAGAAACAAAGGTTTGAGAAAATTTTCTATAGAAACAAAGTTTTGAGAAAATTTTCTATATAAATAAAATTTTGATAAAATTTTCTATATAAACGAAATTTTGAGTAAATTTTCTATAGAAATAAAATTTTGACAAAATTTTCTATAGAAATAAAATTTTGACAAAATTCTCTATAGAAATAAAATTTTGACAAAATTTTCTATAGAAATAAAATTTTGACAAAATTTTCTATAGAAATAAAATGTTGACAAAATTTTCTATAGAAATAAAATTTTGACAAAATTTTCTATGGAAATAGAGTTGTGAGAAAATTTTCTATAGAAATAAAAATTTGAAAAAAATTTCTATAGAAATACAATTTTGAGAAAATTTTCTATAGAAACAAAGTTTTGAGTAGCAATAAAATTTTGACAAAATTTTTTATAGAAATAAAATTTTGGCAAAATACAATTTTAATAAAATTTTGACAACATTTTCTATAGAAATAAAATTTTGCCAATATTTTCTATAGAATTCAAATTATGACAATATTTTCTATAGAAATAACATATTTACAAAATTTTCCATAGAAATAAAATTTTGAGAAAATTTTCTTTAGAAATACAATTTTGAGAAAATTTTCTATAGAAACAAAATTTTCACAAATCTTTCTATAGAAGTCATATTTTGACAAAATTTTCTATAGAAATGAAATTTTGACAACATTTTCTATACAAATAAAATTTTTGATAAAATTTTCTATAGAAATAAAATCTTGACAAAATTTGCTATGGAAATAAAATTTTGACAAAATTTTCTAAAGAAATAAAATTTTGACAAAATTTTCCATATAAATAAAATTTTGACAAAATTATGTATATAAATAAAATTTTCACAAAATTTTCTATACAAATAACATTTTGATAAAACTGTCTATAGATATAAAAGTTGGCAAAATTTTCCATAGATATAAAATTTTGACAAAATTTTCTATAGAAACAAAATTTTGACAATATTTTCTGTAGAAATAAAATTTTGAAAAAATTTTCTATGGAAATAAAATTTTGACAAAATTTTCTATATGAATAACATTTTGACAAAATTTTCTATAGAAATAACATTTTGACAAATTTTTCTATATTAATAAAATTTTCTATAAAATAACATTTTGACAAAATTTTCCATAGATTTGAGAAAATTTTGAGAAAATTTTCTATATAAATAAAATTTTGACAAAATTTTCCATATAAATAAAATTTTGACAAAATTATCTATATAAATAAAATTTTCTATACAAATAACATTTTTATAAAAATAGATATAAAAGTTAACAAAATTTTCCATAGATATAAAGTTTTGACAAAATTTTCTATAGAAATACAATTTTGACAATATTTTCTATAGAAATACAATTTTGACAATATTTTCTATGGAAGTAAAATTTTGACAAAATTTTCTATAGAAGTAAAATTTTGACAAAATTTTCTATAGAAATAAAATTTTGACAAAAATTTTTTATTGAAATAAAATTTTCACATAATTTTCTATAGAAACAAAGTTTTGACAAAATGTTCTCAAGAAATAAAATTTTGACAAAATTTTCTATAGAAATAAAATTTTGACAAAATTTTCTATAGAAATTAAATTTTGACAAAATTTTCTATAGAAATAAAATTTTGACAAAATTTTCTATAGAAATAAAATTTTGACAACATTTTCTATAGAAATAAAGTTTTGAGAAAAAATTCGATAGAAATAAAATTTTGAGAAAATTTTCTATAGAAATAAATTTTTGACAAAATTTTCTATAGAAATTGAATTGTAACTAAATTGCCTATAGAAATAAAATTTTGACAAAATTTTATGTAGAAATAAATTTTAACAAAATGTTCTGTAGAAATAAAATTTTGATAAAATTGTCTATAGAAATAAAATTTTGACAACATTTTCTATTGAAACAAAAATTTTGACAAAACTTTCTATAGAAATAAAATTTTGACAAAATTTTCTATAGAAATAAAATTTTGCCAAAATTTTCTATAGGAATAAAATTTTGACAAAATTTTCCTTATAAATAAAATTTTTACTAAATTATCTATATAAATAAAATTTCCACTAAATTTTCTATACAAATAACATTTTGATAAAATTTTCTATAGATATAAAAGTTGACAAAATTTTCTATAGAAATAAAATTTTGACAAAATTTTCTATAGAAATAAATTTTTGACACAATTTTCTATAAAAGTAACATTTTGACAAATTTTTCTATAGAAATAAAATTTTGACAAAATTGTTTATAGAAATAAAATTTTCACATAATTTTCTATAGAAACAAAGTTTTGAGAAAATTTTCTATAGAAATAAAATTTTGACAAAATTTTCTATGGAAATAAAGTTTTGAGAAAAATATCTATAGAATTAAAAATTTGAGAAAATTTTCTATAGAAATACAATTTTGAGAACATTTTCGATAGAAACAAAGTTTTGAGAAAATTTTCTATAGAAACAAAGTTTTGAGAAAATTTTCTATATAAATAAAATTTTGATAAAATTTTCTATATAAATGAAATTTTGAGAAAATGTTCTACAGAAATAAAATTTTGACAAAATTTTCTATAGAAACAAAATTTTGACAAAATTCTCTATATAAATTTGAGAAAATTTTGAGAAAATTTTCTATATAAATAAAATTTTGACAAAATTTTCCATATAAATAAAATTTTGACAAAATTATCTATATAAATAAAATTTTCTATACAAATAACATTTTTATAAAAATTTCTATAGATATAAAAGTTAACAAAATTTTCCATAGATATAAAATTTTGACAAAATTTTCTATATAAATACAATTTTGACAATATTTTCTATAGAAATACAATTTTGACAATATTTCCTATGGAAGTAAAATTTTGACAAAATTTTCTATAGAAGTAAAATTTTGACAAAATTTTCTATAGAAATAAAATTTTTACAAAAATTTTTTATTGAAATAAAATGTTCATATAATTTTCTATAGAAACAAAGTTTTGACAAAATGTTCTCAAGAAATAAAATTTTGACAAAATTGTCTATAGAAATAAAATTTTGGCAAAATTTTCTATAGAAATTAAATTTTGACAAAATTTTCTATAGAAATAAAATTTTGACAACATTTTCTATAGAAATAAAATTTTGACAACATTTTCTATAGAAATAAAGATTTGAGAAAAAAATTCGATAGAAATAAACATTTGAGAAAATTTTCTATAGAAATACAATTTTGAGAAATTTTTCTATAGAAACAAAGTTTTGACAAAATTATCTATGGAAATAAAATGTTGACAAAATTATCTATAGAAATAAAATTTTGGCAAAATTTTCTATAGAAATAAAATTTTGACAAAACTTTCTATAGAAATACAATTACAGCAAAATTTTCTGTAGAAATAAATTTTAACAAAATTTTCTGTAGAAATAAAATTTTGATAAAATATTCTATAGAAATAAATTTTTTTATCTTTTGACTACAAAACATAATCGCTCAAAATGAATCGGATTCATTAAAGTAAAGAATGCGATATTTTTTAAATTTAAACCACAATTGATAATTAAAAGTCTAATTCCTTACAAATTCCTATTCTTTTCAGACCACGCATGATTCAGCGGCTTGTTGCCGGTCATATACAAAATACAGATAGTCGAACTTCTGCGACGTCTCAACAGAATAGAACAGAAGCTCAAGTCGATGATGCCGCATTATTTGGGAAAAATAAATCTGCAATACAAAGCTTTCGAGATGAAAAACTGAATGCCAATATTCGAATTAATGACGAAGGACACATATCACCAACGACCACCACAACAAATGAAGGGAAACAAGCATCTCACATTGGTGATGCCGATTACCATGATGACGATGAAGCTTTATTGGAAGATTCAGGAGATTTAGATAATTGGGATAATGGTATTTTACGCCTAAGTGCTGGAGCTGGTAAAGAGAACAATTTCAAACCCAAGAAAGGTAAAGACGATTCCAAGAAAACGCTGGCTGACCAGGTGAGAGATGGTAAATATGGTCTCATTGAGAAAGAACTATTTCGTCGTCCACCCAAAAGACCTGGGGTTCTTAGCTATTTACCCAACAAAGAGGTACCCGAAGATAATGAACGTAACTATGGTGGTTTAAATGAAGAAGACATATGGTTGGCCGAAGATCATTTGTTAGTCATCAAGGGCGGCAGCCTGAATGAGGATAATGAGGCTGAACCATGGCCGGCCATCGATGATTACAATGCAGCTGGTAGGCAAATCAAAATTCCCGACAACCCCAAAGTCCCGCCACCCTTTCCTGTCCAGCTCGAAGAAAATGGCCCCGTACAGCTTATCGGAAATAATAAACTCACGGTCGTCTATCCGGTCTCTAACGAACCGTTATCGCTTTATACCTCAGGCCCAGAAGCCCACCACACGTCGGCCGAAAGTGAGAGTGACGACGAGAAAAACCTTATTACCAGGCCGGGAAAGATTAAGGGCCTTAAAGAAGACGACGACAAAGATCCGGGCTACAACTATGCGTCACCCTCATTACCATGGTTATCAGCCGCCGCCAACAACCAGACCACGTCTGGCGAAACGCCGACATTGAGGAGACCAGTTAATTTCCCCATCCTAGGTCCGTTCTTATATGGACGCAATGGGTCATTGGATAATGCCACAGATGATTTCGATGAAGATGATCCTTCATTGTATTATCCACCTCCGTACAGTTTTGTCTATAAGAGTAATTATACTAATCCAGTTCCACCAGGGCCTTTAGTACCAGGTATTGTAGTACCACCGCCACCAGATCATTTCGCAAGATTGGAAAAATCGGAAGGCAACAAAGAAAGAAGACCATCGAATGGTGTATCGACTCCAACACGTTATAGAGTGTATAGTACAACATCAACTACACCAAGTCCAGTGATACCTACCAGTACGACGACGACAACTTCGACTAGCACCACCACCACTACGGAATCACCATTTAGGCATACGATAACAAAGATTTCCGAATATACTCCCAAGGTTATCAATATTGCCACACCATCACCAAGACCTGTTTATAGTCCCACTGTGTCACCAGGACGACTACAGCCGCCTACACCATCACCAAGCCCATCGCCACCATCATTGAATGCCGGAATTAAACCTGTTCCAGTTCCAGTGGCAGTGCCCATACCTATTTACTCGGCCAATGTGGAACCGGGAACCATATCATTTGTTCCCACTACACCATCAACCCAAATCGAGACCTTCTCCAAAACCAATCCCATCTACTATGAATACTTTGAGGCCAAACGTCAACCGGGAAGCTCTCACATTATTGATGAGTTCCTATCGAGTACCGTCAAACCTTCATATCCCACACCGACAGCGAAGCCGATTAAATTGTACAACACCAGTAAACGACCCTACAAGAATCGTAATTACCTACAACCCTTGGCTCCCAATCATCGTTATGTGGATGACAATATTGTGGTTATTACGCCCAAACCCGAAGTACGTCTGAAACAAAGACCCTACTATAAACAGCGTCCCCTGCATAATTTCGACCAAGATGTCCTTAACATTAGGGAGAGTCTACGGTACTATCAAAATCAGGAATTGCGTGACAATAACATACCCAGGACGCCAAAAGCTAAACCTGTTTTTGATTACAACTATGACTCGACGAAATCAGTTGATAACGAAGCTATTCGCAATACATTCCAACCTCCATTGGAATTTGATGTGGAACCTTTCCAACCCATGGTTACCTATAGTCCCAGTGCAAGTGATGAAGATTCTTTTAAGGCAGTAAGCGTTGATAAAGTCGATAAGACCTCGTCTTCTCTTCTACAACCCCAAGGTCGTGAGGATGCCGAAGAGCAATATGGACAAAAACCAAAATATGTTAGTACCACAACTCTGGTACCTGTCCAACAGCCAGAACGTTCCAAGAAAATTCGGGTAGGAGCCAAGCATTTGCAGCAACCTCAGCAATTGCATATTCAGCAATATCAACAACAGAGACAACAACAATATTCGCAGCAACAATATCAACAACAGCAGCAATATCAGCAACAGCAACATCAGGAATATACACGTTGGGTGGCTATCAATAAGCAAGAATATTCGGGACCATATACTCCACCAGGTACACCACCGCCTCCGCGACAACAAAATCGTGATTATCCCGGTTATTATTATGGTCCAAGTCGACAAAATAATCGCTTCTATGAGGAACCATTTCAAAATGCTCCCAATCGTAAGATTGTCAACTATCGTCCAGCCCAACCTAATCAGAATCCAATTCAACAACAACAACAATTACCACCACAACCTTTATGGAGTTTGGAAAATGATACTTATGTCAATTATGCTCCCAATAGACCTCCCTTGAATCCCGATGCAGAGTTTATAAATCCGTATCAAACAATACCAGTGAATACCTATCAACAACAGCCTCAAAGGCTTAGCAATTATCAGCAACAGATGCAAGTTCAGCAAGAATTGGGACCACCACCACCACCTCCACCACCGGCGCTTTCCCATCAATCCCAATATTATGCACCACCTCAGCGAATACCTACTCGTCAATATACACCACAATCTGGACCCGGACCAGGTCCAGTTTCATTACATCGTGATATTCTGGTGAATTATCGTCAACCCTTGCCTCCCATTAATCCGGATAGTGAGTTTATATCTCATCCTCAGGTGGTGCGTAATCAAGGTCTGAATCAATATTATCGAAACGCCAATGCCTATCGCCAGCCTGTGCCAAATCTTAATATTGAAGGAGAGGCTGATGTTTATTTTCTAACACCGAAATTTCGACGAGCCAATAATCTCAATAATAATCCCAGTAATAATAGAAATTCACCTCAGCCCCAACAACAGGGTAACAATGGAAAATAGTAGGGGTACCACATTATTAGAAATTGAATCGAGTTTTTATGTTTATACTCACACATAGGGGACATAACCTAGGGGGAGGCCGAACAAAAAATCTTTTTTATATTTTTCTTTTGAAATTCTGCTTTTTGAAAGTTCTGCTTTCGGGTTTGGTCTTTGTGGCATATTCATATAAATAGGTTTTCTAAATCTCTCCAATACAATTTAATTATTCGGTGTAGCTTTTAACATGAACGTTGCAAGTTGTGATAGCATTGCTGTGGTCTCTTTTGAAGAATTTAACTGGAATTTATCGGATGGACTCTTTATACTATAATCCTTTACACAAACAAATAATTTCTAACTTAAATAACGGCTATTCTCTTGATTCTGGCATGAACTAAACTTAACAAAAATATGTCATTACAACCCCTAAGATATAATAAGAAAATATTGTTATAGTCTCCAAAATCGACTGATCCATATTTGTTTTTCTTTTAGCAAAGCGAGTGAATCGACTAATCGGCTTTCTATGAAAACCAAAATCATCTTTAAAGGAAAAGTCGAATTGGTATGAAAATTCACCAATTCAGTAACCTCAAGTTTGTAAAAGTTGACATATCGACTTTGCCAAGTTTGGAAAAATCGAAATTTCAAAAGTCGATTTTTCAAAATATTTAAAGACTCGAAGATTCGACTTTTTTTATTCTTATTACCATCCCTAACTTATTACCATCCCTAACTTAATTAATGAATAAAAAGGATAATTGAGCTTAACATGGAATCGGGCAGCACTCAGTGATAGGAGAGAAGTTCAACAATCTGGTATCACAATGGACTGAATAGTCTAAGTGAACCTGATACATCGGGCTGCCACCTAACCTAACCTAACCTAACTTAATAACCTTAAATAAATTAGGTTTGAATGAAGTTGGTTTAATATCTTTCTGAATAGGGATATAAAAATCGTAAATCGACTTATCGATTTTTTGTCAAACAAAAATTTTTAAAACTCAAAGTCGACTTTTTGTTCCGCTTAAAATCGAATTGTCGATTTTTAAAATCTACTAATCGAATTTTTATGTTGGTCAAACTCGACTAGTCGACTTTTTATAGTGACCATAATCGTCTTATCGGTCTTTCCCCCATTTTCATGAAGTTCCGTTAGTGTTCCGTTAACTAACGAACTTTTAAATCGTATTATGGACATAGCTGTCATCTTGTCTATATATTCCATATACCAGTTAGGAACTTAACTGCCAAAATTTTTTCAGTTAACCTTAACCGGAGAGAAGATATTTGCAATTTACTTTCCGTTAACTGGAAGTTAAAGCTAAACGGAGCTACATGAAAATGGCCGTTTAGGGAAAATGTCTGAATCTCGGATTAAATTCTGAAGGGGAATGTGATTTACTTTTATGCTGAAAATTAATCAAAAATCGAAAGCCCAAATAATCGCAAAAATCGATTTCTTAAAATGTTTAAAAATCGTATGTTCTAAAAGTGCAATTATCCAAAATCGAAAGTCGATTTTTTGAAATTTTTTAAAAATCGATTTTCAAATTTTGGAAAAAGTCGACCATTAATGTCAACCTTAAATAAAATATATTTGAAAAAAAAATGGTTTAATGTCTTTCTAAGTAAATATATAAAAGTGGAAAATCGAGTTTGGGACTAATCGACCATTTTGACACAGAAATATCGAAATCGACTATTTTAATCCTCAAAATCAACTGATTGACTTTTTAACATTTTGAAAATCAGGCCAAATCAACTAATTGGCTTTTTATATTGACTAAATTTGACTAATTGGCTTTTTATAGAGACCAAAATCGATCGATAATAGAATATCGGAAACACAAATTGATTTCCTAAGGGGAATTTGCCTTTTTATGCAAAAAATCAAGCAAATAATCGAAAGTTGCGACGTCAAAAGTCAATTTTTTAATAATTGCAAATCGACTGCAATTTTCGAATAATCGACTTTTCCAAATTTGCAAAAAAAAAAAAAAAAAGAAACTTCGGATTTTGCAAAAAGTCGATATGTCTAAAGTTGACTTTTTTCATACTGTATTGACTTTCTCAGTATTGAAACAAAAGTAAGGAAATCAAAAAGTTGAAGTCTACAGTGTGTAATGCACCAAACCGAGTAACCCTGATGTGATGTTGGTCAAAATCGACTAACCTGAAATTCGCATTAAATTCTAAAGAAGCAAATAATCGACTTTTGATGTTAGTCAAAATAGACTAATTGACTTCTTAAGTCACCAAATTCGATTATAGGAAAGAAAACGTCGGAAACTCGAACTAAATTCTAAAGGCGAATTTGAGTTCTTATTTATGCTGGAAATTAACCAAACATTCGATTGTCGAAAAGTCGACTTTTTAAAATGTATCGAGTTTTTTTAATTTTGGAGAAAATCGACCTTTCCAAAATCGAACAGCCGACTAATAGACTTTTTTTCAAAATCGACTTTTCAATAATAAATCGAATTTTTAAAAATTCGAATAATTGGAAAATCTACCTTTTCAAAGTCGAATAGCCGACTAATCGAATTTTCAATGATCACCAAACGAATCGAGTGGAATAATCGAATTTTTAAAAAGTCGAAAAATCGAATTTTGTAATTTTGGAAAAATGGAAAAATGGATAATCGATCTTTCCAAAATCGAATAGACGACTAATAGACTTCTTTGTCAAAATGGTCAAAATCGACTTTTCAATAATAAATCGAATAATCGGAAAATCGACCTCTCCATAGTCGAATAGACGACTAATTGACTTTTTTGTCAAAATCGACAATTCAACAATCGCAAATCGAAACGAGTGGAATAATCTGAATTTTTTAAACGTCGAAAATCGAGTTTTCTAATTTTAGAAAAGTCGGATAATCGACCTTTTCAAAGTCTTTTAGCCAATTAACCGAAATTTTTTGTCAAAATTAACTTTTCAATAATAAATCGAATTTTTAAAAATTCGATTAATTGGAAAATCGATCTTTCCAAAGTCGAAGAGCCAACTAATCGATTTTTCAATGATCACCAAACGAATGGAGTGGAATAATCGAATTTTTAAAAAGTCGAAAAATCGAATTTTGTAATTTTGGAAAAATGGATAATCGATCTTTCCAAAATCGAATAGACGACTTCTTTGTCAAAACGATCGAAATCGACTTTTCAATAATAAATCGAATAATTGGAAAATCGATCTTTCCAAAGTCGAATATCCGACTAATTGACTTTTTTTGTCAAAATCGACTATTCAACAATCGCAAATCGAATCGAGTGGAATAATCGGAATTTTTTAAACGTCGAAAATCGAGTTTTCTAATTTTGGAAATGTCGTATAATCGACCTTTTCAAAGTCGAATGGCCGATTAATCGACATTTTTTGTCAAAATTGACTTTTCAATAATAAATGGAATTTTTAAAAATTCGAATGGTTGGAAAATTGACCTTTCTAAAGTCGAATAGTCGACTAATCGAATTTTCAATGATCACCAAACGAATCGAGTGGAATAATCGAATTTTTAAAAAGTTGAAAATTCGAGTTTTATAATTTTGAAAAGTCGGAAAATTAACCATTCCAAAATCGAATAGTCGACTATTCGATTTTTTTGTCAAAAAGGCCAAAATCAAATAATCGGAAAATCGACCTTTCCAAAGTCGAATAGACTAATAGACTTTTTTTGTCAAAATCTTTTCAATAATCGCAAACCGAGTGGAATAATCGTATTTTTGAAACGTCGAAAATCGAGTTTTCTAATTTTGGAAAAGTCGGATAATCGATTTTTTCCAAGTCGAATAGCCGATTAATCGACATTTTTGTCAAAATTGACTTTTCAATAATAAATCGAATTTTTAAAAATTCGAATAATTGGAAAATCGACCTTCCAAAGTCGAATAGCAGACTAATCGAATTTTCAATGATCACCAAACGAATCGAGTGGAATAATCGAATTTTTACAAAGTCGAAAATTTGAGTTTTTTAATTTTGGAAAAGTCGGAAAATTAACCATTCCAAAATCGAATAGTCGACGTTTTTGTCAAAAAGGCCAAAATCGAATAATCGGAAAATCGACCTCTCTAAAGTCGAACAGCCGACTAATAGACTTTTTTGTCAAAATTGACTTTTCAATAATCGCAAATCGAGTGGAATAATCGAATTTTTAAAACGTCGAAAATCGAGCTTTATAGTTTTGGAAAAGTCGGATAATCGACCTTTCCAAAGTCGAATTTTCAATGATCACCAATCGACTTTTTAATTATCACCAATCGAATCGAGTGGAATAATAAAATTTTTAAAAAGTCGAAAATTCTTTTTTTTTTGTAATTTTTGAAATAGTCGGAAAATTGACCTTTCCGAAATCGAATAGTCGACTATTCGACTTTTTTGTCAAAATCGACTTTTCAATATTTAATCAAATTTCTAAAAATTCGATTACTCTATAATAATAATAATTTTCTAAAAGTCGAATTTCCCCTAAGAAGAACAATCCTCAATAAAATGTGTTTGAACGGAATGATTAAATGACTTTATCGGTGGTGAAACAAAAGTAAAAATTAGACTTTTTGCAAAAAAAACAAGACGAAAAGTTGAAGTCGACTTTTTGTAATGCTCAATATGTTGCGATGTTGGTCAAAATCAAAAGACCAAAAACGACCATTCGGACTTTAAGGAAAAAGTCAGAAAGTCGAATTAAATTTTTAAAAGGAATGCGGACTCTTTCCTGCAAAAATTCGAATAATCGTTTTTTGATGTTGTCTTCGTTGTGACCAAAATTGGTTAATAGGACTTTAATGAAAATGTCAGATTTTCTCATTTATTTCTAAACTGGAATAAAAGCTCGTTTTGTGCTGAAAATTCACCAAAAATTTCCAGCACCAAAAGTCGATCTTTCAATAATCGCAAAATCCAATGGTCGAACTTTCTATAATCACCAAAAATGGAAAGACCGGGTTAACTTTCGACTTTTCCGTAAAATTAAAAAAAAAAAAAAAAAAAACAGAAAACGAAAAATCGTTTTTTTTTAATTTGAAACACTCGACTTTTGTAAGAGTCGTTTAGTTGATTTTGAAATTGTGAAAAAATCAAAACATCAACATTTCTAAAAATTTTAAAAAACCGACCTTTTATTACATTCCCTATTTCCGAATTGAATGAAACGTGTCCGTCCGTCTGTCCTGAAGATTTGGAAGATAATTTTTAAACCAATTCATTTATTACAAGGTAATGTTCTAATCCCAACGTGAATTGAATTCGAAGGTAGGCCACATTCCGGTTAATATTATAATACCTACGTAAAAAATTGTTTTTTATGGGTATTATAATAAAAAAATTTAATTTTTGTTTTAAACAAAAACCTCGAAAATAAAATCGTGGGCGATATTCGATTGTTTAAAATTTCGTTTGTGAGGAGTTATTTTTTTCCTTCGCGTGAAATTTATAAACAAACCTTAAATGTTTTCCTTATAAATACATTTGACACTTTTTTTACTACTTCACATAGATTATCAATCTAAAAAAATAAACTATTTTCTATATACAATAGACGTTATTATGTTCACTTACATTCTTTTTTTATAGTCTAATTTTATACTTTTACTTTCTTGTTTTCTATAATCTTATTGTATAATCTCTTTTTTAAATATTTTTACTATACCACCTTAATTTAAATAAATAATTTTTAAATATTTATTTATTTAAAAATTTCATTACCGAGCATAATATTTTTATGTATTTCGCCTTTTTCTTTTCATTACACATTTTCTTAAAATAATTAAAAATATAAATGAAAACAAACATTCATTCCGGTTAAGCCTCGACAAAATGCATCAATTCTCTAAAATAAATTATTTTATCACAATAACCGGAAAATTTTTCAATGCGAAAAACGAACATAGTACCGACCTTAATATGAAATTCTCATTAATTTTCATGCCAACACACGAATGTAGATATTGATCTCTAGATGGATTCAACTTAGGCTGCACAAAAAAAAGTTTTTTTTACAAAAAAAGGTAAACAATTTAAATATGGTGAGAAATTATAGTAGTTATAAAAAATTTTATATATAATTTCTTAAAAACAAAAAAAAAAACAAAAACGAAATATTATTTTCTTCATCACATTCTTTTTCTTCTACAACTCTCCTTACTTATATTTTTTAATATCATAGATTTTTGTATGTCTGAACCTATTCTTTTCTGGTATTAAATAATTATAAAAAAAATATTTAAAAAACTGAAAACCTTAGATAATAAACAGTTGTTTTAAATCCTTTCATATTAATACAATTAATTAAAAATATCGTGCAACTATATGTAAAACTGGTCAAGCTAAGTAAAATAATAATAATAATTATAAAATTTCTGTACATAGCTTATAACTAATAGTATTAATTTTTTTATATATGATTCACTTTAATTTAAATTTCTTTCTTTATGTTTTTTCACTATCATTAATAAAAAGCCATAACTTTTAAGATCTATCATAAGCTATAAAATATATACACAAGAAATAATATATTGGATTTTATTGTAAAAAAAAAAATTGTTTTGTTTATAATGAGAAGCTAATAAATATTTAATAAATTATTAAAAAAAATATTTATATTTATCTTTGAATATAGTTTTATTTGTGACTGGCATGCAGGTAAGTTAAAGGGTGATGTTTTAAAAGCTTTAAAAAATGTGCAACTTATGAAATCATTTCCGGATTGCGTAAAAAGTTCTCCAAACTCTGTCATACACAATCGAATTACTTGAGTTATTTATTAACTTATCTTTTAAAAGTTAGTTATATGGAGTTTATGTAATGGTGTTTTCTTTTCTCGAAAACAAATACCTTCATTTTGTCTCTACAAAATGTACATTTTTAAAATGATATCAGCAACCTAAAACAATCCAATTTTTCTTTTAGCGGACAGAAAAGAATTAAAAGGAGCCAACTGGGCGAAAACTCAATGAACTAAAAAAATATTAAAATAAAAGTAGTTGTTCTCGATTTTTGTGACCTATATTTCGTTGGGTATTTCGGCCATATTAGCCCAAATAGAAGAACATTTTGACCAAATTTGCTCTCTGTGAAAATTTTCAAAATATGAATATGTCATATGAATCTAAATCGGGCGAAAGGTATATTGAAGCTATATCCCCTGCGTAAAACGTAAGTAAGTTAATCGGAGTAAAACTAACACATGTGGTCAATGAGTGTTAATCGAGCGAAAGATGTATGTAAAGGCTATATCAAATTCTGAACGGATTTCAACCAAATTGGGCACACTTTCCGACCACGGATGCCACAGTTGCTAGATTTTTTACTGTTTGGCAGATTGCTAGAATTCTTCATGTTTTGCTAGAGTTTGTAAAATATTCCTCTCCAACTGTGAAATGTATTTCATAAACTTTGTATTTTCTACAGAAATAAAATTTTGATAAAATTCTCTAAAGAAATAAAATTAAAAAAAAAAAATTCTATAGAAAAAAATTTTGACAAAATTTTCTATAGAAATAAAATTTTGACAACAATTTCTATAGGTATAAAATTTTGACAAAATTTAATATAGATATAAAATTTTGACAAAAAAAATAATATAGATATAAAATTTTGACAAAATTTTATATAGAAAAAATGTTGACACAATTTTCTACAGAAATAAAATTTTGATAAAATTCTCTAAAGAAATAAAATTTTGATAAAATTTTGAAAAAATTTCTGTAATAAAAAAATTTGACAAAATTTTCTATAGAAATAAAATTTTGACAACATTTTCTATAGATATAAAATTTTGAAAAAATTTTCTATAGAAATAAAAATTTGAGAAAATTTTCTACAGAAATAAAAATTTGACAAAATTTTCTATAGAAATTTTAACAAAATTTTCTACAGAAATAAAAATTTAACAAAATTTTCTATAGAAATAAAAATTTGACAAAATTTTCTATAGAAATGAAATTTGTCGAAATTTTCTATAGAAATAAAATTTGACGAAGTTTTCTATAGAATTAAAATTTTGAAAAATATTTTAATGGAAATAACATTTTGACAAAATTTTTCTATGGCAATAAAATGTTAACAAAATTTTCTATAGAAATAAAAGTTTGATAACATTCTTTAAAGAAATAAAATTTTGAAAAAAATTTCCTTAGACAAAAATTTTGACAAAATTTTCAATAGAAATAAAATTTTGACAACATTTGCTAAAGGTATAAAATTTTGACAAAATTTACTATAGATATAAAATTTTGACAAAATTTTCTATAGATATAAAATTTTGACATTTTTTATGGGTATACAATTTTGACACAATTTATACAGATACAAAAGTTTGACAAAATTTACTATAGATATAAAATTTTGACAACATTTTCTATAGAAATAAAAATTTGACAAAATTTTCTATAGAAATAAAATTTTGAGAAAATTTTCTAAAGAAATAAAATTTTGATAAAATTTTCTAAAGAAATAAAATTTTGACAAAATTTTCTATAGATATAAAATTTTGACAAAATTTTCTATAGAAATCAAATATTGACAAAATTTTCTATAGAAATAAAATGTTGACAAAATTTTCTACAGAAAAAAAATTGACAAAATTTTCAATAGAAATAAAATGTTGACCAAATTTTCTTTATAAAAAAATTTTGGACAAAATTTTCTATAGAAATAAAATTTTGATAAAATTTCTACAGAAATAAAATTTTGAGAAAATTTTCTACAGAAATAAAAATTTGACAAAATTTTCTATAGAAATAAAATTTTGACAAAATTATCTACAGAAATAAAAATTTAACAAAATTTTCTACAGAAATAAAAATTTGACAAAATTTTCTATAGAAATGAAATTTGTCGAAATTTTCTATAGAAATAAAATTTGATGAAGTTTTCTATAGAAATAAAATTTTGAAAAATATTTTAATGGAAATAACATTTTGACAAAATTTGTCTATGGCAATAAAATTTTAACAAAATTTTCTATAGAAATAAAAGTTTGATAACATTCTCTAAAGAAATAAAATTTTGAAAAAAATTTCTATAGAAAAAAAATTTTGACAAAATTTCAATAGAAATAAAATTTTGACAAAATTTACTATCGATATAAAATTTTGACAAAATTTTCTATAGATATAAAATTTTGACAACATTTTTTATAGGTATACAATTTTGACACAATTTATACAGATACAAAAGTTTAACAAAATTTACTATAGATATAAAATTTTGACAACATTTTCTATAGAAATAAAATTTTGACAAAATTTTCTATAGAAATAAAATTTTGATAAAATTTTCTAAAGAAATAAAATTTTGATAAAATTTTCTAAAGACATTTTGACATTGATTGACAAAATTTTCTATAGAAAAAAATTGCTAATTAAAATATTAAAAGTGGTTAAAATTTGGTAGATTAGTTTTGGCTCGAATGCCAACCGTTTTTACAACATTATGTTATCAATTATATGTTACTCCTTGTGCAAAATTTAATGGAAATCATAGTGAAACTCTGGCTTCTGGGGTCATATAAATGAATATCAGGCGAAAGATATATTTGGGAGTTACATATATCCAACTCTAACAAAAACTACGACCTAGACTTTGATCATATAAATGTGTTCAAAGACGGACGGACATTGCTAGATCGATTCAGGGACCAACCCTGAGCACTATTTTCGAAGGCACCATGTGTCTATCACTTCTCCTTCTGGGTGTTGCAGACATATGTTCTAACTTATAAAAAGGCAGATTACCAAAGTGCCTAAGGCTTCTTAGCGGAGAATGAAGCCGCCGATTATAGCCGCCACCGACCATTTTTTACCAGTCAACGCCGCCGCCGAATGTGTCGACTCATATCCACTCAAAATTAGCCGACCAATTAATCAAGGTTAGGTTAGGTTAGGTGGCAGCCCGATGTATCAGACTCGGTTAGACTATTCAGTCCATTGTGATACCACATTGGTGAACATCTCTCTTATCACTGAGTGCTGGCCGATTCCATGTTAAGCTCAATGACAAGGGACCTCCTTTTTATAGCCGAGTCCGAACGGCGTTCCAGTGAAACCACTTAGAGAAGCTTTTGAAACCCTCAGAAATTTCACCAGCATTACTGAGGTGGGATAATCCACCGCTGAAAAACATTTTGGTGTTCGGTCGAAGCAGGAATCGAACCCACGACCTTGTGTATGCAAGGCGGGCATGCTAACCATTGCACCACGGTGGCTCCCAATCAATTAATCAAAAATATTGATTACAATTAGAAAAATGTGTCAATAATTGTTGTATTTTTCACCAAAATTGTGAACCTTCCACCCACAATAAATCAATATCAAGCTGCTATAATCATTTTGCCAAAATTTAGCTCAGAAAATTTGAATGAAATTTAAACTTGATTGTAGGATTGGTTGTACAACAAATCCCGTTACCATTCGGATAACTTCAAATTGATTTTATAATTGATAATTGTTTGCCGCCGAATAGTTAAGTTTACATCTGCTTAGCCGTCAAGTTGCCGGAGGCAAAAAATTGGTGTCAGCCGCAGCCGACAAAAATGGGTCGGCTTCATTCTCTGCTCCTTAGTTCTTCATTGGTTTGTATAGAGAATTATTTAAATAATTATGAAGCGATATGGTTGTTAGAATGGATGAAATTTGCTATTCCGAGAGGTTTCAGAAGTCAAATTTGGGGGTCGATTTATATGGGGGTTAAACCTAAAAGTGGTCCAATTGCAATACGTTAATAACAACTACTTGTACAAACTTTAAGTCAATATCTTGTTTCGGTTGGAAGTTAGCGTGATTTTAACAGACGGACATCGCTAGACCGACTCAGAATTTTACCACGGCCTAGGGGTCTGATATTTCGATGTGTTACGAACGGAATGACAAAGTTAGTATATCCCCGATTCTATGGAGGATGGTATGCAAGACGCAATTAAATATGACTAAATTTGTTTAATATTTATCATCCTAAAAGTATGCTACATGAAAAGCCTGCTGTTGCAATTCTGGTTTGTGACTAGAATGTCAATATCTAGTTACTACTAGATGGCACTAAAGTGCAATTGTATACTGTTGTATGTATTTTTGAATTAATCTATGTGAAGATAGATGTCACCAAAAGGCATGTCATTAATGTCAATCGGAATATACATGTCATAAGTTCAGCATTCTCAATACATAAACAACTTTTGTTATTGATCGGTTTATATAAAGCATTTAATGTATAATTATTAACTTATATAGACCAATTTGTGCATATAAGTTAGAAAATCGTACACAGAATTTTAACCGGGTCGAATGAAATTTGTTGCGGCATGAAGATTAAGAAGTCAAATCTTACAATTGTATTCCAAATTTTGAGATTCATTAAATTAACGAAAATTTTCCGACATTTTTGGATTTTTAATTACCATATACGAAATGCATCTTTCTCGAAAAGAAAAAAATGAATTAAAAACAAGTATATGCAGCACTAAGTTCGGCCGGGCCGAATCTTAAATACCCACCACCATGAATCAAATATTAGGGTTTCCTTTGAAATTTCAGGAGGGCTTGAGGACTTGAGGACACTTCCCGAAGATAAATTTAAAGATTTCACCTATGAGGACTATATCAGATTCTGGATTTATAAGAACCATTTTTGTTTGAGCTTTAGAGGAATCATTAACATCTCTGGAAATTTTACATTGAGTTTCAAGCAAATTTCATGATCAGTGCGCCTTCTACACCCTCAAGAAGTAAAGTCGGTCTATATGGAGGCATTACCAAATGGACCGATAAAAACTTAATCCGATACACGTTTTTGTGAGCCTAAAATACCAGAATATTTACATTTTCAGGCAAATCAGATAAAAACTACGGTTTCTAGAAACCAAGGAGTTAAATCGGGAGATCGTTCTTATGGGTGCTATACTAAAATATGGGCCGATACTCACCGTTTCCGGCACACCTCTTTATGACCCGAAAATACCTCTAGATTTCCAATTTCAGGCAAAAAGGATAAAAACTTCGGATTCTAGAAGCCCAAGAAGTAAAATCGGGAAATCGGTCTATATGGGGGCTATACAAAAATATGGACCGATACTCATCATTTTCGGCACATCCCTTTATGGTCCTAAAATACCTCTAGATTTCCAATTTCAGACAAATTGGATAAAAACTACGGTTTCTATAAGCCCAAGACCCCGAATCGGGAGGTCGTTTTATATGGGGACCATACCAAAACATGGACCGATACTCACAATTTTTTGCACACGTATTTGTGGTCCTACAATACCTCTAGATTTCCAATTTTAGGTAAATTGAATAAAAACTGCGGTTTCTATAAGCCCAAGAAGTAAAATCGGGAGATCGTCTATATGGGGGCTATACCAAAACATAGACCGATACTCACCATTTTTGGCACACCTCTTTATGGTCATAAAATACCTCTAGATTTTAAGGCAAATTGGATAAAAACTACAATTTCTATAAGCCCAAGACCCCAAATCGGGAGGTCGGTTTATATGGGGACTATATCAAAACCTGGACCGATATAGCCCATCTTCGAACTTGACCTGCCTGCAGACAAAAGACGAGTTTGTGCAAAATTTCAGCACGATTGCTTCATTATTGAAGACTGTAGCGTGATTACAACAGACAGACAGACGGACATCGTTATATCGTCTTAGAATTTCTCCCTGATCAAGAATATATATACTTCATATAGTCGGAAATCTATATTTCGATGTGTTACAAACGGAATGACAAACTTATTATACCCCCGTCACCATTCTATGGTGGTGGGTATAAAAAAGTGTTGTTCCACCAAGACAACGCACCGTGCCACAAGTCATTGAGAACAATGGCAAAAATTCATCAATTGGGCTTCGAATTGCTTCCCCATCCACCGTATTCTCCAGATCTGGCCCCCAGCGACTTTTTCTTGTTCTAAGACCTCAAAAGGATGCTCGCAGTGAAAAAATTTGGCTGCAATGAAGAGGTGATCGCCGAAACTGAGGCCAACCGAGGCAAAACCGAAGGAGTACTCTTGTATCGCTCTTGAAGGGAACTATGTTGAATAATAAAAACGAATTTTGACAAAACAATGTGTTTTTCTTTGTTAGACCCGGGGACTTATCAGCCAATCTGTTATATCGTGAGAGGTTTAACTTTTTGCACTTTTGCGTGAAGCCTTAATCACAGAATAGCTAAAATTATATTCAACATCCTGGCAACAACCTAAATTACAAAAGGACATGCGCTTTTAATGGTAAGTGAATACAAATTTTAGACTGGCAACACTGTTACCGCTCTCTGACTATGAATTTATACATTGTCTTCCCGTCATACACACACAAGTCTTTCCTATCTCGCGCTCAGTATATTTCTATTAAACTAACGGTATGTTCACAGGATTATTAATTGTTTTAAGCTTTGAGGTGGAGTCGGAAAATTAAGTGAGTGACTGGAGTGTGTCTACCATACAAATATTTTTTTCCCAAAGGCATACAATCAATTTCTTTTTAATTGGTCACATTAAAAAAAAAAAAAAAAAACAGGATACTAAAAAAATATCACATAAAACGAAGAAATATGCAAAGTGAAAATTTTGAGAAAACAGAAAATGTATTTGTGTGTGTGTGTGTCAAGTGAAAGTTTGTTCGTATGGCTGGTCGTTTGGTCCCATGGGTTTGGTTGTATGTGCAATGTCTGTGTAACTATGGGTAAAATTAAAACAAATGAGAACACCATCAATAACGCCAACACACCAACATACTATCGTTGAATAATGTGAATACCTATACACGAAAGCATATATCCACACATACATACAGGCTCTTGTCGACATCTACACAAACCTACATATGTAGCCAGCCACTTGCACGACAATGATTGCAGGCCGTAACATTTACGAGAGGTTATAAATAATCGAGACACTCAATACTCAATGCTCAAATGTCCTTTAGAGCGTATCCAACCGAGAGACATACAGAGAGCAAGAGGGAGAGAGTGAGAGAATACTAACCAAGAAATGAACTAAAAAAGAAAATATCCAAATCAATTCGATTCCATCGAGAGTATATGAAACAAGTGAAAACACAAGGAGTAGCGAAAAAAAAAATTAAGTACTAATAAAAATTAAGAAAAAAAAACAAATTTAAGGAAAATTTGTATTTATAATTTCTCCACAACCAATCAGCAAATGTCTACATCTAAGAATTTTTGCAAATGGCATCAAGAATTTAATTCAATTATCCTGTTTGCTTTGAAGGTGTAACCACAGGTTACGCTAGTTAATGTGAGGGGGAATGTGTGGTAGAACACTCACACTCAAATAAGGTGTGTTGCTCTTTAAAACGGAAATTTAGCAAAGAAATTGGCCACGGGCTTGTGAAACACAATAAAAAAGGGGGACCTTTGTTAGTTGGTGCGTATTCTTAACGGTATTTGCCTGTGAAACGAGTGCGAATTTATGTTTACATGTGTGGATGTGTGTGTGTGCGTATGTGTTTGTATAAACTATGACTCAAATATGTTGGATTTTTACCTTACTCCGTGACATAGCAATGGTCTGCTAACAATCATTTGTGCTAGTTTGAAGTGGGGTAGGCGCTAAAGGGAATTAGCCAATGACATACTCTCTCTTTCATATAGTGATATATGTATGTATATGTGTGTGTTGTGTTGTAATAACATCCAGCCAGCCATACGAAAAAGGTTTTGAATTTGACTGAGAAGGTGAGAAAAGGCAGACATAAAACAAATTTCCAACAATTTATAACCCGTCCTGGGGGAAACAAAAATTCCAACAAATTTGTCTTTATTAAAAATCAATAAATTTATAGGGATACACCGCCTCCATCATCATTACCATCGTAACATAAAAACCAACAACAAATCAAGCATGTTAAAATGCTTTCCTTTTTATTTTGTGATTATCACACAGATAAAAAAATTCTGATTCAATCATGAAATTAATTGGTCCCATTAATTTTATTAAAATTTAAATTGCTTCAGTCACAAAAATGATAACATCAATCACAGAATTAATTAATTAAACAATATTTACTTGACTAAAAATTTTATTGACTTCTTCGGCATTTTTAATAAATTTGTTTGAGTCAAAATACCTAGCAAAAAAAATTTAAGTTTTTCTAAAGGCATAACTTTAAAATCACTTCCAAAAATGTCCTCCCAACGACGTTCTTTATTTTAATTACACAGGAAGTTCTTTTAATTAAATTTTTTATAAATCTTTTTTTCATATTTTTAATGGGTAATTTAAACATTTTTGTCTCAAATAGGTTAAAAACAGAGTAAGAATTAATAAACTAGTACAGGTTATTTAAATTTGGTCGAAAAAATGCTAAATCGATTCTAAAAAAATTGCAACTTTTTGAAATTATTTGAGGCTAAACATTTCAGACAAGCACTTGAATGCAATTAGAAACATAAACAATTATAAAAAAATATTTATTTGTCAAAATATCACAAAGTTTTTCAATTCACATCCAACACACTGAATTCGGGTTACATCTTAAGAAGTAATACAAATTCAATAGAACGGCTGTTGAAATAGTGGACATCCGTCCTATGGCAAGCTCATGTTAAATTCATCGCTTCTGCCCCAATTTTGCACCACGTCCTGATTCAAAAAGAACATTTTTACAACTTTTTTGGTCACGTTTTTTTTTTTGATGGGTTTTTAATATTTCAGTATTTCGGGTTTTATTAAAAAAAATTAAGGGAAAACATAAAAAAACTAAATTTTTATTTAGTTGTATCTCTACGTAAAGGCGTTTTGAATAGTACTAGCAAATATTTGATCCACGTCTGTCGAAAAATGAATCAGTAGAATTGTTAAATATTTTTTTGGAAATTTCCATTATTCGGGTTATCCTTAAATATCACCTCAAAAGAAATTTTTGAGAAATGAAAATTAAGTCCATCTATAGAAGAACATTTTTGGGAGTACTTTAAAAAACGTAATGACTTGGGCAGAACTTCCAATATTTTTTGTTGGGAATTGTTATTTATGTAAGCCGTATGATATTGTAAATATGCCAAAGCGGACTATTTTTAGGTATAGCTTCCACACATGGTGGTTGATATGAAATACAACAAAGAATTTTTTTTTTTATTTTTTAGTTTAATTGTTCAAAAGCCAAAATATTGGAAATACCATCAAATATATTTGACACGAATTGTGATCATCAAACGGTATTTTGGGCCCATTACCGGCGAAGCGCCGTCTTAAGATGATTGACACTTTGGTATTTTTTGCTACCAACCCCACTTTCTAAAATACCTCAAGCGCCAAATACTCTATTAAAGTTTAAAGAAACGTTATCAAAAACTTAGCAAACGGAAAAATTTCTATAGAAGATTTTGTCAAAATTTTATTTCTATAGCAAATTTTGACAAAATTTTACTTCTATAGAAAATTCTGTCAAAATTTCATTTCTATAGGAAATTTTCTCAAAATTTTATTTCTATAGAAAATTTTGTCAAAATTTTATTTCAATAAAAAATTTTGTCAAATTTTTATTTCTATTGAAAAGTTTGTCAAAATTTTATTTCTATTGAAAATGTTGTAAAAATTTTATTTCTTTTTTAAAAATTTTGTAAAAATTTGATTTCTATAGAAAATTTTGTCAAAATTTTATTTCTACACGAAATTTTGTCAAAATTTTAGTTCTATAGAAAATTCTGTCAAAATTTTATTTCTATAGGATATTTTGTCAAATTTTTATTTCTATAGAAAATTTTGTCAAAATTTCGAAATTTTATTTTTATACTTCTATAGAAAATTGTGTCAAAATTTCATTTCTATAGGAAATTTTGTTAAAATTTTATTTCTATAGAAAATATTTTCAAAATTTTATTTCTATAGAAAATTTTGTCAAATTTGCGTCAAAATGTTATTTCTATTGACAATTTTGTAAAAATTTGATTTCTATAGAAATAAAATTTGACAAAATTTTATTTAGAAATGATTTTTTTTTTTTAGTTCTATTGAAAATTTTGTAAAAATTTGATTATATAGAAAAAAAATTGTAAAAATTTTATTACTATAGAAAAATTTGTCAAATTTGCGTCAAAATGTTATTTCTATTGAAAATTTTGTAAAAATTTGATTTCTATAGAAAATTTGGTCAAAATTTTACTTCTATAGAAAATTGTGTCAAAATTTCATTTATAAAGAAAATTGTGTCAAATTTTATTTCTATAGAAAATTTTGTCAAAATTTTATTTCTATAGAAAATTTTGTCAAAATTTTATTTTTATTCAAATAATTTTCAAAGTTGTTTTGCTATAGAAAATTTTGTCAAAATTTTGGTTCTATAGAAAATGTTGTCAAAATTTTATTTCTATTGAAAATTTTGTAAAAATGTGATTTCTATAGAAAAAATTTTAAAAATTTTATTTCTATGGAAAATTTTGTCAAAATTTTACTTCTATAGAAAATTGTGTAAAAATTTCATTTCTAAAGAAAATTGTGTCAAATTTTATTTCTATAGAAAATTTTGTCAAAATTTTATTTCTATAGAAAATTTTGTCAAAATTTTATTTTTATTAAAATAATTTTGAAAGTTTTTTTTTCTATAGAAAATTTTGCCAATTTTAAAGAAAATTTTGTCAAAATTTTGGTTCTATAGAAAATGTTGTCAAAATTTTGGTTCTATAAAAAATTTTGTCAAAATTTTATTTCAATAGAAAATTTTGTCAAAATTTTATTTCAATAAAAAATTTTGTCAAAATTTTATTTCTATTGAAAATTTTGTCAAAATTTTATTTCTATTGAAAATTTTGTCAAAATTTTATTTCTATAGAAAATTTTGTCAAAATTTTATTCCTATAGAAAAGTTAGTCAAAATTTAATTTCTATATAAAATTTTGTCAAAATTTTATTTCCATAGAATTTCTTTTTCAAAATTTTATTTCTATAGAAAATTTTGTCCAAATTTTATTTGAATAGAAAAGTTTGACCAAATTTTATTTCTATAGAATTTTGTCAAAATTTTAATTCTATAGAAAAATTTTTTCAAAATTTTATTTCTACAGAAAAGTTTGTCCAAATTGTATTTCTGTAGAATTTTGTCAAAATTTTATTTCTATAGAATTTTGTCAAAATTTTATTTCTATAGAAAATTTTGTCTAGTCAATGCATGGTTTTAAGCTGAAATAAAAACAACAACAATGCTTAAAGAAGAAAACCAACAATAACAAAACGAATGAAAAAAAGAGGAAGGACGCTCAAAATTAACCCAGCCAACTGCACTCAAATCGATGATTTGATGGTGGCAAAGAAAAGAGAAATGTCTGTACGAATTTATTTCGGCATAAGCCGCCTATCATAAACCTTTTTTCGGAAGGTTCAAGTGTGGTTCACCTTGGGTTAACAGAATTGCCTGAATTTATTCTGATAATTGGTTGATAGTTTTGCTGCAAGTAGAGGATGCTGATGAGGAATGTGATAATTCCGAAAAGTGCGTCCATCCAACCATCTTGCAGTCTATAGGGCTTTGTCCAAATAAATTTGACAAACATTCTTTTCCTTTGTTGGTTAAGCTACACTTGTAGTTTAGTCAATGCATGGTTTTAAGCTTAAATAAAAAAAACAACAACAATGCTTAAAGAACAAAACCAACAATAACAAAACAAATTTTATTTCTATAGAAAATTTTGTCAAAATTTTATTTCAATAGAAAATTTTGTCAAAATTTTATTTCCATAGGAAATGTTGTCAAAATTTTATTTCTATAGAATTTTGTCAAAATTTTAATTCTATAGAAAATTTTGTCAAAATTTGTTTCTGTAGAAAATTTTATTTCTATAGAAAATTTTGTCAAAATTTTATTTCATTTATTTCGGGGTCATTCCTATTTTCTAAACCGCTCGTAATTCTGAAAATTACGAGCGGTTTAGAAAATAGGAATGACCCCGTAGCCCACGTATAAACCGGTCCTTATGTTTGACTTTTTGAGTCTCATGGGTCCGATCCATTTGAAATTTGATTTACGATGTCAGTATATGCCTTCTAACTATTCAGAAAAAATACTGTTTGTCTCCAATCAGGGCGAATTGATACAATTAATTTTTAATTGAAATTTCTTCAATTTTTGTGATTGTTTTTGTTTCAATTAGAAAATTTGTTAAATCAATTAATATTTTAATTGATTGTTTTTTAATCTAATCAAAATTTTAATTGGAAAATTTCTTTGTACCATGCGAAAATTGGTCCATATCGGGTCATAATTATCTTTATAAACCGATCAAGGACTAGAGTGGCTTATATGAGTACTTACTCCACCTTTAATTTTATCTGATATACTTTATATCAACTGTTACCAGAGCCCAAATAATTCGATTGTAAATGACAGTCTTTAGTAGAGATTTGAACGCAATATGTGATCAGGGGAACATAATATTCGGCCTGGCTAATCTTTGTTTTTACTTAATTATCATAATTAATATGTTAATTAAGAACGTAAAGATTTGTAATAATTTTCTCAATTGATTTTTTATTTTTCAATTATCAAGTTAATTGTGCCAGTTGACTTTGTTATTGATTAAGTTTTCAATTTCAATCAACTCTTTAATGATATTTTTATTAATATTTTTTTTTTTTTGTTATAACTTTTTCCCCGTGTAGGAGTGAGAGTCTAAACTACATCAACGTCGACACTGTATCGACGTTAAACATATTTCAAACATAATCAAAATCCATATTAAGGTAAACAAAATAGAATAGAAGATGGTAACAATGTCTACAGAAGTGGATAAGACGCAAACGACGATAGCCACAACAATGGCTACAAAATCACAAAACATCTCTGCATCCGAAATGTCTGATAAAAGTTCCATAAATATCAACAATGGCAATGTGGATGGCGATTTGGATGTTGGTAAGAAACAGTCATTAACACCGGAACCCATTAGTCCCATTAAACCACATCCAAGTGTAGAACCTGCCAAGGATAAAACCGAAACTAATACCGAAATAAACAATTCCACGACAACACTATCATCTAAAGTCAATAGTTGTGAAGATGATATATGTCCAAAGGATGACACTTCTGAAGATAAACAGACAACAACAGATAATCGGAAAAAGGAAGAGGAAACGGAAATTGCCATAAATACAAAAGCAACAGCAACAACAACATCTGCAACTAGTATTACCACCTCAAGCTCCTCTAATAACAACAACAACAATAGTAGTAGTAATAATGTCACGACCACCATCACCAACACCACCACCACTACTACCACCAGTAACAACAATGATAATAAATCATCTAAAGTAGAAACCGTAACAACAGTACAAATACCAGCAACAGAAGCAGTTGCAATAACAACAAAAACTGCGACCACCTTAGCCACCGCTACTACCACTACACCCACCATAACACTTAATACCGCCACACCCACCACCACTCCAATGCCCACACCCACCAATACAGCAGCTACAACTAACGATAGTAGTAGTGGTGGTGGTAGTGGTCCTATACCCTCTATTAATTCTGCGGCCACAAATTCCAAATCCTCATCACAACAGCAGACCCTATTGCCCTCTTCGACGATACAGGTGAACAAAATAAATGCAAATGCATCGTCTTCATCATCATCGTCCCAATCGAATTTGCATGCAGGTGGCGGTGGTGGTGCTAACAGCAGTCACAGTGGCCTCGGAGGTTCAGGATCACATCAGCGTAATAATCATCATAATCAACCAGCACAGCATATGGGAGGAGGTAATTCTGGGAGTCATAGTAAAAATAAAAATGAAGATGCCCCCAATATTTTGGTATACAAAAAGGTTAGAAAGAAGACATTCTTTGGCATAGAAACATGATGCAATTCTTGAGTTCAATTATTCGTTTGTATTTTTCTAGATGGAGGCTATTGTTGAAAAAATGCAAGCTGAAAGTACTGGAGTATCCGTCCGTACGGTTAAGGGCTTTATGACAAAGGTCCCATCTGTCTTCACTGGAGCCGATTTGATTTCATGGATATTGAAAAACTTGGATGTGGAAGATGTTACCGAAGCTTTGCATTTTGCCCATTTATTAGCCTCACATGGTTATATTTTTCCCATAGATGATCATCAGTTGACGGTGAAAAATGATGGAACATTTTATCGGTGAGTATATAACGTTGCGGCGGCGATACATGCAAGGAAGCTAAACTTCCCATGGTTATACCTCCACAGAGGCATTTCTTTTGAATACACGCAAATTTTAGACCAATGTAACAGGTTGGCTGATAAGTCCCCGGTCTAACAAAGAAAAACACATTTTTTGTCAATATTCGTTTTTATTATTCAACATAGTTCCCTTCAAGAGCGATACAACGATTATAACGACCTTCCAATTTTTGGATACCATTTTGGTAGTACTCCTTCGGTTTTGCCCTATTTTGAGGCAGTTTGAGATCAGTTTCGGCGATCACCACTTCATTGCAGCCAATTTTTTTCCCTGTGAGCATTCTTTTGAGGTCTGAGAACAAGAAAAAGTCGCTGGGGGCCAGATCTGAAGAATACGGTGGGTGGGGAAGGTTAGGTTAGGTTAGGTTATGTGGCAGCCCGATGTATCAGGCTCACTTAGACTATTCAGTCCATTGTGATACCACAGTGGTGAACTTCTCTCTTATCACTGAGTGCTGCCCGATTCCATGTTAAGCTCAATGACAAGGGACCTCCTTTTTATAGCCGAGTCCGAACGGCGTTCCACATTCCAGTGAAACCACTTAGAGAAGCTTTGAAACCCTCAGAAATGTCACCAGCATTACTGAGGTGGGATAATCCACCGCTGAAAAACTTTTTGGTGTTCGGTCGTAGCAGGAATCGAACCCACGACCTTGTGTATGCAAGGCGGGCATGCTAACCATTGCACCACGGTGGGTGGGGAAGCAATTCGAAGCCCAATTCATGAATTTTTGCCATCGTTCTCAATGACTTGTGGCACGGTGCGTTGTCTTGGTGGAACAACACTTTTTTCTTCTTCATATGGGGCCGTTTTGCCGCGATTTCGACCTTCAAACACTCCAATAACGCCATATAATAGTCACTGTTGATGGGTTTTCCCTTCTCAAGATAATCGATAAAAATTATTCCATGCGCATCCCAAAAAACAGAGGCCATTACTTTGCCAGCGGACTTTTGAGTCTTTCCACGCTTCGGAGACGGTTCACCGGTCGCTGTCCACTCAGCCGACTGTCGATTGGACTCAGGAGTGTAGTGATGGAGCCATGTTTCATCCATTGTCACATATCGACGGAAAAACTCGGGTGTATTACCGAGTTAACAGCTGCAAACACCGCTCAGAATCATCAACACGTTGTTGTTTTTGGTCAAATGTGAGCTCGCGCGGCACCTATCTTGCACAGAGCTTCCGCATATCCAAATATTGATGAATGATATGACCAACACGTTCCTTTGATATCTTTAACGCCTCTGCTATCTCGATCAACTTCATTTTACGGTCATTCAAAATCATGTTGTGGATTTTTTTTCGGGCGTCCACTGCGTTCACCGTCCTCCGTGCTCATTTCACCACGCTTGAATTTTGCATACCAATCAATCAATTGATTTCCCTGGAGCAGAGTCCGGAAACTCATTATCAAGCCAAGTTTTTGCTTCCACCGTATTTTTTCCCTTCAGAAAACAGTATTTCATCAAAACACGTTTTTTTTTCACAATAACAAAAGTTGCTTCACAAAAGACGCTCTATCTCACAAACTAATTGACTCACAGACGTCAAATGTTGACACGAATCATTTTAAGGTCGGTACTATATAAAAATAATTAGTCCTGACCGATTCCATGTTTAGCTCAATGACAAGGGATATGCTTTTTATAGCCCGAACGGCGTTTCACATTACGGTGAAACTGCTCAGAGAAGTTTTGAAACACGTATTACATTGAAATATTGTCGTGAGACCAAAGGTTTCATGTCGTAAAAATACGAAAGCAAATTTTGCATGACATAGAAGGCGAATTTCTCTGATTTAAAGCCAATGAACTTTTCAATGAAGTTGTTTTGTCCTTATAATTAAGTGAGTCAACTTTAAAAATGGGTATCTTAGGTTAGGTTAGGTTGTAGAGGATGACATAAATTTTTGTGTTGAAATTGATGTCCACTTATGTTAGACCAGTATAGGTCCATTGTGATTCCTCGATGTGATCTTTCCATCTTCTTCCTTCCGATGCGGTCCGCTTTGTCCCAGAGCTTCCTCCTGCTCATTCTCTTTAAAAGAAATCTCAGAACAACCAACCAGAGGCCCTGACGAATGCAAGTATGTTCCTTAAGATGCACTTCCGCAGATCAGTGAGAGCCTGAAAGAAAGAGGAGCCCAGTATCTTGTTTCTCCTAAAGGATAAAGCTGGACACTGGCACAGAAAGTGGTACGAGTCCTCCGTAACTTCAGGGTCCAGACACCATCTACAGATATCATCGTCTTTTAGTCCTATTCTTACCATGTCTTTCCCAAGTGTGTTATGTCCTGTTATGATACCAATCAGTGGACGCAATTTTTCTCTGTTCATCGACATCAAAATTTCGCAGTTCCTACGTTTCTTTTCGTCCCATATCAACTTGGTTTGCTCGTAACCAACCGAAGAAACCCTGCGTCTTCGCCATAGTTCGTCATATTTTACCTCTATCCTGTAATGATAAGAAGACAGTGGAGGAAAAACTTCCGCTAGGACATTATTCGTTCCACTGGCGCCCTCCTTAGCCAGCACATCCGCTTCCTCATTTCCCATAGTGCCCAGGTACCCAACACAGAGTTATATTCAGTGAGAACCTTGAGTTCTATACGACAGCGGCTGACTACCTTAGACCATATGTCAGCACTGCACAATGCCTTTATAGCTGCTTGACTGTCGATGAAGAAACTGATATCGCTTCTGGATAACGGCCTCATTAACAGCGACTCAGCAGCCTTTGTGATCGCAGAAATCTCAGCCTGAAAAATACTGCAATCACTATCCAGCGTGTAAGACTCGCTTATTTGTAGTTCACTGCAATAGATTCCATTGCCCGTTCCTTCCTCCATCTTTGACCCGTCCGTATACATGTTCAGGGTTATCTCCCATCTCTTTATAGTCTCGTTCGCTTTGAGGAGGCGCCTCGAGTCATTTTCCGACATATCCTTCTTACCTATTAGTCTCTGCTTCACTCTAAAGGCCTCTTCGACCCTTAGAAAGAAGAAAGAGTCAGTGGAGGATATGTCATCCGATTTATCCCCAGACACTCCCACAACGTGCATCGCCCCCACCAGCGAACCTGCTTCGCTGATCGGAATATTCGGAATATTTTTCTGTTTCTTAACATGAAAGAAAATTTTGGTTGATTAAGGTCAACTTGGCTTTAATAAGTTTGGAAAACCCTTAATGAAATCGTCTTTTAATTTGCGGACTTTTTGTATCTGGACTACAAAGCAAAAAAGCACTTAGACATAGATGTTTTTTTTTTCAACACTTTACATTAAAAACGTTTTTTGCTCTAAATATGTTATGACATCATTTCTAAAGGGTGGTTACAATTTCAAGGGCCGATGTTGATTTTGAATAAAACACAAACTATTTAGGAAATTATTGTAATTTTATTTTTTATGATATATTGATATTACTCAATTATGTATGGAACAAAATATCGGCCAAATGGGCGCCGCGACCTCGGAGGCACACCTCCATCCGATGCACCAAATTTTCGATGACGCTGAGGCATAATGGAGTTTCTATGCCGTTAATGTGCCGAATTATCTCATCCTTTAGATCTTGAATTGTTGCTGGCTTATCGACGTACACCTTTTCTTTCAAATAACCCCAAAGAAAAAAGTCCAACGGTGTCAAATCACATGATCTTGGCGGCCAATTGAAATCGCCATTACGTGAGATAACACGGCCATTGAATTTGTTGCGCAAAAGAGCCATTGTTTCGTTAGCTGTGTGGCAAGTGGCACCGTTCTGCTGAAACCACATATCGTCCACATCCATATATTCCAATTCGGGCCATAAAAAGTTCGTTATCATCTCACGATAGCGAACACCATTCACAGTAACTGCCTGATCGGCCTCATTTTGAAAAAAATACGGCCCGATGATACCGCCAGCCCATAAACCGCACCAAACAGTCACTCTTTGTGGGTGCATTGGTTTTTCGACAATCACTCTTGGATTCTCATTCGCCCAAATGCGGCAATTCTGTTTATTGACGAATCCACTGAGGTGAAAATGTGCCTCATCACTGAAGATGATTTTCTTCGAAAATGAACGCCCATTTTCATAATAAGTCTGGATAACTTTAACACGTTGTTGGATTATGTATCTCTCCATGGTTCAAATTGAGTAAGTCTGAAGTAGAGAAATGTCAAATAAAATTCGGAAAAAAAAATTTGGCGTTTAGGTGTGGTTCACATTCAACATCGGCCCTTACAATTTAACCACCCTTTACTTGAAGTCGAATCTGAATTTAGAAATGTAAGTTGTAGTTAACATGTAAATTAAAATTTGTTTCCTAGACTCAGGTACGCAAAACTTCAATTGAGAAGATAATTATGTCTTAAATGTGTCCTTACTTCAATTCTCCGCTTCTTTGGCTCGGAATCAATTTATGTACTCGAAAAAGTTTACTTGGATCAAAAGATTTTGAACTTCCCTTGCGGATTTTGGCGTTGATTCCGAGCCAAAGATGCATCTTATTTTAGAAGTTATATGGTTTTAAATATTTTTTAACTATTTTTTAAATTTTATTGGCCAAACGCAAAGAATGCCGGAAATAATATCAAACTGCGATTTTTTGGCCCATTCCCGGCGAAGCGCCGTCTTGAGAGTCCAATGGATGGCGATCCGGAGATTTTGGTCGTCAGTGACCGGTAGAAATGAAGCGAGTAATATTATTTTTAACCCATTCTTCGTTGACGCGTGCTGAGTTCGATGGTGCTGAGTCCTGTTGGAATGTCCATGGTCTGCGCCGAAATCTTTGTCTGTCCAGGGCTTCCATACTGTTTTTAGGAAATTTTTCCGACTATATTCGGCATTTTTTTCTTTGACCCCAACGGATAAAGATTCGGAGATTTTGGTGATCATTGTGATGTAGAAATGAAGCGAGGAACCTCCTTGTTAAACTATTCATGGTTGGTGCGTGCTGATTGCGTTAGTGCTAAGTTCTGTTGGAATGTTCATGGTCTGCTGTTGAAATGTTTGTCTCTACTGTCTTTAGAGCATTTTCTCAATAATAGACGGTCGATGAATATGAGTGGGGAGTCGATGTATAGGTGTGGAGAGCGACCATCGACCGTTACGACGGTCCTCACGATTACAATCGGCGGCGCTTGAATTCTGGTAGCCAATCGAAGATGAACATTTTCAACTGACCTCTTTGTTTTTTCACAAATTAAACAAACAAACAAATCATTTAAATTTTGTCGAAAAAAATGCTAAATCCAATCTGAAAAAATTGTGCATTTTCAAAAATATTTTAGGTCAAACTTTTCCGACAAGCGTTAGAATCCATTAAAAATTATAAAAAATTATAAAAATTATTTATTTGACGAAATATCACAGAATTTTTTAATTTACATCCAAAATATTGAATTCGGATCACACCTAAAGAAGTGATGCAAGTTCAGTGCACAGACTGTTGAAATGGAGGACTTTTGTCCTATGACAAGTCCATGTTAAATTCATCGCTTCTGCGTCAGTTTTGCACCACTTCCGGATCCAAAAAGAACATTTTCATTACTTTTTTGGCGACGTTTTTGTACTTAATACCCATAAGATGTTCGGGTGAATTATTTATGAGAATCGAAAATTATATCTTTAACATAAAAAATAAATATTTTAAATTAACATTTTTCAGATTCCAAACACCCTATTTTTGGCCATCGAATTGTTGGGAACCCGAAAATACTGACTACGCTGTATACCTATGCAAACGGACAATGCAGAATAAAACACGTCTCGAATTGGCCGATTATGAAGCAGAAAATCTGGCAAAATTACAAAAAATGTTCTCTAGGAAATGGGAATTCATATTTATGCAGGTAAGAAAAAACCATTTGCTATAATAACTTTACAAAACATTTAAATATTTCTGTATTCCTTACTTAGGCTGAATCCCAGAGCAAAGTAGCTAAAAAACGTGATAAATTGGAACGTAAAGTACTCGATTCACAAGAGCGTGCATTTTGGGACGTTCATCGTCCCATGCCAGGATGTGTGAATACCACAGAGATTGATATTAAAAAAGCATATCGTAGAGGAGCCTCTAGTCATGGAACTGGTTCTGGTGGAGCTTCGGTAGCCAAAAATCCCATAGAATTATTAACGCGTATTATAACACTGAGAAAACAGAAGATGGAACGTCGTACGATAAAAGTGTCAAAAGCGGCTGAAGCGTAAGTAATTGGAAACATATGAGAGCCCATACTTCATTCCAAGTTAGGTTAGGTTAGGAAAGATGGCTTAGCTATTGTTAAAGACACGCTAGGGGCCGGTTTCTCAATATCTTGTCGTGTCGATAAAACTGCTGATCGCATACAAAAATTTTACTAACCGGTGGTCTATCCTCCGATTAAGTATTAATCGAAGGCTATGAAACTGGTCATTGGACTACCATTATAACGGAGAAGTTTTAGACAAATCATCGCAAAGCTATTTCATGGTATTTTGCCAGAATATTGGGGTTTTTCTTCGTGAATGGGGTAGAATTTTTAATGGGGACTTGGTTGATAAATAAAACCATTATCCTAATTTTAATTTTATGGAACATATATATAAAATTGGAGTTCATCATCAAAATATCTTTATTTTAAAGAAGCCACGTCCTTGTAACTCAAAAAAGTCTAAATCACCTACACACAAAACAAAAATGGATTCAATCACGAAATTAATTAACCCAATTAATTTTTAATTGAAATTAACAGATATAGATTAAGGAACATTGAAAAGAAAACGCCAGATACAAATCTATACACGCCTGGACTGTACATGTTTCAGTTCGGGTGAATGAAATTTTCCACAGCCTTTAGTATAGATCTGGCTGGAAGAGATAACTCAATTTTGGGTCCTTTATGCTAACTCCTTATGGAGAAAACATTTGGGAAATTTCCTCTTACAAATTGAATCATCTTTTCTCCCACTGTACATCATCTTTTCACACTGAAAAAAATATTGTCGTGAGGTCAAAGATTTCATGTCTTTAAAATACGAATACAAATTTTGCTTAGCATAGAAGACGCATTTCTCTAAAATAAAGTTATTTTCCTTGTCCAAAAGTCGATAAACTTTTCAATGAAGTCGTATTGTCCTTATAATTAAGTGATTTGACTTAAAAATGGGTATCTTAACATGAAAGAAAAAAATTATAGGCTAAGGTCAACTTGACTTTAATAATTCAGAAAAATTTCTTTAAATTTAATGAAATTGTCTTTAAATTTGTTGTCTTTTTGCATCTTGACTACAAAGCAAAAAATCGTTCAAATATAGGACATGTTTTTCAAAACTCTATTTTAAAGAAGTTTTTTACTTCAAACATAGCATAATTTCTACTGGAAGTCGAGTCTTAATTTGTAAAATAAAGTTGCCGGTAACTCGTTTTTAAAGGACTTTGATAGCATATGAAGAAACAAAGCTGAGAAAGCGAAAAATTAAAATTTGCTTCCTAGAAGCAAGTACACAAAACCTAAATTTAAAAGAGAATTGTGTCTTAAAAGTATCCTTACTTGTATTCTCCGCTTCTTTGGCTCGGAATCAATACCAAATTTTTTAAAATAAAGACAAAATCTTTGGAACCGAGTATGCTTTTTTTTCAGTGCATATAACTTACAAGTCCCTTAATCTTTTTTTTCATTTCGTTTTGTTACATAGTAATGCAACAACACTAAATTTATTTTTAGAAAGCTAATGTACAGTGGGGTATATATTAAACAAAAAAGGCCGATAAAATACGTATATAATTAGTTTGACAAAATTTTCTAAAGAAATAAAATTTTAACAAAATTTTCTATAGAAATAAAATTTTGACAAAATTTTTTATAGAAATAAAATTTTGACAACATTTTCTATAGAAATAAAATTTTGAAAAAATTTTCTATAGAAATAAAATTTTGATAAACTTTCTATAGAAATAAAATTTTGACAATATTTTCTATAGAAATTAAATTTTGACAACATTTTCTATAGAAATAAAATTTTGACAAAATTTTCTATAGAAATAAAATTTTGACAAAATTTTCTATAGAAATAAAATTTTGAGAAAATTTTCGATAGAAATAAAGTTTAGACAAAATTTCCCATAGAAATAAAATTTTGACAAAATTTTCTATAGAAATAAAATTTTGACAAAATTTTCTATAGAAATAAAATTTTGAGAAAATTTTCGATAGAAATAAAGTTTAGACAAAATTTCCTATAGAAATAAAATTTTGAAAAAATTTTCTATAGAAATAAAATTTTGACAAACTTTTTTATAGATATAAAATTTTGACAAAATTTTCTAAATAAAATTTAGAAATAAATAAAATAAAATAAAAAAATAAAATTTTGATAAAATGCTCTATAGAAATAAAATTTTGACAAAATTTTCTATAGAAACAAATTTTGAGAAAATTTTCTATAGAAATAAAATTTTGACAAAATTTTCTATGGAAATAAAATTTTGATAAAATGCTCTATAGAAATAAAATTTTGACAAAATTTTCTATAGAAACAAATTTTGAGAAAATTTTCTATAGAAATAAAATTTTGACAAAATTTTCTATAGAAATAAAATTTTGAAAAAATTTTCTATAGTAATAAAATTTTGCAAAATGTTCGATAGAAATAAAATTTTGATAAAATTTTCTATAGAAATAAAATGTTGACAAAATTTTCTATAGAAATAAAATGTTGACAAAATTTTCTATAGAAATAAAATTTTGACAAAATTTTCTATAGAAACAAAAAAAAAATTGGTAGATTATTTTTGGCGAATTGGACCAATTTTTGTGTGATTGGAGATCGGCTATATATAACTATACCAATTTTTGCATGGCTCTTAGGGGCCATATACTAGAGCAATGTACCAAATTTCAACCAGATTGGATGAATTTTGCTCCTCCAAGAGGATCCGCAAGCCAAATCTAGGGGTCGGTTTATATGGGGGCTATACGTAAAAGTGGTCTGATATGGCCCATTTGCAATACCATCCGACCTACATCAATAACAACTACTTATGCCAAGTTTCAAGGCGATAGCTTGTTTCGTTCGGAAGTGATTTCAACAGACGGACGGACGGACATGCTTAGATCGACTCGGAGTTTCACCACGACCCGCAATATATATACTTTATGGGGTCTTAGAGCAATATTTCGATGTGTTACAAACGGAATGACAAAGTTAATATATCCCTAATCTAATGGTGGAGGGTATAAAAATTTGTGTACATCACATAAACGATAGATTCAATAGCCAACATAAATTAAAATATTTGTTGATCCAATTATTGTTCTAATTAAAAAAAAATAAAATTGTGCGACTTTTGGTGATATTTTGTTGTGTTGATGTGTGAAAGTAATTTATATGAGAACATATTGCTTTCTTTACAGATTGGTATCATATTACGAGCAATATAATGAATTTGATTACTTTATCACTTCACCTGAATTACCAAATCCTTGGCAAACAGATAGTACCGAAATGTGGGATGCCGAGAAAAATTGGTTTGTAAACCCCAAATTTATAAGAAATATCGAATAAAGAACTTAATTGACTTACCGATTTCCATTACAGCAAAGAGGTATCAATGCGACGATGTAAACGATGGGCTTTCAGTATGCGTGAATTATTGAAAGATCCTATGGGACGTGAACAATTTGCCAAATTTCTGGAAAAAGAATATAGTTGTGAAAATTTATTGTAAGTATGCAGTGGAGTTATTTCTATTATTTAAAAATATATATAATTTAATAGCATTAAGTTAAAGATTAAAGAAAGTTTGTGATTATGACATCCTGGTACTTTAGGCTCACTTAGACATATAATTTAAAATACCAACGACGAAATTAAAATGTTAAAAACTAAATCCTTGCCACCAAAAACTGAGTAAGTAGTTGAGGCGAAAACTTGATTACCAAAAGCATTTATCCCATAACCCCAGCAATACCGTATGCTTAAGAATAATGACTTACTATAACCGGACGGTGTCGGTTACCATACATCCGATTTTCATGTGTACTACCACACAGCGAATAGATTTATTGTTTATTTCTCACAAACAGTGTTGCCAGTTTGAGAGTCTTCCCCCCAAATTTAGGGGTTTTTTCACGTTTAGGGGGATTTTTAGGGGTAAAAAAATATCGTAGACCTTATATAGTGGAGCAATTCTCAACCACATTCGGAACGATTCTGGCATGAATAATGAGAAAAAAATATGCGGGAAGTCAACCCAAGTTTCTAAATATAAGCCAATATGCAATAGCATTATTTTCGTTATATTTTTCAAACGCTTGTACAGCTTCAGCAGTTAAGCTCTTCACATACATATGGAATATATATATACAAGATGACAAATATGCCAATAGTTCAGTTTAAAAGTTCGTTAGCTAACGTAGCACTAACTGAGCTTACTGAAAATGGGGGTAAGAGTTAAATTTTCATTAAATTATTGGTCTTATAATTTTTCGCCTACACTTTTTGGCGAATAACTTTAATTTTTGTTTATTATTTTTTATAACCCTTTTTCAAAATTAATTTGATTTAAAAGATTTATACATTGAATTATTTTGTTTTGCCTGCTTTCTTCAGGGACGAAATTTTAGAAAAACGAAATTCCTATTTGTTATAAAGTATTTTCTTAAAGAGCAAAAAAAAACCGAAATTGTGACAAGTGTTGTAATGATTACATCTAATTATTTTTGTTTATTTCAAAAGGAAATTTTTTAGCTACAAAAGAAAATTTAGTTCCTCCGAATAGAAAACTCTTCTTTCAGTATATATATTTGTGTTAAATTTAATTTTGAAAGCGTATCACTGCAGGATTTTTTCACGAAATTTGGGACCCAATTTTGCTCTATTTACATTCTTCATTTTTTTGGGGTTTTTGAAAAAACTCTAGACCAATTTAGGGTTTTTCTTAAGATTAGGGGGTGGGGGGGAAGAATCAAAAATCACCTGGCAACACTGCTCACAAACCACTTTATTTTCTCTCATCTCGGCCACGCTTATGCTCTTGGTAATTCTCCAGAGAAGTGCTTTCCCTATAGAGATGACGTTTCGAAAGTAACCAACATTTCCATTTAATAGTAATTGCTTGCCAATTTAGAACTAAATTACCTTCACTACTCGTACTATTTGATAATGTGTTTGTACTAAAAATTACTTTGTTATGTTATCAGTTTTTACTTCTTGTAGTTATTTAAAACGATACACCTACCACGTTAACTAATTCAACCGCTGATTACTTCCAAACTCTCCAAAGACTATCCGCAGGTACCCAGCAAAAAATAATTATAAAATTGGAAGCACCTAAATTATAGTGTCCATACTGTAGGCACTACTATTCTGCACAAAGTTGTAAATGCAGAATTCAGTATTACATCTTATAAACTTGTAATTAAGTTCTTCGACAAAAATTAGTTAAAACGTGAAGTTACTCCATGGGTGAATGGGAATCTTATGAAACTCTTTGCATTAAAGGCAAAGCTTTTGAAAGCGCGAAGAAGACATCCTGAGAATGTGGACACATCTGAAAATTTAAAATCTAGAAGTAAAACTATTAGAAAGGCTTACAAGCAATCCATGAATGTTTTTTATGCAGAAAATCTGCGAGATATTGGAAATGAACCAGCGAAATGTTGGAGATTTCTAAATGAAAGTTTAGGAAGAGGTAAGAAGAAGACATTGTGCTTAATGGAATTTGATGGGAATAAAATACCTGAGGGAGCCCATATGGCGAGACTATATAATGAATATTTTTTGCAATCTGTGCGAGACCTGGCGACCATTTTAATAGTTTAGGGACTCTTAATTCTTCTTCTCCTCGTCTTAATTTTAGTACTGCTACTGATAACGATGTAGAGCGCGTCATCTTCAGTTTAAAGAAAGGGAAATGTCCTGGTTTTGACGGAATTACTTCTGATTTAGTTTTGAGATATTCTCATATAATTATACCTCATTTAACTCGAATATTCAACGACATTGTGATTAGTGGGACCTATCCCAATGTACTGAAAATCCATAAAGTTATGCCGATCCCCAAGAAAATTAATGCTTGCACAGTGGACTGTTATAGGCCAAAGCTGTTTTATTGACATTTAATAAAATCTTCGAGAGACATTTGTATAACCAAATATCTAAATAGTTGGGAGGTAATGAACTACTAAGTGATTTCCAATATGGATTCAGGAAAGGATGTGGGACGGAAGAAACTGCAGTAAATGTGGTGAATTCGATATGTGATAAATTAGATGATGGGAATAAAGGTGTAGTGGGAATCTTCTATGACTTCTCCAAGGCTTTTGATCTAGTTGACCACAATATTTTAATTGATAAACTTAAGTATTATGAAATCATAGGTAGCACTTTATTCTTGCTCCGACATTACTTGCTAAATAGTAGGCAATATGTCTCCATAGGAGACTACAAGAGTGAAGTCGGTGTTGTGGAACATGGTGATCCCCAGGGAAGTGTACTGGGACCACTATTATTTAGAATATATTTGAATGATATTGTGAACCTCGGATTGGGCGGCACGATATTTTTGTATGCTGATGATATTTGCGTCTTATATGGTTATAGGTTTGAAGAAGCTGTTAAGGTATTGATTGAACGCGATGCAGCTTTGATTTCTGAGTTTGCCAGGGTCAACAAATTGTATCTCAACTCCGGTAAGACTAAGGTTATACGTTTTCAACCTCGCGTTAATCGTAGTACTTCTTTATCTGTACGTATAGAAGGAGTAGAAGTAACTGAGGTACCAAGTTTAAAGTTGGGAACATAAACAACTCCAATGTACAAATTAAGTTTAGGGTACCTCCTAAATAACTCATGTTGGTCTTTCGCTTTCCATCGTAATAGCCTTCTCATAAGGTATATTATAACAAATCCTAGCGCATTTGTTTTATAGTTACCTAGTATGTCCTCGTATGTCAGGCATACACATTACGTGAACATTAAACTACTCAGTCATCAGACAGGAATTTTTCAATTTGAGCTTATAGGATGAAGTGTAATATTCACTTTGCTGAAGCAGCTCAACTATACACAGCTGCTCCCACCAAATACACCTTCCATGGATTTTCGGCGTTGGCATCGATGTTGAGGCATTGCCGGGCCAATCGTATGCGTTTTTATCGCTTGGGATTTTTGTATTGGATACACTTTTCATCACCAGTAATGATACAATGCAAAAAAAAAACCCTTTCCTTTCTTGTGTTTGGAGCAGCTGTACGCTAGTGAAAAATCGTCTGTCGACGTCTATGTGCTTCGACTTGTACAGAACGTAATTTCCTTGCTTTTAAATCATTCACAATACTTCCCAATTTCCAATTCTTCGAATGATTTGCCAAATTCTTCTATCGTTTCATACGAGTAATGCCTCGCATTGTTCTTCAAATTTCTTCCACTGTCCTGGACGTTCTTTGTCTTGCACATGAAAATACCACCTCAGAAACGAAAAAACCGCCTCTCGTACGTTCAAAACCAAAAGAATATAATCAACTGCAAATTAAAGAAGTAAATCAAAAGATACCACAAATACTGGACGTTTTGTGATTATTTTGTTTACACTCCGGACAAACAATATACACTTGCCAGAAAAAATATTCGTAAAACACTGGAAGCTTTATTAAACCATTGAAATAATGCATGAAGGATGGAAAAAATTTTGTTGGGTATTCATTAACCTACAATTTTTATTTTTAAAATTAATATAAAAAATATATATATTATACATTGCGTACATATAAGAAAAAAAGTAGAAAAATTCACTAGAAAAAGTATTCTTACACATTCAGTAATTGTTGAACTATTCTACATTTTGCAGTCTTATAGACTTTTTTAAAGCACCTCAGAAAATGGACTAGGCATTGATTTGACCTGTTTAGTAGTTTCTACCTAGCTAATTTTGACCCATTCAGCCATAATAATATTTGTAAGCATTTCCTTTGACGATATTGCATGTTGGCGTATTTTACGCTCCAATAAATTGCACAAATGCTTTACAGGGCTCAAATCTGGAGATTGGGGAGGCGAATTGAGCTGTTGTTTCGTATTATATAGCAACCACAACTTCTCATTTAAAGCGGTGTGTTTTGGATCGTTATCATGCTGGAACCAATAGTCATCTCCAAGGCCAAGTTTCTCAACACTTTGACGTAAATTTTGTTTCAAAATATTTATATAGCCATATTGATCCATAGTAGATTCTATAAATGTTAATTTTCCAACACCTTTGGCAGACATGCACCCCCATACCATGACACCACCTCCTGTGCGAACGAGGTTTACTCTATTTAGCGCTGTTCCAACTTTCCGCCACACTGATTGCAAAACTTACTTTCTGGTTCCATTTGTACAAACTTGTTGGCGAATTCCTTTCGCTTCTTTCAATTCATTTCGGATATATAATGCTTTCTCTGTCTCGAAATTAGAAGTGTGCACATGAGTAGAATTTTACTCATGCACACTCACGACGGAAAAATCTTGCTGACGTACGATATTTTTGGTAGGACTCGCGCACACCCACGAAAAGAAATTTTGTACTCACGCACGATAATCTTTTAAATATTGTGACTCACGAAAAATATCGGGTCTCAGGAATAGTTTTATGAGGAAACTGACTGAAAACATCGAGAGCGTTATTAAACTAAACTCTCACTAAAATTGTAAATTAATTCAACTCGTAAGCATTTTATTTTCGAGAGCGGGATTATTTTCGTGAGAGTATTTTCCGAAATTGGTTACTCATGCACAATCATGAAGGCTTTAATTTCGTGACTCACGACTCAAACACGGATTGCGCATAAACAAAGTTGCACATACTATTGGAATTGTCTCATGTCGGTGCTTGTTGCCCGTAATGAGAAAATTTAAGTTTCTCCATTAAATGTACCTACCTATTACGAAGGGATACAGCGTGGTGTAATGGTCAGCATGCCCAAAGCTTCTCTAATTGGTTTCAACGAAAAGTAAAATGCCGTTTGGACTCGGCTATAATGAGGAAGTTCCTTGACATTCAGGTAAACATAGAATCGGCCCGCACTCATTTATATGTGATAAGTTCACCACCTGTGGTATCACACTGGACCGGAAAGACTACGTGAGTCTAAAACAACGGGCTCCCACTATATCTAACCATGGTGCAATGGTTAGATTCCTGCTTCGACCTAACACCAAAAAGTTTTTCAGCGGTGGATTATCCCACCTCAGTAATGCTGGTGACATTTCTGGGGATTTTTCAAAGCTTCTCTAAGTGGTTTCACTGGAATGTGGAACGCCGTTCGTACTCGGCTATAAAAAGGAGGTCCCTTGCCATTGAGCTTTACATGGAATCGGGCAGCACTCAGTGATAAGAGAGAAGTTCACCAATGTGGTACCACAATGGACTGAATAGTCTAAGTGAGGCTGATACATCGGGCTGTCACCTAACCTAACCTATTACGAATTTCGAGTCTGACCTCCGAAGTCCTATACTGGGATAGCAACTTTAGGGGTCCGCGGACAAGTTTCTGCATATGTTCGGAAAATGAACATTGACTACTAGAGCAATGATGGTTGCGTTTGATGACTGAAAAGAAAACGTCGCACCTATCTTTCTGGCATTTTCTCATTCTTTACAAAAAGTTTCGTCTTAACCCTACTCTTCTTTTGCAACCAATATCGTCCCACAATCCTCGCATTCGACTGATTTAGCTGACTCTTCAACAAACACAATCGATTCACTCGGGGAAACCCTTTTGAGTCAATTGAAGACATTAAACTTGAATTTACACGAATTCCCCTACGAATTTCCGGAATTTGATTAACCACTCTTACGAGAATTGGAAAATCCATAGAACAATATTGGTTGACTGAGGGGGGATTACTTTGAGGGAGGCGAAATAAATTTGTCACAATCAATAAAGAATTTTATAATTATGAACAGTCTCAATATTTTTTGCCCACAGTAGTAGGTACCTATTATGAATTTCGCTGCTTGGTAGTATAAAAAGCTAACGTACCAATAAATATAATGCCATCTAATTTCAGTTGCTAGTGAATTCAGAGGTATCTACTGAAGTTATCAATTTAGGCAATGGCCAAGTGTTATTTCCTAAGGAAAATCGAAATGTTTTGCTTTCATACAAAAAGTCTGGCCAAAGATAATGGATAGCCGGATGAGAAGGTATCAAAATTCAGGCTTGTATTGGCATTTGTTAACAAGGAAGCTGTCGTTCTAAAACGCAAATAGAAACCACTGACATCTAGCAGATTTTTGTAAATCTTTTCACTATCACTTCCATTTAAACACATACGTCCGTCCATCTGTCCAAAGTCTGCATAGCAATAGCGATATGAAAAACTTGTTTACATACTCAATGGACTTTTGCGCATTGAATTATTCGATTACGATTAATAAAAAAGTATTTTAATTTAAAAATAGCATTCGATAATTATTTTTACATTTTCAGATTCTGGGAATCCGTACAAGAAATGAAGGCACTACCTCAAAGTGAAATCAAAGAAGCCATACAACGTATTTGGCAAGAATTTCTAGCACCCGATGCACCAAGGGCTGTCAATGTTGATTCCAAGTCAGTTGAATTGGCACGCGAAGCGGTTAATTCTCCAAACGGTCCGAATCGTTGGTGTTTTGATGTGGCGGCATCACATGTCTATCATCTTATGGAACGTGACTCATATCCACGTTATTTGAGATCTGACATGTACAAAGATTATATCAATTGTTCACGAAAGAAGATCAAGTCTATACCAAATCTATTTGGAGTGAAACGCTGAAGTGTCGTTCCTGCGGTTGCAATGTCCTCGGCAGCCGCAGCCACCTCGTCCCACCACCACCATCTTCAACATCATCAACCGCATCACTCCTCGATATCTTCAGCCTCAACTACGACAGGAGCATCAGCAGTTGATCCACATCATCATCATCATCATAGATTTTCGTCGTAGATTAAAAAAAATGAATGAAGTTTTACATACAAACATATACAATAATAAATCGGAGAAAGAAACTATGTTATAAATATTTCGTAGAAAATGATATCATAACAAATTTTCATGGGGAATTTGAAAATATATAAATGAATTCATTTTAAATTGATTTATTATTAATATTAAATTAATTTAATTTAAATTGAATTAAATTAAATTAAATTAAATTAAATTAAATTAAATTAAATTAAATTAAATTAAATTAAATTAAATTAAATTAAATTAAATTAAATTAAATTAAATTAAATTAAATTAAATTAAATTAAATTAAATTAAATTAAACTAAATTAAATTAAATTAAATTAAATTAAATTAAATTAAATTAAATTAAATTAAATTAAATTAAATTAAATTAAATTAAATTAAATTAAATTAAATTAAATTAAATTAAATTAAATTAAATTAAATTAAATTAAATTAAATTAAATTAAATTAAATTAAATTAAATTAAATTAAATTAAATTAAATTAAATTAAATTAAATTAAATTAAATTAAATTAAATTAAATTAAATTAAATTAAATTAAATTAAATTAAATTAAATTAAATTAAATTAAATTAAATTAAATTAAATTAAATTAAATTAAATTAAATTAAATTAAATTAAATTAAATTAAATTAAATTAAATTAAATTAAATTAAATTAAATTAAAGTAAATTAAATTAAATTAAATTAAATTAAATTAAATTAAATTAAATTAAATTAAATTAAATTAAATTAAATTAAATTAAATTAAATCAAATTAAATTAAATTAAATTAAATTAAATTAAATTAAATTAAATTAAATTAAATTAAATTAAATTAAATTAAATTAAATTAAATTAAATTAAATTAAATTAAATTAAATTAAATTAAATTAAATTAAATTAAATTAAATTAAATTAAATTAAATTAAATTAAATTAAATTAAATTAAATTAAATTAAATTAAATTAAATTAAATTAAATTAAATTAAATTAAATTAAATTAAATTAAATTAAATTAAATTAAATTAAATTAAATTAAATTAAATTAAATTAAATTAAATTAAATTAAATTAAATTAAATTAAATTAAATTAAATTAAATTAAATTAAATTAAATTAAATTAAATTAAATTAAATTAAATTAAATTAAATTAAATTAAATTAAATTAAATTAAAGTAAATTAAATTAAATTAAATTAAATTAAATTAAATTAAATTAAATTAAATTAAATTAAATTAAATTAAATTAAATTAAATTAAATTAAATTAAATTAAATTAAATTAAATTAAATTAAATTAAATTAAATTAAATTAAATTAAATTAAATTAAATTAAATTAAATTAAATTAAATTAAATTAAATTAAATTAAATTAAATTAAATTAAATTAAATTAAATTAAATTAAATTAAATTAAATTAAATTAAATTAAATTAAATTAAATTAAATTAAATTAAATTAAATTAAATTAAATTAAATTAAATTAAAGTAAATTAAATTAAATTAAATTAAATTAAATTAAATTAAATTAAATTAAATTAAATTAAATTAAATTAAATTAAATCAAATTAAATTAAATTAAATTAAATTAAATTAAATTAAATTAAATTAAATTAAATTAAATTAAATTAAATTAAATTAAATTAAATTAAATTAAATTAAATTAAATTAAATTAAATTAAATTAAATTAAATTAAATTAAATTAAATTAAATTAAATTAAATTAAATTAAATTAAATTAAATTAAATTAAATTAAATTAAATTAAATTAAATTAAATTAAATTAAATTAAATTTAAAATTAAAATTAAAATTAAAATTAAAATTAAATTAAATTAAAGTAAATTGAATTAAATTAAATTAAATTAAATTAAATTAAATTAAATTAAATTAAATTAAATTAAATTAAATTAAATTAAATTAAATTAAATTAAATTAAATTAAATTAAATTAAATTAAATTAAATTAAATTAAATTAAATTAAATTAAATTAAATTAAATTAAATTAAATTAAATTAAATTAAATTAAATTAAATTAAATTAAATTAAATTAAATTAAATTAAATTAAATTAAATTAAATTAAATTAAATTAAATTAAATTAAATTAAATTAAATTAAATTAAATTAAATTAAATTAAATTAAATTAAATTAAATTAAATTAAATTAAATTAAACCAAATTAAATTAAATACAATGAAGTAAAATAAATTAAATTGCATTCAGTCTAAATTAAGATACATTAGTTACAATATTTATAATTTTTCAAATATTAAGGTTTAATTTTATTCAATTTTCCTTAATATACTTTAATATTATCATAATCTTAAGAACTACTGTGAGTATTTATTTATAAAACCAATTTCGTTATTTTTGAATTTCATATGAAAATTTTATTGATCACACAATGTGGCATAGGATGCTAAAAAAAAGAAATAAGAACAAGTTGCTTACACTCATTAGAAGCCAGGAATTGTAGGGTATAAACAAAAATAAAACATTTACAAAAATATATACATATATGTGCAACATATAACATTTCGGTTTTTTTATTATAAATTATACAGAGGGGAAGTCTTTGCTCTCCTCGAAATTTTTAATTTTATTTTGTGAAAATTTAAATGGATGTTTATTTTAAATAATATATAAATGTTTATTTTGTGTTACATTTATATGTAAAATAAAATAAAATATATATAATGCAAACTATTCGTAAAACGTATGTTAATGTAAGTAAAAAGAAAAAAAAGAAAATAATAACAAATATTATTATAAATGGCAAAAAATGCAAACTATAGTTAAGTTAGGGGGCGAAGGATTTCGAATATCTTAATCATATTATCATACCCCACCACGTTCCTTCGTGGCTCCTAGCATAGACATAGGAAATTCATACTAATTCATACTAATTAACTAAATGAAGTATAAAGGTATATGAGATGTTCCACAATAAATTCGAAATGCTTTAGAAATTCATGCAGACAAAGAATATCATTAAAATTGGGCAAATGAAAAACAAACAAAAAAAACAACATTTTACTTACACTGAAAAAAATTGTTATTAGACAGACACAGCAGAAACATCTCCAAACAGTGTCTGCTAATATTTATCCCAAAATTAACTAAAAATAAATAAAAACTTCTTAGGCATGATCTGGCGCCTAAGATTTTTTCTTTAACCATGCTCTAGTTCATTCTTACAATTTTTGAGAAATATACGAAAAACTTCTGCTTAAGTTACCATTGAACTTATTTGTATGTCATTGAAATTTTACTGGCATTTGGTCCATACAATTTTTGAGACATACTTGGAATATTGAACAATTTTTTGGGCTGGGGAAATTTAAAATTTTTTTTTAAAATAAACTAAAACAACATATTTTTTTTCCATAAATTGAAATTACTTTTAGCATACGTTTTACAACTGACTATTTTTCTGTATGGTATTTTGGTGCACTTTTGTATTTTGTAGAGCCAACTTTACTCTCCAAAATTCCCCGGGCACAAAAGTCTAGCAAATTGGTGGCAATTGTGCGTTAGAAATGAAGCGATTTACCTCCTTTCTAAAACATTTTTGATTGACGCATGCTTCAATTTTGACTTTAGGACATTTTGCCGATAATATTCGGCATTAGTATTGAGCCCACGGTCGAAACTAATAGGCGATGGTCGCTCCCCGCGGCGGTCCAGACCATTACCATAGGTGGTGCTTGAGTTCTGGTGGCCAATCGAAGGTGTAAAATTTCAGCTGACCTCTTTGAAAGTACCCTCAATCATTCACCCAGAGAAGGAATATGATCACCTCAAACAAGTTTCAAAAGCAAAATATTATTTTTGAACGGGGAACATTTAATATGCATTATTAAATTCAGGACACAAAGTTTGGAACTTTGCGTCCTTTCGTTCTAACTGTTGTACTTTTTAACTGCGAAATTACATCCTATCGTAGAGGAAAAATTTAACCATACAGTAGTTCATTATTAAAGTAACGAAATCGCATTTAAATGAACTGAAATATTGAATCTTTAGATTTAAGATAAAAATTGCTTCAACACACAAAAAACTTTTTTCTGATTCAATCGCGTTAATCCAATTAATTTTTAATTGAAATGTCTTCAATCTCAGAAATTATTGTATCAATTAAAGAATTAATTAATACTACTAATTTTTGTCATTGATTTTTGTTTCAATTAAAAAATTTGTTGAATCAATTAAATTTTTGATTGAATATTTTTTAAAACTTAATTATGACTTTAATTGGAAACATTTTCGTGAATTTTTTTTCTGTGAAATATAAACTCAAAAAAAAAAATTACTTGGATCCAAAGATTTTGACCTTGTCTTAAGGATTTTGGTATTGATTCCGAGCCAAAGATGCGGCTTCTTTAAAATAAAGACATTTTTAGCGACCTATCTGGCTTTAAATATAGGACCAATAAAATTAATATTAGGATACAGATTTTATTTGTAAAATTTTCATTCTCTTTTCGCGGTTTATTAATAAAGGTACTCACGTACAAACAAATGCTAGTGTGAAAATCCAAATTTTAACGGATACTTCTAAGTAAAAACTGTTTTCATAATTCCAAAATACTTCAAACCAAAGACGCTAAATCCTCAAAATAAGTTTTAGCCTATATTTGAAGCGTTTTTATCGTAAATCTAAAGTTTCAATATTTCACTCAATTTAAGGACAATTTCTTCAAAAATGTGTTTCTTTACTTTAAGGAAAATTAGCCTTAGTTCAAAGGCATGGGACTTTAACGGAGGGATGCAAATTTACAAAATTTGTGTCCTAAATTTAATGAAAACAATTTTTGAAGTAAAGATTATAAACTTTATTTTAATTACAATTTCAATATTTTAAAGAAATTTGTCCTTAATATTTTGTAAATTTGGCATCCGTAAATTGAAGTTGCGTAATATAACGTAAATATTTTTTTCAGTGTAGGCCGATTTGTTTTGAGAATTTTGAATCTTTGGTTTAAAGTTTTATTGGAATTAAGAAAACATTTTTTATCCGTTATAAATTGGATTTTTAAACTGGCGAAAATTTAACTAAATAATACTCCACAATTTTAGATTTTCAAAAAGCGTTGTAAAAACCAGGAAACTTTAATGACTTGTTGTACTTTTTAACTGCAGATCGCGAAATTACATCATCTCATAGAAGAAAAATTTAACCACACAGTATTTCATTCTTACTGTTTTTGAGCATCATATGAAAATTTTCTTTTGCGTTAGATCATATTGAACTTATGTGTACGGTCATTGAAATAATTTAACCTCAAACAAATAATTTTTTTTTGCAATAAAAATAATTTAAATTTAGCGTTAGTTTTACAACGGAAATTTTTTTTCTGTGTAGCATAATATTAGTTGTATTGATCCTAGATTTAAAGTCAGATATATCGTTAAAAAAATTTTCTTTGCTTTAAAAACGCCCCATCATTGCCTCGGAATCGATACCAAAATCCTTATGGGAAGGCAAACATCTTTGGATCCAAGTAAACTTTTTTTTTTTTTTTGAATGTAGGCACATTTTTTGGAAAAAATTGGGTGATTTTGAAGAAGAACCACCCCCTCTTCCACTACAGATCTGATCGTCTTATCAGTTCCTGCATTCTTGTAATCAAAGTACAGGTCTTATATATGATTCAATCGTTTCGAAATTGGCATGAGTCACTTTTTCAGTCAGAGGATGAACGCTTCTGAATACAAAAGAAAAAATATTTCTTGTATCCAATAACAAAATTAATTGATCCAATTAATTTTTAATTGAAATGTCTCCAATCACCGAAATGATAGTATCAATCACCGTGGTGCAATGGTTAGCATGCCCGCCTTGCATACACAAGGTCGTGGATTCGATTCCTGCTTCGACCAAAAACCAAAAGTTTTTCAGCGGTGGATTATCCTACCTCAGTAATGCTGGTGACATTTTTGAGGGTTACAAAGCTTCTCTAAGTGGTTTCACTGCAATGTGGAACGCCGTTCGGACTCGGCTATAAAAAGGAGGTCCCTTGTCATTGAGCTTAACATAGAATCGGGCAGAACTCAGTGATAAGAGAGAAGTTCACCAATGTGGTATCACAATGGACTGAATAGTCGTAGTGAGCCTAATACATCGGGCTGCCACCTAACCTAACTTAATCACTAAATTCAATCAAAAAAAAATTAATTGTTCCAATGAAAAATTTAATTGATACAGTTAATTTTGGTGATTGATTTTTGTATCAATTAAAAAAATTGTTGAACCGATTAAAATTTGAATTGAATATTTTTTAAAATTCAAACAAAATTTTAATTGGAAAAATTTTGGGGATATTTTTCTGTGTGGAGAATAAATCAGATAGCAGATACGATCTACACCCTCAAAAAAAAGTCGCTTCTGTAACATATACCCCAAACACATTTTGCTTCAAGCATATATATTTTAAGGATTTGGTCCAAAAAAAAATATTGTTTGTATTGCTCAAACATATTATGTTTCACCTTAGGGCATACACTGGTAGAAAAAATTTTAAGTAATATATTTTTAAGGCGCCAATTGGTTACTTACATTATTTTACTTGCAGCATACTCTCTCTGTCTCTCTTTCTAAACACATATATGTTTATAGGCTATTTCTAATTTAATATATGTTTGCATCTAAGCATATTATATTTACAAACAGTTTATGTCCCAAACATAATATGTTCTAACATATTAACATATATGTCCCAAACATGTTATGCGAGTTTATGAACATTATATGTTTGCACTTAAAAATATTTTGTTAAAAAAGTTGAGTTCCAAACATATAATAGTTACAATCAAAAAATTAATTGTTCCTATGAAAAATTTAATCGATACAATTAATTTTGGTGATTGATTTTATTATCAATTAAAAAAATTTTTGAATTGATTAAAATTTTAATTGAATATTTTTTTAAAATTCAAACAAAATTTTAATTGGAAAAATTTTGGGGATATTTTTCTGTGTGGAGAATAAATCAGATATCAGATACGATCTACACCCTCAAAAAAAAGTCGCTTCTGTAACATATACCCCAAACACATTTTGCTTCAAGCATATATATTTTCAGGATTTGGTCCAAACAAAATATTGTTTGTATTGTTCAAACATATTATGTTTCACCTTAGGGCATACACTGGTAGAAAACAAATTTAATTAAATTTGTTTTTTGTGTGGATATATTTTTAACGCGCCAATTGGTTACTTACTTGTAGCATACTCTCTAGGTCTCTCTTTCTAAACACATATATGTTTATAGGCTATTTCTAAATTAATATATGTTTGCAAACATAATATGTTCTAACATATTAACATATATGTTCCAAACATGTTATGCTAGTTTATGAACATTATATGCTTGCACTTAAAAATATTGTGTTAAATAATTTGAGTTATAAACATATAATACTTACACCCAAACATATGAAAAAAGTCTTTTTCGTCCGTACGAGGAAGTTGCTACCTAATTTGGTGCAGGCATACTTGTACTCTTACCTGGTAATATGAGTTTTTGCTGGATTGTACTCATACCTGGTAATAGGAGTTTTTGCTGGGCACTTTCCGGATTATTTCTGGAGTTAACGAGCTATTTTGGTTTACATTTAATTCTAAAAAGGTTCATTACTACCAAATGTTTCATTATTAAATAAAAACAAGATAATTACAATAATGAAAAATTTCATTGTATTTATGAAATTGTTCCGTTAGGTTAGGTTATGTGGCAGCCCGATGTATCAGGCTCACTTAGACTATTCAGTCCATTGTGATACCACAGTGGTGAACTTCTCTCTTATCACTTAGTGCTGCCCGATTCCATGTAAGCTCAATGACAAGGGACCTCCTTTTTATAGCCGAGTCCGAACGGCGTTCCACATTCCAGTGAAACCACTTAGAGAAGCTTTGAAACCCTCAGAAATGTCACCAGCTTTACTGAGGTGGGATAATCCACCGCTAAAAAACTTTTTGGTGTTCGGTCGTAGCAGGAATCTAACCCACGACCTTGTGTATGCAAGGCGGGCATGCTAACCATTGCACCACGGTGGCTCCCAATTTGTTCCGTTGGTCCACCGTTTAATGACAAATTTCGTTAGTAGTACACTCAAAAAAATGTGAACCCTGTATTTCACTAAAGCTGATTTAACTCTCTTTTAGTTCATGGAATTATTACGTTTTAAGAAAGTTTCCATGACGTTAATATTTTTTTGTGTACGTGAGTTAAATTAACTAAAACAGAGGAAAAAATTATACACAAATGAAGCATAAAGATTAACTAAATTCGTGTCTCCCACAAAATAGTTCAAAATTTCTTAAAATTTGTAAATTTTAATACTAATGCGCCCATCTTGAACTTCATATGGCACTAAAGACATTCTTGCAATTTTGAACTCCAATTTTTTCCTTCAAACTATAAAATTTTATTTAACAAGTGAAAAAAATTTTTTATGTCTAATAAATTTTCTTGAATTTGTCGAAAAATATTTACTTATTTTTGTGATATCGGCGTGATGTCAGCGTTTGTAATACAGTTTAGTTAAAAATTTCTACAAATAATCGAAATTTTCTAAAATTAACAAAAATTTTTCTTCCTGGTGGGTTCACTGTTTTTTTCAGTGTATGAATTTTTTTCTGCCAGTGTATTTATTGTGTAACATCCCAAATATATTTATTGCTATAAATAACATTGCAAAAACTAAAAACACATAACTAGAGTTTTAGAATAATTGAATAAACTATAAGAAGAAATGAAGTAAATCTCAGTTCATCCATACAGGGATGTGAAAACGATACAACTATATAAGAAAATGTAAAACAATTCCTAAAAACAATGACTCATAATCCTCGTATATAGAAAATATATATGTGGAAAAGGCTACCCCGATGAAAAATAAACATTGTTGCACTGCCTAAAGAAATTTTAAATACTATGGCATCATTGAAGTAATATGAGAATCAGAAGAAATTATGTTGCGCATTGAGAGTACCTGCATAAGAAAGCAACCCCTGTAACAGAGAAGAATCGATAACATACGTAATTAACTCAATAGCATCTAACATTGATCGATTATCTCAGATTGTATATCAATCATTAACAGATTGTTATACATTTTAATTAATTCATAATCCCTTAAGAAGGGTCTTCGTATTAAATAAAATTATAATTAAATAAACATTTTCTATTCATTGCATACCAATGAATGGATTTTTTTTTTTTGAATTTCTTCATACACACAAAAAAAATTTTTTTCTGAATCAATCACGAAATTAATTGATCCAATTAATTTTTTAATTGAAATGTCTTCAATCACAGAAATGATAGTATCAATTAAAAAATTAATTGACAGTCAATTAAAAAATTAATTGATCCAATTAAAAAATTAATTGATACTATTAATTTGTGTGATTGATTTTTATTTCAATTAAAAATTTTGTTGATTCAATTAAATTTTTAATTGAATATTTTTTATATTTTCTTGAAATTTTTTTCTGTGTATTTGAAGAAATAAAATGCTGTTGCTTTCTTATCGAAACTGCATCTCTCTCACTCTCTCTCAATGTAGGCAACATCAAGTTTTAATCTATGAAAAATTGTAACGTATTTAAAAACAAAATCAGTTAACGTCATATGAATGAAATAAATGTAATGCAAACCCAACGCAACATTTTGTTGAAACTTAAAATTTAGTTTATATTCATGTTAAATTGGAGAAACCAAAAACCTAATGAAATGTTGAAAAATAATGAAATGTGTTAGGTTATTGCGAAAATATAAAAAAAATGATGACATAAAAGAAGAATACAAAATAAATATTAAATTTATGTAAAAAAACAAAATATATAAATCCTTTGTTTTATTTTGTCATTTTTTTGGGTTTTCATTGTACTAAGGTAAAGTTAATACATAACTGAAGTTAATTGAAGTTAAGACATAAACTGATTAATTAAACTAATTAAGTTTGTTGTAGTACATATCAAAAAAAAAAAATTGTGGAAGTCAAATCTTAGAATTGAAAAACACATCAGGTAAGGAATATTTAAAGTTTAAAAGTTGGCAATTATGGTAGTAAATTTACATACTTTTAGACATGAGACCTACAGAAAATGGTTTGACAAACAATCATATTGAACAAATTTTCAAATTCGATTAGGAATACGGCGTTGATGTGGAAGACATATCTGGAAGGAACGGTAAAAGGGGGGAAGCCATAAATATCCGTCTTCTTGCCTTTTTACTGGTGGATTAGTTTGAGCACCGATATTGATGTTTTGTTATGCTATACTCTGGTGTTTTTGATTGGCAATTAAAATTGCATGGGTCCATAAAAAAAAAACAAAACATTTTAATGGTTCACGCGTGCCTCACGTGAAGCCGTGAATGAAATTTTAACTAAATCTCGTGAATGTGCGTGAACGGGACTGAACAAAAATTTGCCTTGCGTGCGAGTAAAAATCAAATTGTGTTCGTGATTTGTGTGAGAAAAATTTCTCCGAAATCACGCTCACGATTAATCTCCTTCACGGATTTTAATCACCTTCACGGATTTTATCACGCTTAAGATTTCAATAGCGTCCGTTGTTTGAATGTGAAACATATTTGAATTTTGCTAACGATGCCGTCGTGAGTTATGAATGATCAGTAATAAAAATCAAATTAAATTTCTTTTTCAAGTTCAATTAGTATAAAATTCAGGAAAAATATTCAGTTAGGCTTTCGCTTTTCCAAATCCGAATTGCCGGGCCTCACGCTTGACACCTGCCATCAGATTTTGTACAGCCACCTTGTCCACCTTCTTTGCCGCAGAAAGTCAGTTTGCCTTGAACTGCTGCTCGTCCTTAGCTTAGTTTTTTGGTCTTCTTTAGGTTCCGCTTGACAATAGCCCAGTATTTCTCAATTGGGCGGATATCTGGCGTGTTGGGAGGGTTCTTGTTCTTGGGAACCACCTGCACGTTGTTGGCGGCGTACCACTCCATGGCCTTTTTACCGTAATGGCAAGATGCCAAATCCGGCCAAAACAGTACGAAACAACCGTGTTTCTTTAGGAAAGGCAGCAGACGTTTATTCAAACACTGTTTCACGTAAATTTCTTGGTTGACAGTCCAGGAAGCTATGAAAATGCTGCTTTTCAAGCCACAGGTAGAGATGGCTTGCCAAATCAGATATTTCTTTGCGAACTTTGACAGTTTTATGTGCTTGAAAATATCTGCTACCTTTCCCCTTCCTTTTGCCGTATAAAACTTCTGTCCCGGAAGTTGCTTGTAGTCGGCTTTGACGTAGGTTTCGTCGTCCATTACAACGCAGTCAAACTTCGTCAGCATCGTCATGTACAGACTCCGGGATCGCGCTTTGGCCGTCATATTTTATTTATCATCGCGATTTGGAGTCACTACCTTCTTGTAAGTCGATAGTCCGGCTCGTTTTTTGGCTCGATGCACCGTTGTAGACGATACACCCAGCTTATTTGCGGCATCTCGGAGAGAGAAGTTAGGGTTTCGCTTGAAACTACCGGCAACTCTCTTTGTCGTCTCAGCGCCTTCCGGTTTTCGATTTCCCCCCGATCCAGACTTCCTGGCTGTAGACAAACGTTCCCCAAACACTTTAATTACATTTGTAACGGTTGATTTGGCAACTTTTAGCGATTTTGCCAGCTTTGCGTGCGAGTAGCTCGGATTTTCGCGATGCGCGAGCAAAATTTTGATACGCTGCTGTTCTTGCTTGGACGGCATTTTGACAACTGAAGAGTGAATTCCAAAATCAAAATAGGAACAACATTCTACGCACACACACCTTCAAAATGAGGGGTGTTCAGATTTTTTAAATGCAAAATTGAAAGAAATACGTCAAGTTTATATTGACCAAATTTTGACCGTATCACCCTTTAGTAACAAAATCAAAAAAAACAAACAAACCTTTTTATAGCCACAATTGCCCAAAGTTGCCCGCAGACAACATTCTCTACCGCCCAAACGAATGAGCGTGGCAACCCGAAATATTGGCTAGACACTTTCAAACTGTCTGTCTTTCAACTTTTGAATATATTTTGGAATATTAATTTCATTTATTTGCTAGACTTAGTTCTAGTTTTTTTTTTGTTTGTAGTGCAAACACCTTAACCTACTTTGGACCTACCGTAATAAAATATCTTTGTTATCTTACAGGCATTTCTTGACTCAAGATAAGAAATTAAGTCAACTTAACAATAATAAATAGAATATAGCGAAAAATGTGTCTCTACGCCTCTTATAGAAAATAATCTTGCAAATGGCCAAATACTAAAACAGTGTCTCACGGTTAAAAAAGTAGGGAGCTAGTTATTTTATTTGGATATACAAACCTTAATTTATGGTATTATAACAATAATGGTGTCTGGCTATTCTTCAACACGATCTCTGACGTGATGAGTGAATCGTTACAATCTTTGTGGGACTGGGCAAGCAGCTGTGATTAATCCAAAGAAAGCAGATATAGTGCTCTTCACTAGAAGAAGGAAAATTACTGATTATAAAGATCTCGAATTTCAAGGGACAAAATTGAGTCTCTCAAAATCGGATCGTCTAAAGAACTACGCGTCATTAAACTACCATGGTTAGGTTAGGTTAAAGTGGCAGCCCGATTAAGATTCAGACTCACTTAGACTATTCAGCCCATTGTGATACCACATTAACTAAAATTACCTATTACATATGGGCACTTCTAGTTTTAACCGCAAAACCTTCTTGCTTATTTTTCTTTGTTGAACCAACCAGATTGTTCCAAAAATATTAGCAGACTGATTAAGTTAACGTTTTCCAGATCCGCCAGTAATCTGAAGCTATATGCTCCTAAAAATTGCTTGCGCTTTACACAAAATGCAGGACACTCACACAAGGGGTGTTTAATTGATTCATTTTCCTCCGCATCATGATAGCTCATACAATAGTCATTATACTTCGCGCCAATAGTTTTTGCAAATTCGCCTATCAGGCAGCGACCCGTTATAGCAGATATCAGAAGTGATATCTGACGTCTTGAGAACACTAGCATATCTACTGTGCGGTTCAAGTTTAAATGGGGCCATATTTGCTTGGTGTCGTTACAACTCCCACGCAGTAAGAGCTTGCAGGTTGCCAGAGACATACCAACAGATTCTAGTTCCCCCGGAATATGTAAGGTAGTTCCCAGCCTTGCTAACTCATCTGCTTGACAGTTCCCCGGTATGTTCCTATGGCCAGGCACCCATATTAGGTGAATATTGTACTGCTCAGCAATCTCTTTGAGAGATTTGCGACAGTCGATGGCCGTTTTCGAGTAAAGGAACACAGAGTCCAAGGATTTTATAGCACGTTGACTGTCTGAGTATACATTAATGCCAACAATTTTTGGAACATTACTCCTCAGTCATTTCGCCACCTCTTTTATTGCTAATATTTCAGCCTGAAAAACACTATAGTGATTAGGTAATCTTTTCCCTATTCGAAGTTCCAGATCTTCCGAAACCCACTTGTCCATCCAATTTGGACCCATCAGTGTAGAAATCTATATATCTTTTATTCCCCGGGGTCTGTGTACAGCACGCCTCACTGTTGGGAATTAGAGTTTAATTATATATGTTATAACCCCCATATAAACCGATCGCCAAATTTGACCTCCGGAGCCTCTTGGAGGAGCAAAATTCATCCAATTCGGTTGAAATTTTGTACATAGCACTAGTATATGGCCGCTAACAGCCATGCAACAATTGGTCCATATCGGTCTATAGTTATATATAGCCGATCGCCAATCACACAAAAATTGGTCAATATCGCCGGTTGAAATTTGGTACGTGGTGTTATTATATGGTCTCTAACAACCATGCAAAAATTGGTCCATATGAACCGATCCCCAGATTTGACCTTCGGAGCCTCTTAGAGGAGCAAACTTCATCCGATGGTCTCTACCAACCATGCAAAAATTGGCCCATATCGGTCCATAATTATAAAGGGTGGTTAAATTGTAAGGGCCGATGTTGAATGTGAACCACACCTAAATGTCAAGTTTTTTTCCGAATTTTATTTGACATTTCTCTATTTCAGACTTACTCAATTTGAACTATGGAGAGATACACAATCCAACAACGTGTTAAATGGTTCCAAGAAATGGCAACAGTGGATGATCAATTTTCGAAGAAAATCATCTTCAGTGATGAGGCACATTTTCACCTCAGTGGATTCGTCAATAAACAGAATTGCCGCATTTTGGGCGAATGAGAATCCAAGAGTGATTGTCAACAAACCAATGCACCCACAAAGAGTGACTGTTTGGTGCGGTTACCGGTCAGGTAGTTACTGTGAATGGTGTTCGCTATCGTGAGATGATAACGAACTTTTTATGGCCCGAATTGGAAGATATGGATGTGGACCAGTGCTGCCGCTAGTGAAAAATTGAGTGAAGTAGATTTTGGAAAAAAGTGGAGTAGATTGAATAAAATTGAAGTAGCATACATTTTTGAAAACAAAACAATAGAATTCATTTTATTATATCCTCCACCATAGGATGGGGGTATATTAACTTTGTCATTCCGTTTGTAACACATCGAAATATTGCTCTAAGACCCCATAAAGTATATATATTCTGGGTCGTAGTGAAATTCAGAGTCGATCTGAGCATGTCCGTCCTTCCGTCTGTTGAAACCACGCTAACTTCCGAACGAAAGAAGCTATCGACTTGAAACTTGACACAAGTAGTTGTTATTGATGTAGGTCGGATGGTATTGCAAATGGGTCATATCGGTCCACTTTTACGTATAGCCCCCATATGAACTGACCCCCAAATTTGGCTTGCGGGGACTCTAAGAGAAGCAAATTTCATCCGATCCAGCTGAAATTTGGTACATGGTGTAAGTATATGGTCTCTAACACCTATGCAAAAATTGGTCCACATCGGTTAATAATTCAATGATTAAAACCGCTATGTTCATCGTAATTAAAGGAATTCCAGATCTTCCGAAACCCACTTGTCCATCCAATTTGGACCCATCAGTGTAGAAATCTATATATCTTTTATTCCCCGGGGTCTGTGTACAGCACGCCTCACTGTTGGGAATTAGAGTTTAATTATATATGTTATAACCCCCATATAAACCGATCGCCAAATTTGACCTCCGGAGCCTCTTGGAGGAGCAAAATTCATCCAATTCGGTTGAAATTTTGTACATAGCACTAGTATATGGCCGCTAACGGCCATGCAACAATTGGTCCATATCGGTCTATAGTTATATATAGCCGATCGCCAATCACACAAAAATTGGTCCATATCGCCAAAAATAATCTACCAAAATTTTATTTCTATAGAAAATTTTATCAAATTTTTATTTCTATAGAAAAATTTGTCAAAATTTTATTTCTATAGAAAATTTTGTCAAACTGAACTATATACGTATTTAATCCGCTTTTTTGTTTATATATATATACCCCGTATGGACTAACTTAAAATTTAGAAGACGGTGTTAAGAAGCTTTAAGCTATTTACCTTGCATCGATTATGGATGACAGTCTTTTGTAGAAGTTTCTACGCAATCTATGGTGGAGGGTAAATAAGATTCGGCCTGGCCGAACTTATGGCCGTATATACTTGTTTAATTTGAAGTATCCGTTATAATTTGGATTTTTAAACTGGCATTTGTTTGTACCTTTATTAATAAACCGCGAAGAGAGAATGAAAAGTTGATAAATTAGATCTGTATCCTAATTTTAATTTTATTGGTCCTAGAATTAAAGCTATGTAGGTCGCTAAAAAATTTCTTTATTTTAAAGAAGCCGCATCTTTGGCTCGCAATCAATACCAAAATCCTTAAGGGAAGGTCAAAGCCTTTGGATTCAAGTAAACTTTTTTTTGAGTGTATTAAGGACAAATTCCTTTAAATTAAAAAAAATTTAATTAAAAGTTCAAAAACGTTGTTAATATTTTTGTAATTAAATTTATTAAATAAATGACATTTTTTAAATTTTCGACCTTCCGTCGTGTTTTCAAGTTGGGCAAATTTTCCTTAAAGGAAAGAGAAATTCTTCTGATTTAATGAATTAAATCGGATTAAAGATAAAAACACTTAAATATTCGCTATGTCTTTTTTGAGGATTTTCAATCTTTGGTTTAAAGTTTTGTATGGGTTCTACATAAAGGGTGATACGGTCAAAATTTGGTCAATATAAACTTGACGTATTTCTTTCAATTTTGCATTTAAAAAACCTGAACACCCCTCATTTTGAAGGTGTGTGTGTGTGTAGAATGTTGCTCCTATTTTGATTTTGGAATTCACTCTTCAGTTGTCAAAATGCCGTCCAAGCAAGAAGAGCAGCGTATCAAAATTTTGCTCGCGCATCGCGAAAATCCGAGCTACTCGCACGCAAAGCTGGTAATATCGCTAAAAGTTGCCAAATCAACCGTTACAAATGTAATTAAAGTGTTTGGGGAACGTTTGTCGACAGCCAGGAAGTCTGGATCGAGGGGAAATCGAAAACCGGAAGCCGCTGAGACGACAAAGAGAGTTGTCGGTAGTTTCAAGCGAAACCCTAACCTCTCTCTCCGAGATGCCGCAAATAAGCTGGGTGTATCGTCTACAACGGTGCATCGAGCCAAAAAACGAGCCGGACTATCGACTTACAAGAAGGTAGTGACTCCAAATCGCGATGATAAACAAAATACGACGGCCAAAGCGCGATCCCGGAGGCTGTACACGACGATGCTGACGAAGTTTGACTGCGTGGTAATGGACGACGAAACCTACGTCAAAGCCGACTACAAGCAGCTTCCGGGACAGGAGTTTTATACGGCAAAAGGACTGTCAAAGTTCGCAAAGAAATATCTGGTTTGGCAAGCCATCTGTACCTGTGGCTTGAAAAGCAGCATTTTCATAGCTTCCGGGACTGTCAACCAAGAAATTTACGTGAAAGAGTGTTTGAATAAACGTCTGCTGCCTTTCCTGAAGAAACACGGTTGTTCCGTACTGTTTTGGCCGGATTTGGCATCTTGCCATTACGGTAAAAAGGCCATGGAGTGGTACGCCACCAACAACGTGCAGGTGCAGGTGGTTCCCAAGGACAAGAACCCTCCCAACACGCCAGAGCTCCGCCCAATTGAGAAATACTGGGCTATTGTCAAGCGGAACCTAAAGAATACCAAACAAACTGCTAAGGACGAGCAGCAGTTCAAGGCAAACTGGTTTTCTGCGGCGAAGAAGGTGGACAAGGTGGCTGTACAAAATCTGATGGCAGGTGTCAAGCGTGAGGCCCGGCAATTCGGATTTGGAAAAGCGAAAGCCTAACTGAATATTTTTCCTGAATTTTATACTAATTGAACTTGAAAAAGAAATTTAATTTGATTTTTTAAATAAACGATTTCACCGATTTACACGCATTTTCCCTTGACCAAATTTTGACCGTATCACCCTTGAAAAAAATTGCGGATGCGTCTTTTTTGAACACCTGTTTCTATATGAAGGAGTTGACAGATCGAAACAAAATTTAACATGTGTTCATAACAGAGATGGAAGTTTCCAAAACACTTAACTTTTTTCTGTTTATACCGCACTTTTTGTGCTAGGCTAAGAAGTTTCCGAACTGCTCTCTCGTATACGCTATGACTTTTTTGAGGATTTTCAATCTTTGGTTTAAAGTTTTCTATGGGTTCTACATATAAATATGGTTCAATTTAAAAACTTGCTTTTTATAGCTGTTCATTCGCAATGTTTCGAATGTTTCATGACTCATGGAGTAATACCTAATATGCTCATCTAATCCGCTTTTAAATACATCAGCGTTTAATAGCTTTTTTGTGGACAATGTACTCAATTATATTTCGCCAAAGAAAATATTTTATGGAGTAAAAATATTTGAAAAAAGCTTTACTTTATAAAAAGTTTTCATAAAAAAAAAAATTATAATGATTAATGTTGAGTTCTTTTGTTATCATAATTGTAGAGTTATAATTTGCGCTTGTCTTTGCAAACAAGTGATAAAGATAACGATGATCACCTTTCTCTCTCTCTCTCTCTTTTATTTATTTTACATCCATAAAATACTGAATTTTATCGTTTTTTTTTTATCGGACAGATTTACGCTATTGTTTAGCTAACAATTAACCACCACCCATTTAAGTGTTCCTTGCACTCTGATTGTCATATAGAGAGTTGGCATCTAACCGCAATTTCAATAGAAAAAAAATCCAAATAGATAAAATGATATTTAATTCTGAACACGAGATAAAATTCATACTCGTATCACGTAAATGTCATAAATGCATTTAGGGGGCGTATTTCAAATTAAACTGCTGCCAAGTTATCTTGGGATTTTGTTTAGAAATTTATTTTATTTAGAAATTTCATTTCTAGATTATTGCACAATTCATTCAATTTTTTTAATTGTTCAGAAAAATAAAACATGGACAAATTTTTGAATAAAGTAACATGCCATATATTTCTTTGGAATTTTTTCCCAACACACACGAAAATTGTTTGGGGTAAAAATAAATATGTACACTTAAGGTGCTCCATACCTGCAAATCGTTGAAAGGTGTACTAGCTCGTAGTTCAATTTGCCAAATATGACATTAACGATTCGGTAGGTGTGAACCGGTCTATTATCATGATGAAACCAAATACGCAATATCTTCTTTACTTTAATGAAAAATTGCCATACTGAAAGACTTAATTTTCAACGAATCGTGTCCTAAATTCAAGGAAAACAAAATAATTTAAAGCAAAGATTATGAATTTTCTTTCATTTCAAATTTCATTATTTTAAAGATATTTCTTATTAATATTATGTACATTGCATATCCTAAAATTGAAATCGCATAATCTTACATATTAGTTGTATATTTTCTTAAGTGTATGCTATGCAAAAATTGCATTCATTTTTTAAGGTTATAAAAATTTTTTGCTTGTGACAATATTTGTTTTTCAGTGAAATTTCTCAGAGAATTTCTTCTATAGAATTGTGGAAGCAAAACAACTTCAATAATCTTTAATTGTGAATTTTAAGAAATATTCAGCTTTGGCCAAATGTAGTTTTTTTTTTGCCTAGCATCGACCCCGCAAAAACTCCCAACTTCAATCAACAATAGTAAATACTTAGCGAATAACATCGAACACTGAAAAAACAGTGAACCCACCAATTTTCGGTTAATTTTAGAAAATTTTGAATATTTGTTGAAAATTTTAACTAAACAGCATTACAAACGTTGGCATCACGCTGATGTCGTAAAAGGTTAGGTTAGGTTAGGTTAAAGTGGCAGCCCGATTAAGATTCAGGCTCACTTAGACTATTCAGTCCATTGTGATACCACATTAACTAAAAGTACCTATTACATATGGGCACATCTAGTTTTAACCGCTGAACCTTCTTGATTATTTTTCTTTGTTGAACCAACCAGATTGTTCCAAAAACAGTAGCAGACTGCTTAAGTTAACGTTTTCCAGATCCGCCAGTAATCTGAAGCTATATGCTCCTAAAAGTTGCTTGCGCTTTACACAAAATGCAGGACACTCACACAAGAGGTGTTTAATTGATTCTTTTTCCTCCGCATCATGACAGCTCATACAATAGTCATTATACTTCGCGCCAATAGTTTTTGCAAAATCGCCTATCAGGCAGCGACCCGTTATAGCAGATATCAGGAGTGATATCTGACGTCTCGAGAACATTAGCATATCTAGTGTGCGGTTTAAGTTGAAATGGGGCCATATTTGCTTGGTGTCGTTACAACCCTTGCAATTCTCCCATCGAACATTTGCCATCATAACAGCCTTCTCACGCAGCATGAGCTTGCAGGTAGCTAGGGGCATACCAACAAATTCTAGTTCCCCTGGAATATGTAAGGTAGTCCCTAGCCTTGCCAACTCATCCGCTTCGCAGTTCCCCGGTATGTTCCTATGGCCAGGCACCCATATTAGGTGAATATTGTACTGCTCAGCCATCTCATTGAGAGATTTGCGGCAGTCGATGGCCGTTTTCGAGTTGAGGAACACAGAGTCCAAGGATTTTATTGCAGGTTGACTGTCTGAGTATATATTAATGCCCACATTTTTTGGAACATTACTTCTCAGCCAATTCGCCACCTCTCTTATTGCTAATATTTCAGCCTGAAAAACACTACAGTGATTAGGTAATCTTTTCGCTATTCGAAGTTCCAGATCATTAGAATATACTCCGAACCCCACTTGTCCATCCAATTTGGAGCCATCAGTGTAGAAATCTATATATTCTTTATTCCCCGGGGTCTGTGTGCACCACGCCTCACTGTTGGGAATTAGAGCCTCAAACTTTTTGTCGAAAAGTGGACTCGCCAAAGTGTAATCCACTACGTTAGGCACATCTGGCATTGTTTTGAGGACAGAACTGTGACCGTAACCTTTTTCCGACCACAGCGATAGTTCGCGCAACCGCACAGCCGTTGTTGCAGCTGACTGTTTGGCCAAAATGTCTAAAGGCAATAGATGCAGCACGACATTAAGGGCATTTGTTCCTGTCTTGCTGAATGCGCCTGAAATACACAAACACGCCATACGCTGAACTTTATCTAAACAAGTCGGTTTCTGAAGTGCCGGCCACCAGACTACAACACCATATAGCATTATAGGTCTAACCACTGCCGTGTATAGCCAATGCACAATTTTTGGTTTCAGTCCCCACTTTTTTCCTATTGCCTTTTTGCACGAGTACAAAGCTACAGTTGCCTTTCTCGCCCTTTCTTCAATATTAAGCTTAAAGTTCAGCTTCCTGTCCAAAATAACGCCAAGGTATTTTGCACATTCACCAAAGGGAATTTCAATACCCCCTAAGGAAATAGGCCTAACCGTGGGAGTTTTGCGATCGTTGCAGTACATGACTAATTCTGTCTTTGCAGGATTTACCCCAAGACCATTGTCTTTCGCCCATTTCTCAGTCATCCGGAGGGCCCTCTGAATAATATCTCTGATTGTGGATGGGAATTTTCCCCTGACTGCCAGAGCCACATCATCTGCGTATGCCACCACTTTTATCCTTTCTTTTTCTAGAGTAACCAGAAGGCTATTTATAGCAACATTCCAAAGAAGAGGTGATAGAACTCCTCCTTGGGGGGTGCCTCTGTTCACATACCTTTGTATGTTTGCTTGACCTAGTGTGGCTGAAATACGTCTCTTCATTAGCAGTTCGTCTAACAGCCTGAGTATACATGGATCAACATTCAGAGTTGTCAGTCCATTTAATATCGAGCTCGGATGGACATTATTGAACGCCCCTTCGATGTCTAGAAACGCCACGATTGTGTATTCTTTGACAGATAGTGAGCTTTCAATAAAGCTAACTAGTTCATGTAGTGCGGTCTCAGTAGACCTGCCCTTCGAGTATGCATGCTGTCCTTTCGAGAACAACCTTGAATCGATGCTAGTTCTAAGATAAATATCTATCATCCTCTCCAGAGTCTTAAGTAGGAATGAGGATAAACTGATTGGTCGGAAATCCTTCGCCCTCGAGTGAGAGGCTTTTCCCGCTTTAGGTATGAAAACGACTTTTGTTTCCCTCCACTTTCCTGGGATATATGATAAGTTGATACATCCTTTATATATCACTGACAACCAGGGGATAATTTTGTCAGTTACAGCTTGTAACTCCGCCGGAGTAATTCCATCAGGTCCGGGGGATTTGAATGGTCCAAAGCTATTTAGCGCCCATTTTATTCTAGTTTCCGATACAATTTCCTCGACAGGAAACGACCGCTGAGCAACTGTGGCACCGCCAGTACATGGTTCAACCGTCTGATTTCCAGGAAAATGTGTGTCCAATAGTACCTCCAGCGTCTCCTCACTGGACGTTGTCCAATTTCCCTCCGATGTTTTAATGAAACCTGGAGCGGAGTTGGTGGATGCTAGAACCTTCCGTAGTCTGGAAGCCTCGGACGTATTCTCAATACTGCTGCAGTAGTCATTCCAAGAGTTATGCTGAGCCTTTCTCAGTTCTCGCTTGTATCCTCTCAGATTCCTCTTGTAAGCGTCCCAGTCCTTAGGGGCTCTGGTGGACTTTGCCTTGTTAAAGAGCTTCCTGCAGGATTTCCTCATATTACTTAATTCCGTAGACCACCATGGTGGTCGATGTTTCCCCCTTGGCTTTCCTCTAGGGCATGCAGCTTTCAGTGAGATGTTGAAGGCCTTAGTAATCCGCTCCACTGCGTGTTCGATATCTTGCACATTTCTCATATTTGTCTCTGTTATTTCCGGTATCATCATATTGAACGATTCCCTATACCTATTCCAGTCAGCTTTCCTAACATTTGGCGAAAATATGGTCTTGGTGATATGAACATCAAATTTGAAACTGATGTAGCGATGATCTGAGAAGCTGTGTTCACTTAAAACATGCCACTCAGATATCATTTCATTCAGTTCTTGCGAGGCCAAGGTGATGTCCAAAACCTCTTGCCTGTTTTTAGTGACAAAGGTTGGGGCATCTCCCTTGTTGCAAACTACCAGATTAGTACGCAAAATAAACTCTATTAGCGACTCTCCCCTTGCATTAGTATCACTACTTCCCCATATACTATGATGCGCATTCGCATCGCATCCCATAATGAGTTTCGTCTTTGTTTTCAGTGACTCCTCAACTAAGGTCTTAACGGCACATGGAGGCATCTCCCTGTCATGTCCCATATAGACCGAAGATACCCAATATTTGCATTTGGCTATTTCTAAATTGGCAACGACAGTGTCTGCATTGCACATTGAAGGAAGCAGAAACAAGTTAAGCTCGTTTTTAGCAATTATACAGGCTCGAATTACATCATTACCAGTATACTGCAATAGTTTGTACCCCGGAGTACTTAATTCACATATTTTGTTTCTATAAACATATGGTTCTTGAATAAGAACTATGTCTATGTCCCCTTTCATCAGGAGAACTTTTAAGGCAGCACATGCAGCCTTACAATGATGAAGATTTATCTGGAGGATCCGTAGGACCATCGAGATTTTCAACAACCGTCACATCAGCCGCTTCGATCGAGTCATCAAGAATGTCCTCTTCAGAGATATCGGTGACTCTCGCAATAACCATAGGTTCGACTTTGGTGAGTTCTGAGGCAATAGAAGCCTCCTCACGCATACGGTATCTATCCATGTCTTCAACTTTGGTATCTCCCTCGACTTCGCAAGAGGATCCGCTTACTTCTGATTCAGACAGAGGCTTGTCCATTTCTGAATCCTTTAGCTGATCGTTTTTATACACCTTCATTTGGATATAATGAAAGCCATAACATACACGGCCCTGGGACTTTGCCAGATGTGGCAAAGACTGAGTGTTCAATATAAACACTGCATGCCGTCTTGGTCCATCCACTTCATCCAAACGGCCAACCTTCCAATCAGCTGTTGGAAGATCTGGATTGCATCGTTTCAGTCTATTTAAAATAGATTCAGGGTCAGAAGGGTTTGCAGGTATCCAGGCATGTGCTCTAGGTCTAGCCGGTATGTCTTTCTTCTCGACTAACTCTAGAGCAGCTCCTTCCCAAACCTCACCAATTAGTATCAGAGCAGCTTTAAAACATTCTATAGACCTCTGGTCCTCAAATGCGACTAGCTTAAATCGTCCTTGATACCAACCAGCCTCTTGGTGTCGAGGATCTGGGCCGGGAAACTTTTCCAGCACCTGTGAGTAGACGACAGATAGAGCATTCTCAATTTCCCCCCATTTTTGCTTTGGAACCATACCGTCCAATGCTCCTTTATTAATGATAGCCATCACAAGGCTATCTTTAGCAACTGAGGCAAACGATCTTTGATCCCTTTTGGAGGATGGCAGCTCATCCGGCGATCGTTCCCTTTTTCCAGTCTCAAGAATTCCTTGAGCCCATTTTAAGGAATCGCTTTGTTTAGCCGACAGCGTGCTTGGGTCGACTGATCCTAACTTCTTTAGGATAAACAAAGCATTTCTGCGTTCCTTGAATCTCTTTCGTGAGGGATTACCTCCTTTTGATGTCGTTACCTTAGAAAAAGTTCGACTTGTCAGAGTGTCGCCACCTGTCGACCCGTCTACAGGTCGACTAATTGGGCCTAACTCTTGGTCATTGCCCAGATTTATAACTCCAGTCGATACCCGTCCACTGGGCCCTGAAGTTAGCAACCCAGTGGATGACTTGGAATTTCGCTGCATGGTGGCTTAATATCCCACCACACTTGAAATTCGTAGTAGGTACCTATTACGATGAGTTTATCCGCTATTGAAAAACACGTCCGTTCCGTTCGACGGTTGCCGTAAAAAAAAGTACATATTTTTCGACAAACTCAAGAAAATTTATTAGACATAACTAAGTTTTTATACCCTAAACCACATAGTGGTCAGGGTATAATAAGTTTGATCGGCCAAAAAATGTGCCTACCACAAATATTGATTTTAGACCCCATAAAATATATACCGATCGACTCAGAATCACCTCCTGAGTCGATCTAAAGGGTGATGCGGTCAAAATTTGATCAATATAAACTTGACGTATTTCTTTCAATTTTGCATTTAAAAAACCTGAACACCCCTCATTTTGAAGGTGTGTGTGTGTAGAATGTTGCTCCTGTTTTGATTTTGGAATTCACTCTTCAGTTGTCAAAATGCCATCCAAGCGAGAAGAGCAGCGTATCAAAATTTTGCTCGCGCATCGCGAAAATCCGAGCTACTCGCACGCAAAGCTGGCAAAATCGCTAAAACTTGCCAAATCAACCGTTTCAAATGTAATTAAAGTGTTTGGGGAACGTTTGTCGACAGCCAGGAAGTCTGGATCGGGGGGAAATTGAAAACCGGAAGGCGCTGAGACGACAAAGAGAGTTGCCGGTAGTTTCAAGCGAAACCCTAACCACTCTCTCCGAGATGCCGCAAATAAGCTGGGTGTATCGTCTACAACCGTGCATCGAGCCAAAAAACGAGCTGGACTATCGACTTACAAGAAGGTAGTGACTCCAAATCGCGATGATAAACAAAATACGACGGCCAAAGCGCGATCCCGGAGGCTGTACACGACGATGCTGATGAAGTTTGACTGCGTGGTAATGGACGACGAAACCTACGTCAAAGCCGACTACAAGCAGCTTCCGGGACAGGAGTTTTATACGGCAAAAGGACTGTCAAAGTTCACAAAGAAATATCTGGTTTGGCAAGCCATCTGTACCTGTGGCTTGAAAAGCAGCATTTTCATAGCTTCCGGGACTGTCAACCAAGAAATTTACGTGAAAGAGTGTTTGAATAAACGTCTGCTGCCTTTCCTGAAGAAACACGGTTGTTCCGTACTATTTTGGCCGGATTTGGCATCTTGCCATTACGGTAAAAAGGCCATGGAGTGGCACGCCGCCAACAACGTGCAGGTGGTTCCCAAGGACAAGAACCCTCCCAACACGCCATAGCTCCGCCCAATTAAGAAATACTGGGCTATTGTCAAGCGGAACCTAAAGAAGACCAAAAAAACTGCTAAGGACGAGCAGCAGTTCAAGGCAAACTGGCTTTCTGCGGCGAAGAAGGTGGACAAGGTGGCTGTACAAAATCTGATGGCAGGTGTCAAGCGTGAGGCCCGGTAATTCGGATTTGGAAAAGCGAAAACCTAACTGAATATTTTTCCTGAATTTTATACTAATTGAACTTGAAAAAGAAATTTAATTTGATTTTTTAAATAAACGATTTCACCGATTTACACGCGTTTTCCCTTGACCAAATTTTGACCGTATCACCCTTTAGCTTTTGTTGTCCGTCCGTCTGTCCATGTATTTGTTGTTCACAGGATTCCGGTCGCAATTATTAACCGATTTTTGATAAAATTTGGTACAGGGAGGTTTTTGGGCACAAGGACGAATTCTATAGAATTTGGAAGAAATCGGATCAAATTTAGATATAGCTTCCATATATATGTATCGCCCGATTTCGACAAATGGGGTCACGTTGCGCTTTTTTTCAAACGGATCGTCACCAAATTTGGCAAAAGGTAATCTATTCCATCGCCCTTCAAGTCTGCAAAATTTCATCCAAATCGGTTCAGATTTAGATATAGCTCTCATATATATGTATCGCCCGATTTTCCTCAATTTCGCCACAAAACCTTCATTTATCAACCGATCTTACTCAAAGCTGGCTAAATATAATCTTCTATAGCACTAACTATATGTGCAAAAAATTATCGAAATCGGTTCAGATTTAGCTATAGCTCCCATATATATGTACCGCCCGATTTTTCTAAATTTGGCCATAAAACCCTTATTTATCAACCGATCTTACCCAAATTTGGCTAAACTATATGTGCAACAAATCATCGAAATCGGTTTAGATTTAGATATAGATCCCATATATATGTATAGCCCGATTTTCCCAAATTTGGCCATAGAACCTTTATTTATTAACCGATCTTACTAAAAGTTTTTTTTTTATAATAAAGAATATATATATTTCTACACTGATGGCTCCAAATTGGATGGACAAGTGGGGTTCGGAGTATATTCTAATGATATGGAACTTCGAATAGCGAAAAGATTACCTAATCACTGTAGTGTTTTGCAGGCTGAAATATTAGCAATAAGAGAGGTGGCGAATTGGCTGAGAAGTAATGTTCCAAAAAATGTGGGCATTAATATATACTCAGACAGTCAACCTGCAATAAAATCCTTGGATTCTGTGTTCCTCAACTCGAAAACGGCCATCGACTGCCGCAAATCTCTCAATGAGATGGCTGAGCAGTACAATATTCACCTAATATGGGTGCCTGGCCATAGGAACATACCGGGGAACTGCGAAGCGGATGAGTTGGCAAGGCTAGGGACTACCTTACATATTCCAGGGGAACTAGAATTTGTTGGTATGCCCCTAGCTACCTGCAAGCTCATGCTGCGTGAGAAGGCTGTTATGATGACAAATGTTCGATGGGAGAATTGCAAGGGTTGTAACGACACCAAGCAACTATGGCCCCATTTCAACTTAAACCTCACACTAGATATGCTAATGTTCTCGAGACGTCAGATATCACTCCTGATATCTGCTATAACGGGTCGCTGCCTGATAGGCGATTTTGCACAAACTATTGGCGCGAAGTATAATGACTATTGTATGAGCTGTCATGATGCGGAGGAAAAAGAATCAATTAAACACCTCTTGTGTGAGTGTCCTGCATTTTGTGTAAAGCGCAAGCAACTTTTAGGAGCATATAGCTTCAGATTACTGGCGGATCTGGAAAACGTTAACTTAAGCAGTCTGCTAATGTTTTTGGAACAATCTGGTTTGTTCAACAAAGAAAAATAATCAAGAAGGTTCAGCGGTTAAAACTAGAAGTGCCCATATGTAATAGGTACTTTTAGTTAATGTGGTATCACAATGGTCTGAATAGTCTAAGTGACCCTGAATCTTAATCGGGCTGCCACTTTAACCTAACCTAACCTAACCTAACCTACTCAAATCTTGCACAAGGTAACCTTTTGTGGTATTAATCAAACCTGCAAAATATTATGCAAATTGGTTCAAATTTAGATATAGCTTCCATACATATGTATTGCTCGATTTTCCCAAATTTGGCCATAGTACTCTTATTTATTAACCAATGTTACTCAAATTTCAAATTTTGATGTACTAGCCGATCGTACTTATACGTACTTGTAGCTCTTACATAAGAATATTGCTCGATTTTTACAATTTTGTATTTATTACCCACACTAATTTAACGATTTTCTCTTTTTTAATAATGGGCTCAATATTAGTGGCATACTAACTCCATAGGCGTAATATCAACACAGCCAGTGTTGCTAGAAGTAGGGGAAATTCCCTATATGTAGGGTTTTTCTAATATTTAGCGTCTTGTAGGGACGTAGGGCCACAATGTAGGACATTTTCACTCAACACAATTTGTAATAATTTTTACATTTTAGTAGCTCTAGAGGAGGAAATTAGAAGCCGGCAAGGCTTGATCTTTAACAATGTGTGGTAAACTTTATTCCTGTAGAAAATTTTGTCAACATTTTATTTCTATAGACATTTTGTCAAAATTGTATTTCTATAGAAATTTTTTTCAAAATATTATTTCTATAAAAAATTTTCGCAAAATTTTATTTCTGTTGAATTTTTTCTCAAAATTTATAGAAACTTTTTCCAAAATTTTATTTTTATAGAGATTTAACAAAAAAGATTACTAATTTGGGTAGAATTCTACCAACTGTGGCAACCGTGGTGGTAATACAAATTTATATTCTAAGTTATATACGTTGCATATTCATGTTTTAAGGTAATAAAGTACTTAGAACCATTTTTGTTTTGTAAATTTTTTTTAAATTTAACGAAAAATATAGTAGGGAAAATTGTTTGGGAATGTATGGGAAAGTAGGGAACTTTTTATGTCCTTGTAGGGCAACATTGACTATGAGCAATAGTCAGATTGACACAAATCACCCATAGACTTAATTTTCTTAAATATGCAACTGCGGTTTATCTCCCAGACCTATATGTTACCCCACAAATGCTTATGATTACTAATTCTGTAATGGTGGTTTAGGGTATGATATAGTTGGCCCCGCGCGACTTTCTACTTTACTTACTTGTTTCACTTGTTAAAGAAAATTTTGTAGTTTGAAGAAAAAACTTGGAGTTCAAAATTGCAAGAATGTCTTTAGTGACATACGAAGTTCATGATGGACGCATTTTTGGTAAAATTTACAAATTTAAAGAAATTCTCAACTATTTTGTGGAAGACACGAATTTAGTTCATCTTTATGCTTCAATTAAGTATATTTTTTACCACGGGTTTAGTTAATTTAACTAACGTACACAAAAAATTATTAGAGTAAAGAAAACTTTCGCTAAACATAATAATTCCATGAACTATACTAAAGTTAAATTGGCTTTAGTGAAATAGAGAGTTCACTTTTTTTTGAGTGAATGATCGCAAAATCATACTGCAGACAAATCTTTGGACTCTGTGGTCTCTAAATCAAAAGCGGCGACGGCTGTGGCTATGCATTTCAAAATTCATTTAATGTGGAAATAACCACATCTAATTCATTATTTTAACTTCTATGATTACTTCAGTGAACTTGAAGAAAATTCTGCCAGTGTATACTAGAAACACGTGCTCCGTTCTTAAGATATATAAAGCGCATCTTGTCAATATTTTTGCATCAGTTTACTAATTTCCGGCCATACACATCTAAACGGTGTGTCATCTTAAATTGTGCTTGGAAAATATTATGCTAACACGTTTGCTATCGTATTAACTTTCTGGGAAATTCTATATGTTTTTTTTTTTTGGGGTTGGTGGCCCATCTAGCATTTGGGGAATTAAATTAAATGAAAAATTTCCACACTCTCAACTTTATGAGTTTTTGATTGGACGATAAAAATAATACACTTTATTTTTATTTATTCATACAATTCGAAGGAAAACAATTGTTTTATTAGAATTCGCAATCTGATAGCTGTGCTGAAGATTACCTTAATTATGTGTTAATAAAAATCTCACCTATTTTTTTTTTTGTAGAAAATTTTATGATATCGCTTATCGTTTTCAACTGAAAATGCTATCTGTTTCGGGTTTATTATTTTTTACTGCTGTTTTAGATATGTGGGCAACAATTGTCGAAAGTTGCAATGCGGTGAAACTTTGAAATGCTAATTCAGTGTGTGGCGTTCTGGTATCATCTCAGTATGATTGTCACCGTTGGCATTTATCAACCAATGAATGAACTTGAAATGAAATGACTTGGATCACATCCACAAAAGACTACAATTATGCAGATAATAACCATGACAGTACATCTCATTTCAACCCAGCAAAAAAAGCGTCGCCAAAAAAGTAATGAAAATGTTCTTTTTGGATCCGCACGGATGAAAAAGGCTGTTTTTCATATGTTTGGCTATAATCATTATATGTTTGGAACACAAATTTTTAAACACAATATTTTTGAGTGCAAGCATATAATGTTCATAAACTAGCATAACATGTTTGGGACATATATGTTAATATGTTACAACATATTATGTTTGGGACATAAAATGTTTGTAAATATAATATGCTTGGATGCAAACATATATTAATTTAGAAATAGCCTATAAACATATATGTGTTTAGTAGCTTGGAGCGCTATTTAATGGGGAGCGATATTGAATTAAGTTGGTGGTTGTTGCTTGTTATTACAAAATTAACATTTTATTTTTCCTTGGGCAATTGATCAGCTACTTCTTTGATCCTTACAAACTGTGTGGTCCGCTGTTCGAATCCCCGTCCGGCAAAAGGTAAAATTAAAATAAAAAAAATCATACAATTGAATAATTTCTTCTACAATGTTTGTATTACAGAAAAAGGTGCTAAGAACTAAAAAATCTCGTGGAAGTGAGAAAGATGTGGGGGAATATACAATTGGGCAGAAACAAAATTTTGAGCATTCAGGTCGAAAACCTATGTTGTTAGCACCTATATTACCTGTTTATTTTCATAATTCGTTATGATTGTAAATATATAAATAAATAAATAAAATTTTGAGCACAATATTGTTTGGGAGAATTTTTTTAAGCATATAATATTTTTGGGTGCAAAATGCTTCCAAACATATTATATGTTCACATAATAACATATTGTTTTTTGGAAGCCAACATTATTGAATTTGGATGCAAAAATACAAAATGTTTGGAACTTAGACTACCCAAACATATATTGTTTAGACTAATATGCTTTCAAACATATTATATATTGGAAGAGATCAAACATATAAATGTTTGGGCAATACCCAAAAATGTATATGCTTGAAGCAAAATATGTTTGGGAGTATATGTTACAGAAGCGATTTTTTGTGAGCGTGCGGAAGTGGTGCAAAATTGACGCAGAAGCGATGAATTTAACATGGGCTTGTCATAGGACGGAAGTCCTCCTTTTCAACAGCCGTTGCACTGAATTTGCATCACTTCTTTAGGTGTGATCCGAATTCAATGTTTTGGATGTAAATAAACAAATTCTGTTATATTTTGTCAAATAAATAATTTTTATAATTTTTTTTTTTTTTTTAATTTTAATGGATTCTAACGCTTGTCGGAAACGTTTGACTACAAATATTTTCAAAAATTCACAATTTTTCAGATTGGAATTAGGATTTTTTTTTCGACAAAATTTAAATGATTTGTACCATTTTATAAATTCTTACTTTGTTTTTAAGCTACTTGAAACAAAAAAAGTTAAAATTAACCATTAAAAGTATGAAAAAACCAAGTTATAAAAAATTGAATTAAAAGAACTTCCTGGGTAGTTAAAATAAATAACATTAACATTGGGAGTGCATCTTCTGGAAGTGCTTTTAAAGTTGTGCCTTTGGAAGAACTTCCAAATTTTTTTGCTGGGAAGCTATAACTTGAATATCAAAAAGTTTAACATTGCTTCTGGTTTCGAGCCATATACATTGACACTATAGAAGTAAGACATGGTAATACTTATCTTGGTGGAGGAAAACGTCCACCTTTTCTAAAATCCAAAAAACTTTGCAAATATGTTTTGCCATTATTTATCGCTATGATTGCCAAAAAAAACTTCATTAGGGTTAATATTGAATATATATAAGCAAAAGAAGTTTTCATATAAAAATTTGGATTTTTTCTGGTTTTCGAAGGTATTTTCGAATTTTTGGGGGGGTGGTCATGAAACAACCTCTTTTTCCCTATAGGACGCTTAGTGTTGGAGAAAAGAGCAAAACATGTTTTTGCATTTTTCCACGACTTGTATGGAATTTTTTAGGGTGGACGCTCTAGAACCACGGTTGCCACAGTTGCTAGAATTCTGCCAAAAATTGTAGATTTTTTACTATTTGGTAGATTGATAGAATTCTTGATATTCCGGTAGATTTTGCAAAATATTCCTCTCAAAATAAGATATACTTCAATTTTCATAGAAATACGACTTTGGCAAAATTTTCTATAGAAATAAAATTTTGGCAAAATTTTCTTTCTTTTTCTATAAAAATTTGACAAAATAATAACAAAATTTGACAAAATATTCCTCTCAAAATAAGATATACTTCAATTTTCATAGAAATACGATTTTGACAAAATTTTCTATAGAATAGAACCTTGGCGTTATTTCGGACAGGAAGCCGAACTTTAAGCTTAATATTGAAGAAAGGGCGAGAAAAGCAACGGTTGCTTTATACTCGTGCAAAAAGGCAATAGGGAAAAAGTGGGGACTAAAACCAAAAATTGTGCATTGGCTATACACGGCAGTGGTTTGACCTATAATGCTATATGATGTTGTAGTCTGGTGGCCGGCACTTCACCAGCCGACAAGTTTAGACAAAGTTCAGCGTATGGCGTGCTCAGGTGCATTCAGCACGACAGGAACAAATTCCCTTAATGTCATACTGCATCTATTGCCTGTAGACATTTTGGACAAACAGTCAGCTGCAACAACGGCTGTGCGGTTGCGCGAGCTTTCGCTATGGTCGGAAAAAAGTTACGATCACAGTTCGGCCCTCAAAATAATGCCAGATGTGCCTAACGTAGTGGATTACACTTTGGCGAGACCACTTTTCGACAAAAAGTTTGAGACTCTAATCCTCAACAGTGAGGCGTGGTGTACACGGACCCCGGGGAATAAAAGATATATAGATTTCTACACTGATGGCTCCAAATTGGATGGACAAGTGGGTTTCGGAGTATATTCTAAAGATCTGGAACTTCGAATAGCGAAAAGATTACCTGATCACTGTAGTATTTTTCAGGCTGAAATATTGGCAATAAGAGAAGTGGTGAACTGGCTGAAAAGTAATGATCCAAGCAATATTGGCATTAATATATACTCTGACAGTCAACCTGCAATAAAATCCTTGGACTCTGTGTTCCTCAACTCGAATACGGTCATCGACTGCCGAAAATCTTTCAATGAGATGGCTGAGCAGCACAATATTCACCTAATATGGGTGCCTGGCCATAGGAACATACCGGGGAACTGCGATGCAGATGAGCTAGCAAGACTAGGAACTACCTTACATATTCCAGGAGAACTAGAATCTGTTGGTATGCCTCTGGCTACCTGCAAGCTCTTACTGCGTGAGAAGGCTGTCATGATGGTAAATGTTCGATGGGAGAATTGCAAGGGTTGTAACGACACCAAGCAAATATGGCCCCATTTAAACTTAAACCGCACACTAGATATGCTAGTGTTCTCGAGACGCCAGATATCAGTCCTGATATCTGCTATAATGGGTCGCTGCCTGATAGGTTTTGCAAAAACTATTGGTGCGAAGTATAATGACTATTGTATGAGCTGTCATGATGCGGAGGAAAAGGAATCAATAAAACATCTCTTGAGTGAGTGTCCTGCATTTTGTGTAAGGCGTAAGCAAATTTTAGGGGCATATAGCTTCAGATTACTGGCGGACCTGGAAAACGTTAACTTAAGCAGTCTGCTAATGTTTTTGGAACAATCTGGTTGGTTCAACAGAAGAAAATAATCGAGAAGGTTAAGCGGTTAAAACTAGAAGTATCCATATGTAATAGGTACTTTTAGTTAATGTGGTATCACAATGGACTGAATAGTCTAAGTGAGCCTGAATCTTAATCGGGCTGCTTTAACCTAACCTAACCTCTATAGAAATACAATTTTGACAAAATTTTCTATAGAAATAACACTTTGACAAAATTTTCTACAGAAATAAAATTTTTGATAAAATTTTCTATAGAAATCATATTTCGACAAAATGTTCTATAGAAATAAAATTTTGACAAAAAAAATTAATAGAAATAAAATTTTTAGTGAAATGTTCTTTAGAAATAAAATTTTGACAAAATTTTCTATAGAAATAAAATTTTGACAAAATTTTCTATAGGAATAAAATTTTGACAAAATTTTCTATAAGAATCATTTTCTATAGAAATAAAATTTTTACAAAATTTTCTATGGAAATAAAATTTTTACAAAATTTTCTTTAGAAATAAAATTTTGACAAAATTTTCTATAGGAAAAAAATTTTGCCAAAATTTTCTATAGAAATAAAATTTTGACAAAAAAATTTATAGAAATAAAATTTTTGGTGAAATGTTCTTTAGAAATAAAATTTTGACAAAATTTCCTATACAAATAAAATTTTGACAAACTTTCTATAGGAATAAAATTTTGACAAAATTTTCTATAGAAATCATATATTGACAAAATTTTCTATAGAAATCATTTTCTATAGAAATAAAATTTCCTATAGAAATAAAATTTTGACAAAATTTTCTATAGAAATCATATATTGACAAAATTTTCTATAGAAATCATTTTCTATAGAAATAAAATTTTTACAAAATTTTCTATGGAAATAAAATTTGTACAAAATTTTCTTTAGAAATAAAATTTTGACAAAATTTTCTATAGGAAAAAAATTTTGCCAAAATTTTCTAAAGAAATAAAATTTTGACAAAAAAATTTATAGAAATAAAATTTTTGGTGAAATGTTCTTTAGAAATAAAATTTCGGCAAAATTTTCTATAGAAATAAAATTTTGACAAAATTTTCTATAGGAATAAAATTTTGACAAAATTTTCTATAGAAATCATTTTCTATAGAAATAAAATTTTTACAAAATTTTCTATGGAAATACAATTTTTACAAAATTTTCTTTAGAAATAAAATTTTGACAAAATTTTCTATAGGAAAAAAACTTTGCCAAAATTTTCTATAGAAATAAAATTTTGACAAAAAAAATTTATAGAAATAAAATTTTTGGTGAAATGTTCTTTAGAAATAAAATTTTGACAAAATTTCCTATAGAAATAAAATTTTGACAAAATTTTCTATAGGAATAAAATTTTGACAAAATTTTCTATAGAAATAAAATTTTGACAAAATATAAATAAAATTTTCTATAGAAATAAAATTTTGACAAAATTTTCTATAGAAATAAAATTTTGACAAAATTTTCCCACAGAAATAAAATTTTGACAAAATTTTCTATAGAAATGAAATTTTGAAAAATTTTTCTATAGAAATATAATTTGGACAATTTTTTATAATTAGAAATACAATTTGGACAACGTTTTCTATAGAAATAAAATTTGGACAACATTTTCTACAGAAATAAAATTTTGACAAAATTTTCTATAGAAATAAAATTTTGACAAAATTTTCTATAGAAATAAAATGTTGACAAAATTTTCTATAGAACTAAAATTTTTACAAAATTTTCAATAGAAATAAAATTTTGAAAAATTTTTCTATAGAAATAAAATTTGGACAAAATTTTCTATAGAAATAAAGTTTTTACAAAATTTTCTAAAGAAATAAAATTTTGACAAAATTTTCAATAGAAATAAAATTTTGTTAAAATTTTCTATAGAAATAAAATTTTGACAAAATTTTCTATAGAAATAAAATGTTGACAAAATTTTCTATAGAACTAAAATTTTTACAAAATTTTCAATAGAAATAAAATTTTGACAAAATTGTCTATATTTGTTGTTTTTATCTCAGCTTTAAAACCATTGCGTTGACTAAACTACAAGAGTAGCTTAACCAACAGAGGAAAAGAATGTTTGCCATATTTATTTGGGCAAAGCTCTATAGACTGCAGGATGGTTGGATGGACGCACGTTTCGGAATTACCACATTCCTCATCAGCATCCTCTACTTGCAGCAAATTTTCGATAGAAATAAAATTTTCTATAGAAATAACAAAATTTTCTATAGAAGTGACAAAATTTTCTATAGAAATAAAATTTTTACAAAATTTTCTATGGGAATAAAATTTTTACTAACTATTCTATAGAAATAAAATTTTTACAAAATTTTCTATAAAAATAAAATTTTGACAACATTTTCTATAGAAATAATAGTGTGACAAAATTTTCTATAGAAATAAAATTTTGAAAAATTTTTCTATAGAAACAAAAATTTTACAGAATTTTTTATAGAAATAAAATTTTGACAAAATTTTCTGTACAAATATAATTTTGAAAATTTTTTATAATCAGAAATACAATTTGGACAACGTTTTCTATAGAAATACAATTTGGACAAAATTTTCTATAGAAATAAAGTTTTTACAAAATTTTCTAAAGAAATAAAATTTTGACAAATTTTTCTATAGAAATAAAATTTTGACAAAATTTTCAATAGAAATAAAATTTTGTTAAAATTTTCTATAGAAATAAAATTTTGACAAAATTTTCTATAGAAATAAAATTTGGACAAAATTTTCTATAGAAATAAAATTTTGACAAAATTTTCTACAGAAATAAAATTTTGACAAAATTGTCTATATTTGTTATTTTGATCTCAGACCATTGCGTTGACTAAACTACAAGAGTAGCTTAACCAACAGAGGAAAATAATGTTTGTCAAATTTATTTGGGCAAATCCCTATAGACTGCAAGATGGTTGGATGGACGTACGTGTCGGAATTACTACATTCCTCATCAGCATCCTCTATGTTACCTACAGCAAATTTTCTATAGAAATAAAATTTTGGCAAAATTTTCTATAGAAGTAAAATTTTGACAAATTTTTTTATAGAATTTATATTATGTTAACAAAATTATTTATAGAAATAAAATTTTTTATAGAAATAAAATGTTGACAAAATTTTCCCACAGAAATAAAATTTTGACAAAATTTTCTATAGAAATAAAATTTTGAAAAATTTTTCTATAGAAATAAAAATTTGACAGAATTTTTTATAGAAATAAAATTTTGACAAAATTTTCTATAGAAATATAATTTTGACAATTTTTTATAATCAGAAATACAATTTGGACAACGTTTTCTATAGAAATGAAATTTGGACAAAATTTTCTATAAAAATAAAATTTTGACAAAATTTTCTATAGAAATAAAATTTTGACAAAATTTTCTATAGAAATGAAATTTTGACAAAATTTTCTATAGAAATAACATTTTTACAAAATTTTCAATAGAAATAAAATTTTGACAAAATTGTCTATATTTGTTGTTTTGATCTCAGCTTTAAAACCATTGCGTTGACTAAACTACAAGAGTAGCTTAACCAACAGAGGAAAATAATGTTTGTCAAATTTATTTGGGCAAAGCCCTGCAGGACTGCAAGATGGTTGGATGGACGTACGTTTCGGAATTACCACATTCCTCATCAGCATCCTCTATGTTACTTGCAGCAAATTTTCTACAGAAATAAAATTTTGGCAAAATTTTCTATAGAAGTAAAATTTTGACAAAATTTTTTATAGAATTTATATTATGTTAACAAAATTTTCTATAGAAATACAATTTGGACAAAGTTTTCTATAGAAATATTTTTTTTTTATAGAAATAAAATTTTGATAAAATTTTCTAGAGAAATAAAATTTTGACAAAATTTTCTAGAGAAATAAAATTTTGACAAAATTTTCTATAGAAATAAAATTTTGACAAAATTTTCTATAGAAATACAATTTTGACAAAATTTTCTATAGAAATAAAATTTTGACAAAATTTTCTAGAGAAAGAAAATTGGCAAAATTTTGATCAAAAACTTCAAAATAAAATTTTTTAAATTTGGTAGATTTTTGGTAAAATTTTCTTAAAGTTGTTGTAGATAATTTTTTGAACGAGAGTCAATGTGTCTAGCACGCTTCCTTTAGGAAATATGAGCAACAGAAGGTTTTCATATAAAAATTAGGATTTTTTAGGGTTTAGATGGAATTTTCGAAGTTTTGGGGGTGGTCATGAATTAACCTCTTTTTCGCGATAGGACGCTTAGTTTAGGAGATATTAGCAAAAGTGGGTTTTCATCTAAATTTTTCTATTTTTCAGGATTTGGCGCTTAGTTTTTCATATAAAACTCTGGAGTTGTTTAAGATTTGGGTGGGATTGTTCGTTGTTTAGAGTAATAACGAATTAACATCCTTTTGGCTTTTCGACGCTTAATTTAGGGAATAGACGCAATCGATTCTCAAAGTCATGTCTGTGAAAGGCTCAAGGAGGACTGTGAAAGGCTCAACGCAATATGGTTAATAGGCCACAAATAGTGTCCGGCTACAATGATAAATTCCTTATAACCATGTTCGTTAGAAACATCGTCTACTTTTCTAAACACATCCCGATAATAATTAAAATTCGAAGTGTAGGATATCTGAACTTCGGCGAGACCAAGCCGAAGATAAAGCCGTTCCTATGTTGCTCTTTCCGCATTGTACCAATTCATTGAGAATTTCTTTTCTTTATGGCATTCAAATCATTCTCTTTGACAAGAGGAATGAGGTTAAAACTCCAAGTATCTTTGAAGGTCGTATGACACTCTGTAGTACATACATATGCATATACCATAAATGATTTTACTAAAGACAAGCGATCCATTTGGTATGTAAGAAACATCAACGTAATGATAACAATCTGAGAAAGTTTACTATCTGCAGTAACAACAACAACAACAACAATAGCACCAACAGTAGCAGTAGTAGTGTAGTAAATCTTTCGGCGTTGACTTCGTCGTTTCATATGGTACTCTTCTCTTTCAATACAGCGCTGTGGCGCCGTAGCAAAAATAGAGACAACTAAACAATGACCCAAGAAAACTGAAGAAGCATAAAAGCAGAAGAATACAATGAAGAAAATGAGATAGATAGAACACATGTTAACTAAACAAACAACAGATGGAGCCGTTGTGCTAAACGCACAAATGAAGAGCAATGAATGCGATTAACAAATAGATGGGTGGTGGGATCACAGACGAACGATCACATTGTTGTTGCGCAGCAGCGTCGTTAACATCTACGCTGGCGCCCATCTCTAGCAAAACAACAAAATTGTCGAATGCTTTCATTGGAACACTTCAGTTTCAATTTAACACTGCTTGGCTAACAACGTCGTCACGTAGTCGATTCAATAGTGAATAACATAGTAACGAAGTGATTGAGTGACTTGTCGGCAAAAGTAGAGAAGAATAGATTTCGAGTGTCATTTACGCGTAGCGCGTTCTCGAGTGTTTGCATGAATGAATAGTGAAATTTGTTTTTCCAATACAAAACAAGAAATTCTAATGAAAATATATTGAAAATTTAAAGAGAAGAAGAAAATTGTCAAGAGAAATGGATGTGTGTACATATCTGTAGCAATAAATAAATAAAAAAAACAAACGAGGAAGAATTTTCTTAAAATTAATGTATATAAATAATAGAGTCAATAACAAAGGAAAATCGAATGAAAATAAAAGTGAGTTTCTCGATATATCCACCGAACAAGAACAAAGCTACTAAACAAGAAGATTATGGTCCATTTAAAAAACAAAAATTCTTTGCCATTTTTTTGGTTTTGTTTTTGCCCTTAAATGAGAATACGCAAGCTACCACTGCTGCTAACTAAAGCCGGTTTCTTCTGCCACTACGTCTGTGATCACAAGTAAGAAGACTTGGCTTACACTCAACTCAAAAGAACCAAACCAAAAAAAATTAAATTTAGGCAATTCTGGAACTTGTTTGTGGGTAGCAAAGATTTTGTCATTCGCTTAAGAATTTTAAGAAATTAAAATAGGGAAATGTGTTAGGAAGCTTTCTAGCTTTAAAACTAGTCTCTAGAAAATTAAAAATTATACACAAGCTATTCATGGGCAAATTAATGTCAGTTTAAATTTCCAAATTATACAAAAAAATCGAAAATAAAAAATGTTTTTCTAATTTACGGCCATTTTCATGTAGCTCCGTTAGGCTTTAACTCCCAGTTAACAGAAAGTAAATTGCAAATATCTTCTCTCCGGTTAACATTAACTGAACAATTTTCGGCAGTTAAGTTCCTAACTGGCATATGGAATATATAGGCAAAATGACAGCTAACAGGTTGGCTCATAAGTCCCCGGTCTGACACATAGATGGCGTCGCTAGTATTAAATGCATATTATTTTTATATAGTACCAAATGATTCGTGTCAAAATTTGACGTCTGTAAGCCATTAGTTTATGAGATAGAGCGTCTTTTGTGAAGCAACTTTTGTTATTGTGAAAAAATGGAAAAAAGGAATTTCGTGTTTTGATAAAATACTGTTTTCTGAAGGGGAAAAATACGGTGGAAGCAAAAACTTGGCTTGATAATGAGTTTTCGGACTCTGCCCCAGGGAAATCAACAATAATTGATTGGTATGCAAAATTCAAGCGTGGTGAAAGGAGCACGGAGGACGGTGAACGCAGTGGACGCCCGAAAGAGGTGGTTACCGACGAAAACATCAAAAAAATCCACAAAATGATTTTGAATGACCGTAAAATGAAGTTGATCAAGATAGCAGAGGCCTTAAAGATATCAAAGGAACGTGTTGGTTGGTCATATCATGCCGCGCGAGCTCACATTTGATCAAAAACAACAACGTGTTGATGATTCTGAGCGGTGTTTGCAGCTGTTAACTCGTAATACACCCGAGTTTTTCCTTCGATATGTGACAATGGATGAAACATGGCTCCATCACTACACTCCTGAGAGTCCAATCGACAGTCAGCTGAGTGGACAGCGTTCGGTGAACCGTCTCCGAAGCGTGGAAAGACTCAAAAGTCCGCTGGCAAAGTAATGGCCTCTGTTTTTTGGGATGCGCATGGAATAATTTTTATCGATTATCTTGAGAAGGGAAAAATCATCAACAGTGACTATTATATGGCGTTATTGGAGCGTTTAAAGGTCGAAATCGCGGCAAAACGGTCCCATATGAAGAAGAAAAAAGTGTTGTTCCACCAAGACAACGCACCGTGCCACAAGTCATTGAGAACGATGGCAAAAATTCATGAATTGGGCTTCGAATTGCTTCCCCACCCACCGTATTCTCCAGATCTGGCCCCAGCGACTTTTTCTTGTTCTCAGACTTCAAAAGGATGCTCGCAGGGAAACAATTTGGCTGCAATGAAGAGGTGATCGCCGAAACTGAGGCCTATTTTGAGGCAAAATGGTATCAAAAAATTGGAAGGTCGTTATAATCGTTGTATCGCTCTTGAAGGGAACTATGTTGAATAATAAAAACGATTTTTGACAAAAAAATGTGTTTTTCGTTTTTAGACCGGGGCTTATCAGCCAACCTGTTATGTCCATAATACCGCTTAAAAGATCGTTAGTTAACGGAGCGCTTCAGTGTACGTTAAAGCCATATTTCTGTAATTACCTTGAACAAATCCATCGGAATTGGACTGCCACTATGAGGATTATTTAAGTGGCGAAATTATTTTTTTTGCTTTAAACGTGCTTTATGTGACCGTTCCGGGTCATAATTAACGCCCCAAATATTTAGCAGATCTTTGTTTATGGTCCCTCTTGACAGTTTTGCCTCCAACGAACTTTTGTTTTAGCTCAAACAACAACTTTAACTACAAAATAAAAATTAGTTGGTCTAAAATTTCGTTTCTCAGAAAATTAATTATTTATTTGCCGGTAAGGTAGCAAAGATTTTTTTCTCTGGTTGACAATCGTGCTAAATTTACTCGCGAAGCGGAAGAATTCCAAGACTACGGAGTACGGAACAAAGCTCTACACCCAGAGAAGGAATATGATCACCTCAACCATGTTTCAAGAGCAAAATGTTATTTTTGAATGGTGACCATGTAACATGTTTGTCGCAACCATGTTATTTTCTCGGAGATTATGTGTCTGATTTCGGCAAGCATATTATTTTTGGCGAGAAAAGAACATTTTTGCCATAAACATGTTACATGGTCACCATCCAAAAATAACATTTTGCTCTTGAAACATGGTTGAGGTGATCATATTCCTTCTCTGCGTGTACATATTTTTATACTTGACCGGTTTGCCGTTCGTAGACGCTTAAATTTTCTTACGTCCTCCCAGTAAGATCGCTTAGAATATACATTCAGTTCATTGTGAAACCACATCGTTGAGTTCTAACATTCAAACTCCAAACAATCTCAGGTGTTGTTTCTGGTTCTTTTGAGAACCGCCACCACTTCGTTTGACAACGCTACCAGTATCATTATAACAATTTATGGAGCGATACACGAGTATTTTGCTATCTTTGAGGTGTTTGAAAATTCGTTGCTTTCTCCAAAATTAAAATTTTGGCACCAGCGAACCACTTTAACAACAATAGAAAACTTCATTGAACTACAATTTCGTATCCAAAAAAAGAAAGCTCTGTGAGGTCGACATATTTTAATACTGAATCAAAGAATTTAAAGAACATACGGATCTCCCAGATAAATTTTTACAATTATAACGTTGCATGTACTGTCTAAAAATTTTTTCTGATGAAAGGAAAAATATATGTGATTCTAATTCAAGAATATAGAGAAAAACAATGCACAAAGGTTCATGGATTCAAACCCAGTTCGAACAAACACCGGTAGCTTATGCGGTAGCTTATGAACTCTCAGTAATGCTGCTAACATTTGTAATAATGCAGTTCTTATAACTTCTCATGTCAAATTAATTGAAACATTTTTTCGAGTGTATAACACAATTTAGAAAATATGAAGAGCAGCAGCAGCAACAACGCAAATTCTGTAAACAATAAGAACCAAACTTAACTGGTTTCATGAAGACGGATACAAAGAGACAAAGGCGAAAAACACAGTCACCAAAAAAACGCGAAATACAATTGTTGTTAGTTGATCAGGGTCGTCATTATCATCCAATCATGTATCCAAGTTTCCACCATGCGTCTATATACCACAATATCTGATATCTCATACTCTTCCAGACAAAGCAAACCGCAAAAGTAGTTTCTTCTAATGTTTCGTCTAGCAGCCATGCTTTTTTTGTGCTACAGACAAAAGGGTTTTCAAAAATTACCTACAATGTCAAAGTTTGTCATTAATGGGTTTGTAGTAATGGTCGATTTGGACCCAATGGAAAATATAAATAGATTTAAGAGTACATAATTTTCAAAACTGAATTTGAATCAAGCTAGACTATAAACTTCTTTTAGGCCGAGGACAAAGATTTCTTAAAGGGTGATACCGTCAAAATTTGGTCAAGGGAAAACGCGTGTAAATCGGTGAAATCGTTTATTTAAAAAATCAAATTAAATTTCTTGTTCAAGTTCAATTAGTATAAAATTCAGGAAAAATATTCAGTTAGGCTTTCGCTTTTCCAAATCCGAATTGCCGGGCCTCACGCTTGACACCGGCCATCAGATTTTGTACAGCCACCTTGTCCACCTTCTTCGCCGCAGAAAGCCAGTTTGCCTTGAACAGCTGCTCGTCCTTAGCAGTTTTTTTGGTCTTCTTTAGGTTCCGCTTGACAATAGCCCAGTATTTCTCAATTGGGCGGAGCTCTGGCGTGTTGGGAGGGTTCTTGTCCTTGGGAACCACCTGCAAGATGGCAAGATGTCAAATCCGACCAAAACAGTACGGAACAACCGTGTTTCTTCAGGAAAGGCAGCAGACGTTTATTCAAACACTCTTTCACGTAAATTTCTTGGTTGACAGTCCCGGAAGCTATGAAAATGCTGCTTTTCAAGCCACAGGTAGATATGGCTTGCCAAACCAGATATTTCTTTGCGAACTTTGACAGTTTTATGTGCTTGAAAATATCTGCTACCTTTCCCCTTTTGCCATATAAAACTCCTGTCCCGGAAGCTTCTTGTAGTCGGCTTTGATGTAGGTTTCGTCGTCCATTACCACGCAGTCAAACTTCGTCAGCATCGTCATGTACAGCCTCCGGGATCGCGCTTTTGCCGTCGTATTTTGTTTATCATCGCGATTTGGAGTCACTACATTCTTGTAAGTCGATAGTCCGGCTCGTTTTTTGGCTCGATGCACGGTTGTAGACGATACACCCAGCTTATTTGCGGCATCTCGGAGAGAGAGGTTAGGGTTTCGCTTGAAACAACCGGCAACTCTCTTTGTCGTCTCAGCGGCTTCCGGTTTTCGATTTCCCCCCGATCCAGACTTCCTGGCTGTCGACAAACGTTCCCCAAACACTTTAATTACATTTGTAACGGTTGATTTGACAACTTTTAGCGATTTTGCCAGCTTTGCGTGCGAGTAGCTCGGATTTTCGCGATGCGCGAGCAAAATTTTGATACACTGCTCTTCTTGCTTGGACGGCATTTTGACAACTGAAGGGTGAATTCCAAAATCAAAATACACACACACACCTTCAAAATGGGGGGTGTTCAGGTTTTTTAAATACAAAATTGAAAGAAATACGTCAAGTTTATATTGACCAAATTTTGATCGTATCGCCCTTTATCCTAAAAATACACATGCGATTTTTCTTAGCATAAAAGAGACATTTTTCTAATATAAAGTTTTTTTTCTTTATTACACCCTCCACCATAGGATGGATGTATATTAACTTTGTCATTCCGTTTGTAACATATCGAAATATCGAGTCGATCTATGCATGTCCGTCCGTCGACTTGAAACTTGGCACAAGAAGTTGTTATTGATGTAGATCGGATGGTATTGCAAATGGGTCATATAGGTTTACTTTTACGTATAGCCCCCATATAAACGGACCCCCAAATTTGGTACATTGTATTGGTATATGGTCTCTAACAAACAGGCAAAAATTTTCCATATCGGCCCATATTTATATATAGCCCCCATTTGTTAAATCGATCCCCAGATTTGGCTTGCGGATCCTCTAAGAGCAGCAAATTTCATCCAATCCGGATGAAATTTGGTACATTGTATTGGTATATGGTCTCTAACAACCATGCAAAAATTGGTCCACATCGGTCCATAATTATATATAGCCCCCATATAAACCGATCCCCAGATTTGGCTTGCGGATCCTCTAAGAGAAGCAAATTTCATTTAATCAGGCTGAAATTTGGTACATGGTGTTAGTATATGGTCTCTAACAAACATTTTTCTAATATAAAGTTTTTTTTTTCTTTATTACACCCTCCACCATAGGATGGAGGTATATTAACTTTGTCATTCCGTTTGTAACATATCGAAATATCGAGTCGATCTAAGCATGTCCGTCCGTCGACTTGAAACTTGGCACAAGAAGTTGTTATTGATGTAGGTCGGATGGTATTGCAAATGGGCCATATAGGTTTACTTTTACGTATAGCCCCTATATAAACGGACACCCAAATTTGGTACATTGTATTGGTATATGGTCTCTAACAAACATGCAAAAATTGGTCCATATCGGCCCATATTTATATATAGCCCCCATTTGTTAAATCGATCCCCAGATTTGGCTTGCGGATCCTCTAAGAGCAGCAAATTTCATCCAATCCGGATGAAATTTGGTACATTGTATTGGTATATGGTCTCTAACAACCATGCAAAAATTGGTCCACATCGGTCCATAATTTATATGTAGCCCCCATATATACCGATCCCCAGATTTGACCTCCGATCCCCAGATTTGACATCCGATCCGGTTGAAATTTAGTACGTCCTGTTAGTATATAGTCTCTAACAACCATGCAAAAATTGGTCCACATCGTAATTATATATAGCCCCCATATAAACCGATCCCAGATTTGGCTTGCGGATCCTCTAAGAGAAGCAAGTTTCATCCAATCCGGCTGAAATTTGGTACATTGTATTGGTATATGGTCTCTAGCAACCATGCAAAAATTGGTCCACATCGGTCCATAATTACATATAGCCCCCATATAAACCGATCCCTAAATTTAATTTGCGAAGCCTCAAACAGAAGCAAATTTCATCCGATCCGGCTGAAATTTGGTACATGGTATTGGTATGTGGTCTCTAACAACTATGCAAAAATTGGTCCATATCGGTCCATAATTATATATAGCCCCCATATAAACCGATCCCCAGATTTGGCTTGCGGATCCTCTAAGAGAAGCAAATTTCATCTAATCAGGCTGAAATTTGGTACATGGTGTTAGTATATGGTCTCTAACAAACATACAAAAATCGGTGCATATCGGGCCATAATTATATATAGCCCCCATATAAACCGATCCCCAGATTGAAGGAGTAAAATTCATCCGATCCGGTTGAAATTTGGTACATTGCGCTAATATATGACCATGACAAAATTGGTCCGTATCGATCAATAGTTATATATAGCCACCAGATAAGCCGATCGCCAATCACAGAAAGATCACGATTGCCACTCGAGTCAAAAATAATCAACCAAAATTTTATTGCTATAGAAAATTTTTTCAAAATTTTATTTCTATAGAACATTTTGTCAACATTTTACTTCTTTAGGAAATTTTGTTAAAATATAATATCTATGGAGAATTTTGTGAATTTTTTTTTATAGAAAATGTTGTCACAATTTTATTTCTGTAAAAAAGTTTGTCAAAATATTATTTCTATAGAAAATTTATGAAGAATATTTTGCAAAATCTTCCAAAACACCAAACAGTAAAAAATCTGTCATTTTTGGTAGACTCGTGTTCATAATTGTATATAGCCCCCATATAAAGCGACCCCCATATTTCAATGCTGGCTCTATAATTCCCGCACAAAAGTTCATATCGGTTCGTAATTATTTCTTCCCTATATATACCGGTCAAGAACCTTTTTTTTCTAATATATATCCCGCATGGACTAACTTACAATTTATAAGATGATGTAAAGACGTTTTAAGATGCCTTACCGTCGGACGCAACCCAAATAATTCAATTTTTGGATAACCGTCTTTAGTAGAAGTTTCTACACAAAAAAAATAATACATTTATTTTATGAATAGTGTTCACAACAATTTTCCAAACACGGGATTCACAAATTATATGAAAACAATTCATAAAATCAAAAATACAGGTTTTCATTGATTATGAATGTGTACATAATATGAATGGAATTTTTAATATTACAAATAAAGTATACATATGTTTGTCATTGAAAAATATGTACCTTTACATAATATGTACTAAAAACGTCATGCATTATATGCAACTTTTAATTTTTTTCTCCTGATTCTTAATGCCTGCATAATTGGTCAAAATGTATGAACACATTTATTAAAACCCGCATTAAAGTCCAGCCAGCAAAGAATATACTTTTATAATATTTTATATTATTGAAAAACATGAGCACCAACGCCTCCAGTTAATATTGTTTTTTCGTCATTTTTTTTTTTACAGCAATAAAAAATCTTCAAATCGCAACGGCGACTCAAACTGTACTGAAAAACTCAAATACATCAAACTCGCGTGTTACCTTCAAAACGTTATGTTTCGTTTTTTGTTGTCTCGTACTATATGCTTGTTTTGTATACATATGAGAGTGACTCTATGTTGTGGCTCTCTCACTCTAAGAGAAAACCAGTATTTTTGATATATTAAGTAAAATTTCATTAATTTTATGAAACCGTCTCTATATATTATTAAAAGATTCATAATTTCAAAACAAGTATTTATGAAAACAATACATTATGTAAGTGTACACATTTTTTATGAAAAAGTCCATAAATTTATAAAAATGTACAAATTCATATTTTATTTTTTGTGTGTACGCAATCCACGGTGGATGGTACATAAGATTCGGCCTGGCCGAACTTACGGCCGTATATACTTGTTATTATTAATAAAGCTATTCACGTACAAACAAACAAACGGATACTTCAAAGTAAAAAATGTTTTCTTAATTCCAAAAAAAAAACCTTAAAACCAAAAATGCTAAATCCTCAAAATAAGTCTTAGCCTATATTTAAAGCGTTTTTATCTTAAATCTAAAGATTCAATATTTCGATTAATTTAAAAACGATTTCTTTAAATCAAAAATGTGTTTTTTACTTTAAGGAAAATTTGCCTTGGTTCAAAGACATGCATCTTTAATAGAGGGACGAAAATTTTCGAAATTTGTGTCCTAAATTTAACAAACACCTATTGAGATTTATTTTAATAAATAATTATTTTTTCAGTGTATTTACATATTCATTGTACGGTATAAAATTTGGTTAGCGAACTTTGATGTAAAAGAGCTTCATGAATTTGAGAGTGTCTTCTAATTAAATGAAGATTCTAATTTAAAAACAATTTTGATATACATGTTTGCACTTTTGATGAGACCTACATACAGACAATTTGTGAATAATTACATAGTCAATTAATGGGTTCGTTGGAGTATTCCACAACTCTGTGAAAGGTTTGTGTAATAAAATTTCATCAGTTTTGCCAAGGAGAATTGCGAATAATATGCCACTACACACATGGCATCTTCCATGTGTCGATAATGTGAAAAGAAACCAAACCAACAACTATTTCAAACCATGGCAAATAGAATTAGACAAAACAACAAACAAATACTTGCTAAGCAGCTCAGGCATAAACGATAAAAAAAAAACAGAAATAGAGAAACACCTTAAGAAGACGAATTCGAAAATGAGCCATAGCCGCAACAAAAGAATGAACCATGTTAACATTCGCTAGCGTCATTCAGCATTTCAGGAAACGACAATCGAGGAGAACGAACAAAAGACGATATAAAGTTTGCCATTTGTTTTTGTCTTTGTTTTTATTGTTGTAGGCAACTAATTCGCATAATAACGGCCCCAACAGTTTATTGGCCTACAACAAACACACCATGCGGTACACAGAGAGCTGAAGTCTCTGTTGCCGGTAAAATGAATAAGCCGGCATTTAGAAAGTTCTCCGTTTTGAAATTACAAAACAGCATGAAATTCTCAATGAACACATCTTTTAATTCAACTTTAATTATTTATTACTATTTCAAATGAATTAACAATGTCGATAATTTATAATTCTACAATGGCATCAATTCTACATAGGGAAAAAAGAGTTTGCAAACCGTCTCAAAAATTGTCGTTAGTTGTAGACGCTAGAGTCGAACACGTATTTACACCGAGAAAAAAGTGGGTGGGTTCACCCCATGAAATATTTACTAAAAACTTCTCCTGCACACAAAACATTTTTCCAGATACCGCGGCCACTATGTGGCTTAATGTGCTGTACCAATACTTATGTGTGGCACTGTATGAGTTAAATTTAAATTGAGCTTATATTTTAAAGACATATTTGAGGGAAAAGTATAAAAAAAGGATTCGTTCTTGGGACCAAACAATTTCCCATAAATGTGAGCAACATACACACGCAAAGAAAAAAACGTTTGGAAAACGTGTACCGAAAACGTTTTTCTTTTGTTAGAGTTTTTTGAATTGCTTCGAAAATTATACACTTTTCTCACCAAAAAAAATTCGTTTGTTACAAAATTTTTATTTTTTCAATAAAAAAAGTTAGTTTTGAAGCAACAACACAGTCCATTTCGTTTATATCAAACACTGTTCTTTTCTGACTTTAGGTCTTTAATAAAACACATTTTACAGTTCATAGTAAAAATTTAATATAGTAGAATGTAATGTTAAACATTTTTTCGGAATCTTCCGACAATATCTGGAATATATGTAAAAAAAAACTTTGGTCGAAGCAGGGATCGAACCCACGACCCTTGACATGCAAGTCGGACGTAGCAACCACTGCTGCACGGTGCCCAACTAAATGTATTTTTCTGTTAAATAAAGTTTGTTTAACCGGCTCGTGGGCGCCGCAAGCTATGTTACATAAATATAACGTATATGGGTAATTGTCTATTGATGACAATAACGGCTACATAGCTCAGTGGATAGTGTGTTGGCTTACAAATTGCATGGTCCGCGTTTCGATTCTCCGTCCAGGCGAAAGGTAAAAAAATTAAAAATTTATAAAATCGTATAATTTCTTCTACATTGTTTGTATTACAGAAAAAGGTGCTAAGAACTAAAAAACTTCGTGGAAGTCAGAAAGATGTGAGGGAAAATACAGATTTTTTGTTTTTTGAGTTAGTCTTTATGAAATTGTTTTTACATCCTGGAAAAGAATAAAAAAGTATATACTTTTCTTCCAAATACACTTCCTTTCAGCGAAAAGCAAATGAGAAACGAACTCTGTTTGTCTAAAATTTCGTTTGGGAGGAAAGAATTATTTTTTTGCGTACAAAGAGTTCCTCATTTTCCAAGAACTGAAACGACAGTTACTACAGTTGGTAGAATTCTACCAAAAATGGTACATTTTTTACTGTTTGGTAGATTTGTAGAATTATTGATGTTTTGGTGCAAAATATTCCTCTCTAAAAAATTTTCTATAGAAATAAAATTTCGAAGAAATTTTCTATAGAAATTAAATTTTGACAAAATTTTCTATATACATAACATGTTGGCAAAATTTTCTATAGAAATGAAATGTTGGCAAAATTTTCTATAGAAATAAAATTTTGGAAAAATTTTCTATAGAAATAAAATTTGACTAAATTCTCCATACACGGATGAAAAAGACTGTTTTTCATATGTTTGGCTATAAACATTATATGTTTGGAACACAAATTTTTAAACACAATATTTTTGAGTGCAAGCATATAATGTTCATAAACCAGCATAACATGTTTGGGACATATATGTTAATATGTTAGAACATATTATGTTTGGGACATAAAATGTTTGTAAATATAATATGCTTGGATGCAAACATATATTAATTTAGAAATAGCCTATAAACATATATGTGTTTAGTAGCTTGGAGCGTTATTTAACAGGGAGCGATATTAAATTAAGTTGGTGGTTGTTGCTTGTTATTACAAAATTAACATTTTATTTTTCCTTGGGCAATTGATCAGCTACTTCTTTGATCCTTACAAACTGTGTGGTCCGCTGTTCGAATCCCCGTCCGGCAAAAGGTAAAATTAAAATAAAAAAAAATCATAAAATTGAATAATTTCTTCTACAATGTTTGTATTACAGAAAAAGGTGCTAAGAACTAAAAAATCACGTGGAAACAAAATTTTGAGTATTCAGGTCGAAAACCTATGTTGTTAGCACCTATATTACCTGTTTATTTTCATAATTCATTATGACTGTAAATATATAAATAAATAAATAAAATTTTGAGCACAATATTGTTTGGGAGAATTTTTTTTAAGCATATAATATTTTTGGGTGCAAAATGCTTCCAAACATATTATATGTTCACATAATAACATATTGTTTTTTGGAAGACAACATTATTGAATTTGGATGCAAAAATACAAAATGTTTGGAACTTAGACTACCCAAACATATATTGTTTAGACCAATATGCTTTCAAACATATTATATATTGGAAGAGATCAAACATATAAATGTTTGGGCAATACCCAAAAATGTATATGCTTGAAGCAAAATATGTTTGGGAGTATATGTTACAGAAGCGATTTTTTGTGAGGGTGTAGACATACAATTTTGGGATTTTTTTTTTTGGTAGATTGGTAGATTTTTTGGTGTTTTGGTAGATTTTGCGAAATATTCCTCACTAAAAAATATTCTATAGAAATAAAATTTTGGCAAAATTTTCTATAGAAATAAAATTTTGGCAAATTTTTTTATAGAAATAAAATTTCGAAGAAATTTTCTATAGAAATAAAATTTTGGCAAAAATTTTTTATAGAAATAAAATATCGAAGAAATTTTCTATAGATTTTGGCAAATTTTTTTTAAAGAGATAACATTTTGACAATATTTTCTATAGAAATAAAAATTGGCTAAATTCTCTATAGACATAATTTTTTTTTGTTTGGTAGATTGGTAGAATTTTTGATGTTTATATAGAATTTGCGAAATATTCCTCTTTAAAAAATTTTCTATAGAAATAAAATTTTGGCAAATTTTTTTATAGAGATAAATTTTTGACAAAATTTCCTATAGAAATAAAATTTTGTCAAAATTTTTGTAGAGATAAAATTTTTTTATGGAAATAACATTTGGCAAAATTTTCTATAGACATACAATTTTGGTAAAATTTTCTATAGAAATAAAATTTTGTCAAAAATTTTCTATAGACATAAAATTCTGGCAAAATTTTCATAGAAATAAAATTTTGACAAAATTTTCTATAGAAATAAACCTTTGACAAAATTTTTTATAGAAATATAATTTTGACAAAATATCCTTAAAAATAAAATTTTTACAAAATTTTTCTATAGAAATAAAATTATGACAAATTTTTCTATAGAAATAAAATTTTGGCAAAATTTTCAATCGAAATAATGGTTTGAAAAAATTTTCTATAGAAATAAAATTTTGACAAAATTTTCTATAGAAATAAAATGTTGAAAAAATTTTCTATAGAAATAAAATTTTGACAAAATTTTCTGTAGAAATAAAATTTTGGTAAAATGTTCTATGGAAATAAAATTTTGATAAAATTTTGTATAGATATAAAATTTTGACAAAATTTTCTCTAGAAATACAATTTTGACAAAATTTTCTCTAGAAATAAAATTTTGACAAAATTTTCTACAGAAATAAAATTTTGATAAAATGTTCTATAGAAATAAAATTTTAACAAAATTTTCTATAGAAATAAAATTTTGACAAAATTTTCTATAGAAATAAAACTTTGACAAAATTTTTTATAGAAATATAATTTTGACAAAATATCCTTAGAAATAAAATTTTTACAAAATATCCTTACAAATAAAATGTTGACAAATTTTTCTATAGAAATAAAATTTTGGCAAAATTTTCAATCGAAATAATGGTTTGAAAAAATTTTCTATAGAAATAAAATTTTGACAAAATTTTCTATAGAAATAAAATTTTGACAAAATTTTCAATAGAAATAAAATTTAGACAAAATTTTCTATACAAATAAAATTTAGACAAAATTTTCTATACAAATAAAATTTTGAAATAAAATTTTGACAAAATTTTCTATAGAAATAAAATGTTGACAAAATTTTCTATAGATATAAAATTTTGACAAAATTTTCTATAGAAATAAAATTTTGGTAAAATTTTCTATAGAAATAAAATTTTGACAAAATTTTCAATAGAAATAAAATTTGGCCAACATTTTTGATAGAAATAAAATGTTGGCAAAATTTTCTTTAGAAGTTTTTTTTTGTTTGGTAGTTTTCCGTGAAACAATCCTAAATTTGGGGGAACATTTCCAACTTGGCAACACTGTTTGCACCAACCGAGAACATTGTCTTTCTAACTCTAAGTTATGATTCTTTATATGTATATGTTAGATGCTTTTGTAATTAATTTTTGCAAATTTTATTTGCAGATTTAACGGAAGAACGTCTCTACTACTACTATATATCAGACAACTGTAAACTTTAGTTTGGCTGCTTGGGTATTTTCACGATTTTACAAAAAACAAAAAACAAAAATTAACAAGGGCAAAGTAGCGAGACGAAGATATACTGTAATGCAACATAAAACGTTGTCTCGTTTGAATATCAATAAAATCAAAAGACGTTACCGCATGAGTTTAATAGAATTTAATGAAAATAAATTCATCGGAAATCAACAACATTTGGCACAACAGCAAAAACAATCACCGCAACCACAAAAACAGCAGAAACGGTCCATAAACTAACGTTAAGTGATGCAAAAATTTTGATAAACATACGATTGAGGAGGAGGGAAATCCATAAAGAAAAACAACAGCATATACAAATGCGAAGATACACATAAACACACATACACTAACTGATTTACAGCCCCCATACACATAGATGTTAGGTTGACCCAAATAAACTCACAAATAGTATTTTGTAATAACAACAACAACAACAACGCCAACCAGAGGCCCAACATCACCGAGAACGACAATAACACCACAGCCGCCAATTGTAACAAAAACACCGCCGCCACAAACACCACAAAAAATAAAACGCCAGTTTGCAATAAACCTAAAAACGAGAGCCAATATTGCAACAAAAGTGCAATAACCCATCCGGCCGAATAGGTCTATAAACTCTATACACGAAGTGTGCCTGCCAAACGGGGAAGAGCGATCAACGCTCTACGAGCTGCAAAGGGTGTTCTTGGTGTTTTTGTAATATGGTAAAAAGATCATCAAAACATCAGCTAAATAAAACGAAATAAACATAAAAATAGAGCACTAAGGCAGCGAAGAGAACGCGACATAAACAAAAACACAAAATTAGATTTTCTATGGAGAATAGAGTCGTCAGTCACTTTCAAACAACATCAGGCAAAATTGCACATCGACATCGGCAACATTGTGATCACAATCATCAACGCCAACAACAACGACAACACCATTTGCTTAATTAACTCATTCACATTTGGCGGGGAAATTATTCGTCTAGAGCATAAAAAAAAACCGAGAACATTTCCTCATACAGTTTTCCCTCTATCTTTTTAAAAACGAAACGAAAACAAAAATATTTTTAAATTTCCCCAAAAATAAACAAGAAAAACGCGAGAGCATTGAGTGAAAATTTGTCTTTGAAAGATCAAAGAACCATTGGGACAAATTATAAAATTTTTAAATAAGAAACACAAAATTAAACAATACAAAAACCGAAACTGCCTACCGCCAATAATTGCAATAAGTGACTTCTTCCTGACATTTGACTTCCAGTGCACTGCAGCAATTGTGACGTAGCACATAAGAGTTCTTTGTCTTCTAGTCTGTTTATTCAAAGGAAAAAAATCTGCCACAACAACAGTCAATACCTGAGACAAACAAAAGTGAGTATCATGTAATTGCCTATTCATAAACAAAATCATATTTTTTATCTTATTGTTTATAATTCTACTGCGACAAGCAAATGACGATTCGCAAATATAAATAATTTATGTATATAGTATTATCATGGAATATACAAAACAGTTGGGGACAAAATACAGGCAAAAAAATAATTCTTTCCTCCCAAACGAAATTTTAGACAAACAAAGTTCGTTTCTCATTTGCTTTTCGTTGAAAGGAAGTGTATTTGGAAGAAAAGTATATATTTTTTTGTGATAAACGTTTATTCTTTTCCAGGATGTAAAAACAATTTCATAAAGACTACCTCAAACAAATTTTTTTTCTAGCTAATTGCATTTTCACTCACATCTTTCTCACTTCCGCGAAGTTTTTTAGTTATTAGCACCTTTTTCTGTAATACAAACAGTGTAGAAGAAATTGTACGATTTTATAAATTTAAAATTTTTTTTTACCTTTCGCCTGGACGGAGAATCGAAACCATATAAGTTATATTTACATAGCATAGCTTACGGCGCCCACGAGCCGATTAAACAAAGTTTATTTAACAGAAAAATACATTTAGTTGGCCACCGTGGAGCAGTGGTTGCTACGTCCGACTTGCATGCCAAGGGTCGTGGGTTCGATGCCTGCTCCGACCAAAGTTTTTTTTTACATATATTCCAGATATGGTCGGAAGTTTCCGAAAAAAATGTTCAACATTACATTCTACTATATTAAATTTTTACTATGAACTGTAAAATGTGTCTTATTAAACACCTAAAGTCAGAAAAGAACAGTGTTTGATATAAACGAAATGGACTGTGTTGTTGGTTCAAAAACAACTTTTTTTATTGAAAAAATAAAAATTTTGTAACAAACGAATTGTTTTTTGTGATAAAAGTGTATACTTTTCGAAGCAATTCAAAAAACTCTAACAAAAGAAAAACGTTTTTGGTACACGTTTTCCAAACGTTTTTTTTTTCTTTGCGTGTATATGTATATTAATGTAGATTTTCAAATAATAATAATATGAAATGTAGAATATTTAAAATATACAATAAAGTTGGGTAAATTTAGTCATTGAGAATAGCAATATTGACAAGAAATAAGTAGTAATAAAATTAATGAAAAATAAAATTTTGCACAAAGTTTCTATAGAAATAAAAATTTCCAAAAATTTTCTATAGAAATAAAATTTTGCAAAAATTTTCTATTAGGTCGAAAACCTTAGTTGTTAGTAACTTTATTTTATATTTATTTTCATAATTTATTATAATTTTAAATAAAATAATAAAAATAAAAATTTTCTATAGGAATAAATTTTTGCCAAAATTTTATATAGAAATAAAATTTTGAGAAAAATTTCGATAGAAATAAAATTTTGAGAAAATTTTCTATAGAAATGAAATTTTAACAAAATTTTTTAAAGAAATCAAATTTTCACAAAATTTTCTATAAAAATGAAATTTTAACAAAATTTTCTATAGAAATAAAATTTTGACAGAATTTTCTATAGAAATATGGGAGCCACCGTGGTGCAATGGTTAGCATGCCCGCCTTGCATACACAAGGTCGTGGGTTCGATTCCTGCTTCGACCGAACATCAAAAAGTTTTTCAGCGGTGGATTATCCCACCTCAGTAATGCTGGTGACATTTCTAAGGGTTTCAAAGCTTCTCTAAGTGGCTTCACTGCAATGTGGAACGCCGTTCGGACTCGGCTATAAAAAGGAGGTCCCTTGTCATTGAGCTTAATATGGAATAGGGCAGCACTCATTGATAAGAGAGAAGCTGAATAGTCTAAGTGAGCCTGATACTTCGGGTTGCCACCTAACCTAACCTAACCTTCTATAGAAATATAATGTTGTCAAGATTTTCTATAGAAATAAAATTTTGACAAGACTGTCTAGAGAATTAAAACTTTTGACAAATTTTTCTATAGAAATAAACTTTTGACAAAGTTTTACTATAGAAAAAAAAAAATGACAAAATGTAGCTATAGAAATAAAATTTTGACAAAATTTCCTATAGAAATAAAATTTTGAGAAAATTTTCTATAGAAATTAAAATGTCCACAATTTTTTATACAAATAAAATAAAATGTTGACAAAATTTCCGATAGAAATAAAATTTTGACAAAATTTCCGATAGAAATAAAATTTTGACAAAATTTTCTTTAGAAATAAAATTTTGACAAAATTTTCTTTAGAAATGAAATTTTGACAAAACTTTCTATAGAAATGAAATTTTAACCAAATTTTTTATAGAAATGAAATTTTAACAAAATTTTCTACAGAAATAAAATTTTGACAGAATTTTCTATAGAAATATAATATTGACAAGATTTTCTATAGAAATAAAATGTTGACGAAGTTTTACTATAGAAAAATAATTTTAACAAAATTTTGCTATAGAAATAAAATTTTGACAATATGTAGCTATAGAAATAAAATTTTGACAATATGTAGCTATAGTAATAAAATGTTGACAAAATTTCCTATAGAAACAAAATCTTGACAAAATTTTCTATAGAAATAAAATTTTGAGAAAATTTTCTATAGCAATAAAATTTTGACAAAATTTTCTATAGAAATAAAATTTTGACAACATTTTCTATAGAAATACAATTTTGACAAAATTTTCTATAGAAATACAATTTTGACAAATTTTCTATAGAAATAAAATTTTGACAAAATTTTTTATAGAAATGAAATTTAAAAAAAAAGTTTCTACAGAACTAAAATTTTGACAGAATTTTCTATAGAAATATAATATTGACAAGATTTTCTATAGAAATAAAATTTTGACGAAGTTTTACTATAGAAAAATAATTTTAACAAAATGTTGCTATAGAAATAAAATTTTGACAATATGTAGCTATAGAAATAAAATTTTGACAATATGTAGCTATAGTAATAAAATGTTGACAAAATTTCCTATAGAAACAAAATCTTGACAAAATTTTCTATAGAAATAAAATTTTGACAAAATTTTCTATAGCAATAAAATTTTGACAAAATATTCTATAGCAATAAAATTTTTACAAAATTTTCTATAGAAATAAAATTTTAAAAAAATTTTCTAAAAAAAAAATAAAATTTTGACAAATTTTTGCAATAGAAATAAATTTTTTCCAAATATAGAAATAAAATCTGTTTAGTTTTTTTAGTTGACGTTTGGAATTTTACAATTGAGGTCATGGACTAATGAAAAATGCTGGTGTTGTTGTTTTTCATTACTTTTTTATTGAAATGTTGCTGTTCTCGGATATTTCGATACACCATCGGTGATCATCTTCAGCGAGATATTATATTTTACAAAGTTATGGACTTTCTCCTTACAAAGCTCATGTCTAAGTTAATCCTAAAAAAGAAATAAAATCTTGACAAAGTTTTACTATGGGAAAAAATGTTGACAAACTTTTACTATAGAAATAAAATTTTGACAAAATGTAGCTATAGAAACAAAATCTGGACAAAATTTTTGATAGAAATCAAATTTTGACAACATTTTTGATAGAAATAAAATTTTGACAAAATTTTCTATAGAATTAAATTTTAACTAAACTTTCTATAGAAATAAAATTTTGACAAAATTTTCTATAGAAATAAAATTTTGACAAAATTTTCTATAGAAATAAAATTTTGACAAAATTTTCTATAGAAACAAAATCTTGACAAAATTTTCTATAGAAATAAAATGTTGACATAATTAAATAACAATTTTGACAGTTTTACTATAGAAATGAAATTTTAAAAAATAAAATAAAATTTTGACAAAGTTTTACTAAAAAAAACATTGACAAAATTTTGCTATAGAAATAAAATTTTGACAAAATTTTCTATAGAAACAAAATCTTGACAAAATTTGTGATAGAAATAAAATTTTGACAAAATTTTCTATAGAAATAAAATTTTTAAAACTTTTTATACAGAAATAAAATGTTGACAAAATTTTGTATGGAAATAAAATTTTGACAACATTTTCTATAGAAATAAAGTTTTGACAAAATTTTCTATAGAAATAAAATATTGACAAAATTTTCTATAGTAATAAAGTTGACAAAATTTTCTATAGAAATAAAATGTTGACATAATTTTCTATAGAAATAAAATTTTGACAAAATATCCTTAGAAATAAAATTTTGACAAAATTTTCTATAGAAATAAAATTTTGACAAAATTTTCTATAGAAATAAAATTTTGACAAAATTTTCTATAGAAATAAAATTGTGACAAAATTTTCTATAGAAATAAAATTTTGGCAAAATTTTCTATAGAAATAAAGCTATAATTTGGATTTTTTTGTATCCGAACTTGTAATTTTCGATTGTAAATCAGTAAATAAAATTTGGAAAAATGTTCTGAAGATATAAACATTTGAAAAGATTTTCTATAGTAATAAAGATTTACTTATTTTCTAGAGAAATGTAATTAAAAAAAAATCCAATATAAATCAAATTTGGCAAAAATATAAAAGAAGGAAATCATATTTTGCAAAACTTTTCTATACATATAGAAAATTTAAGTAGAATAATAGAAATAGAAACATTTTCTGTAAACAAAAAAACAAAATTTTTCTAAAAAAAACTTGCAAAAAAATTCTATAGAAAATAAAATTTTGCAAAAGTTTTGTATACAAATAAAGTTTGCAAAATTTTCTATAGAAAACAAATTTTACAAAAATTTGCTATAAAAATTTTTTGGGCAAAAACATTTTTTTGGAAATAAAATTTTACGAATTTTATAAAAATTTTCTATAGAAATAAAATTGTTCAAAAATATTCTAAAAAGAAAAAAATTTCTTTAGAAATAATATTTTCAAAAACTTTCTACACAAATAAAATTTGCGAAAATTAAGTAAAATTTTGCAAACTAATTGCTATAAAAATAAAATTTTGCAAATTTTCTGTGAAAATTATTAAATTATTAAAATTCAGAAAAACTTTCTATGAAAATAAATTTGTCAAAAAAAAATTTTTTTTTTAAGTTTTCTAAAGAAATGAAAATTTGCAGAAATGTTCTTTACAAATAAAATTTTGTCAAAATTTACTATGCAAAATTTTTCGATGGAAATAAAATGTTCTATAGAAAATATTGAAAATACTGTTGACAAACTTCTCAGAACATTTTTGTCTGCTACGATATTTACTCATTTGCCTGAACGCACTATTAATTATTATATTTTTTTTTTTGCAAATGCTGTCTTATTCTTGAGTTTTTGCGACAGCTTTACATTGTATGATAATTATTGTTATCTGGATGAGGAAACGCGTTAAACCCACAACAGCTTACGGCTATACGTACATGCCCAGACTATTCAATTAATTAAACAAAGACAAGACTACAAGCAATTACGTTAGTATATTAAAATAATGAAACCAACTAAAATGGGGTGATTGAATTAATAATTTCAATTTTTTAAATATTCTTTCAATGAATGAGGAAGAAGAGCAGATCTTATGACAAGTATGTTGAATAATGTTATGGGAGAGATTACTACCAAACGTTTACAATTAACATATATAAGATTTAAGTGAAGGAGGAAGTCGTTATGAAACAATAGTTTTGAATTTATCTAAAATATTTTAATCATTTATCATTTATGTTAAATTAAGGGAGACTACATTTTTTTTAAATTATCTTTTAGATGAAATCTATGTTATTTATGAAGTTGTTGTTTAAAAAAAAAAACAAGTCAACCACATAACACTTGTTCAAATGTTGCAAAATATAATAATATATTATTGCAAATATTTTTGCAAATGTTTTGTTGAGTCTTGTTTGAAGTACTAAAAGGAATTCAGTAAAAGAAATAATAAATGTTTATTTGCTTGTTCCGGTAGTTTTTTTTTTTAGTATTAACACAGGTGAATAATATAAACATTCGTTGTCGGCCAAACATCAACAAATATACCGGCTTCGCATGAAAATTGACATTTTGGTCGAGCTATTTAAAAAAAAATCGACTTTTCAACTAATCGACTGTGAACCGGCTGCCTGCTCATCTAATACAGAAAAAAATCATAACACTGAAAAAAATCTTTCTTAAAATATTTAAGAGTTATATTCCAGTTTATAATATATAAATGCTTAATAATGCAAAATATGGGAAATTTCAAACAAAAACATACCTTTTAGATATTTATTGAATCTCAAATAACTACACGACTAATCGATACAGCGTTCACAGAGAACCATTCCAAATATTTAAATATTCAAATATTTCCAATATTTTGAAATATTTAAGTATTATTTTCCATTGTTAATTAATAAACGCTTAACAATGACAAATGTGGAAAATATTAACAAAATTAAATATTTTCAAAATTCCATTTCAATATTGTGCAATTATTTCAATAAATAAAAAAATCAGCAAATAAATAATATGTCGGAGTATAAAAAATATTCCTAAATAAAAATTAGGTTTGCTTGAATAGACACAATTTGACTGCAATGACATCTATTGCAAAAATACGAATCGGCTTTTTCGATTATGCATCACGGTAACTTGAATGGTATTCTTTCATTTTTATATAAAAATTTCCAAATATTGGAATTTTCTTCATTTTTTTCACATATTTTTTTTTTAAGTTGTATTCCTTTTTAACTTTTCCGAATTTACTTTTGTTTTGTTTGGTTAAATAAATGAAGCTTAAAAATTCGCCTTTCTAATATCTTATGGTATGAAACCATGTTATTGGTAGCACTGAAAATAATTGACAAACTAGAAATAGAATAGACTTATGGTAACAACTGAACATTGGTAGCATAAATTTCTTTATTATTTGCATGGAGCTTAACGATATCCCAGCTAAAAAGTTCTTCTAAATGCACAACATTATAAGCACTTCCTAAAATGTCCTTCCAAAGATGTTCTTTATTTTAACTACACAGGAAGTTCTTTTAAATCATTTGTTTATAACTCGCGTTTTCATATTTTTTTTAAATGGGTAATTTTTACTTTGCGTCCATCCAACCATCTTGCAGTCTATAGGGCTTTGCCCAAATAAATTTGACAAACATTATTTTCCTCTGTTGGTTAAGCTACACTTGTAGTTTAGTCAATGCATGGTTTTAAGATGAAATCAAAAACAACAACAATGATTAAAAAACAAGTAAATACGGCCGTAAGTTCGGCCAGGCCGAAGCTTATGTACCCTCCATCATGGGTTGCGTAGAAACTTCTTCTAAACACTGCCATCCACAATCGAATTACTTAAGTTGCGGTAACGCTTGCCGATGGCAAGGTATCTTAAAACCTCCTAACACCATCTTCTAAATTGTATGTAAGTCCATACGTGGTATATATTAAATCAAAAAAGATCGATCCAATACGTATATAATTCAGTTTGACAAAGTGAACATAAAATTTTGACAAAATTTTCTACAGAAATAAAATTTTAACAACATTTTCTATAGAAATAAAATTTTCACAAAATTTTCTATAGAACGAAAATTTTGACAAAAATTTCTACTGAAATAAAATTTTAACAAAATTTACTATAGAAATAAACTTTTGACAAAATTTTCTATAGAAATAAAATCTTGGTAGATTATTTGTGGCTCGAGTGGCAGCCATAATTATGAACCGAATAAAATTTGAACAAAATTTTCTATAGAAATAAAATTTTGACAAAATTTTCTATAGAATTAAAATTTTGACAAAATTTTCTATAGAAATAAAATTTATGTAGATTATTTTTGGCTCTAGTGGCAACCATGATTATGAACCGATATGGACCAATTTTTGTGTGATTGGACCAATTTTGGTATGGTTGTTAGCGACCATATACTAACACCACGTTCCTAATTTGCACCGGATCGGATGAATTTTGCTCCTCCAAGAGGCTCCGGAGGTCAAATCTGGAGAAAGTTTTATATGGGAGCTATATATAATTATGGACCGATATGGACCAATTCTGGCACGGTTGTTAAAGATCATATACTAACACCATGTTCCAAATTACAACCGGCTTGGATGAAATTTTCTTCTCTTGGAGACTTCGCAAGCCAAATCTGGGGATCGGTTTATATGGGGGCTATATATAATTATGAACCGATGTGGACCAATTTTTGCACGGTTGTTAGAGACCATATACCAACATCATGTACCAAATTTCAGCCGGATCGGATGAAATTTTCTTCTCTTTGAGGCTCCGCAAGCCAAATCTGGGGATCGGTTTATATGGGGGCTATATATAATTATGAACCGATGTGGACCAATTTTTGCATGATTCTTAGAGACCATATACCAACACCATGTACCAAATTTCAGCCGGATCGGATGAAATATGCTTCTCTTAGAGGCTCCACAAGCCAAATCTGGGGATTGGTTTATATGGGGGCTATATATAATTAACGACCGATATGGACCAATTTTTGCATGGTTGTTAGAGACCATATACCAATACCATGTACCAAATTTCAGCCGGATCGGATGAAATATGCTTCTGTTAGAGGCTCCACAAGCCAAATCTGAGGGTCCCTTTATATGGGGGCTATACGTAAAAGTGGACCGATATGGCCCATTTTCAATACCATCCGACCTACATCGATAGCTGTTCTTCAACCGTCGAACTGAACGGACGTGTTTTTTAATAGCGGAGTATTTCATCGTAATAAGTACTTATTACGAATTTCACGTGTGGTGGAAATAATAAACCGCCATGCAGCGAAATTCAAAGTCATCCACTGGGTTGCTAACTTCAGGGCCCAGTGGACGGGTAACGACTGAAGTTATAAATTTGGGCATCGACCAAGAGTCAGGCCCAATTAGTCGACCTGTAGACGGGTCGACTGGCGGTGACACTTTGGCAAGACGAACCTTTTCTAAGGTGACGACATCAAAAGGAGGCAATCCCTCTCGAAAGAGATTCAAGGAACGAAGAAATGCTTTGTTTATCCTAAAGAAATTAGGATCAGTCGACCCAAGCACGTTGTCGGCTAAGCAAAGCGATTCCTTAAAATGGGCTCAAGGAATTCTTGAAGCTGGAAAAAGGGAACGATCACCGGATCAGCTGCCATCCTCTAAACGGGATCAAAGATCGTTTGCCTCAGTTGCAAAAGACAGCCTTGTGATGGCTATTATTAATAAAGGAGCATTGGACGGTATGATTCCAAGGCAAAAATGGGGGGAAATTGAGAACGCGATGTCTGGTGTCTACTCAGAGGTGCGAAAAAAGTTTCCCGGACCAAGTCCTCGACGGCAAGATGCTGGATGGTATCAAGGACGATATAAGTTAATAGCTTTTGCAGACCAGAGGTCTATGGATTGCTTTAAAGCTGCATTGATGCTAATTGGTGAAGTTTGGGAAGGAGCCGCTTTGGAGTTAGTCGATAAAAAAGACATACCGGCTAAACCTAGAGCACATGCATGGATACCGGCAAACCCTCCTGATCCTGAGTCAATACTAGAGAGACTAAAAGAATGTAACCCAGATCTTCCAACCGCCGATTGGAAGGTTGGTCGTTTGGATGAGGTGGATGGACCAAGACGGCATGCGGTGTTTATATTAAACATAGAGTCGCTGCCACATCTAGCCCAGACCCAAGGACGCGTAAGTTATGGCTTTCATGATATCCATATGAAGGTATACAAAAGCGATCAGCCAAAGGATTCCGAAACGGACAAGCCTCCGGTAGAGTCAGCAGTGGAAAAATCTCCTAGCGAAGCCGAAGGAGACATAAAACCTGCAGACTATGGCGAAAATCATATGAGGGAAGTTTCTACAGGCTCAAGCCTCACCAAAACTGAACCGCGGATTGTTGCGAGAGTCACCGAGATCTGTGAAGAGGAAGCCCTTGATGACTCAATTGAAGCGGCTGATGTGACGGTGGTTGAAAATTTGGATGGTTCTACGGTTCCTCCAGATAAATCTTCACCATTGTAAGGCCGCTTGTGCTGCCTTAAAAGTTCTCCTGATGAAAGGAGACATAGATATAGTTCTTATTCAAGAACCATACATATATAAGAACAATATCTGTGAATTAAGCACTCCGGGTTTCAAACTTTTGCATAATACCGGTACCGATATAAATCGAGCATGTATAATTGCTAAAAACGAACTAAACTTGTTTCTGCTTCCTTCATTGAGCAATGCAGACACTGTCGTAGCCAGTCTAGAGATATCCACATGCAAATATTGGGTATCTTCGGTCTACATGGGACATGATAGGGAGATGCCACCCTGTGCCGTTAAGACCTTAGTTGAGGAGTCACTAAAAACAAAGACAAAACTCATTATGGGATGCGATGCAAATGCACATCATAGTATTTGGGGAAGTAGTGATACTAATGCAAGGGGAGAGTCGCTAATAGAGTTTATTTTGCGTACTAACCTGGTAGTTTGCAATAAGGGAGATGCACCAACCTTCGTCACCAGGAACAGACAAGAGGTTTTGGACGTAACGTTGACCTCTCCGGAACTGAATGATAAGATATCTGAGTGGCAAGTTTTGAGGGAACATAGCTTCTCAGATCATCGCTACATCAGTTTCAGATTGGCTGTTCGTACTTCAAAGACCATATTTCCGCCAAATGTTAGGAAAGCTGATTGGAATAGGTATAGGGAATCGTTCAATTCGATGATACCGGAAATGCCGGAGACAAATATGAGCACTGTGCAAGATATCGAACACGCAGTGGAGCGGATTACTAAGGCCTTCAACATTTCACTGAAAGCTGCTTGCCCTAGAGGAAAACCAAGGGGAAAAAATCGGCCGCCATGGTGGACTACGGAGTTAAGTAATATGAGGAAATCCTGCAGGAAGCTCTTTAACAAAGCAAAGTCCACAAGAGCTCCGGAGGATTGGGACACTTACAAGATGAATCTGAGAGAATATAAACGAGAACTGAGAAGGTCTCAACAAAACTCTTGGGATGATTACTGTAGCAGTATTGAGAATACGTCAGAGGCTTCCAGACTACGGAAGGTACTAGCATCCACTAACACCGCTCCAGGTTTCATTAAAACATCGGAGGGAAATTGGACAACGTCCAGTGAGGAGACGTTGGAGGTACTTTTGGACACACACTTCCCTGGAAATCAGACGGTTGAACCATGTTCCGGCGGTGTAACAGAGGCTCAGCGATCATTTCCTATCGAGGAAATTGTGTCGGAATCTAGAATAAAATGGGCTTTAAATAGCTTTGGACCATTCAAATCCCCCGGACCTGATGGAATTACTCCGGCGGAGTTACAGGCAGTGGCTGAAAGAGTTATCCCCTGGTTGACGGTGATATATAAACGATGTGTAAACTTAGCATATATTCCAGAAAAGTGGAGGGAAACAAAAGTCGTCTTCATACCTAAAGCAGGAATAGCCTCTCACTCGAGTGCGAAGGATTTCCGACCAATCAGCTTATCCTCATTCCTACTTAAGACCCTGGAGAGGATGATAGACATGTATCTTAGAACTAGCGTGGATTCAAGTTTGCTCTCGAAACGACAGCATGCATACTCGAAGGGCAGGTCTACTGAGACCGCATTGCATGAACTAGTCAGCTTTATTGAAAGCTCACTATCTGTCAAAGAATACACAATCGTGGCGTTTCTAGACATCGAAGGGGCGTTCAATAATGTCCATCCGAGCTCGATATTAAATGGACTGACAACTCTGAATGTTGATCCAGGTATACTTAGGCTGTTAGACGAACTTCTAATAAAGAGACGTATTTCAGCCACACTAGGGCAAGCAAACATACAAAGGTATGTGAACAGAGGCACTCCCCAAGGAGGAGTTCTATCACCTCTTCTTTGGAATGTTGCTATAAACAATCTTCTGGTTTCCCTAGAAAAAGAAAGGATAAAAGTGGTGGCATACGCAGATGATGTGGCGCTAGCAGTCAGGGGAAAATTCCCATCCACAATCAGAGATATTATACAGAGAGCTCTCCGGATGACTGAGAAATGGGCGAAAGATAATGGTCTTGGTGTAAATCCAGCAAAGACAGAACTAATCATGTACTGCAAAGATCGTAAAACTCCCACGGTTAGGCCCATTTCCTTAGGGGGTACTGAAATTCCCTTTGGCGAGTGTGCAAAATACCTTGGCGTTATTTTGGACAGGAAGCTGAATTTTAGGCTTAATATTGAAGAGAGGGCGAGAAAAGCCACGGTAGCTTTGTACTCGTGCAAAAAAGCAATAGGGAAAAAGTGGGGACTAAAACCAAAAATTGTGCATTGGCTATACACTGCAGTAGTTAGACCTATAATGCTATATGGTGTTGTAGTCTGGTGGCCGGCACTTCAGAAACCGACTTGTTTAGATAAAGTTCAGCGTATGGCGAGCTTATGTATCTCAGGCGCATTTAGTAAGACAGGAACAGACTCCCTTAATGTCATGCTACATCTATTGCCTTTAGACATTTTGGCCAAACAGTCAGCTGCAACAACGGCTGTGCGGTTGCGCGAGCTATCGCTGTGGTCGGAAAAAATGTACGGTCATAGTTCGGTCCTCAAAATAATGCCAGATGTGCCTAACGTAGTGGATTATACCCTGGCAAAACCACTTTTCGACAAAAAGTTTGAAACTCTAATTCCCAACAGTGAGGCGTGGTGTACACAGACCCCGGGGAATAAAAGATATGTAGATTTCTATACTGATGGCTCCAAATTGAATGGACAAGTGGGGTTCGGAGTATATTCTAAAGATCTGGAAATTCGAATAGCGAAAAGATTACCTAATCACTGTAGTGTTTTTCAGGCTGAAATATTAGCAATAAGAGAGGTGGCGAATTGGCTGAGAAGTAATGTTCCAACAAATATTGGCATTAATATATACTCAGACAGTCAACCTGCAATAAAATCCTTGGACTCTGTGTTCCTCAACTCGAAAACGGCCATCGACTGCCGCAAATCTCTCAATGAGATGGCTGAGCAGTACAATATTCACCTAATATGGGTGCCTGGCCATAGGAACATACCGGGGAACTGCGAAGCGGATGAGTTGGCAAGGCTAGGGACTACCTTACATATTCCAGGGGAACTGGAATTTGTTGGTATGCCCCTAGCTACCTGCAAGCTCATGCTGCGTGAGAAGGCTGTTAGGATGGCAAATGTTCGATGGGAGAATTGCAAGGGTTGTAACGACACCAAGCAAATATGGCCCCATTTCAACTTAAACCGCACACTAGATATGCTAATGTTCTCGAGACGTCAGATATCACTCCTGATATCTGCTATAACGGGTCGCTGCCTGATAGGCGATTTTGCAAAAACTATTGGCGCGAAGTATAATGACTATTGTATGAGCTGTCATGATGCGGAGGAAAAAGAATCAATTAAACACCTCTTGTGTGAGTGTCCTGCATTTTGTGTAAAGCGCAAGCAACTTTTAGGAGCATATAGCTTCAGATTACTGGCGGATCTGGAAAACGTTAACTTAAGCAGTCTGCTAATGTTTTTGGAACAATCTGGTTGGTTCAACAAAGAAAAATAATCAAGAAGGTTCAGCGGTTAAAACTAGAAGTGCCCATATGTAATAGGTACTTTTAGTTAATGTGGTATCACAATGGACTGAATAGTCTAAGTGAGCCTGAATCTTAATCGGGCTGCCACTTTAACCTAACCTAACCTACATCGATAGCAACTACTTGTGCCAAGTTTCAAGTCGATAGCTTGTTTCGTTCGGAAGTTAGCGTGATTTTAACAGACGGACGGACATGCTTAGATCGACTCAGAATTTCACCACGACCCAGAATATATATACTTTATGGGGTCTTAGAGCAATATTTCGATGTGTTACAAACGGAATGACAAAGTTAATATACCCCCATCCTGTGATGGAGGGTATAAAAATTAAATTTTGACAAAATTTTCTATAGAAATAAAATTTTGACAACATTTTCTATAGAAATAAAATTTTGACAAAATGCTCTATGGAAATAAAATTTTGGCAAAATTGCCTATAGAAATAAATATTTGACAAAATATCTTGTAAAAATAAAATGTTGACAAATTTTTCTATAGAAATAAAATTTTGACAAAATTTTCTATAGTAATAAAATTTTGACGAAATTTTCTATAGAAATAAAATTTTGACAAATTTTCTATAGAAATAAAATTTTAACAATATAAAAAAATTTTGAGAAAATTTTCTATATATATAAAATTTTGACAAAATTTTCTATAGAAATAAAATTGTGGCAAAATTTTCTATAGAAATAAAATTTTGAGAAAATTGTCTATAGGAATAGAATTTGGCAATTTTTTTTATAGAAATAAATTTTTGACAACATTTTGTATAGAAATAAAATTTTGACAATATTTTCTATAGAAATAATACTTTGACAAAATTTTCTATAGAAACAAAATGTTTACAAAATTTTCTATAGAAATAAAATTTTGACAAAATTTTCTATAGAAATAAAATTTTAACAAAATTTTCTATAGAAATAAAATTTTGACAAAATTTTCTATAGAAATAAAAATCTTACCAAATTTTCTTTAGAAATAAAATTTTGACAAAATTTTCTTTAGAAATAAAATTTTGACAAAATTTTCTATAGAAATAATATTTGAAAAAAATTTTCCGTAGAAATAAAATTTTGTAAAAAAAAATTGTAGGAATAAAATTTTTACAAAATTTTCCATAGAAATAAAATTTTGATAAAATTTTCTATAGAAACAAAATTTTATATAGAAATAAAATTTTGACAAAATATCTTGTAAAAATAAAATTTTGACAAAATTTTCTATAGAAATAAAATTTTGACAAAATTTTCTGCAGAAATAAAATTTTGACAAAATTTTCTATAGAAATAAAATTTTGACAAAATTTTCGATAGAAATAAAATGTTGGGAAAATTTTGTATAGAAATAAAATGTTGACAAAATAAATATAAATAAAATTTTGACAACATTTTCTATAGAAATAACATTTTGAAAAAATTTTCCATAGAAATAAAATTTTGTGAAAAATTTTTGTAGGAATGAAATTTTGACAAAATTTTCCATAGAAATAAAATTTTGACAAAATTTTCTATAGAAATAAAAATCTTACCAAATTTTCTTTAGAAATAAAATTTTGACAAAATTTTCTTTAGAAATAAAATTTTGACAAAATTTTCTATAGAAATAATATTTTAAAAAAATTTTCCGTAGAAATAAAATTTTGTAAAAAAAAATTGTAGGAATAAAATTTTTACAAAATTTTCCATAGAAATAAAATTTTGATAAAATTTTCTATAGAAATAAAATTTTGACAAAATATCTTGTAAAAATAAAATTTTGACAAAATTTTCTATAGAAATAAAATTTTGACAAAATTTTCTATAGAAATAAAATTTTGACAAAATTTTCTATAGAAATAAAATTTTGACAAAATTTGCTACAGAAATACAATTGTGATAACATTTTCTATAGAAATACAATTTTGGCAAAATTTTCTACAGAAATAAAATTTTGACAAAATTTTCTATAGAAATAAAATTTTGACAAAATTTTCGATAGAAATAAAATGTTGGGAAAATTTTGTATAGAAATAAAATGTTGACAAAATAAATATAAATAAAATTTTGACAAAATTTTCTATAGAAATAACATTTTGAAAAAATTTTCCATAGAAATAAAATTTTGTGAAAAATTTTTGTAGGAATGAAATTTTGACAAAATTTTCCATAGAAATAAAATTTTGATAAAATTTTATCCAAATTTTGGTAGATTAGTTTTTGGTCTAGTGGAAACTGTGTGTGGACGTATCATATTTTCAGGTCTGATGATGACGCCCACAGCAAAATTCTTAGCTTTGACGTATATGAAAAAAATATTTAACAATAAAATTTAAATATTCATAATAATTGTACAAAGTAAAATGCATTACGCAATATTTTTTATTATATCAAACATTTAGATATCTATGGATTTTCAAATAACTTCACGACCAGTCGTTACAACGTTCACAGTGAATCATTCCAAATATTAAAATATTTACAATATTTTGTAATATTTAAGTACTATCATACTTCGTTAATTAATAAACACTGACAACAATGACAAATATGGAAAATATTAACAAAATTGAATATTTTCAAAATACCATTTTGAATATTGTGCAATTGCTTTAATAAGTTGGAAATTGAAAAATCAACAAAGAAATATTCTGAAAAATTCCCCTAACAAATTCATATCAGTTAAATAAAAATGAATTTTGTTTGTATAGAAAACAGACTGGGGTGCGTGAGTGCAATTAGGGTTAATAAAACATGAAATGCGTGTATGCCATCCAAAAGAGACCGATTGGGGGGAAAGCCTCAAAACATACCCACATGGTAATTAACATATAAAATATTTTGTTTTTTTTTTTCTATGTGGAAGCTATTATTTTCTTTTGTAATTTATCTTTTCTTGAAACACAAACATTAAACCAAATGCCATAAATTTAAATTTGGTAACAAAATAAATTTCTAACTCTAATTTCGCTTTTGTTTTCAATTTCAATATTTTGAGGTGAAGAAAGAAATTTCTGTCTACTATCTCTGCTTCGACTTAATTTCGAGGGTCGAGGGCAAGTGAAAATACTTGTATAACGCTTTAATTGTGAAATGAGGTTGTGGCCCATAATTTAAATGTACCAGCAACCAAATTACTTTAGTTTATATATGATGCAAAAGTTAATTAAAATCTTCTTCCGCTCAAATGAAAGGGAAATCTTTGCATTTTCTAATAAAATTAAATGTATTGTTTTATATCAAAATGTTTAAAAATTTTGTTTCTATAGAAAATTTTCTCAATATTTTATTTATATTTGGTATTGATATTAACAAAGCTATTCATGTATAAATTAATTTTAATTATTTTAAGATTATTTATTTAAATCGAATATGGTTTACTTTGTTAAAAAAAATACCTTGCTTTAAAGACATCGAGCGAACGCAGCTATAGCTAAGTCTGAACCAATTTGGATAATATATTGCAGGTTTTATTGATACCGGAGAAGTTTACCTTGTGCTAAATTTTAGTAAGATTGGTTAATAAATAAGGCTATTATGGTGAAAAATAAGGTTATTAGGCAATTTTTTTTTTTTAAATCGGGCGAAACATATATATGGGAACTATATCTAAATCTGAACCGATTTGGATGATATTTTGCAGACTTGATTGATACCAGAGAAAGAGATATCTAGTGTTATATTTGAGTAAGACCGGTTAATAAATAAGGTTATTGTGCCCAAATTTTAGAAAATCGGACAATGCATATATATTAGAGCTATATCTAAATCTGAACCGATTTCCATGATTTTTTGCACATATAGTTTGTTCTATAGAAGATAAGAGTAAGCCTAGTTTGAGTAAGATCGGTTGCTAAATAAGGATTTTACGGCCAAATTTGTGAACATCGGGCGATTCATATATAGTGAAAATACTAAATTATTTGGGAGCTATATCAAAACATGGGCCGGTACTCACCATTTTCAGCACAACTCTTTGTGGTCGTAAAATACCTCTAGATTTCCACTTTCAGGCAAATTAGATAAAAACTACGGTTTCTATAAGCCCAAGATCGGGAGATTCACCATTTTTAGCACACCTCTTTATAGTCCTAAAAACCTCTCGATTTCCACTTTCAGGCAAATTTGATAAAAACTACGGTTTCTATAAGCCCAAGATCCTAAATCGGGAGGTATGTTTATATGGGGAATATATCAAAACCTTTCTATAAGCCCAAGACCCTAAATCGGGAGGTAGGTTTATATTGGGAATATATCAAAACCTTGCCTGCAGACGAAAGACGAGTTTGTGCAAAATTTCAGCACGATTGTTCCATTATTGAAGACTGTAGCGTGATTACCACAGACAGACGCACATGGTTATATAATATACTATATATAGTCAGAAATCAGTATTTCGATGTATTACAAATGGAATGGCAAACTTATTATACCCCCGTCACCATTCTATGGTGGTGGGTATAAAAATATACAATTTTGGTTGGGATAAGGAAAATCGTATTGAGCTGTGGAAAATTTCCAAAAAATAAATTATAAAATTAAACTTAAATGAAAATATTTTTTGCAATAAAAATAAATAAAATTTGGCACGCATTCTTAACCATCATTGACCAAATACTTGCACTTGTACAATCCCTCTACACCGGAAAAATATTACAAAGTTATTTACAATTAAAAATGATTTAAAATTTTAAATTAAAATATGAATTTGCCATTTAACATCCCAGCAAAAAAATTTGGAAGTTCTTCCAAAGGCACAACTTTAAAAGCACTTCCAAAAGATGTACTCCCAAAGATGTTCTTTATTTCAACTACACAGGAAGTTCTTTTAATTCAATTATTTATAACTCGTTTTTTCTTATTTTTAATGGGTAAATTTAAATTTCTGGTTTCAAAAAGGTTAAAAACAGAGAAAGCTTTAATAAAATGGTACAAATTATTGAAATATTGTCGAAAAAAAATTAAATCCATTCAAGAAATATTGCGATGTTTTCAAAATATTTTAATTCAAACGTTTCGGACAAGCGTTAGAATGCATTAAAAAATTATAAAAAAATATTTATTTGTCAAAATATGACAACATTTTTTTAATTCACATCCAAAACACTGAATTTGTATCACACAGTAAGAAGTGATGCAAGTTCAGTGCAACGGCTGTTGAAATGGTGAACATTCGTCCTATGACAAGCCCATGTGAAATTTATCGCTTCTGTGCCAATTTTGCACTACTTCCGGATCCAAACAGAAAATGTTCACTACTTTTTTGGCGATGTTTTTTTTACTGGGATCTTAATTAATTAAAAAAATGTTTCTAATAAGAAGTGTTATTAAAAATTTTGTTCGGAAATATTTAGTTTCATAAAATTTTAAATGCAAAGAAAGTATAAACTCCTATAAAATTACAAGAAAATTATTTCATTTAAAGGTAACAGAATTATAAATAAATAACATGTATAAACGGCAGTAAGTTCGGCCAGGCCGAATCTTAAGTACCCTCCACCATGAATTGCGTAGAAACTTCTACGAAAGACTGTCATCCACAATCGAATTACTTGGGTTGTGATATCTTTAATCGTTTTCTAAATTGTGAATTAGTCCACACGTGGTATATATTAGACAAAAAGGTATGTAAGTCTACAAATAATTACGAATCGATATGGACTTTTTCACGGTACGTAGGGAGCCAGAATTGAAATATGGGGGTCGCTTATATGGGGGCTATATACAGTTATGAACTTGATATGGACCAATTTTTGTGTGATTGGGGATCGATTTATCTGAGGGCTATATATAACTATAGACCGATATGGACCTAGTTAGGCATGGTTGTTAACGGCCATATACTAGCACAATCTACCAAATTTCAACAGACTCGGAGGAAATTTACTCCTCCAAAAGGCTCCAAAACCAAATCTCGGGATCGGTTTATATGGGGGCTATATATGATTACGGACTGATATGGACCACTTTTGGCATGGTTGTTAAATATCATATACTTCCACCACGTACCAAATTTCAACCAGATCGGATGAATTTTGCTTCTCCACAAGGCACCGGACGTCAAATCTGGGGATCGGTTTATATGGGGGCTATATATAATTATGGACTGATATGAACTAATTCCCGCGTGGTTGTCAGAGACCATATTCTAACACCACGTACCAAATTTCAACCGCATCGAATGAATTTTGCTCATCCATGAGGCTCCGGAGGTCAAATCTCGGGATCGGTTTATATGAGGGCTATATATAATTATGTACCAATGTGAACCAATTTTTACATGGTTGTTAGAGATCATATACCAACACCTTGTAACAAATTTTAGTCGGATCGAATGAAATTTGCTTCTCTTAGAGGCTCCGCAAGCCAAATCGGGGGATAGGTTTATATGGTGGATATATATAATTATGGACCGATGTGGACAAATTTTTGCACGGTTGCTAGAGATCATATGCTGACACCATGTTCCAAACTTCAGCCGGATCGGATGAAATTTGCTTCTCATAGAGGATCGGCAAGCCAAATTTGGGGTCCGTTTGTATGGGGACTATACGTAAAAGTGGACCGATATGGCCCATTTGCAATACCATCCGACCTACATCAATAACAACTACCTGTGCCAAGTTTTAAGTCGATAGCTTGTTTCGTACGGAAGTTAGCGTGATTTCAACAGACGGACGGACGGACAGACGGACATGCTCAGATCGACTCAGAATTTCACCACGACCCAGAATATATATACTTTACGGGGTCTTAGAGCAATATTTCGATGTGTTACAAACGGAATGACAAAGTTAATATACCCCCATCCTATGGTGGAGGGTATAAAAAATCCTTTCCCAGTTTGCTAGCTTCAAAGATCAATATCTTCATTTGAATACATATCAAAAATATTTTGTCGATTCAGTAGGGTGATTCAGTCTAGTCCGTTCAACTTTTTTCGTTCTTCGTAAATTCTAAACTTATTTTTTTTTCTGTGTAGTATTGATTTGGTATCATTATTATTATTTTTTTTTTTTTTTTGACGAACGAAGAACATTTTGCCCTACTTTTAGTTACGTGCTGACAGTTCTTTTGGTCATAATTATCTCACATCAACTCCCCCCGCCTTGGGTGAAGTTATACGTTTCTAAAATTAAAGCTGTATTATTGGACACCTTAAAAATGTGCTGGCCAAGCAAATTGTTTGCTTTGGGCTGTGAATTTTATTAACACATGTGATTGTTTTTTATGGGTCTCTCGTTTCGTTCGTTCTTGTGGAACACCACAACTCTTTTACACATTATTTTGTTTATTTTGTAATTTAAGAAATTTTCGCTGATTTATTATATTTTGTTTATATGGAAAACATTTTCAAGGTGGCAATGCCGTTACCTTGGCACAACCAATAACCAGCCAAATAGATCATTGGACAGACGGACCGACAGATACTTAAGAGAAATAAACTGAAGACGGAAAACATGCAATGGGGTATTCTTAATTAAAATGTTTGCCACCACAAAACGAATGATCATTCATTGTCTCGAATGGTGGTAGGTAAGTTGAAAAATCGCGCACAGATTTTATTACTTTCAACAAGATTTCGAAATACGTCAACATATTATCTTTGGTTGTTTCCTTGTTATAAACACACATAGAATATTCGACGACTTCCGTTTTCCATTTTATGAATGAAGGGTATTTAAAAAAAAAGAAAATATATGGAATTACTTTAAATTTTTAAAATTTAATTAATTTAAACTAAATTTACTGAAATAGAACTAAATTAAATGTATTCAATTAAATTATATTTATTTCATTTAAAGTGAATTAAATTAGTTTTTAATTCAATTCAAAATGTTTTATTATATGTTATTTTAAACAATTAACTAATCTCCTATTTAACTATTAGCCTAGGCCAAAACAATCACCCATGAAAAATAAATATTAATGGCCTAAAAAGTATAAATGACAAAAATATTACTATATACATATATAGATTTCTCAACAAAAATTTTATTTTGGTGAGCACAGTTTAGGTGAGCGCCTTTCTTTCGAATTGTGTATTTCACCGATTCACATAGAAATCCCAGCTAGTATATGAATAGTGAAATAATTCATTTACTAGGAAATTCCACAATGAAAAATAAATTAATATAAAAAGAAAATATTATAAAATTTAAAACTCGTAGTAATACTTAATCACATCAATCGAAACTACTAAGAGGTTTTCCGGTAGGAATCGTTAATCAGCACATACAAAATCTACAGGGTGCACTGAAAAAAAAGCATGCCCGGTTCCAAAGATTTTGTTTTTACTTTAAAAATGTTGGTATTGATTCCGAGCTAAAGAAGCGGAGAATACAAGTAAGGATACTTTAAAGACACAATTCTCTTTTAAATGTGGGTTTTGTGTACTTGCTTCTAGGAAGCAAATTTTAATTTTTCGCTTTTTCAGCTTTAAAAGCGAGTTAACGACAACTTTATGTTCCAAATTAAGACTTGACTTCCAGTAGAAATTATGATATGTTCCAAGTAATAAACGTCTTTAAAATGAAGTGTTGAAAAACATGTCCTATATTTGAACGATTTTTTGCTTTGTAGTCAAGATGCAAAAAGGCAACAAATTGAAAGACAATTTCATATTTCTATAGAAAATTTTGTCAAAATTTTATTTCTATAGGAAACTTTGTCAAAATTTTATTTCAATAGAAAATTTTCTCAAAATTGTATTTCTATAGAAAATTTAGTCAAAATTTTATTTCTATAGAAAATGTTGTCAAAATTTTATTTCTATAGAAAATTTACTCATCATTTTATTTCTATAGAAAATTTTGTCAAATAGAACATTTTTTCAAAATGTTATTTCTATAGAAAATTTTCTCAAAATTTAATTTCTATAGAAATGTTTGTCTATATTTTATATCTATAGAAAATTTTATCAACATTTTATTTCTACAGAAATGTTTGTTAAAATTTTATTTCTATAGAAAATTTTGCCACAAATTTTATTTTATAGAAAATTTTGTCAACATTTTATTTCTATAGAAAATTTTGTTAAAATTTTATTTTTATAGAAAATTTTGTCAACATTTTATTTCTATTGGAAATGTTGTCAAAATATCTTTTAATAGAAAATTTTATCAAAATTGTATTTCTATAGAAAATTTTCTCAACATTTTATTTCTATAGAAAATTTTCTCAATATTTTATTTCTATAGAAAATTTTTTCAAATTTTTATTTATGTAGAACATTTTATTTTATCAAAATGTTATTTCTATAGAAAATGTTGTCAAATTTTTTTTAAAGAAAATTTTACCAAAATTGTATTGCTAAAGAAAATTTTCCCAAAATTTCATTTCTCAAAAATTTTTTTTTTTATAGAAAATATTCTCAAAAATTTTATTTCCTTAGAAAACTTTCTCAAAATTTTCTCAAAATTTTATTTCCTTAGAAAATGTTCTCAAAATTTTATTTCTATAATAAAAAATTTACTCAAAATTTTATTTCTATTGAAAATTTTGTCAAAATTTTATTTCATTCATTTTTCTCAAATTTTATTTCTATAGAAAATTTTCTCAAAATTTTTTTTTATAGAAAATATTCTCAAAAATTTTATTTCCTTAGAAAACTTTCTCAAAATTTTCTCAAAATTTTATTTCCTTAGAAAATTTTCTCAAAATTTTATTTTTATAATAAAAAATTTACTCAAAATTTTATTTCTATAGAAAATTTTGTCAAAATTTTATTTCATTCATTTTTGTTGGTTTTGTTCTTTAATCATTGCTGTTGTTTTTGATTTCAGCTTAAAACCATGCATTGACTAAACTACAAGTGTAGCTTAGTTAACCAACAGAGGAAAATAATGTTTGTCAAATTTATTTGGACAAAGCCCTATATACTGCAAGATGGTTGGATAGACGCACGTTTGGCAATTACCACATTCCGCCCTCTACTTACAGCAAAACTTTCAACTAATTATCAGAATAAATTCAGGCAGTTCACTAAACCCAAAAGTAAACCACACTTGAACCTTCCGAAAAAAAGGTTTTACATGATAGTCGACATTTAAATGAAATTATCTTCAAAAAGTAAATGTCATGGACCAATCTAACGTTTCAAATAAAGAACCGATGAGATTTTGCAAATTTTATGCGTTTTTTTTTAAAAAAAAGTTATCAAGCTCTTAACAAATCACCCTTTATAAATAAAATTTAGTCACTGCATGGTTTTAAGCTGAAATCAAAAACAACTACAAAAATTTTATTTCTATAGAAAATAGAAAATCTTCTATAGAAGATTTTCTATAACAATTTTGTCAAAATTTTATTTCTATAGAATATTTTATCAAAATTTTATTTTTATAGAAAATTTTATAAAAATTTTATTTCTATAGAAAATTTTTTTATTTCTATAGAACATTTTTGTCAAATATTGTCAAAATGTTATTTCTATAGAAAATTTTGTCAAAATTTTAATTCTATAGAAAATTTTGTCAAAATTTTAATTCTATAGAAAATTTTCTTAAAATTTAACTTCTATAGAAAATTTTCTTAAAATTTAACTTCTATAGAAAATTTTCTCAAAATTTAATTTCTATAGAAATGTTTGTCAATATCTATAGAAAATTTTGTCAAAACTTAATTTTTATAGAAAATTTTGTCAACACTTTATTTTTATAGAAAATTTTGTCGAAATTTCAAAAATTTTATTTCTATAGAAATTTTTGTCAAAATGTTATTTCCATAGAAAATTTTTGTCAAAATTTTAATTTCTATAGAATATTTTTTTAAAATTTTATTTCTGTAGAAAATGTTGTCAAAATTTTATTTCTATAGAAAATGTTGTCAAAATTTTATTTCTATAGACAATTTTGTCCAATTTTTTTTTCTATAGAAAATTTTGACAAAATTTTATTTCTATAGAAAATTTTGACAAAATTTTATTTCTAAAGAAAATTTTATCAAAATTTTATTTTTATAGAAAATATTGTCAAAATTGTATTTCTATAGAAAATTTTGTCAAAATTTTATTTCTATAGAAAATTTTATCAAAATTTTATTTCTATAGAAAATTTGGTCAAAATTTTACATCTATAGACAATTTTGTCAAAATTTTATTTCTATAGAAAATTTTGTCAAAATTTTATTTCTATCGAAAATTTTGTCAAAATTTTATTTCTATTGGAAATTTCAAAATTTTATTTCTATAAAAATTTTTTCAAAATTTTATTTCTATAGAAAAAAAAATTTACCAAAACATCAAGGATTCTACTAATCTAAAAAATAGTAAAAAATCGAACATTTTTGGTAGAGTTATACCAACGGTGGCAACCGTGGTTGCAGTACTGCCAATATCGCGATAATGAACAATGATATTAGAAACAAAAGATTTATTAGCATTTAAATGCTAGAGGGCTCTAACGATAATCATTTGTGATTTTCAAGCCTCATATATAAAACAATCACACTGCCACGCCTAAATACCATTTTGATCTATTGCATTCACAAATAATATGTGAATGCAATAGATCAAAATATTGTTGCAAGATTATAAAAAAACGAAAATAAACTGTCACTGGAATAAATGAGTCAGTTGTCAAATGACCAGTTTAGAAATGATAGCAACCTGCAATTGGTTCCAATACATATAAGTCACCCTGTATATAGGTTTTGATTCAACGTATTTTTTTATTATTTTCTATTAATGTTATGTTCTTTTTTCACTATTGTGTTTACTTTCCATTTCGTGTTAAGTCAATATTTTAGCTATTTATCGTATGGCCTAATCTGGAACAATGCACGAATACAAAATTTCTATATTCGATATGCGTTTGTGTTTATTTTTGAAAATTTCCCAGTTTTTTTTTACATTAGACAAACAAAATATCAATCTAGATTTATTGGGTTGACAGAAAAGTCTATTCGTAAATTATTCTATAATAGATGTCATTGGAGCTGTTTCCAGTGTTATTACAATTATATTGTATCATGCCATATGGGTTTGGAAAAGTGAACTTTTCAGCGTCATTTAACTATTTCTAAAGCGAATGGTAACAGTATTGGATTAAATACGGCAATAATTTGCGGAAAATGTCATGGATACCAGGATTGAGGCTTATAAAGGTAATGCTATGGAATAGGAAAAGAAGCATGAACTATGAGCTATTCCAGCCTGGTCAAACAATTGATTCTAAATTTTGCTGTCAACAACTGATGAGATTGAAGCAAGCAATCGCAAAGAAAAATTAATTAAAATTTGAATAGAAATAGGAAAACACTTTTGAATATACCCAATAGTATGGTAAATGGGAATTTATCCCATGAGTAATAAGAATATATTATTCAATATATATAATTAATTTGTATCACGTAAAAATTAATGACAATATTTATAATTGAAAATTCAATGTCAACCTGGATGAAAAAAAAATTATCTCAAAACTATGCCATTAATGGAATTGTATCTAATTATCATCAAAAGTTTGAACATGTGATCAAACATTGAATAATAGCTTTAGAAATAATAAGCCAAGTGTGGGAATATATAAACCCATACTATTTATGTACATATGTCTACACAATTAACAAATATTGAAAAATTAAATCAAATTAATATAGATCACAAATTGGAGAAACTTTGAATAGAGAAAGTATTAATCTTTGATCAAAAAAATGTTACTGTAACGATTCTCCCTATACGGCCTCAATCCGGAGGAATGTGCTACCTTAATGCTTCCGGCCATGCTTAGTTCTGAAGAAGTGATTTTTCCATCGGACATAAAACCAGATTTAGTATAACATAGTTAGCGTTACCGTTGGGAATTTTCAACAAATAGCGTCGAAAAAAGTGGCACAATTATTTTTGAAAAGTGGCACAAAATCGTAAAAGATATCACCGGCCAAAAAAAGTGGCAAATTTGCCACTAAAGTGGCACAACGGTAACGCTGATTATAGTTAATGGAATTAATATTTACGGTATTTCTAAAAATAATTATAATAAAATAATGATAATCCAGTAAAAAATGATATTGGGTAAATTAGTTATGATTTTAAGTACACGCAGAGAAGGAATATGATCACCTCAAACATGTTTCAAGAGCAAAATGTTATTTTTGTATGGTGACCATGTAACATGTTTGTCAATAAAATGTTATTTTCTCGTCAAATATAACCTGCTAGTCGAAATCAGATACACGATTTCCGAGAAAATAACATGGTTGCGAAAACCATGTTACATGGTCACCATTCAAAAATTTTTGCTCTTAAAACATGTTTGAGGTGATCATATTCCTTCTCTGGGTGTATGATAGAGAAAAGGAAAGAAAAATAAAACTCACCGAAATCCTCTGTTCTGCTGGCCCGTATATTGAGGTTCGCTGAAAGATAGAACAGAAGCTATTTTGAGAGATTATACAATAAAGTGTGAGAATGAGGTTTCATAAAGTTATATTTGATACCGAAACTTTGAGATGAATATAATTTGACTAGAATATAAATTGGGATAGAATGTAAATTTTGCTTGATTTCTTAAAATTTTAAGATTTCTGTGAGGTATATTACGAGTATGTGCTCGATCCATAAACATAGGCCATCACTATCTTCAAATATATCTCGTTATGGATAGATCTGATGCACGAGGAGACATCCTAGAAATGCCCACGATGTGGCCCATGTATTTTTTTTTCTGACGGAACCAAATTACGTCCTTACTTCAGAAAATTCAAAAATTGTAATTGTCTTTTTATACCCTAAACCACATAGTGGTCAGAGTATAATAACTTTGATTAGTATGAATGAAAAACTGAGGAACACCGATTCAAATCTCACCAACGGTTATTTTTATTAATTATTTTTTTGCGTATATTTTTGTATAAATATATTTTATACCCTCCACCATACGATGGGGGTATACTAAATTTGTCATTCTGTTTGTAACATTTCGAAATATTGCTCTAAGACCCCATAAAGTATATATATTCTGGGTCTTGGTGGAATTCTGAGTCGACCTTCGAACTTCCGAACGAAACAAGAAATCGACTTGAAACTTGGCGCAAGTAGTTGTTATTGATGTAGGTCGGATGGTATTGCAAATGGGCCATATCGGTCCACTTTTACGTATAGCCCCCATATAAACGGACCCCCAAATTTGGCTTGCGGGGACTCTAAGAGAAGCAAATTTCATCCGATCCAGCTGAAATTTGGTACATGGTGTCAGCATATGATCTCTAACAACCACGCAAAAATTGGTCCACATCCAAATTTGGCTTGCGGGGACTCTAAGAGAAGCAAATTTCATCCGATCCAGCTGAAATTTGATACATGGTGTCAGCATATGATCTCTAACAACCATGCAAACATTCGTCCACATCGGTCTATAATTATATATAGCCCCCATATAAACCCATCCACCGATTTGGCTTGCGGAGCCTCTAAGAGAAGCAAATTTCATCCGATCCGGTTGAAATTTGGTACATGGTGTTAGTACATGGTGTTAGTAGTCTAATAACCATGCAAAAATTGGTCCACATCGGTCTATAATTATATATAGCCCCCATATAAACCGATCACCAGATTTGACCTCCGGAGCCTCTTGGAAGACCAAAATTCATCTGATTCAGTTGAAATTTGGTACGTGGTGTTAATATATGACCTCAAACACCCATGCAAAAATTGGTCGAAATCGGTCCATAATTATATATAGCCCCCATATAAACCGATTCCCAGATTTGACCTCCGGAGCCCCTTGGAAGAGCAAAATTCTTCCAATTCGGTTGAAATTTGGTACGTGATGTTAGTATATGGTATCCAAAAACCATACAGGTATTGGTTCATATCAGTCCATAATTATATATAGCCCCCATATAAACCGATCCCCAGATTTGACCTCCGGTGCATCTTGGAGGAGCAAAATTCATCCGATCTGGTTGAAATTTGGTACGTGATGGTAGTATATGATATTTAACAGCCATGTCAAAAGTGGTCCATATCAGTCCATAATCATATATAGCCCACATATAAACCGATCCCGCGATTTGGTTTTGGAGCCTCTTGGAGGAGCAAATTTCATCCGAGTCAGTTGAAATTTGGTACATTGTGCTAGTATGTGGCCGTGGCCACCACCGTGGTGCAATGGTTAGCATGCCCGCCTAGCATACACGAGGTCGTGGGTTCGATTCCTGCTTCGACCGTACACCAAAAAGTTTTTCAGCGGTGGATTATCCCACCTCAGTAATGCTGGTGACACTTCTGAGGGTTTCAAAGCTTCTCTAAGTGGTTTCACTGCAATGTGGAACGTCGTTCGGACTCGGCAATAAAAAGGAGGTTGAGCTTAACATGGAACCGGGCAGCACTCAGTGATAAGAGAGAAGCTCACCAATGTGGTATCACATTGGACTGAATAGTCTAAGTGAGCCTGATACATCGACCTGCCACCTAACCTAACCTAACATTCTGAAACGTTTGACCTCAAATACGTTTGACCTCAAATTAGGATGGATTTACCATTATTTTTTGACAAAATTTAAATAATTTATACCATTTTATTAATTCTTCCTCTGTTTTTTAACCCACTTGGAAAAAAGTTAAAGTTACCCATTAAAAATATAAAAAGAACGAGTTATAAAACGAATTAAGATCATCCTGTGTAGTTGAAATGAAGAACATCTTTGGGAGAATATTTTTGCTTTTAAAGGTGTGCCCTTAGAATAACTTCCAAATTTTTTTCTGGCATGTATAGCCTTATATGTAGTTAGATCTGATGTTAGATATTGCCATATATGGGATTATATCTTGTTACACGCAAAGAAAAAAAAACGTTTGGAAAACGTGTACCGAAAACGTTTTTCTTTTGTTAGAGTTTTTTGAATTGCTTCGAAAATTTTAAACTTTTATCACCAAAAAAATTCGTTTGTTACAACATTTTTATTTTTTCAATAAAAAAAGTTATTTTTGAAATAACAACACAGTCCATTTCGTTTATATCAAACACTGTTCTTTTCTGACTTTAGGTCTTTAATAAGACACATTTTACAGTTCAAAATTTAATATAGTACAATGTAATGTTAAACATTTTTTCGGAATCTTCCGAATACATCTGGAATGTATGTAAAAAAAAACAAAAGCAAAAAAAAACTTTGGCCGAAGCAGGGCTCGAACCCACGACCCTTGGCATGAGAGTCGGACGTAGCTACCACTGCTCCACGGTGCCAAACTAAATGTTTGTTTCTGTTAAATAAACTTTGTTTATTCGGTTCGTGGGCGCCGCAAGCTATGCTATATAAATATAACTTATATGGTTATTTATCTATTGATGACCATAACAGGTACATAGCTCAGTGGTTAGTGTGTTGGCTTACAATGTGCATGGTCCGCGGTTCGATTCTCCGTCCAGGCGAAAGGTAAAAAATTTTAAAAATTTATAAAATCGTATAATTTCTTCTACATTGTTGGTATTACAGGAAAAGGTGTTAAGAACTAAAAATCCTCGTGGATGTGAGAAAGATGTGAGGGACAATGCAATTAGCAAGAAAATAATGTTTTTTTTTTTGAGCTAGTCTTTATGAAATTGTTTTTACATCCTGGAAAAGAATAAACGTTTATCACAAAAAGTATATACTTTTCTTCCAAATACACTTCCTTACAGCGAAAAGCAAATGAGAAACGAACTTTGTTTGTCTAAAATTTCGTTTGGGAGGAAAGAATTATTTTTTTGCGTGTATATTCCATCATACCGGGTTAGACTTGAAGGGACAGCATTGAGATCTAATTATATTTTTTAGCACCAAAAGGAAACATCGTTTGTCCAAAGTTTCATTGCTTGAGAATTTAAATTGAGAATTTAAATTTAAATTATTTCAGTGTAAGTTAAGATCTAGGTCCAGAAATCTTGAAACAAATTTTACGTATTGCAATATTTATAGAAATTAATACATTTTTTTTTAAACGTTATAGTAGGAAGTAATATTAAATAACATAAACTTTAATAAAACATATATTTATAATTTAGCACAAGTTCATTCATTGCAATTTTCTCAATTAAAAAAAAATAAATATAAAAATAACAATTATTTCAATAAAACGGATATTTACAATTCCAACAAATGTTCATTCATTTGCAATTGTCTAAATTAAAAAAAATACAATAACGACGCCTTTGTATTGAAATCGAATTAAATCATTGAGAAATATTCTATAAATATGTTGGTCAATCAATATGCTGTTGTGTCATAATTGAAACGAACCAGTTCCAATTGATTCTCACCAATGGCGTCGAAATGATTGCCATGACTTTATTCAAGGCAATCTAGTTTCCGATATAAGAATACATAAGATGGGGTTGATTTTTATTATAACAAAAAAAAAAACAATTTAAATATTTTTTTATAACTATTGTGAAAATTTTCCAACAAAATATTTCTAGACCCAATCTACTCTAGAGCAGATACTTTTCTACGTAAATTTAACTTAAATTGTGTCCATAAGTTTCTAAAATGAGGTGAAAATTTACCTAAATTGTTTCTATCTTTACATTTATATAGCGCTAAAGATAATTTAAAAAATTTAAACCCAATTGCTTCTTCACAATAGGAAATTTTATTAAACTACAGAAAACATTTACTATTTTTAATAAATTTTTCCAAATTTGACAAAATTTTACCAAAAAACTACCACACGATAAAATCTTATTTTACAAAATTTTATTTATACAGAAAATTTTTTCAATTTTATTTCTATAGAAAATGTTGTCAAAATTTTATTTCTATAGAAAATTTTCTCAAAATTTTATTTCTATAGAAAATTTTCTCAAAATATTATTTCTATAGAAAATGTTGTCAAAATTTTATTTTTATAGAAAGTTTTCTTAAAATTTTATTTCTATAGAAAATTTTGTCAAAATGTTATTTCTATACAAAATTTTGTCAAAATGTTATTTCTATAGAAAACTTTGTCAAATTTTATTTCTATAGACAATATTTTCAAAATTTTATTTTTATAGAAAATTTTCTCAAAATACTATTTCTATAGAGCATTTTCTCAAAATGTTATTTCTATAGAAAATTTTGTCAAAATTTTGTTTCTATAAAAAATTTTGTCAAAATTTTATTTCTATAGAAAATTTTTTCAAAATATTATTTCTATAGAACATTTTCTCAGAATGTTATTTTTCTCAAAATTTTGATTCTATGGAAAATTTTGTCAAAATTTTATTTTTATAGAAAATTTTGTCAAAATTTTATTTTTATAGAAAATTTTGTCAAAATTTTATTTCTATAGGAAATTTTGTCAAAATTTTATTTCTATAGAAAATTTTGTTAAAATTTCATTTCTATAGAAAATTTTGTCAAAATTTTATTTCTATGGAAACTTTTGTCAAAATTTTATTTCTATAGAAAATTTTGTCAACATTGTATTTCTATAGAAGAATCTTGTTAACATTTTATTTCGTTAGGAAATTTTATCAAAATTTTATTTCTATAGAAAATGTTGTCAAATTTTATTTCTATAGAAAATTTTGTCAAAATTTTATTTCTATAGAAAATTTTCTCAAAATATTATTTCCATAGAACATTTTCTCAAAATGTTATTTCTATAGAACATTTTCTCAAAATGTTATTTCTATACAAAATTTTCTCAAAATTTTAATTCTATGGAAAATTTTGTCAAAATTTTATTTCTATAGAAAATTTTGTCAAAATTTTATTTCTATAGAAAATTTTGTCAACATTGTATTTCTATAGAAAAATCTTGTTAACATTTTATTTCGTTAGGAAATTTTATCAAAATTTTATTTCTATAGAAAATGTTGTCAAATTTTATTTCTATAGACAATTACATATTTTCAACATTTTATTTCTATAGAAAATTTTGTCAAAATTTTATTTCTATAGAAAATTTTGTCAAAATTTTATTTCTATAGAACATTTTCTCAAAATGTTATTTCTATACAAAATTTTCTCAAAATTTTAATTCTATGGAAAATTTTGTCAAAATTTTATTTCTATAGAAAATTTTGTCAAAATTTTATTTCTATAGAAAAATTTTGTTAAAATTTTATTTCGTTAGGAAATTTTGTTAAAATTTTATTTCTATAGAAAATTTTCTCAAAATGTTATTTCTATAGAAAATTTTCTCAAAATTTTAATTCTATGGAAATTTTTGCCAAATTTTATTTCTTTAGAAAATTTTGTCTAAATTTTATTTCTATAAAAAATTTTGTTAAAATTTTGTTTCTATAGAAAATTTTGTCAAAATTTTATTTCTGTAGAAAAAATTTGTTAAAATTTTATTTCATTAGGAAATTTTGTCAAAATTTTATTTCTATAGAAAATTTTGTCAAAACTTTATTTCTATAGAAAATTTTGTCAAAATATTATTTCTATAGAACATTTTCTCAAAATGTTATTTCTATACAAAATTTTCTCAAAATTTTAATTCTGTGGAAAATTTTGTCAAAATATTATTTCTATAGAAAATTTTGTCAAAATTTTATTTCTATAGAAAATTTTGTCAAAATTTTATTTCTATAGAAAATTTTGTCAACATTTTATTTCTATAGAACATTTTCTCAAAATGTTATTTCTATAGAAAAATTTTCTCAAAATGTTATTTTTATAGAAATTTTTCTCAAAATGTTATTTCTATAGAAAATTTTCTCAAAATTTTAATTCTATGGAAAATTTTGTCAAATTTTATTTCTTTAGAAAATTTTGTCAAAATTTTATTTCTATAGAAAATTTTGTCAAAATTTTATTTCTACAGAAAATTTTGTTAACATTTCATTTCTATAGAAAATTTTGTCAAAATTTTATTTCTATAGAAAATTTTGTCAAAATTTTATTTCTATAGAAAAATTTTGTTAAAATTTTATTTCGTTAGGAAATTTTGTCAAAATTTTATCCCTTTAGGAAATTTTGTCAAAATTTTATTTCTATAGAAAAATTTGTTAAAATTTTATTCCTATAGAAAATTGTGTCAATTGTGTGTTTCTATAGGAAATTTTGTCAAAATTTAATTTCTATAGAAAATTTTGTCAAAATTTTATTTCTATTGAAATTTTCGCTAAAATTTTATTGCTATAGAAAATTTTGTCAAAATTTCATTTCTATAGAAAATTTTGTCAACATTTTATTTCTATAGAAAATTTTTTCAAAATTTTATTTCTATAGAAAATTCTGTCAAAGTTTTATTTCTATAGAAAATTTTGTCAAAATTTTATTTCTATAGAAAATTTTGTCAAAATTTTATTTCTATAGAAAATTTTGTCAAAATTTTTTTTCTATAGAAAATTTTGTCAAAATTTTATTTCTATAGAACAATTTTGTTAAAATTTTATTTCGTTAGGAAGATTTGTCAAAATTTCATTTCTATAGAAAATTTTGTCAAAATTTTATTTCTATAGAAAATTTTGTCAAAATTTTATTTCTATAGAAAATTTTGTCAAAATTTTATTAATATAGAAAATTTTGTCAAAATTTTATTAATATAGAAAATTTTGTCAAAATTTTATTAATATAGAAAATTTTGTCAAAATTTTTTTTTCTATAGAAAATTTCGGCAAAATTTTATTTCTATTTCTAAAAAAATCTACCAGTTTTGGTAGAATTCCACCAACTGTGGCAAACGTTCTCAGAGGCCGACACTGAGCCATATTGTCTGTGTATTGCAAAGATATGCATTAACTTATAATACCCTGTTCCACAGTGTGGCTACACCATAGACTTTTAATTCAAATTCGTGGTGGAGGGTATATACACTTCGACCTTGACTAATATACATATTTACCATTCTTATATGTTTTCGGCCAGTAAATTTCATTGACAAAGAATTTCATTTGACTGATTTCGATGCCAATACAACTAATCGATTGATCACTCACCCATGGTTTAAGATAAAAATCTAACAATGCATTTGATATTAATGCAATTTCAATAACACCATATAACCGCATGCCATGTGATTTAACTACGAATAAGTCTGATGTAGGTGTTGGTGGTAATTCGCAATTTATTTCGCCAATTATGACAAATCAGCCATTGACCGATTTTGAAAACAAAAACAAAAACCAAAAACAAAAGAAAAAGAAAAACAATAAATTTTAATTGAAGATTTCCTTGCATAAAATATCTCACCGCCACACTTCGTGGCCCACCAGCCATGAACAAATATTTCTTTTAACGATCATTTCAATCCGTGACACTTGACGTCAACGTGATTCATTTCAGTTGTATGGGATTTCGTTTTAAATCTTATACTCTTGCCCGTATAAGATTTAAAACGAAATCCCGAAACGAATTTTATATTTTTAGAAACTTGTTTGGAATTCGAAACGGAATACAAAACCAGGTTTTTCGCATTTAAGTTTCCGCTAAATGAGTTCCGTTTCCGAGAAGGGATAACTTCAAACATGTTTCAAGAGCAAAATATTATTTTTGGGCGAAGAACCAGTAATGGGTTTGTAGCAACCACATTATGTTCTTGAAAATTGTGTATCTGATTTCGCCAACCATGTATATGGAGAGAAAACATAATTTTTCCAGAATGTCTAGAATAAATACAAGGTTTTGTTTAAGTGGCAGCTCGCTTCATTCCAGTCTCACTTAGACTCTTCAGCCCATTGTGACAACACATTAACTAAAAATATCTATTGAATACAGGTATTTCTAGTTTTTACCGATTATTTTCTTCTGATTGTTCATAAAACGTTAGCAGACAGAGTTAATCCTATTTTAGGATGGGGAAAATGGAAAATTCTTGTCGGAAAATTTTTGTTTTCACGCCAACTATAAAAGTGGTTGACGAAATCAGATACATAATGTCTGAGAAAGTTATAACAAATACCCCATTATAACAGACAGCTCTCAAAAGTGAACAACTGGCTTGAGACGTTTTCTATATTAACACAATAAATTTACCTATCATATCATAGAAATGTTGGGTTCTTCGCAGGATTTACTCCTAAATCATTCTACTTCGCCCATATCTATGCAAATAAAATGTTGACAAAAGTTCTTATAGAACTAAAATTTTGGCAAAATATTCTATGGAACTAAACTTTTGACAAAATGTTTTATGAAAATAAAATTTTGACTAACTTTCCTATAGAATTACATTATGACAAACTTTTCTACGGAAGTAAAATTTTGACAAAATATTCTATGGAAATAAAATTTTGACAAAATTTTCTAAAGTAATAAATTTTTGACTAAACTTTCTATATAAAAAAAATGCCAAAATTTTCTATGGAAACAAAATTTTGTCAAACTTCATACATAAATACACTTTTTGGTAAAATTTCCTATAGAAATAAAATTTTGACAAAATTCTCGATAGAAATAAAATTTTGCTAAATTTCATATAGAAATAAAATAATCTTTTCACAGAATTTTATATGGAAATAAAATTGTCTAAGGAAATAAAATTTTCACAAAATTTCCTATAGAAATAAAATATTGACAAATTTTCTATAAAAAATTAAATTTTGCCAAAATTTCCTATAAAAAATACATTTTTGACAAAATTTCCTATAGAAATAAACTTTTGACAAAATATTATATAGAAATAAAATTCTGACCAAATTTCCTATAGAAATAAAATTTTGGCAAAAATTTCTATAGAAATAAAATGTTGACAAAATTTTCTATAGAAATAAAATTTTGACAAAATTATCTATAGAAACAAAATTTTGACAAAATTTCCTATTGAAATAAAATATTTGACAAAATTTCCTATTGAAATAAAATTTTGACAAAATTTCCTATAGAAATAAAATTTTGACAAAATTTTCTATTGAAATAAAATTTTCACAAAATTTTCTATAGAAATAAATTTTGACAAAATTTTCTATAGAAATTAATTTTGACAAAATTTTCTTTCGAACTAAAATTTTGACAAAAAATCCTATTGAAGTAAAATTTTTACAAAAATTCCTATTGAAATAAAATTTTGACAAATTTTCCTATAGAAATAAAATTTTGACAAAATTTTCTATTGAAATAAAATTTTGACCAAATTTTCTATTCCACAGTTGATAGAATTCTACCAAAACTTGCAGATAAAATTTTGACAAAGTTTTCTATTGAAATAAAAGCTTGGCCAAATTTTCTATGCCACAGTTGATGGAATTCTACCAAAACTTGTAGATTTTTTACTGATTGGTAGTTTAGTAAATTCTTGATGTTTTAGTAGATTTTGCAAATTATTCTTTTCCAACTAAGAAAAAATTTTGAGACATTTTTCTATAGAAATAAAATTTTGACAAAATTTTCTATCGCAATTAAATTTTGACAAAATTCTCTATAGAAATTAAATTTTGCTAAATTTCCTATAGAAATAAAATTTTAACAAAATTTTCTATAGAAATAAAATTTTGACAAAATTTTCTTTCGAACTAAAATTTTGAAAAATTTTTCTATAGAAATAAAATTGTAACAAAATTTTTTTATAGAAATAAAATTTTGACAAAAATTTTTATAGAAATAAAATTTTGCCAAAATTTTCTATTGAAATAAAATTTTGACCAAATTTCCTATAGAAATAAAAAGTTGACAAAATTTTCTATGGTAATAACATTTTGACAAAATTCCCTAGAGAAATAAAATTTTAACAAAATTTCCTATAGAAATTAAAAGTTGACAAAATTGTCTATAGAAATAAAATTTTGACATAAGTTTCTATTGAAATAAAATTTTGACAAAATTTCCTATTGAAATAAAATTTTGACAAAATTTTCTATTGAAATAAAATTCTGACAAAATTTTCTATAGAAATAAAATTTTGACAAAATTTTCTATAGAATTTAAATTTTGACAAAATTTTCAATGGAAATAAAATGTTGACAAATTTTTCTATAGAACTGAAATTTTGACAAAATTTTCTATGGAAATAAAATTTTGACAAATTTTTCTATGGAAACAGAAAAAAATCCACGGTTAAACTAACGCTAAATTTAACTTATTTTTATTGCAAATAAAATTATTTGTTTGTAGTTAAATTTTATTTTTTTTTTCGCGTAATGATTTTCCTTCTTTACTTTTAGTTAATTTTTTTTTCTAAGCTTTGTGAAAATCTCAAAATGTGGTGGACAATTTAGTTCAATTTTCGCATATTCATTCTTGCTATAAAGCAGTTTATTATTTTTCGGTGCATAAGTTATAACCCATTGAGGTTTACTGTATCGTTTCTGTTATTTCCACAAATATTTGAATTATCATCGATCTTGTCATTTTCTGTAATGTAATCGGATAAAGCATTGAGACTAAGGTTAAGCCGTGGAACACATAACATTCATGCAATAATAGATTGCAATCGTATTACTTTTTTCATTCGATTGATAATCTAAGCATGATTCATTTTCCCCATAGCATTGTCTTATCGTTATTTTATTCGTGTGTACTATTTTACATCTCAAATTTCATATAGCATGTTCTTGGTATGGTAACCATTTGTCTTCCATCAATGGACTCTCTAGCTAAAAACTTACTGTTACACAATTATTCTTTAGTTTTTCGTTTTTATTTCAATTGTCCCAATTATCAAGACAATCAATAAAGCAGTGACATTGTATTGCAATAAATTTCCTTTAATTACAATTAATCACTTCCAGGTTCTCCCATATTTTTTTTTTTTGTTGGTTTTTGTCAACCAATCTAAAGGCTTGCATATGAAGAATATCAGACCATGGTAGTTGAAGACATTTTGCTTACTCGCATTCCTTTTTCGCAATAATTGTGCCAGATTTTATGAGAGTCACAAATAAAATGAACTTTAAGTATACCACCATAATAAATAAAAGAAAAACTGAAACTTGAAGAATAAAAACAGTATTTCGAAACTAAATGTCATACTAAAAAAAAAAAAAGATTCCAAGTCAAAGATGCAGCTTCTTTAAAATAAATACATTTTTGAGGGACCTATCTAGTTTTTAATCTAGGAGCAATAAAATTAAAATTATCTAATTTATGAAATTTTCATTCATTTATGGAATTCCTGTCTTTTTTTTTTTTTTTGAGATATATTAACAAAGCTATTCATGTACAAATAAATGCCAGTTTGAATATCCAAATTATAACAGGTACTTGAAAGTAGAAAAATATTTCCTAATTTACAAAAAAAAGTTAAGCCAAATATGCAAAAGCCTCAAAAATAAGACTGTATTTGAAGCGTTTTTATCTTAAATCAAAAGATTCAATATATCATTGAATTTAAATTTCTTTTTAAAATGTTTTTCTTTATTTTAAGAAAATGTTCCTTAGTTCAAAGACATACAACTTACAACAAAGGAATGCAAATTTGTAAGATTCGTGTCTGAAATTTAATGAAAATAATTTTTGAAGCAAAGATTATAAAATTTTTTTAAATTAAAATCTCATTATTTTAAAGAAATTTGTCTTTAATATTGTATATATACCTGGCCTAAAATGTATGATGTATAATCTTTCATATTATACCAATCTTTTTTTCAGTGCTTGGACGGTGAGAAATAAATGAAAATCCATTGTAGTAATAATATAATAAAATAGCAAGTACTAGGGTTGCCTTTTCTATTTCGGAATATGGCAATCTTAGTGTTGTAATTTGCCGGCAGCTCTATCGTAAAGCTTAAAATTTTTGAGGTTATACGTACTCAGAATGTTTCGACATACGGGTGCTATTTAAGTTATTTACAGCAACTTAAAGATTCATCCCGCCCAAAAAATGGAATTAAATTGTGAACATTTTCGTGCGATTATTTTTTACAACTTTCGACGTGGATTAACTCAACAACAGTGCATCGATGAACTTGATTCAATTTTTGGCAATGAAGCTCCGTCGACTAATGTTTTGATTCATTGATTCAAAAATTTTTTTTAATTGAAACTAAAATCAATCACATAAATTAATTGACCTTCAATAAATTTTTTATTTGAGACTATCATTTCTGTGATTGAAGACATTTTAATTAAAAAATTAATTGGATTAATGAATTTCTTGATTGAATCAGAAAAAAATTTTATGTATGAACCGGTGGGCCGATATAAACCACCGTGGTGCACTAATTAGCATGGGTCAGTTCAGTTCCGACCGAACACCAAAAAAAGTTTTCAGCGGTGGATTATTCCTCCCAGTAATGCTGGTGACATTTCTGAGTGCTCCAAAGCTTCTCCAAGTGGTTTCACTGCAATGTGGAACGCCGTTCGGATTCGGCTATAAAAAGTAGGTCCTTTGCAATTAAGCAAAACATAGAATCGGGTAGCACTCAGTGATAAGAGAGAAGTTCACCACTGTGGTATCACAATGAACTAAATAGTCTAAGTGAGTCTGAAATATAGGGCTGCCACTATACCTAACCTAAAGCAAATTTGACAAATCTCTTTAATAAACTTAAATACCTATGTTTCTTTAATTACAAGAATATGGGATAATAAATTGCAAAGTATAGATGCTCAAGAAGTCAAATCGAGAGTTTGGTTTATCTGGAACCAATAGCCTCATAGAAAAAAAGTAAACTACATTATGGGAAAAATCAACTATTTATCTCGTGCGAAAATTGAACTAAATTGTATCCAAATTTTGAGATTCATTAAATTAACGAAAATTTTCCGCCATTTTTTGTTTTTTAATTACCATTTACGAAATTCATCTTTCTCGAAAAGAACGAAAAATAATGAAAAAATATTAGGCGCCAGATCATTCCCATTTTAACCACGCTGTAGTTCATTCTTACTATTTTTGAGAAGTGTACGAAAAACTTCTTCGGTTTTAGTTAAAATTTATCTAATTTTTATATCATTGATATTTTGTTGCCATTTAGTTCATACAATTTTTGAGACATACTTGGAAAAAATCGTTGGGTTGGGGAAAATTTCTTAAAAAATTTTAAAAATCAACTAAAACATAATAATTTTTTGCAATAAATATTAGTTCATTTTAGCATCAGTTTTACAACAGACTTTTTTCTGTGCTGCTTCCAGGCAAAACGCCTGTTGTCACGATAGATTCGTTATTGCAGCCTGTAAAGATATTATAACAGACAGAGGGACATTGTTAGATCGTCTTAGATTTTTACCCAGATTCGCTGTTAAACTGATGCTAAATTTAACTTATGTTTATTGCAAAAAAATTGTTTAGTTTATTCTTTTTTAATAAATTTATTTTATTATACCCTCCACATAACATATGATTTGACAGTGGCATAGGAAAAGAGATATGTTTGTTTCGAATTTATTTCGGCATAAGCCGGCTATCAATGTAAAACCTTTTTTCGGAGGGTTCAAGTGTGGTTTTTGTTGGGTTTAATAAACTGCCTGAATTTATTCTGATAATTGGTTGATAGTTTTGCTGCAAGCAGAAGATGCTGATGAGGAATGGAAAAAGAAGAGGAGGCACGCTCAAAATAAACCCAGCCATGTGAATTCAAATCGATGATTTGACAGTGGCATAGGAAAAGAGATATGTTTGTTTCGAATTTATTTCGGCATAAGCCGGCTATCAATGTAAAACCTTTTTTCGGAGGGTTCAAGTGTGATTTTTGTTGGGTTTAATAAACTGCCTGAATTTATTCTGATAATTGGTTGATAGTTTTGCTGCAAGCAGAGGATGCTGATGAGGAATGTGGTAATTCCGAAACGTTCGTCCATCCAACCATCTTGCAGTCTATAGGGCTTTGCCCAAATAAATTTGACAAACATTCTTTTCCTCTGTTGGTTAAGCTACTCTTGTAGTTTAGTCAATGTATGGTTTTAAGCTGAAATAAAAAACAACAAAAATTTATATCTATAGAAAATTTTGTCAAACTGAATTATATACGTATTTCATCGATCTTTTTTGATTTAATATATACCACGTATGGACTTACATACAATTTAGAAGACGGTGTTAGGAGGTTTTAAGATACCTTGCCAAATAATTCCCAGGTAGTTGCAGTATTACAAAAACAATAAAAACAACCAAATTCAAGTACACCCAAATGTCAGTTTTGTTTACAAATTTAATGTTAGTAAACAAAAGATATTAAATATTTTCAATTTGTTTTGTTTACAAATTTAATGTTAGTTACCTATGTCACCATTAGTAACCATATATATTTTTGACAATAGTAACCTGTGGAATGTAAAATGTAACATAACCAATAGTAACAACCCTGTAGGAAGTCTGGGGATATGTGTCTCGATGTCACCACTTTTGTCAACTATTATGGTGACATTGTTGATAATTTGTCTACAGCTTGTCTACAAATATTTCGCTTTTTTGGTTGTGAAAACACGTTGTATCGCAATAATTGGACAATAGTTTAAAAAGAAAAGTGAGTTTTATAAGTGAATTAAAAAATGAATAAAAGAAATTACAAAAGATTTGTAAAAAAGCAATTAAAATTGTACAAAGATAGAGCAAATGCTGAAGAGGAGTTAATTTCTAGAGAGCACTTTCAGTGATTTTGTGCTGCATGAAGAAAATTTTGAAACTCTTGAAAATTTTGAGTTAGCTGATTTGCCCACTCCAACTCTGAATTTGAGGGAAAAACTGAAGCAGTGGTACATCGAAACATCGCCTTCCAGAAAGTGTTTGGAGAAGCTGCTCAGTATATTGCAGGAGGAAGGCCTAGACGTTCCGCCTTGAAGAAATAGTGCCCATGAAAAAGACTGAATTTTTCTTTAATTTAATTAAATATACATAATAAATATAATTTTAATTTCTAATTTTACGCCTTTTTATTTGGTAAAAAAGTGTTGACAAAATGGTGACAATGGACTACTGATCCAGTGGTTCCAATGTCTCCATATGGTTCCAAAAGTACCACCTAGTCAGTAGTTCCTGTGTCAGTAGTTCATTCTCAATGACAAGTACATGTTAAATGTCAATAGAATTTTACATTGTCTGGGGTATATTTGGTCAGTAGTACTGGCCACACAGTCAATAGCAAGTCAGTACTGTTTCACTATTGACATTTCCTACAGGGAAGACATGTTTTTGACAATTGGATGTAGTCAACACAGTCATACAATTTAGTTCAATTTTCTTGCGAGTTAATTTATTTTCCTGTGTACACTTTACACGATATTTAATTTGTTCTAATCGGAATGGCTAATTTGTTATACCCCATCCTATGGTAGTATGTACAACAATATTAAAATTAATTAAATTGAATTTACATTAAAATTAAATGGAACTGAAATAAAAATAAAACTTTGATATTGAAACTGTTTAATAATAACTGACAGTCAGAACACTGTTAGACCCATCGCTCGCCTCGCTTTGGATCAACTATATCAGCTGTTATCATCACGTTTGTTTTTTCCTTCTCGTTAATGTAAAGTCCAATGTTAGCAATTACAAAAACAAAATTTAAGATCTCAAAACAAAAACAAAAAATGCCAACTAAACGAAGTAACAATTTTCAGCTGCATCAGCATAACCATAATGGACTGGGGCGACTTCCACAACACTCAGCATTGGTTATTTGTGAACTATGGGGTGAAGAGGAAAAGTTAACCACAAACTTTTTAAATGTGAATAAGAAAAAGAAGAAAATTTTCAATAGAATGGCATAGAAGTGGCAGCGGGTCGGAGGATGGGGGCCTACATACAATGAGACATGGGGTTTGTGAGCTGAAACCAGAACCAAAACCAAAAACCAACAAACGTCAAATGACAAACGATGGCAATCTGGATATCTAAAGCGTTGGCGACAATAGCAACAGTCAAGTCCGCCTGTAGTCGTATATGTTCTCTTCCTCCGCTAGTTAGATCAGTCTGTTCGTTCGTCCATTGCCTCGACTGTTCCGTTCCATTTGCCTGCTCACGCGCCGGGAAATACAAACAAAATGTCATGACGTTTATATTAAACACTCTACGTTCATTGATATTAAATTTAATTTTATCATAATAACAGAAATAATAGAAGCGTTTTTTCCCATGTCAGTATGCATTTTTTATAGGATGCATTAAATTTACCCAAAAGTTTGTTAACCTCTTTGGAGACACATTTCTTTAACTTTATTTCAATCTTATCTTTTTACTAATAGAAGTGATTTATTAATAATTTTTATATGATTGGAATTGATTTTGAAATGTGGCTATGTTATCACCACAAATATGTCAAAATGAAATTAGAATTCACCACAAAAGCGAATGAATGAAACCCTTGGATTTGTGAATTTCCCCACTCACGAAGCAAAATCTTATTCACGCACGCTCACGCACGATACGTGTGGTAGCCAATCCCACTCACGCACATTCACGAAATGAAAACCAGTACTCACGCACGCTCACGCACGAACTACTTTTAAAGACTCACACTTCACGAGACTCACGACATTTTCCAAACGGAAATCAGCAAAGGTAACAAAATTCAAAAAGAGAATATAGTTCGAGAGCTAAATTAATTTCAGTTTACATACGAGTATGAATTAAATATTGATTTTTTTCGTAAGCGTGATTTTGCAGAAATTTTATTCACGAACACTCACGAACCGATTTTATTTCTCACGCACGCTCATACACGACATATTCATTTTAGTCCCATTCACGCACATTCACGAGAGTTCTTCCAAATTTTGTTCACTCACGTGATTCACGCGAAAATTTCGTGTCACGCGCATACCTCTAGTTTGTCTATCTCCAGTACTAAATTAAATATAATAATAATTTTCACAAATTTTTCTATAGAAATAAAATGTTGACAAAATTTTCTACAGAAATAAAATTTTGCCAAAATTTTCTATAGAAATAAAATTTTGACAAAATTGTCTATAGAATAAAATTTTGACAAAATTTTCTATAGAATAAAATTTTGACAAAATTTTCTATAGAATAAAATTTTGACAAAATTTTCTATGGAAATAAAGGTTTGACAAAATTTTCTATGGAAAAAAAATTTTGACAAAATTTTCTATGGAAATAAAATTTTAACAAAATTTTCTATAAAAATAACATTTTGACAAAATTTTCTATAGAAATAACATTTTGACAAAATTTTCTATTGAAATAACATTTTGACATAATTTTCTGTAGAAATAAAATTTTGACAAAATTTTCTGTAGAAATAAAATTTTGACAAAATTTTCTGTAGAAATAAAATTTTGACAAAATTTTGTATAGAAATAAAATTTTGACAAAATTTTCTATAAAAATAAAATTTTAACAAAATTTTCTATAGAAAAAAAAATTTGATAAAATTTTTCTATGGAAATAAAATTTTAACAAAATTTTCTATAAAAATAAAATTTTGATAACATTGTCTATGGAAATAAAATTTTAAGAAATTTTTCTATAGAAATAAAATTTTGACAAAATTTTCTATGGAAATAAAATTTTAACAAAATTTTCTATAGAAATAAAATTTTGACAACATTTTTTATGGAAATAAAATGTTAACAAAATTTTCTAATGAAATAAAATTTTGACAACATTTTCTATAGAAATAAAATTTTGACAAAATTTTCTATAGCAATAAAATTTTGACAAAATTTTCTATAGAAATAAAATTTTGACAAAATTTTCTATAGAAATAAAATTTTTACAAAATTTTCTATAGAAATAAAATTATGACATTTTCTATAGAAATAAAATTTTGAAAAATTTTCTATAGAAATAAAATTTTGACAAAATTTTCTATGGAAATAAAATTTTGACAAATTTTCGATGGAAATAAAATTTTATCAAAATTTTCAATAGAAAAAAAAATTATAAAATTTTCTATAGAAATAAAATTTTGACAAAACTTTCTATAGCAAAAAACATTTTTATAAAATTTTCTATAGAAATAAAATTTTGACAAAATTTTCTATAGAAATACAATTTTGTCAAAATTTTCTATAGAAATAAAATTTTGACAACATTTTCTATGGAAATAAAATTTTAACAAAATTTTCTATGGAAATAAAATTTTGACAAAATTTTCTATAGAAGTAAAATTTTGACAACATTTTCTATGGAAATAAATTTTTTAGAAAATTTTCTATAGAAATAAAATTTTGACAAACCTTTTTATAGAAATAAAATTAGGACCAAGCATTCTATAGAAATAAAATTGTGACAAAATTTTCTATAGAAATAAAATTTTTACAAAATTTTCTATAGAAATAAAATTTTGACAAAATTTTCTATAGAAATAAAATTTTGACAAAATTTTCTTTCGAAATAAAATTTTGACAAAATTTTCTATAGAAATAAAATTTTGACAAACTTTTCTATAGAAATAAAATTTTGACAAACTTTTCTACAGAATTAAAATTTTGACAAAATTTTCTATAGAAATTAAATTAGGACAAACTTTTGTATAGAATTAAAATTTTTACAAAAATTTCTATAGAAATATAATTTTGAGAACATTTTCTATGGAAATAAAATTTTGACACAATTTTCTATAGAAATACAATTTTGACAACATTTTCTATAGAAATAAAATTTTGACAAAATTTTCTAAAGAAACATTTTCTATAGAAATAAAATTTTGACAAAATTTTCTATAGAAATAAAATTTTGACAAAATTTTCAATAGAAATAAAATTTTGACAAAATTTTCTAATGAAATAAAATTTTGACAAAATTTTCTATAGAAATAAAATTTTGACAAAATTTTCTATAGAAATAAAATTTTTAAAAAAATTTCTATAGAAATAAAATTGTGACAAAATTTTCTATAGAAGTAAAATTTTAAGAAAATTTTCTATAGAAATAAAATTTTGACAAAATTTTCTATAGAAATAAAATTTTGACAAGCTTTTCTATAGAAATAAAATTTTGACAAACTTTTCTATAGAATTAAAATTTTGACAAACTTTTCTATAGAATTATAATTTTGACAAAATTTTCTATAGAATTAAAATTTTGACAAACTTTTCTATAGAATTATAATTTTGACAAAATTTTCTATAGAAATAAAATTTGGACAACGTTTTTTATGGAAATATAATTTTGAAAAAATGTTCTATAGAAGTCGTGAATTATCCCTAGAAGATATCATAATCTATTTTTTTTAATAATGTGCCTATCTACAGTACTAAATTAAATATAATAATAATTTTCACAAAATTTCCTATAGAAATAAAATTTTGACATAATTTTCTATAGAAATAACATTTTAACAAAATTTTTTATAGAAATAACATTTTGACAAAATTTTCTATGGAAATAAAATTTTGACAAAATTTTCTATGGAAATAGAATTTTGACAAAATTTTCTATAGATATAAAAGTTTGACAAAATTTTCTATAATAATAAAATTTTGACAAAATTTTCTATAGAAATAAAATTTAGACAAAATTTTCTATAGAAATAAAATTTTGACAAAAATTTTATATATAACTAAAATTTTGTCAAAAATTTTATATATAACTAAAATTTTGACAAAATTTTTATATATAACTAAAATTTTGAAAAAATTCTCTACAGAAATACAATTTTGACAATAGAAATAAAAATAGGACCAAATATTCTATAGAAATAAAATGTTGACAACATTTTCTATAGAAATAAAATTTGGACAACATTTTCTATAGAAGTAAAATGTTGACAACATTTTCTATGTAAATAAACTTTTGACAAAATTTTCTATAGAAATAAAATTTTGACAAAATTTTCTATAGAAATAAATTTGGACAACATTTTCTATATAAATAAAGTTTTGACAAAATTTTCTATAGATATAAAATGTTGTCAAAATTTTCAATAGAAAGAACAAAATGTCATGACGTTTATATTAAACACTCTACGTTCATTGATATTAAATTTAACAGAAATAATAGAAGCGTTTTTCCCATGTCAGTATGCATTTTTTTATTGTATGCATTAAATATACCCAAAAGTTTGTTAACCTCTTTGGAGACACAGTTCTTTAACTTTCTTTCAATCTTATCTTTTTTCTAATATAAGTGATTTATTAATAATTTTTATATGATTGAAATTGATTTTTAAAGGTTGTTATGTTATCACCACAAATATATCAAAATTAAATTAGACTCCAACATAAAAGCAAATGAATAAATCCCTTCGGGTTGTGAATTTCCCAAAGGAAATATATCATAATAATAATCTATTTTTTAATAGTTTGTCTATTTCCAGTACTAAATTAAATATAATAATAATTTTCACATAATAAAATCTTTGACAAAATTTTCTATAGAAATAAAATTTTATCAAAATTTTCTATAGAAATAAAATTTTGACAAAATTTTCTATAGAAATAAAATTTTGACAAAATTTTCTATGGAAATAAAGTTTTGACAAACTTGTCTATAGAAATACAATTTTGACAAAATTTTCTATAGAAATACAATTATCAATATTATCTATAGAAAAAAAAATTAACAAAATTTTCTATAGAAATAAAATTTTGACAAAATTTTCTATAGAAATAAAATATGACCAAATTTTTTATAGAAATAAAATTTTGACAAAATTTTCTACGGAAATAAAATTTTGACAATAGAAATAAAAATAGGACCAAATATTCTATAGAAATAAATTTTTGACAAAATTTTCTAAAATTTTGACAATTTTTTCTATAGAAATAAAATTATGACAACATTTTCTATAGAAATAAAATTTTGAGAAAATTTTCTAAAGAAATAAAATTTTGACAAAATTTTCTATATAAATACAATTTTGAGAAAATTTTCTATAGAAATAAAATTTTGACAAAATTTTCTATAGAAATAAAATGTTGACAAAATTTTCTATAGAAATAAATACACCCAAGAAATTGTCGCTAATATCAAAGACTTCAAACTAAGATTTTTTAAATTTGAAGACTTCAAACTAAGATTTTTTAAATTTGATAGAGTTTTGATACATTTTTTTTCAAATTTTAGTAGATTATTTTTGACACGAGTGAAAACCGTGAGCACGTTACGGTGAAACCACTTTAGAGAAGTTTGATACACTCAGAGGAGTCACCAGTAGGAAGACAACAATCCACCGCTTACAAAATTTTGGTGCTTGTTCGAAACTGCGATTGAACCCATGACCCTTTATATGCAAGGCGGACATGTAAACCAATGCACCACGGTGACTCCCACTGAAGAAATCTTACATATAGGCGCAAAAGTCCATCGGAGTGATATTCGGAGATTTTGGGGGCCATTGTGCGGCAGAAAACCGACGAACTTCCTTTTTAAGCCATTCTTGGTTGAAGCGGGCTGAGTGCGATGGTCTTCGGCCGAAATGTTTGTCGTGGCACGTCTTCAATACTGTCTTTATTTTGACCCCAATGAATTCGAACGGAGAGCGACTATTGACCGTTATTACCATCGGCGTTGAAGATATAAATTGTTGGCCAATTTAAGATATAAATTTTCGGCTAACACGATTATTTTGTTGGTTACAAACTGCTATATTTTGGAATTACTTATCATCGGATTTCGATAACATATGGCCTTCACATTTCGGATCATAGGATGGCAATGGGGTACAATATGTTTGACCAGGCAGAAATTCTAAAACTATATAACAAAGCCCGTCTGTATGTTGCAATCACGCTACAGCCTTCAATAATGAAGCTATCGAGGTGAAACTTTGCACAAACTCGTCTTTTGTCTGCAGTGAGGTCAAGTTCGAAGATGAGCAATATTGGTTCAGATTTTGATATAACACCGCAATTTTTATCCGATTTGCCTGAATTTGAAAATCGACAGGTATTTTGGGTGCATAAATAAGTGTGCCAAGTATGGTGTGATTTGGTCCATATTTTGATATAGCCCCATAAAGCCCGATCTTCTGATTTGACTTTTTGACTATTTGGGCTTCTAGAAACGGCTATTTTTTATCAGATTTATCAGAAATTCAAAACCTAGAGGTATTTTGAGTCTATAAATACCCAGCAAAAAAAATTTGGAAGTTCTTCCAAAGGCACAACTTTAAAAACACTTCCAGAAGATGTACTCCAAATCATGTTCTTTATTTTAACTACACAGGAAGTTATTTTCATTCAATTTTTTATAACATACATTTTTCATATTTTTAATAGGTAATTTTAACTTTTTTGTTTCAAATTGGTTAAAAACAGTTTAAGAATTCATAAAATGGTACAAATTAGTGAAATTTTGTCAAAAAAAAAATGCTAAATACAATCTGAAAAAATTGTGCATTTTTGAAAATATTTGAGGTCAAACGTTTCAGACAAGCGTTGAAAATTATAAAAAAATTATACAAATTATTTTTTTAACAAAATATCACAGATTTTTTTTAATTTACATCCAAAACATTGAATTCGGATTACATCTAAAGAAATTCAGTGCATAGGCTGTTGAAATGGAGGACTTCCGTCCTATGACAAGCCCATGTTAATTTCATCGCTTCTGCGTCAATTTTGCACACCACTTCCGGATCCAAAAAGAACATTTTCATTACTTTTTTGGTGACGCTTTTTTGCTGGGTAAGTGTGCCGAATGTAGTGTGTATCGGTCAGATTTATCGTCACGGTATGGTCAGATTTATCGTCGTTATAGGAATTTTTACTAAATTTGAGGAAAACTGATTTTAGTTAAGAAGAAATCAATGTAAACAAAATGGCTAAATTGATGAAATTTTTTTATTTATTTTCGAAAGTACTTTTTTCTGGGTGTACATATATACATATGTATTTGTTGGTATATAGAAAGTGGGGGAATTATATGAATTCCCGCTGTGTATCAAGGTATTGCAAGATACAAGAGTGAGAGACAAAACTAGAAAATTATGAATGAAACAGAAACAAAAACAAAAACAGATCTATTAATAATGTGAGAGCACCTACTGACAGACAATGGGAACTGGTATAGCGGTGTTGTTGCGCTTTTCATATAAACCGGGTGGTTGCATTTCTCTTTGTTATTACGGTTGTTGTTGTTGTCGACGTCGATAAATGCAAGCGAATTTTAGTCTCAAACTGCATACTGCATTCGTCTGTCCGATTGTCTTTCGGTTTTGTCTATATCACTGTATGACTGTCTTTCTGGCAGTCAGTTAGCTCGCTCACTCGTTTGTTCATTCGGTTCTTTCTACCCAGAGAGAGTGTCTGTGTGTATGTAGTATTATGTCTGTCTGTCCGTCCATCCATCTGTTTGTAATTGTAATTTTCTTTGAAGTTTAGTGCAAAATTTAACAGTCAATCAACGTCGTTTGTGGCAAAAGGTTTATAATAATAACTCGTTTTTGGAGTTTCAATTCTTAGACTTTGGTGAATTAAAAAAAACAAACTCATAACCATTCACACAAACTCACACACGCACACACGGGCAGCATACATTAAAACATGCAATAGAACAACTCTCGGTATTTTGAACTTGAAAAAAGAGATTTGAAAATAGCAAACGGGTCTACGCACTCCGTGGCGAGTAACCGGTAAAAAAGCGGTCGATAAACGGTACTAGCAACGATCATTGATGTTTTTTTTTTTAATTCGTGTTTTGTGTTTTTTCCCTTCTTTTAAATAAAAATCTTTAAAAGAGTGTTTGATGATTATAAATAAATTATGATGGAGAATTAAGGTGGCAATCAACTAATAACAGTGTATGCATACAAAAAATTCCCTACAGTTGTGGAATAGAATAAAATAAACCAAAAATTAGAAAAAAATTTAATTTAGAAAAGAAAATGTGATACCAACACAAACCAGATGCTCACATATCAAAAATATCGAACTTAAATAATAGTTCTTATGAGTGAAAAAAGAGAAAAGAAAAATAAAAACATCACATAGTGCCAACAAAAAAATATAGAATATATTAATGCAAATTATGAAATTCTAATACTAACAAAAACAAATTGTATTTACTCACAAATATAATTGATTGCGTGGCATAAAAGTAGAAAAGAAATAAAAAGGCACTGGTTTAGAATTTGAACCAAAATGTATGGGCTTTATTTAATAAATTATTGTTCGTCAAACAATATTTACCTTCGTAGAAGCGAGAGAGTCTCAAAGAGAATGACAAAAAGCTTGGATGCCGAAAGGCGGGGGTTGATGACATTTGACGTTAGAAAATGTCCTTATTTTCGTACCGAAAGGCAGAAAAAGGCATAGACAAATCCTAACGGAGGGGTTACACTTGAAAATGATTATATGACTGAACAAAGCTAAAAAAACGGCATTTGAACTTAAACATTGCCGCCCGCCTTGCAACATCCAGCCATGTTGCAAAATTTAAGAATAAGTTAAATAATATTTACATGTTCAATAAGGAAATAGTGAAAGTATACAGAATGTACATTTCAGTTAACAAAAATGAGCATTTTATTTTAGTTCAATTCTTTTTTTCTCTTGTTATGGTTTCCAATTCATGTTTCATTTTTTCAAAAACAAATTCATATTTACAAATGTGCTCGTCAAGCACGCGATCGTAAATGGACTCGTTAAGCCCGATCGATTTTTAAATTTCAAATAAATTTGACTCGGAAGAGCCGGGTGTCGAGGACTCGTAAAGTCAGAAGGCAGTTGAAGACTACCTTACACCCAAGTGTGATATGGGGTGGCGAAGCCACAAACAATTCTCCTGGAGGAACCCCAGAAGCCGTCGTCAACGGTTTTTTATTGGTTGCTGTTGCAACATTGTCGGCCAGAATGGCAGAATCAGTAGTCGTACTGATGGTATGTTCATCGGCAAGGGGTGCGATGCTAGAATTAATCTCCCGTTCCTCATCCAACATGGGGACGTCGTCCTCAGACTCTGGAAGGGTAGCAGCCATCTTTGCTATGTTTTCTATCTATGAAAATATAGAAAGATTTCGGAACGGAAAACCAAATTAACATAATGGTCAGGGTGACCAGAAACCGTAGGTCGCCTTACAACTTGTAGTCCGATCTATTGCGATTCGAACGCGGCCATCAACCCAAAGATTTTTCACGTAACAAAAACTAGGGAGGACGCGAGCATAACGCGACAGATAGACCTATGTTAACTCCCTAAAAGACAAGGATGTAATCCATTTGAACAAACGACGACCGTTAGTACCCGGATGAACATCGCGAATACGACATAATTTCCACGTAGTGGGGAGTAATAGTTCTCGTCGAGAATGTCGTGGACAAATCAAAAGTAGCATGTAAAGTTACCGCTTTCGTAGAAAAGCAGACAGGTTTGTAAATATAACCGTGGGTTATCATCAAGGCGTGACCTGTAAAGCATTCCACATAATCCCATTGTCAAAACCAGTAGTGGTAAAATAGCGTCGCGCTCTATGTGAGAAGACAGCTCAGAATTATGGTGTATATTGCCCCTTGAACCAGACGCATTATTCAAATTATGGTACCCCGTCAATACGTCGTCAACGTACATGCTCTTCCGTAGGACTTGTACATAAAGAGGAAACCCATTCTCCGTGTCGTCAGCCAAATGCAAAAGTTGTCCAAGTCACTGTCTGTAACTAAAAGTTCCGGATAATATTTTGCAGAGAATATCTTAACTGTATTCAATGCAGAAATGTCTAGGACGGGTCAACATATATATGTCTGTATACATCTGTGTGATATCGCAATTGTATACGAATTTATACAACCTCCACCTCAAAACGAGGAGAAACAAGTCTGATTGTTGAGTCGGACCGACGTGTAAAAATGTCATTCAAGGCAGTGAAAACCAATCGAAGTCAAATTGTCTTTCTATCGGTGGATGACCGGCGATAAGGCAGATAACAAATTTTCATTTGTAGGCGTAACCTAAACTGGCCTCATATGGTATAACTGTATATACCCCCGGACAAAGTCGTGGTGAATCGTCTTAATTCATGGTTTTCACAAGAGGGATGCCTAATTTCGAAGAAATTGTGTCAGCCAGGCCGTCCTTGCTTTCCGATTTGTCCGAAGAAATAATTTTCAAGAGGAAGAGTATCTTCACTCAGAATACCGTCGGGATGTCGTTTTATAATTTTCCTCGCAAAACTTATCTAAATCAGATAAGAGAGGACGTCGGGGAAGCTCTTCTAGTTCCCAAAGTGCGGAGAAGTGTCTCGTGAAGACCATTTTCCTTGGAGAGGTCCACAGTAGTCGTGTAGACAGAAATATTCGAGGAAGGGATAGGACCCGTGACAACCCAGCCGAAGACTGTGTTTTGTGCTAGTAATGATCCCAAAATATTCGTTCGCGTACCCTCCAACACAATTTTCGGATAAAGATCCGCGCCCAAAAGCAGATCAACAGGACGACAAACAAATAAATTGGGGTCAGCCAAACGTAGATTTGGCATACTAGACACAATGTCACGATCTAGAGAAAAAGATGGCAGGTTGCCGGAAATGTTCGGGAGAACGTACGCTGTAGTCTCCAGTAGGAGCGACTCGTCTAGTGGGGTACCAATGCAAAGTGAACAAAGTTCTCTCGACGTGATCGAAACACTTTGATTCACACCAGAAATTGTAGCCGAAGTCGAAGACGTACTCAGTCCAAGTCGGTTCCGCAATCCTTCCGTAATAAAGGATGATTCCGAAGCGGGATCTATTAAGGCCCTAGCAGAATACGTGATACCCTGGTGAACGATATTCACCATTGCAGTCCCTAATAATACATTTCCAGTACGTGAAGTATGGAATACCTGTCTACTCGACGACCCAGAAACAATGCCAGTCGACGTAGAAGGTTGATCGGCATCCGGTGATGCCACTTCGGTATTTCGCGTAGCCGGTGCGGAAACGACCGGAGTAGTCCTAGGGCTATTCGACATATCACTATGCAAAAGAGTGTGGTGTCTTCTACCACATCTACCGCAATCATATGCGCTGGGACAATCATTTGTCACATGTCTGCGTGACAGACAATTCATACAACACTGATGGCGCTTAATCACATTCATCCTCTCAAGAACTGAAAGATTATGAAACCTAGAACACGTTCTGAGGTGATGCTGTCGTCGACAGAGAACGCATAATCTGTCAGGAGAGGACTGGGAGGAACGAGGCGTACTTGTTGGGGAACGAGGTGCTTTCGCATTCGTGAAATGCGAACGAACTCTTTTGTTGGCCGGAGGCCTGGCGTCAATGCCGCGGATATCCCGAAGACATGTCAATGTCTGGATTCTTTCCGTGAGAAAGAAGTCCAAATCTGACCAAGAAGACAAAGCAGACTTGTCCTTAATACTCTGTTCCCAAAGTGTAACAGTACATTTCGGCAACCTCTGAAGGCATAAAAAGACGAGGATGGGATCCCAATCGTCAGTAGCCACATCGTAGATGGACATTGTCGAAATGCATGTCGAGATACCACGTTGTAGTTTCTTCAGTCCTGAACTGGTCTCAGACTCCAAGACTGGTAAATCGAATAATAATTTGAGTTGGTGATTCACCAATAGGCGGGTATTATCATAAGTACCCCTTAGTGCCTTCCACGCAAGAGCGAAGCTTCTATGCGTGAGCGGAAATTTCGAAACAACCTCGCGAGCTTCACCACTGGTCTTCTTGAGCAAATGACACAATTTCTCAATATCGCTAAGTCGGCTATTGTTAATGTATACCGCTGTGAAGAAATCTCTAAATGTTGGCCAATTGAGAAAATCGCCGTCAAAAACATCTATATCACAAGGCGGTAGATTGAGACTATGGGAGGAACTATTGTCTCCCCTAGAGCTAACGGAAGAACTGTGTGAGTCATCGGACCTATGAGAAACATTCAAAAGAGATGTTTGGTCCTCCAACCGAGGCGATTTAGCAGAATGCTTAGATGGTGCACGTAGTGCATCCAATTTACGTTGAATTGATTCCATAACATTCAGATAACAATTATAAGCCACGTCATATTTGCTGTCAGCAGCGGCGACTGCCTCGGTTGCGTTGCTCTGTGTGGACACAAAGTCAAGACATTCGTCGAATAAGCTCTTAACTTTTTCCCACAACGACTTAGCCTCGGAACCATGACATTCTAGTCTATAGGCGGTTAAATCATCGTCTCGCAAACTGTGAAACTTCGTTTCAAATCGGACTACTGCGTCAGTTGCTCTTGTGAAAGCAGTCAGTGGTGTAGTAGTCATTATGACCAAGTACTGTCAAACTTAAAGGGCGAAAAAATTGACACGTGATGTCCAAAACTCTCGAAAAGAGTATAAATCGGTTCAAAAAGCTACTTCGATTTGTCGTCGAACAAATGAAAACGCAGTTATTCCTCTCAGTGTATGCGAAAGTTGTATCGTCAACACACAATATTTTTCGCAGTGTACCGAAAGTACTAAAAATGTGAGTAAGGTAACGTGATTACCACAAAAACACAAAAAATGAGATCCGAAACTTTCTCACAGTGTACGGAGTACAACCAATTTTTTACAGTGTATCGTCGATACACCAATTTCCTTACAGTGTATTGGAAATACCAGCTAAAATTAGCTCTGTAATGTAAAGTATAAGTATTTTAACTTTTTGTAAAAATTGGCGAAAAATTTCTCCAAGTGTATGAAAACACGTAAAGTTTCTTCAAGTGTATCGTAAATACAAGAAACCCTTTTTCGCGTGGCGAAATATATGCAAAATCTTTATTTGGAAAATATTACAATATTTTTCCAGTGTACCCTGTGTTCCAAAAGATTTTTGCAAGTGTATCGTGAATACAAAAAATATTTTCAGTGTATCGTAGAATACAAAGAATAATTTTTGCGTGGCGAATTATCGAAAAAATTGAAAACTTTATATATTACGAGAGAGTTTCTCTCAGTGTATATATTATCCAAAATTTCTCCCAGTGTACGTAGATACACAAAATTTGTGCAAGTGTATCGTGAATATCACTTGCCAAATGGAAAAATTACAAGACAATGAAAAGTCGTGAACTTTAAATTGTAAAATGTCAACTTGACCGATTGTAGGGTGCATGGACTGTAAGATGCACACTACGAAACAGTAAGGTCCAACAATAATATAAAAAATAAAAAAGTTTCGTGGAAACTCAAATATGTCAGTATTACGATAATATAATATATAATAAATACTGTTATTTTATTGTTTATATCGACCGACCGTAGGGTACACTACCACGTAACACGAACGATAATAGTAAACGACCGATATCCGTAGGAATCAACAATAAATACTTTCCTCAATTGAACTTGCAAAAAATTATTTTTATAATTTCGCGCCGTAAGCGACCCACGCTAATAAACCAACGTGTATGCAGTTCGAACGTATGTTGGATGTAACACCTGTGTGCGTACGTGTGTATAGCAAGTTGAACGGCAACTGTATAACACTTTACTATTGATGCCTATTGGCAAACCAATGCTTACAACCAATGCAATTGTTTTTGTTTTTTCTATGCCGATCGAAGATCAAAAAACCAAAAGAAAAAAACACACCAATATGAATGTAATCAAATGGAGAAATACAGCGAAATTGAATTCAACTTTGACGTAGAATATTTGGACGAAAATAAAGTGGAATTAAACGCACTTTTCAACACTTTAATGAGAATGTAACCGGGTATTAAAGACCGACGGATAATTTAATTTTTTCTCGTAGAGATTTAATGTACAACCGATATAAAATACGAGTTGTAAAGCGACCGTAGGCGAGTGTTTATTTCTGTTTTTATTTATATTCACACCGAAGGATATGCTCACTTTTTAATTATCACTGAAAGTACATACCTTGGTTGTTGATAATATAATTATATTTATGTGCAATAAATTGAAAATGCCTCGTAGAGGATGGTGATCGTCGATCGTTTGTTGTTGTTGTTGATTGGCGTAGCCTTTGCCTTCGAAGAAGAAATAAAAAACACCGAATTAATACTTTCCAATAATTATTCGGCTCGAATGGACCAATGAATGCGTGGCATAAAAGTAGAAAAGAAATAAAAAGGCACTGGTTTAGAATTTGAACCAAAATGTATGGGCTTTATTTAATAAATTATTGTTCGTCAAACAATATTTACCTTCGTAGAAGCGAGAGAGTCTCAAAGAGAATGACAAAAAGCTTGGATGCCGAAAGGCGGGGGTTGATGACATTTGACGTTAGAAAATGTCCTTATTTTCGTACCGAAAGGCAGAAAAAGGCATAGACAAATCCTAACGGAGGGGTTACACTTGAAAATGATTATATGACTGAACAAAGCTAAAAAAACGGCATTTGAACTTAAACAATAATTTCGATGAAAACGAGAACAAGCGACAAAATAAAAATTAAATAATATTAAAGAAATTTGTATACAAAATTACTAAAGTTTTTTTTTTGTGATATATAAAAAGCCTCTTTATTTAATAAACGAACCACTGATTGTCTCTTCTCTGTTTTAATTACTTTCCAAGTTGTTTTTTAAGTAAACAAACAAAAAAAAGTAAACTACATTATGGGAAAAATGATCTACACCGAAAAAAAAGTGAATGAACTACCATGCACGAAAATTTAACTAAATTTTACTCCACATTTTGAGATTTCCACAAAGCGATGTTAAAACCAGGAAATTTTAATGCCCTGTTGTACTTTTTAACTGCAGTTCACGAAATTACATCATCTCATAGAAGAAAAAATTAACTAAAAGTTAAGAAGAAAATCATTGGCGCCAAATCATGACCATTTTAACCATAAAGTAGTTCATTCTTACTATTTTTGGGAATCGTACGTTCATTTGTTTTAATTCATATTGAACTTATATGTACGGTCATTGAACTTTATACTCACGTTTAGTTCATAAAATTTTTTAAACATATTTAAAAAAAGTAAGATTAATAAAATTCAACTACAAGCAAATAATTTTTTCCAACAAAAATGAGTTAAATTTAGCGTTAGTTTAACTACGGAAATTTTTTTCTGTGTATGAATTGAATTGAACTAAATTGTATTACAAATTTTGAGATTCAATTAATGAAATTTTTTCGACATTTTTGGATTTTTAATTACCATTTACGAAATGCATCTTTCTCAAAAAGAAAAAATGAACTACAAATAAAGAAAAAATATTAACCCTTTCACTACCGAAAAAAAACCTAATGTTAACAAGTATATACGGCCGTAAGTTCGGCCAGGCCGAAGCTTATGTACCCTCCCCACCATGGATTGCGTATAAACCTCTTCTAACCGTACCAAGAGGCTCCAAATCCAAATCTCGGGATCGGTTTATATGGGGGCTATATATGATTATGGACTGATATGGACCAGTTTTGGCATGGTTGTTAAATATCATATACTACCACCACCTACCAAATTTCAACCAGATCGGATGAATTTTGCTTCTCCAAAAGGCACCGGAGGTCAAATCTGGGGATTGGTTTATATGGGGGTTATATATAATTATGGACTGATATGAACCAATTCCTGCATGGTTGTTGGATACCATATACTAACATCACGTACCAAGTTTCAACCGAATCGGATGAATTTTGCTCTTTCAAGGGGCTCCGGAGGTCAAATCTGGGGATCAGTTTATATGGGGGCTATATATAATTATGGACCGATTTCGACCAATTTTGCATGGGTGTTTGAGGCCATATATTAACACCACGTACCAAATTTCAACTGAATCAAATGAATTTTGGTCTTCCAAGAGGCTCCAGAGGTCAAATCTGGTGATCGGTTTATATGGGGGCTATATATAATTATGGACCTATGTGGACCATTTTTTGCATGGTCATTATATATATAATAACACCATGTACCAAATTTCAGCCGGATCGGATGAAATTTGCTTCTCTTAGAGGCTCCGTAAGCCAAATTGGAAGATCGGCTTATATGTGGGCTATATAATTATTGACCGATGTGGACCTTTTTTTGCATGGTCATTAGAGACCATATACTAACACCATGTACCAAATTTCAGCCGAATTGGATGAAATTTGCTTCTCTTAGAGGCTCCGCAAGCCAAATCGGGGGGATATATATAAATCAGGGTATATATTTATATAATTATGGACCGATGTGGACCAATTTTTGCATGGTTGTTAGAGATCATACGGTGACACCATGTACCAAATTTCAGCCGGATCGGATGAAATTTGCTTCTCTTAGAGTCCCCGCAAGCCAAATTTGGGGGTCCGTTTATATGGGGGCTATACGTAAAAGTGACCGATATGGCCCATTTGCAATACCATCCGACCTACATCAATAACAACTACTTGTGCCAAGTTTCAAGTCGATAGCTTGTTTCCTTCGAAAGTTAGCGTGATTTCAACAGACGGACGGACGGACATGCTCAGATCGACTCAGAATTTCATCACGACCCAGAATATATATACTTTATATACCACCACCATCCTATGGTGGAGGGTATAAAAAAGGAAAAATGATCTACACCGAAGATCATTTTTCCCATATGGTAGTTCATTATAGGAAGAATGAACTACCATGCACGAAAATTGAACTAAATTTTACTCCACATTTTGAGATTTCCACAAAGCGATGTTAAAACCAGGAAATTTTAATGTCCTGTTATACTTTTTAACTGCAGTTCACGAAATTACATCATCTCATAGAAGAAAAAATTAACTAAAAGTTAAGAAGAAAATCATTGGCACCAAATCATGACCATTTTAACTATACGGTAGTTCATTCTTACTATTTTTGGGAATCGTACGAAAATGTTCATTTGTTTTAGTTCATATTGAACTTATATGTACGGTCATCGAACTTTCTCACTTACTCACGTTTAGTTCATAAAATTTTTGAGACATATTTAAAAAAAGTAAAATTTCATTAAGCTGTGGAAAATAAAATAAAAATAATAAAATTTAACTACATTTAAATTTAGCGCTAGTTTAACTACGGAATTTTTTTTTCTGTGTATGAATTGAATTGAACTAAATTGTATTCCAAATTTTGAGATTCATTAAATTAAAGAAATTTTTCCAACATTTTTTGATTTTTAATTACCATTTACGAAATGCATCTTTCTCGAAAAGAAAAATGAGCAAAAAATAAAGAAAAAATCTTAACCCTTTCACTACCGAAATAAACCTAATGTTAAAAACTTCAATTTTTCTTCTGTTTTTACTTGTACTAACAGCATGTATATTGTCATTTTGAAAACCTACCTAAATTACTTCAAGAGCTATATGATGAACTTGTTCTGAAAATTTGATTCTTGAATTGTGACCAAATGGCCTTACGAAAATAAGCGCTATTTTGGCCTATAATATCTTTCAAAGTGTGAGAAAAAAAATACAAAGCAGAACCCGAAAAAGTATCAGCTATAGTTTTTGTATAAATATCCATTTACTAGAAACATACAGTAGAAAAATTGTCTCAAATGTTCGTATTTTTCGTTTATTGTTAAAGATGTTTATAAAAATGTATTTTAGATCTCACTAATATGGACAATATTTAGGTTAGGTTAGGTTAGGTGGCAGCCCGATGTATCAGGCTCACTTAGACTATTCAGTCCATTGTGATACCACATTGGTGAACTTCTATAGAAAATAAAATTTGGTGTCTTTTTCGAATGTCCTTCTAAGTGGACATCAGTAGTGAAAGGGTTAATTTTAACCACGCTATAGTTCATTCCCACAATTTTTGAGAAGTGTACGAAAAACTTCTTCTGTTTTTGTTAGAATTTAACTAATTTCTATGTCATTGAAATTTTTCAGCCATTTAGTTCATAAAATTGTTGAGACATACTTGGAATAAAGAAAAAATCGTTGGGCTGGGGAAAATTTCTTACAAAATTTTAAAAATAGACTAAAACAAAATAATTTTGTTTGCAATAAATATTACTTCTTTTTAGCATCAGTTTTACAACAGATTTTTTTTCTGTGCAAATTTAAAATGAATTAATTAAAATAACGGTGAAACCACTGATATTTGGACAATCTGAAAAAACGGACACTCTCAAAATTGGACTTTTGCTATATGGTCATATTAAAATTAACCTCTCATCAGTACACTGAAAAAAAAACATTGTCGTGAGGCCAAACATTTGAGATCCTTAAACTACGAATGCGTTGCATTAGCATAGAAGACGAATGTGTTGCTTTAGCATATCTGCTATAAGTTTTTTCCTGATCCAAAAGACGATAAACTTTTCATTAAAGTTGTTTTGTCCTTCGACTTAATTAAAGATGGGTTTCTTAAAATGAATGAAAATTTTGTTTGACTAAGGTCAAAACTTTAATAGCACATAAAGAAATATACTGAAATAATGAATAAAATAAAAGTTTTTACCTAGAATCAAGTAAGCAAAACTCAAATTTAAAAGAGAATTGTATCTTAAATACACTGCAAAAAACAGTGAAACCACTTTGAAGAAAAATTTTAATTAATTTTAGAAAATTAGGATTTTTTTTGTGAGAAAATTTTAACTAAACAGTATTACAAACGCTGACATCACGCCGATGTCGTAAAAGCAAGTAAATATTTTTTAACAAATTCAAGAACATTTATTAGACATAATTATTTTTTCACTTGTTAAAGAAAATTTTATAGTTTGAAGGAAAAAAAATTGGAGTTTAAAAAGGGCACAGATGGGCACATATGTAGAAAAATTTGCAAATTTAAAGAAATAATGAACTATTTTGTCAGATGTTCGATTTTAGTAAATCTTTATGCTTCATTATACCCTCCACCATAGGATGGGGGGTATATTAACTTTGTCATTCCGTTTGTAACACATCGAAATATTGCTCTAAGACCCCATAAAGTATATATATTCTGGGTCGTGGTGAAATTCTGAGTCGATCTAAGCATGTCGGTCCGTCCGTCCATCCGTCCGTCCTTCTGTTGAAATCACGCTAACTTCCGAACGAAACAAGCTATCGACTTGAAACTTGGCACAAGTAGTTGTTATTGTTGCGGGTCGGATGGTATTGCAAATGGGCCATATCGGACCACTTTTACGTATAGCCCTCATATAAACCGACGCTCAGATTTGGCTTGCGGAGCCTCTTGGAGTAGCAAAATTCATCCGATCCGGTTGAAATTTGGTACATGGTGTTAGTATATGGTCTCTCACAACTATGGAAAAGTTGGTCCACATCGGTCCATAATTATATATAGTCCCCATATAAACCGATCCCCAGATTTGACCTCCGGAGCCTCTAAGAGAAGCAAATTTCATCCGATCCGGCTGAAATGTGGTACATGGCAGAAGTATATGGTCTCTTATAACCATGCAAAAAGTGATCTACATCGGTCCATAACAAACCGATCTCCCATATAAACCGATCTCCAGATTTGACCCCCGGAGCCTCTAAGAGAAGCAAATTTCATCCGATCCGTCTGAAATTTGGTACATGGTGTTAGTATATAGTCTTTAACAATCATGCCAAAATTGGTCCATATCGGTCTACGAGTATAATCATATATAGCCCCTATATACACCGATCCCCAGATTTGGTTTTGAACCCTCTTGTTGAAGCAAGTTTCATCAGATTCAGTTGAATTTTTGTGTTTTTTGTAACTATATATATGGACACTAACAACCATGCAAAAATTAGTCCCTATCGGTTCATAATTATATATAGCCCATATAAACTGGTCTCCAGATTTGACCTCCGCAGCCTTTTGGAAAAGCAAAATTCATCCGATCCGGTGGGAATTTGGTACGTGGTGTTAGTATATGGTCTTTAACAACCATGCCAAAATTGGTACATATCGGTCCAATTTAATTAAATTTCTTTTTCAAGTTCAATTAGTATAAAATTCAGGAATAATATTCAGTTAGACTTTCGCTTTTCCAAATCCGAATTGCCGGGCCTCACGCTTGACACCTGCCATCAGATTTTGTACAGCCACCTTGTCCACCTTCTTCGCACTCCATGGCCTTTTTACCGTAATGGCAAGATACCAAATCCGGCCAAAACAGTACGGAACAACCGTGTTTCTTCAGGAAAGGCAGCAGGCGTTTATTCAAACACTCTTTCACGTAAATTTCTTGGTTGACAGTCCCGGAAGCTATGAAAATGCTGCTTTTCACGCCACAGGTACAGATGGCTTGCCAAACCAGATATTTCTTTGCGAACTTTGACAGTTTTATGTGCTTGAAAATATCTGCTACCTTTCCCCTTCCTTTTGCCGTATAAAACTCCTGTCCCGGAAGCTGCTTGTAGTCGGCTTTGACGTAGGTTTCGTCGTCCATTACCACGCAGTCAAACTTCGTCAGCATCGTCGTGTGCAGCCTCCGGGATCGGGCTTTGGCCGTCGTATTTTGTTTATCATCGCGATTTGGAGTCACTACCTACTTGTAAGTTGATAGTCCGGCTCGTTTTTTTGTTCGATGCACGGTTGTAGACGATACACCCAGCTTATTTGCGGCATCTCGGAGAGAGAGGTTAGGGTTTCGCTTGAAACTACCGGCAACTCTCTTTGTCGTCTCAGCGGCTTCCGGTTTTCGATTTCCCCCCGATCCAGACTTCCTGGCTGTCGACAAACGTTCCCCAAACACTTTAATTACATTTGTAACGGTTGATTTGGCAACTTTTAGCGATTTTGCCAGCTTTGCGTGCGAGTAGCTCGGATTTTCGCGATGCGCGTGCAAAATTTTGATACGCTGCTCTTCTTGCTTGGACGGCATTTTGACAACTGAAGAGTGAATTCCAAAATCAAAATAGGAGCAACATTCTACACACACACCTTCAAAATGAGGGGTGTTCAGGTTTTTAAATGCAAAATTGAAAGAAATACGTCAAGTTTATATTGACCAAATTTTGACCGTATCACCCTTTGTAGTAGCTCCCTCCAAACGATAAGGGAAATATTTAAATAATGTAATTAAATAATATGTAAAAAAAATGTCAAGAATTTCCAGAACACAAATATTTGACTTTTACTATATACACAAGATACTATAGTATGCAAGATAGAAAATTTTTAAACGCGTGATAAAATGTTAATTAAATTAAATTGTTGACATTTTCATGAACAATTTGCATGTTTTTTTTTTTTTTTTTAAATTTTTCTCCCGTTTTCACTGTGTGTGAGATAATGAATATTTATCTTGACAACTACAGACTCATCGTATGTATTTGGCTTTTCAATTTATAAATTAATTTTCTCGTTACTTTCATATTTCATAATTGCAAGTGATTAGGACAAATGATAAGTTCGTGTTTATAAATACATTCAAAAATATTTGTCCAAAATATATTTGCAAAGACCATATGACATTTTCTTTTATTGCTAGGTAATCAGAATATCAACCAACTTCCAAATAGAGGAGTTTATATATTTTTATACACAGAAAAAATATAACTAAACTATTTCCAATTAAAAAGTCTATTATAACTGAAAACTTTATCAATTAGAAAACTAAGTGACACAATATACAAATTGAAAAATAAAATTAGTTAAGAAACTAATAGCAAATGTTTACAGGTTAAATTAAAATACTAATTGTTAATTTCAATAAAATATTAATTATTGAAGTTTGAGCAATATCGGATAAATTTGGGAAATTCGGTCCCAGGAAAAAAAAGTTTGCCCAGGAAAAAATTTGGAAGTTCTTCTAAAAGCACAACTATAAAAGCACTTCCAAAAATGTCCTCCCAAAGATGTTCTTTATTTTAACTGCAGAGGAAGTTCAATTGAGTCAATTTTTTTATAACTCGCTTTTTTCATATTTTTAATAGGAAATAGGGTTAAAAACAGATTAAGAATTAATAAAATGGTACAAATTATTAAAATTTTTGCCAAAAAAAAATGCAAAATACTTTCTAGAAAATTTGCGAATTTTTGCAAATATTTGATGTTAAACAATAGAGACATGCGTTATAATGCATAAACAATTATACAAAAATAAAAATAATTTGTCATAATATCACAAAATTTCTTAATTCTCATCCAAAACACTGAATTGGGATCACACCTTAAGAAGTGATGCAAATTCAGTTCAACGGCTGTTGAAATGGTGCACATCCGTCCTATGACAAGCCCATGTTATATTCATCGCTTCTGCCCCAATTGTGCACCACTTCCGTATCCAAAAAGAACATTTTCACTACTATCACTACTGGGTGGGAGGTATATCTAAATCTGAACTGATTTGGATGATATTTTGCAGGTTTGGTCAATACCACAGAAGGTTATCTTGTTCTAAATAAGAGTACGATCGGTTAATAAATAAGGGTTTTAGGACCAAATTTGGGAAAATAGTGCGATACATATTTATGAGAGCCAAATCTAAATCTGAACCGATTTCGATGAAATTTCGCACAATTTAAGGGTGGCGAATTGGATTACGTTCTGTCAAATGTGACGCCGATCGGTTAGTAAAGGAACTCAATCTCACCACATTTATCGAAATCGTGCGATGCATATATATGGGAGCTATATCTAAATTTGATCCGCCCTTTTCCGAATTCAATAGCGTTCGTCCTGGTGCCAATCAAACGCCATATACAAAATTTCATCAAAATCGATTAATAATTGCGACCAAAATCCGGCAAACAACAAATTTATGGACAGAATGGCGGGCACCTAGAGCTAGATCGACTCAGGAGATGATTCTCAGTCGATCGGTATATATTTTATGGGGTCTAACACACGGTTGCCACTCGAGCCAAAATTTTATTTCTATAGAATATTTTTTTCAAAATTTTATTTTAATAGAAAATTTTCTGAAATTTTCTAAAAATAAATTTAGTGTTGTTGCATTACTATGTAAAAAAACGAAATAAAAATAAGATTAAGGGACTTGTAAGTTATATGAAAAGATGATGTACAGTGGGAGAAAAGATGATTCAATTTGTAAGAGGAAAATTCCCAAATGTTTTCTCCATAAGGAGTTAGCATAAAGGGCCCAGAATTGAATTATCTCTCCCAGCCAGATCTATACTAAAGGCTGTGGAAAGGTTCATTCGCCCGAACCGAAACATGTACAGTCCAGGCGTGTATAGATTTGTATCTGGCGTTTTCTTTCTATATCTGTCCATGAAGCTCGAAAAATGATTGTATAATTAGATATAACGCATTTGAACGTCAATTGCCTGTTTCGGTATCGAGCTAACATGAAATATAATATTTTTTTCTATAGAAAATTTTGTCAACATTTTATTTCTATAGAAAATTTTGTCAAAATTTTATTTCTATAGAAAATTTTGTCAAAATTTTATTTCTATAGAAAATTTTCTCAAAATTTTATTTCTATAGAAATTTTTGTCCATTTTTTTTTCTACAAAAAATTTTGTCAAAATTTTATTTCTATAGAAAATTTTGTCAAAATTTAATTACTATAGAAAATTTTGTCAAAATTTTATTTCTATAGAAAATTTTGTCAACATTTTTTTTCTAAAGAAATTTTTCCAAAAATTTGTCAAAATTTTCTCAACATCTTATTTCTATAGAAAATTTTCTCAAAATTTTATTTCTATAGAAATTTTCTCAAATTTTATTTCTATAGAAAATTTTGTCAAAATTTTATTTCTACATAAAATTTTGTCAAAACTTTACTTTTATAGAAAATTTTTATACCCTGCGCCACACTGTGGAACAGGGTATTATAAGTGAGTGCATATGTTTGCAACACCCAGAAGGAGACGAGATAGACAAATGGTGTCTTTGGCAAAAATGCTCAGGGTGGGCTCCTGAGTCCATACAGTCGACTCCGCTTTACTGAAACGTTAAAAATGCAGCCATTTAATTTCAGTTATCCGAAGTTTTTGCTAAAGCGGACTACGGATAACTGAAAAAAACTTCCAGTAATGCGAACTTCGGATAACTGAAAAAGTTTCAGTAAAGCGGACTCCGTATAACTGGAAAAAATCCACTCAATTTCAGTTAACCGAACTTATGACCAATGCTATGTACATAAGATAATAAAAACAAGGTGTTTGATTCCGTGTGTGTGCCATCTACAAGTTTACCTTTCAGTTGATTTTATTTACAGAGTGATTTAAACTGTTTTGAAAGTGCCATCTTCACTTGAAATAAAGCGTTCTCAATACGGAGAAGAAAATGTACTCTCTCTCAATAGCGAGAATGTGGCATTTTCAGTAAAGCGAAGTCATACTAATGTGACGAAACTCATTTGAACACAAAAAACTTTTCAGTAATCCGATTTTTTCAGTTAAGCGGAGTTTCACTAAAGCGGAGTAATTTAAATGAAATGGACAGAAAAAACAACTGGGGAATGCGATCGATTTCAGTTATCCGAGGTTTTTCAGTAAAGCGCATTGCGCTAAAGCGGAGTCGACTGTATAGCCATGTCCTTCTGTCCGTGAACACATTTTTGTAATCAAAGTCTAGGTCGCAGTTTTAGTCCAATCCACTTCAAATTTGGCACAAGTATGTGTTTTGGCTCAGAATAGAATCCTATTGATTTTGGAAATCGGTTCAGATTTAGATATAGCTCCCATATATATTTCGCCCGATATGGACTTGTATGGCCCCAGAAGCCAGAGTTTTATCCCAATTTGGTTGAAATTTTGCACTAGGAGTACAATTAGTGGTGTAGTCAAGCGTGCCAAATTTTATTGAAATCGGTTCAGATTTAGATATAGCTCCCATATATATATTTCGCCCGATATGGACTTATATGGCCCCAGAAGCCAGAGTTTTATCCCAATTTGGTTGAAATTTTGCACTAGGAGTACAATCAGTAGTGTAGTCAAGTGTGCAAAATTTTATTGAAATCGGTTCAGATTAAGATATAGCTCCCATATATAGCTTTCGCCCGATTTACACTCATATGACCACAGAGGCCAATTTTTTGCTCCGATTTGACTGAAATTTTGCACAGGGAGTAGAATTAGCATTGTAGCTATGCGTGCCAAATTTGGTTGAAATCGGTTCAGATTTAGATATAGCTCCCATATGTAGCTTTCGCCCGATTTACACTCATATGACCACAGAGGCTAATTTGTTGCTCCCATTTAGTTGAAATTTTGCACAAGGAGTAGAATTAGCATTGTAGCTATGCGTGCCAAATTTGGTTGAAATCGGTTCAGATTGAGATATATCTCCCATATATAGCTTTCGCCCGATTTACACCCATATGACCACAGAGGCCAATTTTTAACTCCGATTTAGTTGAAATTTTGCACAGGGAGTAGAATTAGCATTGTAGCTACACGCTCACAAAAAATCGCTTCTGTAACATATACTCCCAAACATATTTTGCTTCAAGCATATATATTTTTGGGTATTGCCCAAACATTTAAATGTTTGATCTCTTCCAATATATAATATGTTTGAAAGCATATTGGTCTAAACAATATATGTTTGGGTAGTCTAAGTTCCAAACATTTTGTATTTTTGCATCCAAATTCAATAATGTTGTCTTCCAAAAAACAATATGTTATTATGTGAACATATAATATGTTTGGAAGCATTTTGCACCCAAAAATATTATATGCTTAAAAAAAATTCTCCACACAATATTGTGCTCAAAATTTTATTTATTTATTTATATATTTACAATCATAATGAACTATGAAAATAAACAGGTAATATAGCTGCTAACAACATAGGTTTTCGACCTGAATGCTCAAAATTTTGTTTCTGCCAAATTGTATATTGCCCGACATCTTTCTCACTTCCACGAGATTTTTTAGTTCTTAGCACCTTTTTCTGTAATACAAACATTGTAGAAGAAATTATTCAATTTTATGATTTTTTTTATTTTAATTTTACCTTTTGCCGGACGGGGATTCGAACAGCGGACCACACAGTTTGTAAGGATCAAAGAAGTAGCTGATCAATTGCCCAAGGAAAAATAAAATGTTAATTTTGTAATAACAAGCAACAACCACCAACTTAATTCAATATCGCTCCCTGTTAAATATCGCTCCAAGCTACTAAACACATATATGTTTATAGGCTATTTCTAAATTAATATATGTTTGCATCCAAGCATATTATATTTACAAACATTTTATGTCCCAAACATAATATGTTCTAACATATTAACATATATGTCCCGAACATGTTATGCTAGTTTATGAACATTATATGCTTGCACTCAAAAATATTGTGTTTTAAAATTTGTGTTCCAAACATATAATGTTTATAGCCAAACATATGAAAAACAGTCTTTTTCATCCGTGTATGCGTGCCAAATTTGGTTGAAATCGGTTCAGATTTAGATATAGCTCCCATATATACGTTTTTCTGATTTCGACAAAAATGGTCAAAATACCAACATTTTCCTTGTAAAATCGCCACTGCTTAGTCGAAAAGTTGTAAAAATGGCTCTAATTTTCCTAAACTTCTAATACATATATATCGAGCGATAAATCATAAATAAACTTTTGCGAAGTTTCCTTAAAATTGCTTCAGATTTAAATGTTTCCCATATTTATACCCTTCACCACTACTGTGGTACAGGGTATAATAAGTTTGTGCATTTGTATGTAACGCCAAGAAGGAAAAGTCTGAGACCCATCGTTTAGTATACCGATCGTCTTAGAATTAAATTCTGAGTCGATTTAGCGATGTCCGTCTGTCTGTCTGTCTGTCTGTCCGTCCGTCCGTCCGTCCGTCTGTCTGTCTGTCTGTTCATGTATTTTTGTGCGCAAAGTACAGGTCGCAGTTTACGTCCGATCGTCCTCAAATTTGGCATAGGGTAGTTTTTTGGGACAAAGACAATCGCTATTGATTTTGGAAAAAACCTGTTCAGATTTAGATATAGCTGCCATATATATTTATCCCCGATCTGGTCATAATTGGCGTATTTATCAACCGATGTTCTTCAAATTCAGCACATCCTAATATTTTATGAGTCTCGAAAAACTTGCAAAATATCAGCTAAATCGGTTCAGATTTAGATATAGCTCCCATATATATACCCTTCATATCGTCCGATTTAGACTCATATGACCACAGAGGCCAAAGTTTACTACCGATTTACGTGAAATTTTGCATAAAGAGTAGAATTGACATTCTACCAATGCTTGGTAAATTTGATTGAAATCGGTTCAGATTTTGAATAGCTCCCATATATTTCTTTCGTCCGATTTGCACTTATATGGCCTCAAAAGCCAGAGTTTTGCCGTGATTTAGTTCAAATTTTGCACAAGGAGTACGTTTAATAGTATCGACAAGTGTACCAAATCGGTTCAAATTTAGATATAGCTCCCATATATATGTTTCGTCCGATTTGAACTTATATGGTCTCAAAAGCCAGAGTTTTGCCGTGATTTGGTTCAAATTTCACACAAAGTGTACGTTTAACAGTATCGGTAAGTGTGCCAAATTTGGTTGAAATCGGTTCAGATTTAGATATAGCTCCCATATATATCTTTCGCCCGATTTATACTCAAATGACTACGGGGGCCAAAGTTAAACTCCCATTTACGTGAAATTTTGCAGAGATAACAGAATTATTATTCTAACTATGCATGTCAAATTTAGTCGAAATCGGTTCAGTTTATATATAGCTCCCGTTATATGTACACCAGAATTGGGAAAATATGGTAGACTATTTCACATTTTAGACCCATTTTCAATGGGATTTTCCTCCAATTGACTGCATAGTTTCCACGGAGAATATATTTAATATGATATTCAAGTGTGTCGAGTTTGATCTAATTTGGTTCAGAATTAGATAAAGCCTCCATATATTCGTTTTTCCGGTTTATACAAATATGGCCAAAATTCCCACACTTTACACAAAATTCTGTGATAATTTCCCCATATCATATCCTACACACTGTAATGCCAGACTTTCCATAGAAAGGTTGAGTTTTAAATGAGGCTCCAAGTCGCCCGACTTGACCAAATAATATATCGCAACCCACACTTGACCACATATATTGGCAAGATCTAACCAATATCCTTGTAAAATCGTCACTGAGTAGCAAAAATTGTAAATGTTACTCAAATTGTCCTATATCTCGAATACATAAGTATCGCCTGATAAATCGCAAATGCTCTTTTGTACTATTGCCTCAAAATTTCTCTCGCTTCATATTTCCCATATTTTTTATTAACATTGTGTTTCATTCCAGGGCGTTAGCCGATTTCAATTTTAATTCTAGAGATTTTGTAGAAGTACAAAAAATTGTCTCCATTATAAGTATTTGTATCTGGAAATGCAAACCTTTATATAGCTCCCAGCAAATCTGAAATAGTTGAGATGGTAACACAAATGTTGGTCTACATAGTGGTGAAGGGTATAATATAGTCGGCCCCGCCCGACTTTAGACTTTACTTACTTGTTTTTTACTAACATTGTGTTCCACCCTAGTGCATTAGCCGACTTAAATTTTGAGTCTATAGATTTTGTAGAAGTCTATCAAATTCTGTCCAGATCGAGTGATATTTAAATGTATAAATTTGGGACAAACCTTTATATATAGCCCCCAACACATTTGACGTATATATGGTATCGAAAATTTAGATCTACAAAGTGGTGCAGGGTATAATATAGTCGGCCCCGTCCGACTTTAGATTTTCCTTACTTGTTTTCTCTAAATTTTATTTCTAAATACAATTTTGTCAACATTTTATTACTATAGAAAATTTTGTCAAAATTTTATTTCTATAGAAAATTTTGTCAAAATTTTATTTCTATAGAAAATTTTGCCAAAATTTTATTTCTATAGAAAATTTTTTTCTATTGAAAATTTTGTCAAAATTTTATTTCTATAGAAAATTTTGTCAAAATTTTATTTCTATTGAAAATTTTGTCAAAATTTTATTTCTGTAGAAAATTCTCTCAAAATTTTATTTCTTAGAAAATTTTGTCAAAATTTTAGTTCTATAGAAAATTTAGTCAAGATTTTAGTTCTATAGAAAATTTGTGAAAAGGAATATTTTACAAGACCTACCAAAACGTCAAGAATTCTATCAATCTACCAAACAGTAAAACATCTAACATTTTTGGTAGATTTCTACCAACTGTGGACACTGCGGTCTAACATCAATATTTCTGGTAGGCACATTTTTTTGGTTATTATACCCTGACCACTATGTGGTTTAGGGTATTTTTATCTTTTGTGTTACGAACAAATTTTTCACCAGCAGTTGTTTTGTATTTCGATATAATTTTCAGCAATACGGACTTTTTCTACAGAAACCTACGGCAATGTGACAACTCTTCCCATTTCCAACATCCAAACTAAATTCTTTGTAGATTATTATCCTACATTATTATGAGTAATATCTGAATCCATAACACAGATGATGATTGCAATGATGAGGAGAATAATAATAATAATCGTGATCACCATCATTATCACCATTAGCACATTGATCTCTATCATATGCACTACACATCGTTCCTAATTACGGCAATGGAGTGTATGGAGTATGTGTGTGTGTGTTTGTACCACAAAACAAAAACTAGATCCATTCATCTAAATGACATAGTAACTGACGGACTAATAGAATGACTGGCTGGCTGGCTGACTTGACTGTAATGTCTTTCCTGATCACATTTACCCGTATTTACGATGTCATTTGATGAAAGATAAACACACAAATTGCATACTCATATGTATGCAGTTGTTCTCGTAGTAAGTTGTACAACTTACTGAGCCATGGAATCTGCACTGGAAAAAATGTTTGCTTAAGAGCAAAGAAACTATATAAAAACACCGAGAAAGTATTTAAAAATACTATCTCAGTTGTCGATGATTGATATTATCCATTCCGTTATTGAAGCAATTTCAATTAAAAATTAATTCGATCCATTAATTTCGAGATTGAAACTAAAAAATAATATTGTTTTTTTTATATATCTTTAAAAACTTTCCCATATACAAAAAGAGTTAAAGAAAACTTCAAGCCTAATTTTGCCATATAAATTCATTCGATAAACTGTCAATAAATTCTTTTGAATATGGGAAAAACTTTATTTGCCTTAGTTTTATATTTCAATGCCTTGACGAAAAAAGGCAAATTAATAATGGTTTCGATGACGTTAAAGTCAAATATGTTATAAGTCATCGTTTCATCTTAAAATAACTACAATTTGTTTTGTCCACTTCATTTAAATGTCCAAGACAAGCACTGCATACTTATATTTATTATTTCATACTAAAAATAGTAGTTATTTAATTCGTGAAAAAGCCTTATTTAGATTACGGCATGGTGATAAGATATTTCTCTCGTTTCAAACAAAAAGAGGTGTCATAGTCTATGACCAATTGTTCTAGACAAAGGTGTCTCTCTTTAGTTTTTTTTAGCACATGTTTGTGATGTATTTTTTTACAAAGAGGCAAAAACTATATAACTATTATATAGTTATAATGCATAGCAGTAATTCCGGATGTGGCGAAAAATTGCATTCAATTCCACTTGCGATAGTTAGGGACGGATTCCAAACATTCTTGGATCCTATGCAAACCAATGTAAACGCGTAGCTTGTGTTTCCCCCTTATCGAAGAATCTTTGTCAAATAATAAACAAAACTAATTCAATACAGAAAGAAAAAAATATTATTTAGTTTTAAACAACAACAAAATTGATACAATTAATTTTTTTATTGAGACTTCTTCAATCACGGAAATTGTACCATCAATCACCGACGACAATTAGTATAACAAATTAATTAGACCATATAAAAATGTAATTGATTCAATTAATGTATTTGGCTGATTTTTATTTTAATTTAACAATTAATGATGATTAAAGATTAACTGACTCCTAAAGTAGTACAAATGATCCGAAAACGGGCTATATCGGTCCGTTTCCGACGATTTTATTTCTATAGAATATTTTGTCAAAATGTTATTTCTATAGACAATTTTCTCTAAATGTTATTTCTATAGAAAATTTTCTCAAAATTTTATTTCTATAGAAAATTTTCTCAAAATTTTAGTTCAATAGAAAATTTTCTCAAAATTTTATTTCAATAGAAAATTTTCTTAAAATTTTATTTCTATAGAATTGTTTTCTACAGAAAATTTTGTCAATATTTTATTTCTATAGAAAATGTTGTCAAATTTTTGTTTCTATTTTGTCAATTTTTTCTATAAAAAATTTTTTAATTTTTATACCCTGTTTTGTTATTAATGCAAAATGAAGTCAAATCATAGCTATCATTTAAGTCAGTGATTTATTTATATTTATATTCAGCCAACAATTTGTTTGTTAATTATACCCTGCGCCACACTGTGGAACAGGGTATTATAAGTTAGTGCATATGTTTGGAACACCCAGAAGGAGACGAGATAGACACATGGTGTCTTTGGCAAAGATGCTCAGGGTGGGCTCCTGAGTCAATATAGCCATGTCCGTCTGTCCGTGTACACATTTTTGTAATCAAAGTCTAGGTTGCAGTTTTAGTCCAATCGACTTCAAATTTGGCACAAGTATGTGTTTTGACTCAGAATGGAACCCTACTGATTTTGGAAGAAATCGGTTCAGATTTAGATACAGCTCCCATATATATATATTTCGCCCGATATGGACTTATATGGCCCCAGAAGCCAGAGTTTTACCCTAATTTGCTTAAAATTTTGAACAAGAAGAACAATTAGTACTATAGTAAAGTGTGCCAAATTTTATTGAAATCGGTTCAGATTTAGATATAGCTCCCGTATATATCTTTCGCCCGATTTGAACTAATACGGTCCCAGAAGCCAGAGTTTTACCCCAATTTGGTTGAAATTTTGCACTAGGAGTACAATTAGTAGTGTAGTCAAGTGTGCCAAATTTTATTGAAATCGATTCAGATTTAGATATAGCTCCCATATATATCGTTCGCCCGATTTATACTCATATGACTACAGTGGACAATCTTTTACTCCGCTTTAATTGAAGTTTTGCACAGGGAGTAGAATTAGCATTGTAGCTATGCGTGTCAAATTTGGTGGAAATCGGTTCAGATTTAGATATAGCTTCCATATATAGCATTCGCCCGATTTACACTCATATGACCAAAGAGGCCAATTTTTAGCTCCGATTTAGTTGAAATTTTGCACAGGGAGTAGAATTAGCATTGTAGCTATGTGTGTCAATTTTGGTTGAAATCGGTTCAGATTTAGATATAGCTCCCATATATATGTTTTTCTGATTTCGACAAAAATGGTCAAAATACCAACATTTTCCTTGTAAAATCGTCACTGCTTAGTCGAAAAGTTGTAAAAATTACTCTAATTTTCCTACACTTCTAATACATGTATAGCGAGCGATAAATCATAAATAAACTTTTTCGAAGTTTCCTTAAAATTGCTTCAAATTTAAATGTTTCCCATATTTATACCCTTCACCACTACTGTGGTACAGGGTATAATAAGTTTGTGCATTTGTATGTAACGCCAAGAAGGAAAAGTCTGAGACCCATCGTTTAGTATACCGATCGTCTTAGAATTAAATTCTGAGTCGATTTAGCGATGTCCGTCTGTCTGTCTGTCTGTCTGTCTGTCTGTCCGTCTGTCTGTCTGTTGATGTATTTTTGTGTGCAAAGTACAGCTTGCAGTTTTAGTCCGATTGTCCTAAAATTTGGTATAGGGTCCTGTTTCGGCTCAAAGACGATCCCTATTGATTTTGGAAAAAATCGGTTCAGATTTAGATATAGCTGCCATATATATTTTTCACCGATCTGGTCAAAATTGGCGTGTATATCAACCGATCTTCCTCAAATTCCGTACATCCGAATATTTTATGAGTCTCGAAAAACTTGCAAAATATCAGCCAAATCGGTTCAGATTTAGATATAGCTCCCATATATAGCTTTCACCCGATTTACACTCATTTGCTCACAGAGGCCAATTTTTTGCTCCGATTTAGTTGAAATTTTGCACAGGGATTAAAATTAGCATTGTAGCTATGCGTGTCAAATTTGGTTGAAATCGGTTCAGATTTAGATATAGCTCCCATCTATAGCTTTCGCCCGATTTACACTCATATGACCACAGAGGCCAATTTTTTGCTCCGACTTAGTTGAAATTTTGCACAGGGAGTAGAATTAGCATTGTTAGCTATGCGTGCCAAATTTGGTTGAAATCGGTTCAGATTTAGATATAGCTCCCATATATAGCTTTCGCCCGATTCACACTCATATGACCACAGAGGCCAATTTTTTGCTCCGATTTAGTTGAAATTTTGCACAAGAATTAGCATTGTTGCTATGCGTGCCAAATTTGGTTGAAATCGGTTTAGATTTAGATATAGCTCCCATATATATGTTTTTCTGATTTCGACAAAAATGGTCCAAATACCAACATTTTCCATGTAAAATCGCCACTGTTTAGTCGAAAAGTTGTAAAAATGACTCTATTTTTCCTTAACTTCTAATGCATATATATCGAGCGATAAATCATAAATTAATTTTTGCGAAGTTTTCTTAAAATTGCTCCAGATTTAAATGTTTCCCATATTTTTTTACTAACATTGTGTTCCACCCTAGTGCATTAGCCGACTTACATTTTGAGTCTATAGATTTTGTAGAAGTCTATCAAATTCTGTCCAGATCGACTGATATTTAAATGTATGTATTTGGGACAAACCTTTATATATAGCCCCCAACACATTTGACGGATGTGATATGGTATCGAAAATTTAGATCTACAAAGTGGCGCAGGGTATAATATAGTCGGCCCCGCCCGACTTTAGACTTTCCTTACTTTTTTTTTACTAAAATTGTGTTCCATCCTAGTGCATTAGCCGACTTAAATTTTGAGTCTATAGATTTTGTAGAAGTCTATCAAATTCTGTTCAGATCGAGTGATATTTAAATGTATGTATTTGGGACAAACCTTTATATATAGCCCCCAACATATTTGACGGATGTGATATGGTATGGAAAATTTAGATCTACAAAGTGGTGCAGGGTATAATATAGTCGGCCCCGCCCGACTTTAGACTTTCCTTACTTGTTTTTTACTAACATTGTGGTCCACCCTAGTGCATTAGCCGACTTAAATTTTGAGTCTATAGATTTTGTAGAAGTCTATCAAATTCTGTCCAGATTGAGTGATATTTAAATTGTATATATTGTATGTATTTGGGACAAACCTTTATATATAGCCCCCAACACATTTGACGGATGTGATATATATAAAAAAAAAAAAAAAATATATATATATATATATATATATATATATATATATATATATATATATATATATATATATATATATATATATATATATATATATATATATATATATATATATATATATATATATATATATATATATATATATATATATATATATATATATATATATATATATATATATATATATAATATAGTCGGCTTTAGACTTTTCTTACCCGCCCGACTTTAGACTTTTCTTACTTGTTTTTTTCTATTGACGATAACTATAACAAATTAATTACCCTATAAAAATGTAAATGATTCAATTTATGTATGTGACCGATTTTTATTTTAATTAAACAATTAATGATTAATGATGATTAAAGAATAAGTAGTACATATGATCCGAAAACGGGCTATATCGGTTCGTTTCGGACGATTTTATTTCTATAGAATATTTTGTCAAAATGTTATTTCTACAGAAATTTTTTCTCAAAATTGTATTTCTATAGAAAATTTTCCCAAAATTTTATTTCAATAGCAAATTTTCTCAAAATTTTATTTCTATAGATTGTTTTTTTTTTTTTCTACAGAAAATTTTGTCAACATTTTATTTCTATAGAAAATTTTGTAAATTTTTTTGTCTATAGCAAATTTTGTCATTCTTTTTTCTATAAAAATGTTTCTAATGTTTTATCTATAGACGATAATTACAACAAATTAATTACCCTATAAAAATGTAATTGATTCAATTAATGTATGTGATTGATTTTTACTTTAATTAAAAAATGAATGATGTTTAATGAATAAATGAATTCTAAAGTAGTACAAAGGATCCGAAAACGGACTATATCCATCCTATGACAAGTCCAGGTAAAATTTAGTGGAGATGATCCAAATTTTCGATTCATATTTTCTAAAATCCAAAAACAATGTTCATAATCTTTCTGTAATAATAGTTTTTTCATTAAATTTCACAAACAAATTGTTGATATTTACGCCCTTCCGTTAAAGTCGTATGTCTCTGAAGTATGGACAATTTTCCCTAATGTAAAGAAAAACATTTTTGATTTGCAGAAATATATTTAAATTAACTGAGATGCTGAATCTCTAGATAAACGATAAAAACCATATAGACGAAGAAATATTTTGAAGATTTCGCATCTTTGGTTTAAAGATTATTTTGTTTTGCAATTAAGAACAAAACTGGCAGAAGAGTTTTTAGTGCGAAATTTCGTCTAAATTTCGTCGTAATATATAAATAACGCCATATATTGGAAAAATGATGGGTTAGGTTCGGTATATTGGCTCAATTATTCAGTCCATTGTGATACCACACACTGAAAAAAATATTTACGTGATATTAAAGATTATGCAACCTTAATTTTAGGATGCGCAATTTACAAAATATTAAGGACAAATTTCTTTAAAATAATGAAATTTTGAATAAAGGATAGTTTATAATCTTAGCTTCAAAATGTTTTTTGTTCTTTTGGAAATATACGTCCCTCCATTAAAGTAGCATGTCTTGGAACTAAGTCAGATTTCTCTTAAAGTAAAGAAACACATTTTTGATTTGAAGAAATCTTTCTTAAATTAACATAAATATTGAATCTTTAGATTTCAGATTAAAACGCTTCAAATATAGGCTAAGACTTATTTTGAGAAATTTGCATGTTTGGTTTAAAGTTTTTTTTTTTTTTTTTTGAATTAAGAAAACATATATTTCTTTGAAATATTCGTTATAATTTCAATTTTTAAACATTTTTTGTACGTCAATAACTTTATTAACACTTTGACTACTGCACTGTTAGAAAAATATGTTTTTCATATGTTTCGATATAAACAAAATGTGTTTCGGGCACAATTTTTAAACACCATATATTTAAGTGCAAACATGTAATGTTCTCAAACTAACACTAAATGTTTGGAACACATATGTTAATATGTTAGAATATATTATGTTTGGGGCATGCATGTTTCATAAAAATTATATGTGTGAATGTAAACATATATACATTTACAAAATTTCGAGTAAATATATATATGTTGTGATATTTTATTCAGAGAGCGACAGAGAGAGAGAGAGAGTATAGAGAAAGAAATAGAGATAAAAACCGGGAGGGTCGACGAAAGATATCAAATTAACACAGCGAGAGAATCAAAAGAGAGCAATTTCTGTGAAACCGCTTATATGTTGTTTCGGAAACTGCTTTATGATAAGGCCAAAAATTGTATATGCTTAAGTCTAAATATTATTTAATTTAAGCCTAATTATTATTTAATTTGTGTATATTATAAAATTATTTATGTATGTTTATACTCGACCCCACGTTCTTCCCTTGTTAGAGTTTTTGAATTCCTTCCAAAATTTCAAACTTTTATACCAAAACCAGTTTTTTATTACAAAATTGTTATTTTTGCAATAAAAAAATAATATCTTAGCCAAAAGCTCAGTCCATTTCGTTTATATCAAGCACTGTTTCTGACTGTAAATCTTTAATAACCCACATTTCGAAGTTTCATTATAAAAATTTAATATAGTATAAATATAAATGTGTAAATTTAAAAAAAAATGGTGTTTGGTCGGAACAGATTGAACCCACGACCCTTTGTATGTACGGCAGACATGCTAACCACTGCTCCACGTTGCCAACACATGTATGTTTCCGTTAAATAATGTTATGTTTGCATGGGCTCGTGGGCGCTGCAAACTATGCTATATAAATGTAACTTATAACGATAATTGTCTACTGGTGACTATAACAGCTACGTAGCTCAGTGGTAGTGTGTTGGCTTACAAACTGTATGGTCCTCGGTTCGATTCTCCGTCCAGGCGAAAGGTAAAATTTAAAAAAATTATAAAATTGAATAATTTCTTCAACATTATTTGTATTACAGAAAAAGGTGTCAAGAACTAAAAAAATTCGTGGAAGTGAAAATTATATTAGGGAATGAGCACAATCTTCTTTGGGGAAAATTCTTCCAAGCATATAATATTTTTGGGCTCAAAATGCTTCCAAACATATTATATGTTCACATAAAACAAACATATTAATGTTTCGGCAGTATCCAATAATATATGTGCTTCCTGCAAAATATGTTTGGAACATATGTTAGAGAGGCGATTTTTTTTGAGGGTGTGATGTCCAGTTAGGAGTACATTCGAAGACGACACCAATTTCTATTTTCCCACTTAGTTTCGATTTATTTCTCGATGTTATTTTAAAGTAGAGTCTTTAATCTAAATAAGCTAGTATTTTCGTAAGCTTCTTTAACAATAAAAGAAAAATACGACATTTTGTGGACCATTTTTCTACTGTATGTCTCTAGTAAATGGACATTCATACAAAAACGAAAGCTGATATTTTTTCTGGTTATTTTTTGAATACACTGAAAAAACAGTGAACCCACCAGGAAGAAAACTTTCCATAATTTCAGAAAATTTTGAATATTTGTAGAAAATTTTAACTAAACAGTATTACAAACGTTGGCATCACGCCGATATCATAAAAATAAGTAAATATTTTTCGACAAATTCAAGAAAATTTATTAGACATAACTAGGTTTTTTCACTTGTTAAAGAAAATGTTGTAGTTTGAAGGAAAAACTTGGAGTTCAAAATTGCAAGAATGTCTTTAGTGACATACGAAGTTCATGATGGACGCATTTTTGGTAAAATTTACAAATTTAAAGAAATTCTGAACTATTTTGTGGAAGACACGAATTTAGTTTATCTTTATGCTTCATTTGAGTATATTTTTTTCCTCGGTTTTAGTTAATTTAACTAACGTAAACAAAAAATTATTAGAGTAAAGGGAACTTTCTTCAAACATAATAAATCCATGAACTAAAATAAAGTTAAATTGGCTTTAGTGAAAAAGAGAGTTCACTTTTTTTGAGTGTAGAGAGATATTATACGTCAACTAGCTTATATTCGTAAGGCCATTTGGTCACAATTCAAGAATCAAGTTTTCAGAACAAACTCATATAACTCTTGAAGTAAGTAATAGGTTCTCAAAATAACAATTTTTGTTCTACATGCATCCAGAAAAAAGGAGCTCTAATGCCAACTGAACTTTATTTTAGTTCATGAAGATTAGTTGACTTTAGTTAAATTTTGCACAATATGAGTAAATGTTCCTTATTTGAATAATTTTTTGCTAACTTTAATGAAGTGAACTAAAAACAATAAAAAAAATTTGTATACAAATATAGTGCACAATTTTACTACAAAATAAAATAGTTCATATTTTCCGAAAATGTCAGAAGTTAGCTTAAATTGAGTTCATAAGTCTCTCAAATGAGTAAATTTTACTAAAATTGTACAGGTCTTGAACTTCGTACAGCGCTAAAGACATTTTATTAACATATATGTCCCAAATATGTTATGCTAGTTTATGAACATTATATGCTTGCACTTAAAAATATTGTGTTAAAAAAGTTGAGTTCCAAACATATAATTTTTACACCCAAACATATGAAAAACAGTCTTTTTCGTCCGTGTATTGAGCCAATTTTCGAGAAGGAGCACCCATTTTGAAAATAAAATTCAATAACTTACAATCGTAGTTCGCTTGTAAGTCATGGTTAATTTGTTGACCAAACTGAAAATGTTTGACAGTGAAACAAAACAAGTCAGCTGATTAAACCAGTGTTGTCAAAACCATAATAGCTAAACAAAATCGCCCTTTATAAGAATTTTTCATACTATCAACTTAATCTTGACCTTTATTTGTGAAAAAAAAAATTCAATAACTCTCTATTGACAGCTATTGTTAAATGATTCTCAGTTCATTACCAAAATAGGAAGGACGCATATTACTAATTAGTATATTTGAGTATTATGGGAAAAACATTTCACAACCAGTAATCATTGATTTAGTTGCTATTGTTAGTTTCCGAATTGATGGGTAAGCAAGTAAACGAAAACAAATTCCCATGAATGTAGTGACAACAATGCCCGATCATTTGTTGTTTTGTCACCAATAAAAATTTGTTTTTTTTCTGCTAGGTACATTTGAATGACACCATCACACGGGACAAATTATGGCAACAAAAAATATTTAATATTATTAAAAATAGTAATAATAACAAAAAAAAAAAATTAAAGCACTAGAGAAAAAAATTATAACAAATAAAAAAATATTATTTTTAGAAAATTTATAAATATATTTTTAGCAACACAGCACTGATTTAATTCAAACAACAATGAGCGTTATTATCTACATATCAATCGTCGTGGTTCCATTCAAATCGCCTCAGAAGAATCCATTTAGGTTACGTTCTTTAATGAAAGTGTTCGTCGTGTTTGATGTGTGTGAGTGTGTATATGTGAAGTGCCAACTAAAGATAAATAACAATAATAAAATTCAAATAAATAACAATAATAAAATTCAAATTTGTTTGCAGTTTGAAATGTTAATCGTCTTAAATCCAATCAACGACAAGCAATTAATGCAATTTATGCTCCCGAATGCCACCAAGTAATAAATGTTTTATAAATATTCTAAATAAAAATATAAAAAAATTAAACAGAAAACAACAAAAAAACAACAAATGCCCAACTAAGAACACAAACGAAATTAAGTTAATCATATATTCATCAACCAATCAGTTTTTGTGTTAACCGGCAAAATGCGTGTAAGCTTGCCTGGTGATTTGCTGATTCAAAGTGCTTTTGATCCAAGGTAGCCCATTTATTTATATATAACAATTCTTAATTTATCCAACATTTAAATCTATATATACATAAATATATACAAAAAGCTGACCTATATATTTGTCATGACCTATATTATTGAATTTTGTAAAATTAATAAACAAATATGTTTGAACACGTGTCTTATATGACCACAGCTCCGACCAATATATTCCGTCAACAACCATGGGGCTTACAATTCAATTCAAAATTAACTAAAAACCAAACGCCAAATACGGCTAAATTATTTGTGTATTTGAATTGAATTTAATTATTTTCAAATTATATCTGTTATTTATCTAATTTAGTTTATTTAAATGCATTCTAATTAAGTTTAATTTGATTTACGTAAACCTAATTCTAATTTATTCAGTTTACTTTGGTTTAGATAATAAAACTTAATTTACACCACAGTAAAAATATCACCAAAATATTTCCAAATAAAATGCCGATGGAGTTGATTACGGAATCAATTAAAAATTAACTCATACACCCAGCAAAAAAATTTGGAAGTTCTTCCAAAGACACAACTTTAAAAGCATTTCCAGAAGATTCACTCCCAATGATGTTATTTATTTTAACTACCCAGAAAGTTCTTTTAATTCAATTTTTAAGGTCAAACGTTTCCGACAAGCGTTAGAATCGACTAAAAATCATAAAAAGTATACAAATTATTTATTTGACAAAATATCAAATTCAAAACATTGAATTCGGATCACACCCAAAGAAGTGATGCAAATTCAGTGAAACCTAACAGGTTGGCTGATAAGTCCCCGGTCTGACACATAGATGGCGTCGCTAGTATTAAATGCATATTATTTTTATATAGTACCAACCTTTAAATGATTCGTGTCAAAATTTGACGTCAGTAAGTCAATTAGTTTGTCAGATAGAGAGTCTTTTGTGAAGCAACTTTTGTTATTGTGAAAAAATGGAAAAAAGGAATTTCGTGTTTTGATATAATACTGTTTTCTGGGAAAAAATACGGTGGAAGCAAAAACTTGGCTTGATAATGAGTTTCCGGACTCTGCCCCAGGGAAATCAACAATAACTGATTGGTATGCAAAATTCAAGCGTGGTGAAATGAGCACGGAGGACGGTGAACGCAGTGGACGCCCGAAAGAGATGGTTACCGACGAAAACATCCAAAAGTCCACAAAATTATTTTGAATAACCGTAAGGTGAAGTTGATCGAGATAGCAGAGGACTTAAAGATATCAAAGGAACGTGTTGGTCATATCATTCATCAATATTTGGATATGCGGAAACTCTGTGCAAAATGGGTGCGCCGCGAGCTGACATTTGACCAAAAACAACAACGTGTTGATGATTCTGAGCGATTTTGCAGCTGTTAACTTGTAATACACCCCAGTTTTTCCGCCGATATGTGACAATGGATGAAACATGGCTCCATCACTACACTCCTGAGTCCAATCGACAGTCGGCTGAGTGGACAGCGACCGGTGAACCGTCTCCGAAGCGTGGAAAGACTCAAAAGTCCGCTGGCAAAGTAATGGCCTCTGTTTTTAGGGATGCACATGGAATAACTTTTATTGATTATCTTGAGAAGGGAAAAACCATCAACAGTGACTGTTATATGGCGTTATTGGAGCGTTTGAAGGTCGAAATCGCGGCAAAACGGCCCCATATGAAGAAGAAAAAAGTGTTGTTCCACCAAGACAACGCATCGTGCCACAAGTCATTGAGAACGATGGCAAAAATTCATTAATTGGGCTTCGAATTGCTTCCCCACCCACCGTATTCTCCAGATCTGGTCCCCAGCGACTTTTTCTTGTTCTCAGACCTCAAAAGGATGTTCGCAGGGAAAAAATTTTGATCGCCAAAACTTAGGCCTATTTTGAGGCGAAACCGAAGGAGTACTAAAAAAATGTGTTTTTCTTTGTTAGACCGGGAACTTATCAGCCAACCTGTTATGACAAGCCCATGTTAAATTCATCGCTTCTGCGTCAATTTTGCACCACTTCCGGATCCAAAAATAACATTTTCATTACTTTTTTGGCGACGCTTTTTTTGTTGGGCAGTTAATCAAAATAAATTCATTTCACTACCGAAATAAACCTAATGTTAAAAACATTATTTTTTCTTTATTTTTTAATTATCGTAGACAGAAAAAAAAATTCGCTCACAATTTTCCAATTAAAATCTTAATTGAGTAATCAATTAAAAATTTAATTGATTCAACATCAATTAACAATTTAATTCATTCAACAAATTGTTTAATTAAAACAAAAATCAATGACAAAAGTATCAATTAATTTTTTATTTTACTTTCAATTAATTATTTTAATTGATACTGTCGTTTCTGTGATTGAAGACATTTTAATAAAAAAATTAATTGGATCAATTAATTTCGAAATTGAATTAGAAAATTTTGTGTGTAGCATCATGTAGGAAAAAAAAATAATTTTTAGGTCCTACCTCAATTAGTTCAAGAGCTATCCAGCAAAAAATTTTGTAAGTTATTCCAAAGGCACAATTTTAAAAACACTTCCAAAAATGTCCTCCCAAATATGTTATTTATTTAAACTACATAAAAAGTCTTTAAATTTATTTTTTTATAACTCGTTTTTCTTTTCATATTTTAATTTGGTAATTTTAATTGTTATACCCACCACCACAATGGACTATTCAGTCCATTGTGATACCAAATTGGTGAACTCCTCTCTTATCACTGAGTGCTGCCCGGTTCCATGTTAAGCTCAATAACAAGGGAGCTCCTTTTTATAGTGAGTCCGAACGGCGTTCCACATTGCAGTGAAACCACTTAGAGAAGCCTTGAAACACTCTGAAATGACACCAGCATTACTGAGGTGGGATAACCCACCGCTGACAAACTTTTTGGTGTTCGGTCGAAGCAGGAATCGAACCCACGACCTTGTGTATGCAATGCGGGCATGATAACGGTGGCTCCCGATACATGCCGTCCGTCTGTCTGTTGTCTTCAATAAAGGAGCTATCGTCCTGAAATTTGGCACCGAATCGTTTTTTGTGTGCGCGCAGGCCAAGTTCGAAGATGGGCTATATTGGTCCAGGTTTTGATAAAGCTCCCATATAAACCGGTCCCCCGATATGGGGTTTTAGGCTTATATAAACCGTAGTTTTTATCCAATTTGCCTGAAATTGGAAATCTGGATGTATTCTAGAATCATAAAGAGGTGTGCCGAAAATGGTAACGGTCCATGTTTTCATATAGCCCCCATATAGACCGATCTCCCGATTTTACTTCTTGGGCTTCTAGAATCCGTAGTTTTTACCCAATTTGTCTGAAATTGGAAATCTAGAGGTATTCAGGACCATAAAGAGGTGTGCCGAAAATGGTGAGTAACGGTCCATGTTTTCATATAGCCCCCATATAGACCGATCTCCCGATTTTACTTCTTGGGCTTCTAGAATCCGTAGTTTTTACCCAATTTGCCTCAGATTGGAAATCTAGAGGTATTCTAGGATATAGCCCCCTTATATACCGACCCCCCGACTTGGGGTATAGATTCTACAACTACAATTAGATGTGCTGAATATTGTGTGTATCCCCACATGTTTTTGCCATAGCCCCCATTAGACCGATTTCCCGATTTAACTCCCAGGGTTTTTAGAAATTGTAGTTTTTATCCGATTTGCCACAAATTAAAAATATACTGGCATTTTAGACCCACAAAATAGTGTATATGATTTAGTTTTTATCGGTCCATTTGGTAAGGCCTCCGTATAGACCGATTTTAGATCTTGAGGGTACAAAAAGTGCACTTATCATGAAAATTGCTTGAAACTGAATGTAAAATTCCAGATTTTACATCTTGTTATCATTTTTTTTCTGTGAATGCAAAGGGTTACAAAAGCAGCGTTGCCAGAATTGTTTCACCAAAAACCGCTAGATTTGCCCAAAAAACTAGCCAAAAAAAGCTAAATAATGTTAAAAAATAGCTAGAAAAAAGCTAAATTTTTTTGTATCAAAAGTCACATTTTTGATTGAAATTTAACAAACTTAAAGGCTTTATTTCACTTAAAATGCACATTATTTTAATTGTATTCATTTTATTTCCATTTCTGTGAGACTGTAAGAAAATCTATGTCATATTAGCTCTGTTTGCGTACTCGTGCGTACTCGATACATTTTGATTACTATCACAAATTTTTACTGGAAGTCCTTCATTTATATTTCCTAAAAACTTTTTTCCCGGTAAACTTGCAATTATCAGCTGGTTAATCACCAATGTCACATAGAATTGCATTAGAAAATATCAATATATTTCGTTTTAACTGAATTAATGATAAATTTGTGAACGTGTACACTTCTCCTAATATTACTCAAGAGAATAAAACCCATTCTAACTGTCTTGCAAGTTTATACTGAATAACTTTTATTCGAAAATTTCCCATACAAACCTATTGTCCAATTTTCGTAAATGTAAATCCATTCCATTAATAAATAGCAGATTTGTTTTGACCCTATCACTACGAATTTTTTATTGCATTTTTTTGATGTTAAAAAAATAATACCACATTCAAAACTTTATTTCCTTAATTATTTCTATGTTCGGTTCCAAAGATTTTGTACACTAATGATTTTGGTATTGATTCAGAGTCAAATTTGAATGTATTCGTTTTTTCAGCTTTTTCTTCATGAGCTACCACAGTGCTTTAAAAACGTGCTAACGACAACTTAAATTTCCAAATTCAGACTCGACTTTAAGTACAAATTATTCTGTGTATACGTTTTTAAAATAAAATGTTGAAAAACCTCTTCTTTTTTTGAACGCTATTTTGGTTTGTGGTCAAGATACAAAAACTCCACAAATTTAAAGACTATTTAATTAATTTTAAGAATTTTTTAGAATTGACCCTAGCCTTCTTTCATGAAAAGATACCCATTTTTAAGTTCACCTAACTATAAGGACAAAACGATTTTATCGGCTTTTGGACAAGGAAAACAGTTTTATAACATATAAGAAAAATTCACAAATGCTATTATAACCAAAATTCGCGTTCGTATTTTAATGACATGAAATCTTTGGCCTCATGACAATATTTTTTCAGTGTACAAAGCAATTCACATCTACTATTTTAATTTAGTAATATCATAATAACTTTAGAATACGTATTAAAATAACATGAAAAGGATAAACGAGTCAAATGCTATTATTCCTAATAATTTACTGACAGTTTATATATGGAATTTGTATGGTAATAGTAGATTTAAAGTTTACGATAACTTTTATGAAGACGAGGAAAAAACTTTACAACGAGGTGTATTTGCTGCAAAAATGCCCGCATAATGGCTTGAATAATTATTAAGGCTTCAATTGAGCTTTGAAATATGCAGAAAACCTTATTCTGGCAGCAAGACTTAGATAAAAACGAAGTTTTATCCATATCTCAATAGGAACATGTCGAAAATAAAAAAGCCAAAAATAGCTAAAAGGGTCATGAAAAAAAGCCAGAAAAAAAGCTAAAAGCTAAATGCATTTTTTCCCCGCTAAACGTCTTCAAAAAAAGCCAAATCTAGCGGGAAAAAAGCTAAATTGGCAACGCTGTACAAAAGTAAAATTTACTCCCCACAAAAAAATAAACATTTCAGGTTGTAGTTTTCGGGATTCTACTCAATTTAGTTTTGGGGCTAATTTTGAGTAGGCCCATATTCATAGCGCCGTTTGAAAGCCCAAATCCAGATTTCCAGTCAATATTGTCACCTAAACATGTCCAATACTTTAAATATCGTATAGTTGCATAGTCCAATTAGGTGAACATTTGAATTAAATCACTCATCATTCTCACTTTGCTTTCGCAATCACATCTGCTTATCATTTTTATAATACAGTTGTGGTAATTAATTGGACGTAGACTTACATTTTTGTGTATAAAATGGTTGCGCTGGTAATGAAGATATCGCTTTTTTGTATTGTTTGCTTTATCCATAACGATAAATAATTGATTTAATTAATTTACACCATTTGTACAAATATTTGATAGTACAAGTCGTTGCTATGGCATGACTACAAGGGAAAAGTGATAATTTTTACAAATTAACGTCTACATTATTAATATTTTAATATTATATGATACATTTTACCATATGGACAAAATAGTTTTAAATTAAATAATAAATTTATTAATGAAGTTGTTGACAACGAAAAATAGAAAACAAGAAAATAATGAAAAATCTATCGAATCGCATAAGGATATTATTAGGAAATTTTATATTGATGGAAAAAAAGTTGCATAATATTGACATATATTTGCTTCCCCCAGTGCGTATGATTCATAACATTTCAAATATCCAATGTTGCGTATGAGTACTAAGGTTTTTGGTTGAACGTATACGCCTTGATGATGTTTTAACAATACATTTTTATACCTTCCATCATAGGATGGGGGTATATTAACTTTGTCATTCCGTTTGTAACACATCGAAATATTGCTCTAAGACCCCATAAAGTATATATATTCTGGGTCGTGGTGAAATTCTGAGTCGATCTAAGCATGCCCGTCCGTCCGTCTGTTGTAATCACGCTAACTTCCGAACGAAACAAGCTATCGACTTGCAACTTGGCACAAGTAGTTGTTATCGATGTAGGTCGGATGGTATTGAAAATGGGCCATATCGGTCTACTTTTACGTATAGCCCCCATATAAATGGACCCTCAGATTTGGCTTGTGGAGCCTCTAACAGAAGCATATTACATCCGATCCGGCTGAAATTTGGTACATGGTGTTGGTATATGGTCTCTAACAACCATGCAAAAATTGGTCCACATTGGTCCATAATTATATATAGCCCCCATATAAACCGATCCCCAGATTTGGCTTGTGGAGCCTCTAAGAGAAGCATATTTCATCCGATCCGGCTGAACTTTGGTACGTGGTGTTGCTATATGGTCTCTAACAACCATGCAAAAATTGGTCCATATCGGTCCTTAATTATATATAGCCCCCATATAAACCGATCCGCAGATTTGGCTTATGGAGCCTCAAAGAGAAGAAAATTGCATCCGATCCGGCTGAAATTTGGTACATGGTGTTGGTATATGGTCTCTAACAAACATGCAAAAATTGGTCCACATCGGTCCGTAATTATATATAGCCCCCATATAAACCGATCCCCAGATTTGGCTTGTGGAGCCTCTAAGAGAAGCATATTTCATCCGATCCGGCTGAAATTTGGTACGTGGTGTTGCTATATGGTCTCTAACAACCTTGCAAAAATTGGTCCATATCGGTCCATAATTATATATAGCCCCCATATAAAACGTTCTCCAGATTTGACCTCCGGAGCCTCTTGGAGGAGCAAAATTCATCCGATCCGGTTAAAATTAGGAACGTGGTGTTAGTATATGGTCGCTAACAACCATACCAAAATTGGTCCAATCACACAAAACTTGATCCATATCGGTTCATAATCATGGTTGCCACTAGAGCCAAAAATAATCTACCAAAATTTTATTTCTATAGAAAATTTTGTCAAAATTTTATTTCTATAGAAAATTTTGTCAAAATTTTATTTCTATAGAAAATTTTGTTCAAATTTTATTCGGTTCATAATAAAATTTTCATCATTGTCAAAATTTTATTTCTATAGAAAATTTGTTCAAATTTTATTCGGTTCATAATCATGGTTGCCACTCTAGCCAAAAATAATCTACCAAGATTTTATTTCTATAGAAAATTTTGTCATAAGTTATTTCTATAGAAAATTTTGTTAAAATTTTATTTCTATAGACATTTTTGTCAAAATTTCATTTCTATAGAAAATTTTGTGAAAATTTTTATTTCTATAGAAAATTTTGTGAAAATTTTATTTCTATAGAAAATTTTGTTAAAATTTTATTTCTGTAGAAAATTTTGTCAAAATTTTATGTCTACTTTGTCAAACTGAATTATATACATATTGGATCGATCTTTTTTAATTTAATATATACCACGTATGGACTTACATACAATTTAGAAGATGGTGTTAGGAGGTTTTAAGATACATTGCCATCGGCAAGCGTTACCGCAACTTAACTGCCACTTGTGGGTGGCAGTGTTTAGAGGAAGTTTCTACGCAATCCATGATGGAGGGTACATAAGCTTCGGCCTGGCCGAACTTACGGCCGTATATACTTGTTTTTTTTTTTTGTTTTTTCAATTTAATTATACTCTCAAAAAAATAGGCTTGAAATCGTTTTATATAAAAAACATGAAATCAGTATTTTTGCAAAGAAAAGAAGAAGATCTAAAATGTAACAAAACAAAGGTACTTTCAAATTCTTCTCAAATTATCTAAAATCTTGCAAACTGCAAGCTATATTTCCAAATAAAAAAGTCTGGTATAAAATATAAACATTTAATAGTTTTTCATAGTAAAAAACTATAAACAACTTTTATATCATAATATAATCTGTGGGTATATTTTCTGTAATGCAAGAGAAATAAAGTTTGTGTACAAATACTAAAATGTATCCAATAAAGGGCAAAGTTTATATAAAAGCAAAATTATCTATAATATTTATATCACCTATAAAGTGAATTAGTTTTTTTTTATCTGGCACAAAGAAAAGGTTTTACTGATAATTGCCCTTTTGCAAATGTAACAAAATTTTCTGAACTATTTCCAGTTGATATTGTGATTTCAAATAGTACGGACCAAAAATGTGAAACAATATTCCAACTAGTTCGTGAATAGTGTTAAATATTAATACTTGGTATGTTTCGGGGCAAAGTGGTATATTTTCCCATTAAAATGTAATTCAGTATTGTAGCAGTATATGAAAACGATATGGTCCAAAATTAATGTGAAAAAGATACAAATTACGAATTCCAGTACTATCAATAGATTATCTATCTCTGAATGTAGCGAAAAAGATATCAGAAAACTACGCAGAATGCGGTCAAGCATACACCCTTCGCCATGGATTTTAAGCTTTCAATCTTGGTGCACAGAAAACATTTTCACGAAAATTTTTCCAATTAAAGTCTTGAGTTAAAAAAAATATTTAATTAAAAATTTAATTGATAAAACAAATATATTAATTGAAACAAAAATCAATCACAAAAATTAATAGTATCAAATCAATCACAAAAATTAATAGTATCACAAAAATTAATAGTGATTAAAGACATTTAATTTAAAATGTCTTTAATCACAATTAATTTCGTGATTGAATCAGAAAAAAATGTCTTTGTGTGTGTGAAGTTTAAACTGTAAAAGTGAATGCAAGTTTACGCGCCTAAAAAAGAGGGAGATATGTAAAACAGACCAGAAAAAATATTTTGGAAGTTGTTCCACAAACATTTCTTTTTAAGCGCATCCCGGGATCCTCCACCAATTTTTTTCACTTCCGATAATTTTTTTTTTGAAAAGCCTTATAAAGACCGTTTAACGAGAAAATTTAAATTTTGGGCGATTAAATTTCACAAAAAATAATACAAAATCAATAAAACAGTAAAAATCAATGAAAATAAAATTAAAAGTTTTACCTCAGCGAAAAAGTCAACTGACACAGGTCGGTTGACTTTTTCGCTGCCATGGAAGATCCTTTGAGAAGATTTTGCAAATTACGAAAATTTTAAATTTTCTGTTGATTAAATGGAAAAATATATTTCTACAAAAATATGTGCCGAAAATAACAAAATAAAAGTGATGTTTAACATAAAAAAAACAAATGTTTAGAAAAATATTTGATAAAAAAATAATCTTGGTTCTTTAGTTTTTTAAAAATAATAATAAAGAACGTCTCTAGAAGTAGTTAAAATGTTATGCCTTGGTTAGTACGGTAAAACCACATAATTTTAATAGAACATCTCTAGAAGTAGTTAAAATATTATGCCTTGGTGTCATAGTACGGTAAAACCACATAATTTTAACAATAATAATTTCGGTGCTTCATCTTCGTTAAGGCATTCTATTATGGCGCCTACAAAGCCAGGTTCAACACCCGGTTGAAGCGAAAAAATTTTCAAATTCAAAAAATTTTTTAAAATATTTTTGACAATAGTTTTTATAGAATTTTGACAATACTTTTATAGAAACAAAATTTTCATAAAATTTTCTATAGAAATAAAATTTCGACAAAATTTTCTATAGAAATAAAATTTTGGCAAAATTTTCTATAGAAAAAAATTTTGAAAAAATTTTCTATAGAAAAAAAATTTTTGAGAAAAAAATTTCTATAGAAAAAGAAATTTTGACAAAAGTTTCTATAGAAAAAGAAATTTTGACATAATTTTCTATAGAAATAAAATTTTGACAAAAATTTTTATAGAAATAAAATTTTAACAAAATTTTTTATTGAAATAAAATTTTGACAAAATTTTCTATAGAAATAAAATTTTGACAAAATTTTCTATAGAAATACAATTTTGGCATTATTTTCTATAGAAATAAAATTTTGCAAAAATTTTCTATAGAAATAAAATTTCGCCAAAAAAAGTTTCTATAGAAATAAAATGTTGACAAAATTTTCGATAGAAATAAAATTTCGCCAAAAAGTTTCTATAGAAATAAAATTTTGACAAAATTTTCTATATAAATAAAATTTTGACAAAATTTTTTATAGAAATAAAATTTTGAGAAAATTTTATATAGAAATAAAATTCTGAAAAAAAATTATAGAAATAAAATTTTTAAAAAGATTTATAGAAATAAACTTTTGCAAAATAAATTTTTTTGTTTTGGTAAATTTTCTCCAATTTTGGGTCGAGAGATGATTGAGATCCAGAGATTTGGTGGCCATGAGTCCTGTTGGAATGTCCATGTCTTGTGGCCGAAATGTTTGTCTGCCATGGGCTTCATACTGTCTAGGACATTTTTTGCTAATATTCGGCATTTATTTTTACCCCACGGTCGTTACAGCGGTATCATCGACGGCGCATGAGTTCTGATGGTCAATCGAATGTGTAGATTTTCAGCTGACCTTTTTGGCAAATAAGGCCGACTATTTTATTTGTTCACAAACTGCTCAATTCGGAATGGATTTTCATTGGTGTTCTTTAACAACCATGCAAAAATTGGTCCATATAGGTCCATAATTATATATAGCCCCCATATAAACCGATCCCCAGATTTGACCTCCAGAGCCTTTTGCAGGAGCAAAATTCATCCGATCCGGTTGAAATTTGGAACGGGGTGTTAATATGTGGTCTCTAACAAACACGCAAGGATTGGTTCACATCGGTCCATAATTATATGTAGCCCCCATATAAATCGATCCCCAGATTTGATCTCCGGAACCTCTTGGAGGAGCAAAATTTATCCGATTCGGTTGAAATTTGGTACGTGGTGTTAGTATATGGTCTCTAATAACCATTCAAAAATTGGTCCATATCGGTCCATAATTATATATGGGGGCTATAAAACCGTTCCCCAGATTTGATCTCCGGAGCCTCTTGGAGGACCAAAATTCATCCGATTCGGTAGAAATTTGGAACGTGGTGTTAGTATATGACCGCTAATAACCATGTCAAAAATTGATCCATATCGGAATAGAATGAAATTGGCTTTAGTGCCATATTGGATTCACTTTTTTTGTGAGTGGATTTTGGAGAGTAAGAACAGACAAACATTTCGGACGCAGACCACCCAGCAAAAAATACTTCAGCAGTATGAGTTTAGTTGCGCTTTTTGTTATACAATAAAGTAGGCAGTGCATCCACCCTGCATGTATCGTTGACAATAACGTAAACGAGTAATCAAACTTGTTTTAGATGTATAAAAGGTAGTGCTGTTTTCCTTCAAACCAAAAATGCTATAAAATAGGAAACTCAAGATTATGTATCACTTCTGAGCAATATTGCTATTGAAATTAGCAATTATATCAGCGCTATGTAGAAGCTGCTTTAAATCGGGACATCACCCACAAAAATCAGCGCTGATTCGGTTGTTTTGTAAGCAGTTGGTACCACCTCTCTCCCTTACAATCCTGCTGAAATAGTGCTCCATTTTTTGCTGGGCATGGTAATTCCAACAGGACTCACAACTTTCGCACTCACTCCAATCTCCGTTGGAATTTTCCATAGAGCCGCGTTCGTGCGTCGTGTGATGGCTTTGTCGGTCTTTAAAGGCCATAATTCGAGCCAATTCACACTAATCTTAACTTATTCTAAACTTCGATGTTTCGAAATTTTTTGCTTTTGAAAAAAAAAACAAACAATATAGTGTTTTTAAGCTTGCTGCATTACATATCAGCCACCCTGTATAAACTTTGTGGTATCTGAGATCAATATTTACAAGCGGAATAACAAAGTTAGTATATCCCCCCATCATATGGTGGAAGGTATAAAAATCCCGAATATGCATCTCTAACCCGAGCCTTTTCAAAAACTCCCTCATCAGTAGAGCTTTATGAACGTGATATGATGAATGTGCTATGCATTCAAATGATAAGAAACGTGATTTTCTTAACAACAAATACGACAATTTTACAAAACGTAATTAAACTGTCTTTTGATTCCTTTTTAAGCTGCCAGGAACTACTGTAAACTTAGGCGAAAATATTTAAATCAATTAGAATTGCATCACATTATTTTTTTTTTAATTTCTTTGTCTTGTAACGTCTATCACAATCGATTCTGATATTTATTGCGACATTTTTTGTTTATCATTTTTTTTCTAGCATGGTACTACAAAATCACAACACCATACCAACACGATCTGGAACATTGACGAACTCAAATCGTACCGCCAGCCCATCGACAACCAGCACCAGTAGTACGGATGAATCGTTGTCATTGCCACCATCACCCCCACCACCCGCCACCACATTCAGAATGAATCAACAACGACCAATTATTGATCTCTTAGTGGCCATGATTGCTGTGCCCATTTTGATTCTGTGTGCTTTACAATTGGAAAAGAATCTCCATGATATGGGCAATAGTCCTGAGAGTAGATGGCTTGTCTTTGCTTTGGGTATTGGTATGCTGATTGTCAGTGTTATAATATGCGGATATGTTACACATCGTATGGGAGTATGCATATGGGCGGGTCCCATTGATGAGACGGGCAATCGTGTGGGTAGTTCAAGTGGGAGTCGAAGTGTGACACATGTAAGTATACATTTTTTGTAGAATTATAACTAACCCCATTCCGATATTCGGAACCTCAAATCGCAAGAATTTTTAAATATTGTAACGAAAAAATCGAGATGCCCTCAGACTTAAATCAAATTTTAATTTGAGATTTCCCCTAAGGAGAAGTATAATGCCAAATTTTAATTTTATATGATTTAGGGTAAGGAAAATATCATCAAACGAAAATCGGAAAATGAGGGAAATTATTGTACTTAAAAATGTATCCAGTAGTGACAGTCAATTTTCTAGTCTCTCTTTCCAATTAATGCTGCACAATTTTATTTTTAATTAAATGACAAGCATGCCTGTTTTCTATATCCTAGCTCGAGCATTACTTCTGAATCTACTTTCATACAGTCACAATTATCACCAGCATTCCTGTAGAGGATCAAACACTGAAAAAACAATTTTTGATATATTTGGAAGAATTCTGCCAATACTGGTAGATTTTTTTTTACTGTTTGGTAGATTGGCCGAATTCTTGATGTTTTGGTATATTTTGAAAAATATTCCTCTACAACTAAGAGTTACTCACAAATTTTCTATAAAAATACAATATTTACACAATTTTCTATAGAAATAAAATTTTGAAAAAATTTTCTATAGAAATAAAATTTTGAAAAAAATTTCTATAGAAATAAAATTTTGACAAAATAAAATTTTGATAAAATTTTCTATAGAAATAAAATTTTGACAAAATTTTCTATAGAAATAAAATTTTGACAAAATTTTCTATAGAAATATGCTTTTGACAAAATTTTCTATAGAAACAAAATTTTGATAAAATTTTCTATAGAAATAAAATTTCGAGAAATTTTCTATAAAAATAAAATTTTGAGAAAATTTTCTATAGAAATAAAATTTTGAGAAAATTTTCTATAGAAATAAAATATTGACAAAATTTTCAATAGGAATACAATTTTGACAAAATTTTCTATAGAAATAAAATTTTGACAAAATTTTCTATAGAAATAAAATTTTGACAAAATTTTCTATAGAAATAAAATTTTGACAAAATTTTCTATGGAAATAAAATTTTGACAAAATTTTCCATAGAAATAAAATTTTGACAAAATTTTCTATAGAAATAAAATTTTGACAAAATTTTCTATAGAAATAAAATTTTGACAACATTTTCTATAGAAATAAAATTTTGACAAAATTTTCTATAGAAATAAAATTTTTACAAAATTTTCTATAGAAATAAAATTTTGAGAAAATTTTCTATAGAAAAAAACGTTGACAAAATTTTCTATAGAAAAAGAAATTTGACAAAATTTTCTATAGAAAAACAATTTTGACAAAATTTTCTATCAAAATAAAATGTTTACAAAATTTTCTATAAAAATAAAACGTTTACAAAATTTTCTATAGAAATAAAATTTTGACAAAATTTTCTATAGAAATAAAATTTTGACAAAATTTTCTATAGAAATAAAATTTTGACAAAATTTTCTATAGAAATAAAATTTTGACAAAATTTTCTATAAAAATAAAATTTTGACAAAATTTTCTATACAAATAAAATTTTGACAAAATTTTCTATAGAAATTAATTTTGACAAAATTTTCTATAGAAATAAAATTTTGACAATAGAAATAAAATTTTGAGAAAATTTTCTATAGAAATAAAATTTTGGCAAAATTTTCTATAGAAATAACATTTTGACAAAATTTTCTATAGAAATAAAATTTTGACAAAATTTTCTATAGAAATAAAATTTTGACAAAATTTTCTATAGAAATAAAATTTTGACAAAATTTTCTATAGCAATAAAATTTTGACAAAATTTTCTATAGAAATAAAATGTTGACAAAATTTTCTATAGAAGTAACATTTCGACAAAATTTTCTAGAGAAATAACATTTTTCTATAGAAATAAAATTTTGACAAAATTTTCTATAGAAATAAAATTTTGTCAAAATTTTCTATAGAAATAAAATTTTCATTCGTTTTGTTTTGTTATTGTTGGTTTTGTTCTTTAATCATTGTAGTTGTTTTTTGATTTCAGCTTTAAACCATGCATTGACTAAACTACAAGTGTAGCTTAACCAACAGAGGAAAAGAATGTTTGTCAAATTTATTTGGTCAAAGCCCTATAGACTGCAAGATGGTTGGATGGACGCACGTTTCGGAATTACCACATTCCTCATCAGCATCCTCTACTTGCAGCAAAACTATCAACCAATTATCAGAATAAATTCAGGCCGTTCATTAAACCCAACAATGAACCACACTTGAACCTTCCGAAAAAAGGTTTTGAATGATAGCCGGCTTATGCGGAAATAAATTCGTACAAACATATCTCTTTTCCTAAGCTACACTTGTAGTTTAGTCAATGCATGGTTTTAAGCTGAAATCAAAAAACAACAATGCTTAAAGAACAAAACCAACAATAACAAAACGAATGACAAAAAGAGGAAGCACGCTCACAATAAACCCAGCCAACTGCACTCAAATCCATGATTTTACAGTGACATAGGAAAAGAGATATGTTTGTACGAATTTATTTCGGCATAAGCCGGCTATCATGCAAAACTTTTTTCGCAAGGTTCAGGTGTGGTTCATTGTTGGGTTTAATGAACGGCCTGAATTTATTCTGATAATAGGTTGATAGTTTTGCTGCAAGTAGAGGATGCTGATGAGGAATGTGGTAATTCCGAAACGTGCGTCCATCCAACCATCTTGCAGTCTATAGGGCTTTGACCAAATAAATTTGACAAACATTCTTTTCCTCTGTTGGTTAAGCTACACTTGTAGTTTAGTGTATGCATGATTTTAGGCTAAATCAAAAAATAAAATTTTGACAAAGTTTTCTATAGTAATAAAATTTTGACAAAATTTTCTATAGAAATAAAATTTTGACAACATTTTCTATAGAAATAAAATTTTGAAAAAAATTTCCATAGAAATAAAATGTTGACAAATTTTTCTATAGTAATAAAATGTTGACAAAATTTTCTATAGAAATAAAATTTTAACAAAATTTTCTATAGAAATAAAATTTTAACAAAATTTTCTATAGAAATAAAATTTGACAAAATTTTCTACAGAATTAAAATTTTGACAAAATTTTCTATAGAAATAACATTTTGAGAAAATTTTCTATAGAAATAAAATTTTAACAAAATTTTCTATAGCAATAAAATTTTGAGAAAATTTTCTATAGAAATAAAATTTTGACAATATTTTCTATAGAAATCAAATTTTGACAAAATTTTCTATAGAAATAACATTTTGACAAAATTTTCTATAGATATAAAATTTTGACAATATTTTCTATAGAAATAAAATTTTGACAAAATTTTCTATAGAAATAACATTTTGACAAAATTTTCTATAGATATAAAATTTTGACAAAATTTTCTATAGAAATAAAATTTTGAAAAAATTTTCTAAGATATACAATTTTGACAAAATTTTCTATAGAAATAAAATTTTGAGAAAATTTGCTATAAAATACAATTTTGACAATACAAGTAATATAAAATGAGAAAATTTTCGATAGAAATAAAATTTTGAGAAAATTTTATATAGAAATATATGTCATATTTTCTATAGAATAAAGAAACACAAGGAATATATCGATGAGAATAGCTTGATATCTGTTGGTTTATTTAAATAAAAAAAAAATAATTCTTTCCTTTGAAATGAAATTTTAGACTAACGATGTTTTCTATTACTGGTAAATTTGTCTGTTCAAAAGCAAATAAACATTTGTTTATGATACGTTTGTTCCCAACAAAACTTTGTTTAGCTTAAAAAAAAACAACTTTAACAACAAAACAAAACTTCGTAGGTCTAAAATTTTGTCTCACAGAAATAGAAATTATTTTTTTCGTGTCGCTAGGTAGGTGATAACTGAAGGAAAGTAAGAACATGATCAGTGCGACCTTAAGAATTCCGACCAGGCATATATGTTAGATTAGAGGACACATTGATACCGAACCTACCAATAAAGAAAACTTATGGAAGACGTCGAGGAGACAAAATTAATATGTTTGACATATAAAGTGAAAATAGGAAGAGAAAATTTGAATGAATGAATGCTCATGTGATTGACTGCCAGCAAGAGCCATTAATCTTAGCTAACATAACCGAAATTTTTTAATCTTCTATTTAGATTATTGAAGATTTTCCGAAATACTTAAAGAAAATATGAATTATTAATTCTCTCGTTTATTTCCACTTCACAGATAAATTCCCAAAATGACATTCTACGAATAGTAGACTCACTGCCACCTAGCTATGATAGTGTGGTTAAATTCGATATACCACCACCGCCCTATGACTGTCTCGTAATCGATATGGAACAATGCAAAGATGAACAGGATTCACCGGATAAGGCGAATACAACAACCACCACCGATACATCTGTAGTTCATATGTAAAGAAGACAAACAACAAAATCTGCAAACAAACGATTAATCCCTTGGGAGAGAGAATTGAAAAGAGATTGAAATAATTTTGAATTTTTTCTAATAGAAAATCTATACAAAATATTTCATTTGAAGCACATATATAGGGCTTTTTTATACTGCTTTTTTTGTAAATAGATGCATTTTTTTAGTTTGACCAAAATGTTTGCCAATGAGGAAAATCAAGGGCTTGGAATATTGTAAAGGACAATTCTTGACTTTTTCCAAATAGAGGGAGAGAGAAAAAAATGTATAGTATTTTATATATTTTGCTAGCGCCTAAAAGTTAAGGAAATTTTTATCATGTGTTGTATTAAGAAAAAATATGTATATGAATTTTATAATTGAAAGAAAATAGACACAAAATATTTTTCAATCAAAAATTAATTGATCGAATCAACAACAAAGAACAGGGGCATCGATTAAAATTTAATTGGATTTTTGATTGACATGAAACATTAAATGATTCACTTTTGGGTGAAAAAGTCTTATTTTGTTTAATAATGAAATTGTTAAAATTATTTTTTTAATTATATCGTTTCCGAAATTCAATTAACATTTTGATTGAAATAATTTCAGTGAACTATTACGAATTATTAAATTATGTCACGGCAGCTATATTCACACATATATAAATACACATATACACGTACACATGCACATACATATACCCTTACCCACACACATACACACACAAACCAATTCATCTAGTCCGAAATTTGTGTAATCCTCTACTTAAATATTATATAAAACCATATTCATATGTATATATAGGAATAATGCTATTACATATAGCACACGAACCCACACGAAGGTAATTATGCATAACTGTGTATATAATTACATTAATAAGTTGTATATATATTTATAAATTTATATTTAGTTAGTAAATTAAAAATTTCCATACCGAGGTATTCCTAGTAGTTAGACGATATAAACCTAGGTCTAAATAAGATTGTTTATAAGATTTTTGTAAGAAAACGATGCAATAAATTTTATTCATTTTGAACTGTGAATTTTTAATTTGCATAAAGGTGGCGTTGTTTTTAAAATAAGGTAAGTAATCTTAGTAACTTCTATACAAATGTTGACAAATAGAAATAAAATTTTGGCAAAATTTTCTATAGAAATTTTGTCAATAGGAATAACATTTTGACAAAATTTTCCATACAAATAAAATTTTAACAAAATATTCTATAGAAATAAAATTTTGACAAAACCTTACATAGAAATAAAAATTTGACAAAATCTTACATAGAAATAAAATTTTGACAAAATTTTCTATAGAAATAAAATTTTAAGAAAATTTTCTATAGAAATAAAATTTTAAAAAAATCTTCTATAGAAATAACATTTTGAGAAAATGTTCGATAGAAATAAAATTTTGACAAAATTTTCTATAGAAATAAAATTTTGACAAAATTTTCTATAGAAATAAAATTTTGACAAAATTTTCTATAGGCATAAAATTTTGAGAAAATTTTCTATAGACATAAAATTCTGAAAAGATTTTCCATACAAATAAAATTTTAACAAAATTTTCTATAGAAATAAAATTTTGACAAAATCTTACATAGAAATAAAAATGTTGACAAAATTTTCTATAGAAATAAAATTTTGACAAAATGTTCGATAGAAATAAAATTTTGAGAAAAGTTTCTATAGATATAAAATTTTGAGAAAATTTTCGATGGAAAAAAAATTTTGACAAAAATTTTCCATAGAAATCAAAATTTGACAAAATAAAAAAAGAAATAAAATTTTGACAAAATTTTCTAATAGAAATAAAATTTTTACACCATTTTCAATAGGAATAACATTTTGACAAAATTTTCAATAGGAATAAAATTTTGACAAAATTTTCTAATAGAAATAAAATTTTAGAAAAAAAATCTATAGAAATAAAATTTTGACAAAATTTTCTATAGAAATACAATTTTGAAAAAATTTACTATAGAAATAAAATTTTGATAAATTTTTCTATATAAATAAAATTTTGAGAAAATTTTCGATAGAAATAAAATTGTGAAAAATGTTCCGATAGAAATAAAATTTTGAGAAAATTTTCTATAGAAATAAAATTTTGAGAAAATTTTCTATAGAAATAAAATTTTGACAAAATGTTCTAATAGAAATAAAATTTTGAGAAAATTTTCTATAGAAATAAAATTTTAAGAAAATTTTCTATAGAAATAAAATTTAAAAAAAAAAATTTCTATAGAAATAAAATTTTGAGAAAATGTTCGATAGAAATAAAATTTTGACAAAATTTTCTATAGAAATAAAATTTTGACAAAATTTTCGATAGACATAAAATTTTGAGAAAATTTTCTATAGACATAAAATTCTGAAAAGATTTTCCATACAAATTAAATTTTAACAACATTTTCTATAGAAATAAAATTTTGAGAAAATTTTCTATAGAAATAAAATTTTGAGAAAATTTTCTATAGAAATAAAATTTTGACAAAATTTTCTAAAAAAAATAAAATTTTGAGAAAATTTTCTATAGAAATAAAATTTTAAGAAAATTTTCTATAGAAATAAAATTTTGACAAAATTTTCTATAGAAATAAAATTTTGACAAAATTTTCTATAGAAATAAAATGTTGAAAAAGATTTCTATAGAAATAAAATTTAGACAAAATTTCCTATAGAAATAAAATTTAAATTAACTGAATCATTGAATCTTTATATTTAAGATAAAAACGCTTCAAATATAGGCCAAGACTTATTTTGAGGATTTTACAACTTTACGGTTTAAAGTTTTTTTTGTTTCTGAATTAAGAAAACTATTTTTACTGGCATTTGTTTGTACGTGAGCAGCTTTGTTAATATATCGCCAAAAAGAATTAAAAATCGTTAAATAGGGTCTGAATCCTAATTTATTTTTTTATCCTTGATTTAAAGACTGATAGGTCGGTAAAAATGTATTTATTTTAAAGAAGTCGCATCTTTGGATCGGAATCAGTACCAAAGTCGACTATCCAAAAAAAAAAAAAAAACACAAACGAATCCTCAAAATATTGTAAAAAAAAATATTTGTTCCACGGTACAACAGGTTGGCTGATAAGTCCCCGGTCTAAAAAAGAAAAACACATTTTTTGGTCAAAATTCGTTTTTATTATTCAACATAGTTCCCTTCAAGAGCGATACAACGATTATAAGACCTTCCAATTTTTTGATACCATTTTGGTAGTACTCCTTCGGTTTTGCCTCAAAATAGGTATCAGTTTCGGCGATCTCTTCATTGCAGCCAAATTTTTTCTCTGCGAACATCCTTTTGAGGTCTGAGAACAAGAAAAAGTCGCTGGGGACCAGATCTGGAGTATACGGTGGGTGGGGAAGCAATTCGAAGCCCAATTCATGAATTTTTGCCATCGTTCTCAATGACTTGTGGCACGATGCGTTGTCTTGGTGGAACAACACTTCTTTCTTCTTCATATGGGGCCGTTTTGCCGCGATTTCGACCTTCAAACGCTCCAATAACGCCATATAACAGTCACTGTTGATGGTTTTTCCCTTCTCAAGATAATCAATAAAAATTATTCCATGCGCATCCTAAAAAATAGAGGCCATTACTTTGCCAGCGGACTTTTGAGTCTTTCCACGCTTCGGAGACGGTTCACCGGTCGCTGTCTACTCAGCCAACTGTCGATTGGACTCAGGAGTGTAGTGATGGAGCCATGTTTCAACCATTGTCACATATCGGCGGAAAAACTGGGGTGTATTACAAGTTAACAGCTGCAAACTCCGGTCAGAATCATCAACACGTTGTTGTTTTTGGTCAAATGTCAGCTCGCGGCTCACCCATTTTGCACAGAGCTTCCGCATATCCAAATATTGATGAATGATATGACCAACACGTTCCTTTGATATCTTTAAGTCCTCTGCTATCTCGATCAACTTCATCTTACGGTTATTCAAAATCATTTTGTGGATTTTTTTGATGTTTTCGTCGGTCACCATCTCTTTCGGGCGTCCACTGCGTTCACCGTCCTCTGTGCTCATTTCACCACGCTTGAATTTTGCATACCAATCAATTATTGTTGATTTCCCTGGGGCAGAGTCCGGAAACTCATTATCAAGCCAAGTTTTTGCTTCCACCGTATTTTTACCCTTCAGAAAACAGTATTTTATCAAAACACGAAATTCCTGTTTTTCCATTTTTTTTTCACAATAACAAAAGTTGCTTCACAAAAGACGCTCTATCTCACAAACTAATTGACTTACAGACGTCAAATTTTGACACGAATCATTTGATGGTTGGTACTATATAAAAATAATATGCATTTAATACTAGCAACGCCATCTATATGCCTGACCGGGGACTTATCAGCCAACCTGTTAGTGCAAACGGATGTGGAATTTTATTTTGGGAGCCGGAGCGTTAATTTACATTTGGTTCTGCTTGTCCTTAAAATTAAGAAACATTCTCAACTTACAATTAAATTTATTATATGCGACATTTGCATCCCAACATTAAAATCGCATTTTTATATTTAGGGAAAATGCTTAATATAAAGAAACATTTTTTGATTTAAAGAAATAATCTTTTAGTTAGCTGAGATACTGAATCACGGGATTAAAAAAATATAAAATTTGAAATAAATTAAAGTTGAAAATTCTTCAATATGAAAAAAGTTTTCTTCGCTTAATATTATTTTGTGTGCGTTAGTTAAATGATCTATAACGGGGAAACACAAAACCATACAGATTTAGTTCAGAATAAATCAGAATTTGTAACTTTTACCACAACTGTGTGAACTCCAATATCACAAAAATTTTAAATTATATTAAAAAAGGATGACATTTTCATATTTAATAAAAATTTTCTTTAAATAATTATTTCAATGTTTTGAAATTAAAATAAATAACACAATGTTAATAGAGGCTTACCTAGTCTACTAGCCCAAAGAAATCGAAATCGGGAGATCGATTTATATGGGTGTAATGCCGAAACAGGGACCGATAAACACCATATTCGGCATACTTAGACCCAAAATACCTCTAAATTTCCAATTTTATCGCCTACATAAATTTTAACAGGAAAACATCCATTGCCAAAGACCAAAAAATGTATAGACGTCTCAACTTCATTCACAATGATTTTGCTTGTCGATTTACTCAATTGCTTTCTAAAGCACGAGAATTGTTTATTTTCCGAGAAAAGAAATTTTAGACAAACTAAGTTGTCTTTTGATGCTAAACAATTTTCTATTGAAGTAAATAAAAATTATTATAATTGTCACAAATTCGCATTTATTTGCTCTTTACGAAAATACTTTATAACAAAAGCGAATTTCGTTTGTCTAAAATTTCGTTCCTGAGGAAAGTATTTTTTCTTTGGGTTTATAATTTTATTTTACATTATTTTACAGAAGAAAAGGCGCCATCTATGATGTGCAGACAAACAACATCCCTGTGAATTGAATTTGTACATTTCTTGGTCTATGCCTTTATTCAATAAGTTTTAATTTTTTTTTTTTATAATTTTTATCAAACAAACATTTTTATTTAAGTTTCTCTTTGTTTATGGTTATAATGATTTCTGTTGTTTTTGCTTTGAATTTTATTTGTTTCTTGTGTTTTACGTAAATTACATTTAATATATTTATATATTAAATAAACAAAATTAATTAATTAGGCATATATAGTAGGCGTAATAATATTACAAAATAGTTTACTTCAAATAAATTAAAATCCTATTTGTAATACAAACAAAAAAATATATATAGAAGGTAACAACCGCCCTTTATATGAAAATGAACACTATAGAAATTTGATTTTGAAAATAAGATGCCTTGTAAAAGTAAAACTGTTATAAAAATGTTACTAATTAACAGTTTTGGGTTTTGTTAGAAATTCTAAAAATAAAATTATTCATATGATAATCTAAGGACAAAAGAGGTGTGTGTATTTAAGCCTATAACAACTAAGCTGCTAAGCATATCAGAATATCAGTTTTTCATTTTATGGATAATAGATGAAAACACGTAACGATACTTCAGAAAAAAACAACATAAATATTTATTTAAAAAAAAACAGGTATAGAGTGGGAGACAAAATATTTTTTTAAACGCAAAAGATTTTCCCCAAAGTCCAAATTTCATAAAAATGTAGGGTAGAAAACCGCACCGACACCATTTCTTATAGTGTTATTCGGTGATTTTGATTTAACGAAATAACACGCAATAAAAAGCTCCAAAGAAGAAGAGAATATCCCTAGAAAAATTCATAGGACTAACATTCATTATCAGCGTCACGCCACTTTTGGGACCCTGTATCATTTAAGTTTTGGGGCTCATTTTCCTGGGGCCCATTTTCATATCATAGGGTAGAAAACAGCACCGACACCATTTCTTATAGTGGTATTCGGTGTTTTTGATTTAACGAAATAACACGTAATAAAAAGCTCCAAAGAAGAAGAAAATACCCCTAGAGTAGAAAATGAAATAAACCGTCCAAAAGTAAAAATTCATAGGACTAACATTCATTATCAGCGTCACGCCACTTTTGGGACCCTGTATCATTTAAGTTTTGGGGCTCATTTTCCTGGGGCCCATTTTCATATCGCCCTTTCTCCTATGGACAGAGTCTAAAGTGGGCTAACGCGTAGGTAGATTTCATTTCCTCATCAAAAGTGGTAAACAGCTGTAATATTTGGGTCGATTTTCATGCTTTAGTTACATTTTATGGGGGCTCATATTCATTATAAAGCGTCGCCTCACATTTGTGTTTCTGTTTCATTTGAGTTTTGGGGCTCATTTTTCTGGGGCCTATTTTCAAATCACCGCTTATTTCACATTTTTCATATTTTGAAAACAAAAAAAATATGGTATCCAAAAAGTACAACTAGATCACAAAGCTTTATGCAATAACAGCCCAAGTACCGAAAAAAGGGTTATGAAAATGGGCCCCAGAAAAAAACGAGCTCCAAACCCCAAATGAAACAGGGCCACAAATGTGGGCTTTATTATGAACCGCAACGAAATATTTCTGATTTGCACCCATGTTCTGATATCCACTTCAATTCCACTTCCACTATTCACGTCAAATCCACGAACGTGAAAATTTGGTGTTCTTAATTCCATTAAAATTCAATTGATTCACATTCACCTGGAAGTGGATTCGGGAACATGGGCATTGAATTAAAAGAAAATGAACTCTGATACCTCATTCATATTACACTTTCAAAATCTACATTAACTAGATTTCAACTGTCATTTGCCTTATAAAAAAGGGATATCAAATCTACTTTTAGTAGATTTCGAGCCTAATGTGAATGGGCTATAACTGATGGAAAAAAGTATGAAGTTTTAAGAAGGAAAATGTGTAAATATGGGTTAAGGTGAGTACTATGTTCGGTTTTTGCACCAAAACACTAAATTAAAAGTACAAATATATTTATGAAGACGATTATATTTTGATCAAGTCTTACCAAATAATGTATGGAAAAGTTCCAAGGAATTGATTACAAATAATTTTATATTTCTAAATTAAATATTAAAAAAAAAGTAACCGTGAAAACAAGCTGGTTTTCAGCTTGAAAGCTGAACATAGTAATCAGCTTTATTCAGTACGAATCTCTTGGGTATCGCATTAGCTCACTTAGGACTCTGTCCATAGAAGAAAATCGTAAAACCCGGACGAAGGCCGACTACACAAAAACCAAATCTGATGCGATCAAAAGTGTATATAGTTCTGAACATCAAATCCCAGAATGCTAAAATAGATCCCACTTGAAAACGAAGCACAATCCTAAAAAGGAAATTGGGGGTTATTTTCATTTGAAATATTGGGGTTTATTTTCATAATGCAAACGGTCCCCAAAAATAAAATGAAGTTACATATGAAGTTGGTGTTGTTGTAATTCTTGAGGCCCTACCTCATTTAGGTTTTGGGGCTAATTTTCATGGGGCCCATATTCATAGCCTCGAAAAATGGTATTGCTGTTAAATTGAGCCCTAAAAACAAGTCTAAAGTGGTCTAACGCGATTCCAAGAGGATTCGTACAAAGTACACAGAAAAAAAATTCACGAAAGTTTTAAAAAATAATCAATTAAAAATTAAATTTATTATTTTTTTTTAATTGAAACAAAAATCAATCACAAAAATTAATAGTATTAATTAATTTTTAATTAGATCAATTAATTTTTTAATTGATACTATCATTTCTGTGATTGAAGACATTTCAATTCAAAAATTAATTGGATCAATTAATTTCGTGATTGAATCAGAAAAATTATTTTTTGTGTGTAACACATATATAATTTATTTCTTATAACTTCATATTCATAGCCTCGAAAAAAGGTATTGTTAAATTGAGCCCTAAAAACACTAAATGAGTTATGTTATATTCTTCTACTCTGATGTAAAAAGAAATTTGGCCGGCCTTTAACGACTATTAATGAGAACCATGCACACATGTCTCACTTTATTTAAAAATAAATTGTTATTTCACAAGCACGAATCTTGCAATATTTTCCGTATTATCCAAAACATTTTGTACACATATCCGCCCTTAAATTTCTATAATCCTCACTATTTGGGTCCTTATTTCACACTTTCATTTTGGGGCTTTATTTCACAATGAAATAAACGAGTGAGTGGAATAATCTACCATGAGATTGAATGAAATTTTAATTTTGCTCAGTATTATCTTTATCCGTTTATTTTTATTAAAAGGTCGCAAGTTTTTCTTAATGTTTCCTTCATATTTTGGGATTATAATTAATTATTCCATTATGACTTAGCCTCACAACCAGATGCAAGAGCCATTTACAATTATGTATTTTTATACCCACCACCATAGAATGGTGACGGGGGTATAATAAGTTTGTCATTCCGTTTGTAACGCATCGAAATATCGATTTCCGACTATATAAAGTATATATATTCTTGATCAGGGAGAAATTATAAGACGATATAACGATGTCCGTCTGTCCGTCTGTCTGTCTGTCTGTCTGTCTGTTGTAATCACGCTACAGACTTCAATAATGAAGCAATCGTGCTGAAATTTTGCACAAGCTCGTCTTTTGTCTGCAGGCAGGTCAAGTTCGAAGATGGGCTATATCGGTCCAGGTTTTGATATAGTCCCCATATAAACCGACCTCCCGATTTGGGGTCTTGGGCTTATAGAAATCGTAGTTTTTATCCAATTTGCCTGAAATTTGAAATCTGGAGGTATTTTATGACCATAAAGAGATGTGCCAAAAATGGTGAGTATCGGTCCACGTTTTGGTATAGCCCCCATATAGACCGATCTCCCGATTTTACTTCTTGGGCTTATAGAAACCGCAGTTTTTATTCAATTTACCTGAAATTTGAAATCTAGAGGTATTGTAGGACCACAAATACGTGTGCCAAAAATTGTGAGTATCGGTCCATATTTTGGTATAGCCCCCATATAGACCGATCTCCCGATTTTACTTCCTTGGCTTATAGAAAACGAAGTTTTTATTCAATTTACCTCTAATTGGAAATCTAGAGGTATTGTAGGACCACAAATACGTGTGCCAAAAATTGTGAGTATCGGTCCATATTTTGGTATAGCCCCCATATAGACCGATCTCCCGATTTTACCTCTTGGGCTTATAGAAACCGCAGTTTTTATTCAATTTATCTGAAATTGGAAATCTAGAGGTATTGTAGGACCACAAATATGTGTGCCAAAAATTGTGAGTATCGGTCCATATTTTGGTATAGCCCCCATATAGACCGATCTCCCGATTTTACTTCTTGGGCTTATAGAAACCGCAGTTTTTATTCAATTTACCTGAAATTGGAAAGCTAGAGGTATTGTAGGACCACAAATACGTGTGCCAAAAATTGTGAGTATCGGTCCATATTTTGGGATAGCCCCCATATAGACCGATCTCCCGATTTGGGGTCTTGGGAAACCGTAGTTTTTATCCAATTTGTCTGAAATTGGAAATCTAGAGGTATTTTAGGACCATAAAGAGGTGTGCCGAAAATGGTGAGTATCGATCCATATTTTGGTATAGCCCCCATATAGACCGATTTCCCAATTTTACTTCTTGGGCTTCTAGAATCCGAAGTTTTTATCCTATTTGCCTGAAATTGGAAATCTAGAGGTATTTTCGGGTCACAAAGAGGTGTGCCGAAAATGGTGCGTATCGGTCCATATTTTAGTATAGCCCCCATAAGAACGATCTCCCGATTTAACTCCTTGGGTTTCTAGAAACCGTAGTTTTTATCTGATATGCCTGAAATTGTAAATATTCTGGTATTTTAGGCTCACAAAAACGTGTATCGGATTAAGTTTTTATCGGTCCATTTGGTAATGCCTCCATATAGACCGACTTCACTTCTTGAGGGTGTAGAAGGCGCACTGATCATGAAAATTGTTTGAAACTCAATGTAAAATTTCCAGATTTTACTTCTACAGATTTAAGATTTCAAATCAAGACGTTATTTTATAATTTTCTTGCACACTTACAAGAGATGTTAATGATTCCTCTAAACCTCAAACAAAAATGGTTCTTATAAATTCAGAATCTGATATAGTCCTCATAGGTGAAATCTTTAAATTTATCTTCGGGTTGTGTCCTCAAGTCCTCAAGCCCTCCTGAAATTTCAAAGGAAACCCTAATATTTGGTTCATGGTGGTGGGTATTTAAGATTCGGCCCGGCCGAACTTACTGCTGTATATACTTGTTTTTATTACTGCTTGTAGAAATGCGAAAATGTTCAGAAAATAATCGATATCAAACAAGTGTAAAGAAAAGTAAAACAAATGTTGATGTTTTTATTTCATCATTTGATGGTTTATTTAGGCGCTATGAATATGGACCCCACGAAATTACCCCCAACACATAAATGAAGTAGAATACCAAAAAAAAAAAAATATGGAAAACAACAATTTTTTATGTTTTTGGAAGAGTAAATCCTATTTTAGGTTTGGTGCCCCTTTGCATTATGAAAATTAACCCAAATATGTCAAATGAAAATGAACCCCAATTTACTTGTGATTCGTTATCAAGTGGGGCCTACTTACACTTGCTAAGATTTGACAGTGATGGCCACTATTGGATTTTCGAATAGTAACAGATTTGTTTATAGCTTTAAATTTTATTTTATGGATGGAGTCAAAAGTGGGCTATGGCGAACGAAAAATGATACGTATGGCCGTGTGTAAGACATTCTCCTATAAATAGATCCGCGAACTTAAAATGATAAGGGTAGATGGTCCTTACTCGGAGTTCAAGGTGTTGTCCTATGGACAGAGTCCATGGAAACAGAGCCCAAAGTCAGCTAAGGCAATTTTAAATTGATATCAGTGGCCGGTTTAAGATTTTCTTTTAGAGTCCAAAGTGAGCTAACGTGAACCAACTGTTAGAGCTTATTTTCACACAGTCGTTTAAAACAAAATCGAAAATGAGCCATAATTTTGCTTCGGGGTCGATTTTCATAATACAGTTACAACTGTTGGGGCTCATTTTCATAGGGCTTATTTTCATTATCAGCGTCATCCCACTTTTGGGCGCTGTTTCATTTAAGTTTTGGGGCTAATTTTCCTGGAGCCCATTTTCATACTACCCTTTCTCCGACACACAGCCGTTGAAATCAAAATAGAAAATGAGCCATAATTTTGCTTTGGGATCGATTTTTATGATTCAGTTACAACTGTTGGGTCTCCTATTCATTACGAACATAGAAAAAAATTTCAAGAAAATTTTTTCAATTAAAATTTTAATTGAGTTTTAAAAATATTCAATTAAAAATTTAATTTTTTAATTTAAACAAAAATCAATCACAAAAATTAATAGTATCAATTAAATTTTTAGTTGACCTTCAATTAATTTTTTAATTGAATTTCAATTATTTTTTTAATTGACCTTCAATTAATTTTTTAATTGATACTTTCATTTCTGTGATTGAAGACATTCCAATTAAAAATTAATTGGATCAATTAACTTCGTGATTGAATTAGGATTTTTTTTTTGTTGAAGCGTCGCCGCACTTTTTTGGGCCCCGTTTCATTTAAGTTTTGAGGCTCAGTTTGCTGGAGCCCATTTTCATACCGCCCTTTCTCCGACACACAGTCCGTTAAATCAAAATGGAAAATGTTACAATTGTTGGGGCTCATATACATTATCAGTGTCATCCCACTTTTTGGGGCCCTGTTTCATCTCCCATGGACAGAGTCTAAAGTGGTCCAACGCGATTCCAAGAGGATTCGTACTAAGTAAACAGAAAAAAAAATCACGAAAATTTTCCCAATTAAAATTTTAATTGAGTTTTAAAAAATAATCAATTAAAAATTTTATTAAAAATCAAAAAAATAATCAATTAGAAATTTAATGTATTCAACGCATATTTTTAATTGAAACAAAAATCAATCACAAAAATTAATAGTATTAATTAATTTTTCAATTAGATCAATTTTTTAATAGACTTTCAATAAATTTTTTAATTGATACTATCATTTCTGTGATTGAAGACATTTCAATTAAAAAATTAATTGGATCAATTAATTTCGTGATTGAATCGGAAAAATTATTTTTTGTGTGTAACACATATATAATTTATTTCTTATAACTTTATATTTGTTTCTTGAGATAGATAACATTTCCACACGGTTTTTTACACCAAAAGTGAAAATGAGTTGTAATTTTATTTTCGGGTCGATTTTCATACTTTAGTTACATTTTGTGGAGGCTCATTTTCTTAGTGCCCATATTCATTACGAAGCGTCACCCCATATTTACGGATCTATTTAATTTGGGTTTTGGGGCTCAATTTTCTGGGGCCCATTTTCATATCATCGCTTCTTTCACATTTTGTATAGGGGATTTTTTTTTCATATTTTGAAAACAGAAAACTTTGGTCTCAAATATTTAATATTGCTATAAACATATTTTTGAAAACTAATAAAAAAATTACTGTCGTCGTTAAAGAAAAAAAAACCAACCAAAACAAAACGAATGAAGAATAACAAAAATTACGCTATTGGAAGTTGGGTTGGTGTTAACCCACTATGAATCTGGCTCAGAAAAAAATCGGAATCCCTGTCAGAAAGTAGCCAATTTACCCACTATGCTTTTTATTTGCTGTTGAGTATAGAGAAAAACTAGCCATGGCTACAAATATCATATAATCAAACTTTTTAACAAATTTTATAAGCAGATAATAAGGGCCTAATTTCAATGATTGAGGGAACCAAAATTTACAGCCACAAATTTTCACTTGTCATATTTACTTTTTGGGTTTTATTTTATTTTCCATTGCGGGATTTTTATTTCATTATGAAAAAAGACCGTGTTTTTGGGGCTACTCTTTATTTGGTCATTTAAAGGTTTTATTTCCTTATGAAATAAGGCCATATTCTAAGAGTAAGGTCTTATTGTTGGGCTACTCTTTAATTGAGCATTTTAGGATTTTATTTCATTATGAAATTAGACCGTATTCTAGAGGTAAGACCGTTTATTAGGACTAATTGTTAATGGTCACTTTAGGGTTTTATATCACTATGAAATAAGACCATATTCTAGGGGTTCCAATTTCATGTTTTCTTTGGGGCATTATTTCATTTGGGTGTTATTTCCTAAAACCATTTTAAAGCGATTCTACATGTTTGTGTGCATATGGATGTAATGACTTGCTAGATATAGATCTAACAAAACATTTTTATGAATTCTAGTCAACTAGAAAAATAATAAAATTTTACGTTGAAAAAGAGAGAATACAAAAATCAACCCAGAGACAAATTTCCTGTAGGCTCTGCAATTATTCTTAAGTATCTTACAGATAAAGATCAACCTAAAAAGCCTTATTTTCTTGAGGGTGTCTGACCTAACTGCTGATCTACATTTAAAAATTAATTTTCTATTATTCGTTATTTAATTTGCTTTAGAAAAAATCAAAATGTAGCTTTGTGTGACTGTGAGTGTGTGTGTATGAGTATATAAAGTTAATACATTTATTAATGTTTTTTTATTTTTTTGTAAAGAGAGAAAGGAGGGATTTTTTGTTTTTTTTATGTTTTTATTTTATATTCTTAGTTTTGTTTTTCTCCAATTTGGATATATGGAGCAAAAAAATATGAATTAACATAAGTTTAATTTTATTTATCTTTGAATTGCATTGCATTTTAGCTTTTCGTTTCTGGTTTTGTTATCTAGTTTTTATCTGAATTTAGTTTTTTTGTTGTTATGTTTAATTTAAATCACATTAACTGCTGTTGTTTATTAATTAGTATCTTCTATATTAAATATTCTTTTTTTGTTGCTTGTTTTTGTTTTTACTTAAATTTGCCATAGAGGTGCGACGACATTTATTAATTTAATATTATATTGATGAGAGAGAGGGGGTTGAGATGATGACTTCACACAACAATCCACGCCGCCTTCAACTACATATGATGCCACTGTGTGGTAATGGCCGATGAGTGTTCATTTAGACGGGCTATTTCTTCATGCATGCCATGGGCCAACCATGTCAGATGTATTTTACTATAGCGGGCTGGACACAAACGCAGGGGATTTCCTCTCCTTAAACCCTGATCCGTTTCACCATACTCATCCAAATAAGGTGGCTGCACAAAGCATCCCTTATTCTTACCCAAGTAGACAATTTGACAATCACGTATACGCAGGAACGGGGCTATTTCAGCTCCACAGAAATACGCATGGTAGGTACATGCCCCCACATTACGGCTATCCAATTCGGGTTGACAACAATACGATTGGGCACACAGAATTTCGCCACACATCAAACACATTGTGGGTGTTTTCATTTCTTCACGCTCATTGTTGGGGCAACTGAAATCCGAAACGCTATTGATGAGATCACTATAGTCTTCGGGTAGTTGTACAAGTTGGGGTACGGTTCGATTGCAGGGCATGATAACCAAAGGATCTCCGGTCTTTTTGATTTTGCTGGTAACCACTTCCAAATTAGTTATGTCATGATGCGAGGCAAACATTTCCATAACTGTGGCATAGGGTGTTTCATTATCGAAATACGATTCCAATTGGCTATTTAAGCCTAAATATTTACACATATTCTCAAAGGTATCACTTTCGCTGGTTGCCAAGGTATCGGGAAATTCTACATCCGTAACAAAATGGAAAAATAGACAGGAACAACGCAGGAATTCACGCATTTCCATTTTCACATGATCCAACAGGGCTGTCACTAGCTGGGGACTTAGAGACTCGTGTGGTGTGGTAGCTGCTGTTGTTACTTCTGTTACATCTGTCATACCCGCATCAGTATCCTCCCCACTTACGTTCTCCGTCGGATTATCCGTTGGAGGCGCTTGCTCCCGTGAACTTTCCTTACTGGGAGATTGTTTTTGCTGCGCTGCAGCTTTTTGTCTGGCCTGTATATTGTATTTATGGTAGAATATTGAAATATTTTCCAATTGTTTTTCAGTAAGCGCAACATAGTCTTCCTCTTCGATATCCATGAGACCTTCGGCAGGTTGTTCAAAGAGGACTATTGATTTTACAACATTTGCAAGTAGGAATACTTGTAGGGTATAGAAATCCATTAGACTGCCATTAGCTACAACCGAAGTTTCTCCTGATGCAAAAAAAAAAATTAAATTTGAAAAGAGGTATTGTTATTATTTGGGGAGGATTATTTGCTTAGCATCTACACATTTACATCTTAGACTATATGGGTGTGTAAAAAGTTTTAGCATTCCCAGGCGATTCTGGTTATGTATTTTTCCAAAAGAGTACAACGTTGGTTAATTTGTTTTATCAAACGGTCCAAATTTTGACAAACATATTTGTAAAGAAATAAAATATTGACAACATTTTCTATAGAAATAAAATTTTGACAAAATTTTCTATAGAAATAAAATTTTGACAAAAATTTCAATAGAAATAAAATTTTGAACAATTTTCTATAGAAATAAAATTTTGACAAAATTTTCTATAGAAATAAATAATTTTGACAAAATTTTCAATAGAAATACAATTTTGACAGAATCTTCTATAGAAATACAATTTTGACAGAATTTTCAATAGAAATAAAATTTAAAAAAATTTTCTATTGATATAAAATTTTGACAAAATTTTCTATAGAAATGAAATTTTGACAAAATTGTCTATAGAAATAAAATTTTGACAAAATTTTCTATACACACTTTTCTATTGATATACATTTTTGACAAAATTTTCTATAGAAATAAAATATTTTGACAAAATTTTCTATAGAAATAAAATTTTGACAAAATTTTCTATTGATATAAATTTTTGACAAAATTTTCTGTAGAAATAAAATTTTGACAAAATTTTCCATAGAAATAAAATTTTGACAAAATTTTCTATAGAAATAAAATTTTGACAAAATTTTCTATAGAAATAAAATTTTGACAAAATTTTCTATAGAAATAAAATTTTGACAAAATTTTCTATAGAAATAAAATTCTGACAAAATTTTCTATAGAAATAAAATTTTGACAAAATTTTCGATAGAAATAAAATTTTGACAAAATTTTCTATAGAAATAAAATTTTGACAAAATTTTCTATAGAAATAAAATTTTGACAAAATTTTTTATAGAAATAAAATTTTGACAAAATTTCTATAGAAATAAAATTTTGACAAAATTTTCTATAGAAATAAAATTTTGACAAACTTTTCTATTGATATAAATTTTTGACAAAATTTTCTATAGAAATAAAATATTTTGACAAAATTTTCTATAGAAATAAAATATTTTGACAAAATTTTCTATAGAAATAAAATATTTTGACAAAATTTTCTATAGAAATAAAATTTTGACAAAATTTTCTATAGAAATAAAATTTTGACAAAATTTTCTATAGAAATAAAATTTTGACAAAATTTTCTATAGAAATAAAATTTTGACAAAATTTTCTATAGAAATAAAATTTTGACAAAATTTTCTATAGAAATAAAATTTTGACAAAATTTTCTATAGAAATAAAATTTTGACAAAATTTTTTATAGAAATAAAATTTTGACAAAATTTCTATAGAAATAAGATTTTGACAAAATTTTCTATAGAAATAAAATGTTGACAAAATTTTCTATAGAAATAAAATATTTTGACAAAGTTTTCTATAGAAATTAAATTTTGACAAAATTTTCTAAAGAAATTAAATTTTGACAAAATATTCTATAGAAATAAAATTTTGACAAAATTTTCTATAGAAATAAAATTTTGACAAAATTTGTTATAGAAATAAAATTTTGACAAAATTTTCTATAGAAATAAAATTTTGACAAAATTTTCTATAGAAATAAAATTTTGACAAAATTTTCTATAGAAATAAAATTTTGACAAAATTTTCTATATAAATAAAATTTTGACAAAATTTTCTATAGAAATAAAATTTTGACAAAATTTTCTATAGAAATAAAATTTTGACAAAATTTTCTATAGAAATAAAATTTTGACAAAATTTTCTATAGAAATAAAATTTTGACAAAATTTTCTATAGAAATAAAATTTTAACTTTCACTACTTCAAATTCAAATCCATTAAATGCACCCTACACCAGTCTCCAAAGCTATCCAAATCATTCTTTAATAAATGAGTTCCTTCCGAATTTATGAATGAAGATAAAATCTTAACATCATCAGCATATATCAAAAGTTCACTAACGATTGCGGTACATCGTTTATAAATAGAACAAGCTCCTGACTACCCTGAGGCACGCCCGATGGCACCTCAAAAACTTCCCAAAACTAGTATAACCTACAACTTTTGGATGTAGGTCACGTTAGATCGGCCTGTTTGAAACATCAGAGCCAGAACGATGGGCACCACACAGTGTTTGGTTAGGTTATTTTAGGTTCACTTAGATTATTCATTCCATTGTGGTACCCATAGGTGGTGAAATTCTCTCTTATCAATAAGTGGTGCTCGATTCTATGATTAGCTCCATTTTAATGCCGAGTCCGATGGACATTTCATATTACGGTGAAACTACTTACAGAAGCTGTATAAAAACTGAGCAATGTCACCAGCAAGACTGAGAGGGGGTAATCCGCCGCTGAAAAAACTTTTTGGTGTTCGGTAAAAATTGGGATTGAAACCATGACGAGTTTGATGGACGTCATTCGTAGAGAATGTTATTGGATGATAAGTAGAAAAGTGAGCACTCCTAAACTAATGACTTAAAGACCAATTTTCTATTGCAAAGCTTGTCACAAGAAACAGTGGCATGGACAGATTGGAAAGATTGTCGAATGTGACTCCTAGAATCTTGATGTATTGTTTTTGTCAGTATAATGAAGTCATCGACTCTCGAAATTCCGGTGTATGTGTACTGCTGATATTCATGCAGTGAGTTGCGGTATGGTAGGTGATTGGTTCCGGATTTCCACAAATTTCTCGCAGTGAAATTATCTGCAAAATCAGCAGTCATTTATGTCATCAATAGCAAGCTCGCAATCAATGAATATATAGAAGATACAATCTCAGGAGGAATAATCTATGATAAATGAAAACAGTCTTGATATTTCGTGGTCCCATACCGACAAATTACAGCTCATGATTTCTACACAGATCTCCGCTGCAGTAAGCTCCCTTTCTCCTCTCTCTATCATCATCAATGGAAAAGCCGTGTTCGTTTCATACCTTCTGGTTTAAGTCGACCAGGTGAGGCCCAACGTTTATCAACCAGAAGAATGTTAATTGCCAATTTGAAAGCCACTGCAGAGAGCTCCAGTTCCTCTCTCTCTCTCTCATCATAAACGCAGAAACCAGGCTTCATACCTGCTGGTCGAATTAACCAGGTGAGGCCCAACTTTTATCAACCAAAAGAAAGCAAATTGGGCCTGTATCAGAGACTACACAAACCTCCGCTACAGTGAGCTCCAGTTCCCCTCTCTCATCATAAACGCAGCAGTCGAGCTCGCTTCATACTTGCTGGTCGAATTAACCACGTGAGGCCCAACGTTGTGAAGTGAACTCCCGTTCCTCCTTTTCTCATCATAAACGCAGCAAACGCGCTCGATTTTTACCTGCAGGTTGATTTATCCAGGTGAGCCCCAATTTTCCATCAGGAGCAGCGGAATACACAAACGAGCTGAATCTATACTTTAGTAAGATAGGCGACGAATACAAATTGAACAAATCCTTTTCAAACCTGAACAAAATTTAGCCACGACATCAACATTTGGAATTTGTTAAAAGTGGCCCAAAAAGTGTCACTCGCCATAAAAGGTGACACAGTGCCGCAAAAAGTGATACTATTTTTTCAAATAGACAAAATAACAATCAAACGCTTTTGGTATATCAGTGGTTATATAGAATTCTGAAATATTTCTTTCAATGTAGAACAACCGGTTTATCGCCAACAACCGGTTTATCGCTATTTCATTGATCCTTGAAATTCAATATTTAGTAGATTTATCCGATTTATCGAATATAGATTTTTGGCATAATATTCGGTAGTAAACGATAATAGGCTGCGATGAAGCCGGAGCGAAGTCAACTTGAAATTAAGGATTATCATATAGCTTATGGCTTATTTAAGCTGCCACAACAACAACAACCACCGAAAACATTATGGTAAAAAGAAAAATTATTCAAAAATATAATATTCGACTTGTAAACTCGATTATTTGTTACGATACCAATCACTTTCGTAAAACAGGATTTGAGGATCACAATGTACAAAAAATATCAACGTCATATGTTCTAAAATGCAACAATGAAACATATGTTGTGCAAACCTACTCAAAGACACGCAGTATAAAAATAGCTGATGCAGAGAACGAGTAAGTATTAAATTTTTCAATTGTTTTTTATTTTTTTTATATATTCTATGTCTATAATATTTTTATTATATTTTAATAATTTTTTAGGGTAGAGGTGGATTCCAAAAGCACCAAATAAAGAGCACGTTTGGACATGGAGGGAGAATTTTTATCAGGGAGAAAGTATTCTGTATTATGGAGCAAAGTTGTGGAGAAAATTAAGGAACAGAAACCTGATTTCAAACTCACGAAGGAGCAGACCAATAGAAAATTCATAAATACGCAAACAACATATAAAAGAATAAAAAAGCGAAACAAGGAAACGGGAAGAAACGCGATATTGATTGACCACTTCAAAGTATTTTGAATTTTTATTACCACACTATTTGCCCTCTCTCAATTCCCAGTTATACGGAGGTTTCTCCATTGGATCAGAAATTTTCTCCGTAATTATAGTGCCACATCGTCGGAGTATATTTCCACTATAATTCTTTCGTTTTGTAACTCTGTTTTGGTCCTTTGTTCAAATACATTTGAATTAAATCAAAGTCCGCTGAAGCACTTTCGATATTATTCACAATCTAGTCGCTAATCCATCTTCAATTTCGACTGTTTTATGATCAGTCAGATTTGTGAAGTTAGCATAATTTTCTCCAGAATCGCATAAAATGTCTTTTGAAATAGTTTCTCTTATGAAAAACGGAATGCAATTTGGTTTCTTTTATGAGTTTCAGTTATGTAAATGAATATGAAATATGAAAAAAAACGAAAAGAAAATTTCTACTTACGATCACGAGCGAAGAGAATATTTGGTACCATCATTATAGTCGAAACCATTTTACTAAAACAGTTCCATTCCAATACTGAATCACCATTGTGCTTAAAGACCACATTTAAAAGTTCAGCCACAGGTTTGATTAAGTTCTTAACATCGGTTGATGTCAAATTACCACTGTACAGACAACAAGCCCGTATTATGCCACTCAAACAACTCTGATGGCGTATAGACATTTCATCCTTCAAGGGTTTACCCACTGATCGCAGATACACTTCCAAGGCTTGAACAGTGTAAACACATGAATGCCACATATTCAGTAGACCTTCGTCCTCGTTACGTTTCAATGATTTGATGTAATGTTGCACAAAATTAATCCAACTACTTGGTAATTCTCCACGTTGTGTGGGCTGAGCCATTTTCTCAAATTGTTTAGGATCTATGGGGATGTGGGCCTCTTTTAGAGTAGGTAACCATTCAGGCAAATGGAAACTCCACAAATCGGGATCTTCGACCAAAATGAGATTATTAAGTTTTTCGCCAAATACACGAATACCCTCTATCCATAAATCGATGGGGAACATTTCATCGCCAGCATGAAATACATTTGGTACGGAATACTTGGAGAGCGGAGGCGTAAGGGGAAGCACAGTATTGCTAAGACAACGGCAATAGGGACATTGAAACTCGGTGTTAGGCGATGAGGGGAATATTTGCAAAGGATGACGTCTAGGGCGTCGTATTTCTTTCGATTCCTCATTGTTGAAATATTCTTGCCAGCAGTTAACATGCATCACATGGCCACAGCTGCTTGTGTGTATGGAGTAAGCGTAATTCGATTCAGGCTTTAGGACCTGTTCGAAGGAGAAAAAGTAAACACCAATGGATGAGTTATGACTTCAGTTTTATTTTCGTTTCTCTTACCTTGGACTTTTGCACAAAGGCCGAATAGACCAGAGTGGGACCATCCTTACTAACTACGGCCTCTTCAAAGCACAATATACAATTGTACTTTTCCTCTTCGGGTTGTTGTAAACGTCTTTCGACACCCAAACATGCGGTAGAATTATAAGCCACAGCTCCTTCTAGATTTTCATCTTGCCATTCCATGGCCGTACCAGCATTAGCCTCACTGGCCACATCATTGGCACTGGCAAACATTTCCGCATTAGAGGTCATGAACTTGTTTTGTGCCGATTGCATTTGTGCCAAAATTTTAGCTCGCCGCTCAGCAGCCAAACGTGCCCTTTTCTCCTTTTCATGTTTCTCTTGTTCGGCTGATGTTAATGTAGTCTCGCCACCATCATCTCCACCGGCAGCAGTGACATTATCCTCATTTACAGAGGCCGATGGTTCAAGATCATCGCTTTGCATACGTTCAAGGCCTTCCGAAGTTGTCTGTTTGGCTTGTAAGTCTTTGAATTTCTTAATGGTCCATAAAATGAAATCACGATGAGCTTCAACCTGTTAATATATAGAAGAGAATGGAATCTTGCATTTTTGTTTGGTTGTTATTTTATCAGTTAACTACTTACCCTAGCACTGCGTGATAATTCTTCCAGCTTTGGCAAAAGTTTATACCTATGAGCAATTTGATAGAACGACAAGAATGGATAGTTATTGGATTCTTCTTCTTGTAAACCATAACCAATGAGGAAAAGTATCTGCAATTAAAACAGAAATAAAATGAAATATTTGACAATATTTGATAGTCTAAGATAGTTATGAAAAAACCAGATAGATACACGCGTTTATAAGATAGATTAGGGGTCCCACTGAACCCAAAAGCCTGGCGTTCAGATGGTAAAGACCTGCTGTTTATAGGTGAAGAAAAGTCACGAGGTGGTCCTAGATGGAACCTAAATAAATCAAGTATATCATCCGTGAGTTTGGCCGGGCCGAATCTTACATACCCACCACCATGGATCAAACAAAATAATTTCCTTTGATATAAACTATTTTCACTCTATATAAAGATATATAGAATCTCAAACATCTCGTTGAAGAGTGCAAGAAAATGATGAAGTAACGCCTTAGGTTAGATTAGGTTAGTTGGCACACCGATGTATCAGGCTCACTTAGACTATTCAGTCCTTTGTGATACCATATTGGTGAACTTTTCTCTTATCACTGAGTGCTGCCCGATTCCATGTTAAACTCAATGACAAGGGACCTCCTTTTTATAGCCGAGTCGGAACGGCGTTCCACATTGCAATGAAACCACTTAGAGAAGCTTTGAAACCCTCAGAAAAGTCACCAGCATTACTGAGGTGGGATAATCTGCCGCTGAAAAACGTTTTTGGTGTTCGGTTGAAGCAGGAATCGAACCCACGACCTTGTGTATGCAAGGCGGGCATGCTAACCATTGCACCACGGTGGCTCCCTTGATTTAAAATCTAACGCCTTGATTTAAAATCTAAATTCTGTGGTATGAGAGTACGATAAGTAAAATCTGCAAATTTTACTTTTACTTTAGAGAAATTTGGATGACCAGTGCCACTTCAAGAAATGAAATCGCCACTAGTGGATAATAGTGGCAAAAACTCAACTAACATCCATTCTCTCTCACCCATTAACAAAAAAGCTCCGTCGATAATCGGTTGCGATGAAGCCGGAGCGAAGTCTACATGAAATTAAGGATTATGGCACCAGCTTCTCCAAGCTGGTACAACAACCACAACTGATAAAATCTAATTCGACACAGGTCTTTCTGGACCTAAAATCAGGGTTTGAATTGCTGACGAAAAAATAGCAATAGCAGACAAAAATTAACTAATGCATACCGAACGCATAAACACATTTTGTCAAAAGACTACTGCTACAGCTACAACCATGAATATGACTTGACCAAAAATGAAATGAAACAGTTACACATAAAATGATTTCGTCTGCAACAACAACGACTTCGTAAAGACACAAGTCGATAGCAGTAGCAACAATAATTCTGACGACAATGACTAAAGACTAACGGTAGTTAAGATAATTTTGTTGTAGTTGTTAGGGAATAAATATGCGTAAGTCGTTTGAGTTTCCTGTTTAGTCGTTTGTTTTGTTCGCAACAAGCAGTGCAGAAAATGATCATAATGGCACCAAGGCTAAACAAAAGTGTAATATTAGAGAAGTTTAACATTTGTGAAGACAATCAAAATGCAAAATGTAAAAAAAATCTGAACAAAATTTATAATCTATACGCATAAAATTTAAGTCGGCTAATGCCCTGAGATGGTACACTATGTTAGTAAAAAATATGGGAAACATTTTAATCTGTACTTTTATTTTTGGTTTCCTCTTGTGAAACGTAAGCTTAACACCGCCGGTTTATACATATATAAAATATCACATGGATTTTAAAAATAGTTGTTTGTGGCTTGAATGATATTTGTGTAAATTTCATATTCTATGATACTTCCGTGGAATAGCACAAAGTTAAGATTTACATTAGAAGAAATAGATAGGAGATCGTTCAATATAGCCAAATTCGTTAAAAATAATTTCGGGTGTAGGGTTTTTAATTATACCAATAAATCTATAAAAATTTTTTTTAGGCGATTTTACAAGGAAAACGTTGGTATTTGCAACCAAATTTGGTACAGACAGTTGGAATGTTAATTCTACTTCCTGTGCAAAATTTCAAGTAAATCGGTTTAAAAGATTGGTCACTTTTGTCATTTGAGTGTAAATCGGACGAACGATATATATGGGAGCTATATCTAAATCTGAACTGATTTCAATCAAACTTGGTACACTTGACTACACTACTAGTTGTACTCTTAGTGCAAAATTTCAACCAAATTGGCCCAAAATTTTGGCTTCTGGGGCCATATAAGTCTATATCGGGCGAAAGATATATATGGGAGCTATATCTTAATTTGAACCGATTTCAATAAAATATAGCACACTTGATTACACTACTAATTGTACTCCTAGTGCAAAATTTCAACCAAATTGGGCCAAAACTCTGGCTTCTGGGGCCATATAAGTCCATATCGGGCGAAAAATATATATGGAAGCTATATCTAAATCTGAACCGATTTCAATCAAATTTGGCACACATGACTATACTACCAATTGTACTCCTTGTGCAAAATTTCAAGCAAATCGGGTTAAAACTCTGGCTTCTGGATCCATATAAGTGCATATCGGGCGAAAGATATATATGGGAGCTATATCTAAATCTGAACCGATTTCTTCCAAAATCAATAGTTATATCGACTCAGGGAACCACCCCGAGCATTATTGCCAAAGACACCATGTGTCTATCTCGTCTCCTTCTGGGTGTTGCAAACATATGCACTAACTTATAATATAATTAACAAACAAATTGTTGGCTGAATATAAATATAAATAAATCACTGAATTAAATGATAGCTATGATTTGACTTCATTTTGCATTAATAACAAAACAAAAACAACTCGAAGTGCGAACAAAATAGAAAAAAACCTACTTTGTCTTAATAGTCAAAATATTTTTACCGTAGTCATTTTAGTCGTTTCATTGACAGTTTATTTTGCTGTTAATAAATTTGCTGCTAACATTTCAGTCGTTAGTCGTTTTACTTCGTATGCTTGTGGCTGTTGACTATGCATATGTGTTTTCCGAAGTCGTTGTCTTTGCAAACGCAATCATTTTGTGCACATTCGTTTCATTTAATTTTTTTTCTCAAATCATTCCGCAGTCATAGTCACCAACGCATATTGGCAATGAATATTAGTCAGCAATTTCAAAACCTGCCTAAAATACATCCAGATTTTAGGCAAATCAGATAAATATTGAGGTTTTAGAAGCCCAAGAAGTCAAATCGGGAGTTCGGTTTATATGTGGTTATATGTTCTATTTTCGAATCTAAACTGCTCCTAGATATCAATTTTCAGGAAACCAAATAAAAGTTGAGGTTTCTGGAAGCCAAAGGATTCAAATCGGATAACGGTCTATATGGTTGCTCTACCAAACCATAGACCGATACACACCACATTCGGCACACCTCTTTGTGGACATAATATAGTGAGGGGTCTAGAAGCCCAAAAAAGCAAGTGGGAAAATCGGTGTATATGGGGGCTATAACAAACCATGGACCTATACACGCCATATTCAGGACACATCTTGGTCATTGCAGTCCTTAAATACCTCTAGATTTTGAATTTCTACCAAATCGGATAAAAAGTGTAGTGTCTAGAAGAAGTCAAGTCGGGAAATCGGTCTAAAATGCCTCTACATTCTGAATTTCAGAATGTGCCTAGAAACCTAAGAAGTCAAATCGGGAGAAGAATCTACATGGGGCCTATACCAAAACATTTTGATGTCGATGAACAGAGAAGAATTGCGGCCACTGATTGGTATCATAACAGGACATAACACACTTGGGAAACACATGGTAAGAATAGGACTTAAAGACGATATTATATCTGTAGAAGTTACGGAGGACTCGTACCACTTCCTGTGCCAGTGTCCAGCTTTATCTTTTAGAAGAAACAAGAAACTGGGCTCCTTTTTCTTTCAGGCTCTCACTGATCTGCGGGAGTGCAGCTTAAGGAACATACTTGTATTCACCAGGGCCTCTGGTTGGTTTTTCTGAGATTCTTTCAAAGAGAACGAGCAGGAGGAAGCTCTGAGACAAAGCGGACCGCATCGGAAGGAAGAAGATGGAAAGATCACATCGTGGAATCACAATGTATCTATACTGGTCTAAGTGGACATCAATTTCAACACAAAAATTGATGTCATCCTCTACAACCTAACCATCCTCTACAACCTTGTGGACCCAGAATATATATACTTTTCCAATTTCAAGTAAATCGGAAAAGTGGGGTGTGGTATTATGGTACTAACTTTTTGGATGTTTTTAGCATTAATTTCTGTTTAAGTGAATTTTGTGGATTGAGAAATATTAGCGAAACAACCAACAATGTATGGAGGTGTTGAAATACCAAAAAAAAAAAATATTTATACTTTATATAGTCGGAAATTGACATTGACATTATTATACTCCACCACCATTTTTTGGAGATGGGTGCAAAACAACCATCTTGTAATGGCAGACTGCCGATGGAGGAAGATCAATATAGCTGGGATAATGAACATTTTTGCTGAATTATGCAACCTTTTGATGATGAATTGAAGAAAAAAACTCGTTTGACAAAAAATGTCACCTTGTCACGTTATCAGTATGGCCAGGACTACTTAGATCGAATTCGGCTGCGATTTACACATACAGTAGAAAGGAGAGTTGATCGTAACCACTACGGCTGAGGTAATACTCATGAGACTGGACTCGTTCGGAAACGCGGATTGCAGACACACCGGATTCGTTGCTTCAGATGGGGAAGGTATGAGGACATACTACTCATCATGTATATGAGGACAAGTTGAAAACGATTATACAAAAAGTATAGAGGATGAAGTTCAGAGCTGCCAATTTTGGCGATTTATCGGCATTTTGACGATTTTTTACTCAAAAAATAGGAAATGCCGATTTTCCGATTTTTGTCCCAAAAATGACGATATTAGCTGCGTTCAAAAATTTTGACTAGAAGCAGTTCGTTTACACGTTTAGAGCCAGCAAAATAGAGAATACATTTGACATATGTTTAAGTTGTTGATCAAATTTTTGTGGTTAGTATATAAAAAAAAATTGTTTTATTTGAAAGAAATGTTTTATATTGAATTCATAGAAAATTTATTTCTACAGAAAAAGTTGCAAAAATTTAATTTCTATAAAAAATTTTGCCAAAATTTTATTTCTACAGAAAATTTTGTCAAAATTTTATTTATATAGAAAATTTTGTCAAAGTTTTAGTTCTATAGAAGATTTTGTCAAAATTTTAGTTTTATAGAAAACGTCAAAATTTTATTTCTAAAGAAATTTTTGTCAAAATTATATTTCTATAGAAAATTTTGTCAAACTTTATTTCTACAGAAAAAGTTGCAAAAATTTTATTTCTACAGAAAATGTTGCCAAAATTTTATTTCTATAGAAAATTTCGTCAAAATGTAATTTCTATAGAAAATTTCGTCAAAATTTAATTTCTATAGAAAAATTTGTAAAAATTTTATTTCTATAGAAAATTTTGTCAAAATTTTAGTTCTATAGAAGATTTACTCAATACTTTATATCTTCTTTTATTTCTATAGAACATTTTTGGCAATTTTTTGTCTATAGTAAATTCTTGCAAAATTTTATTTCTAAGAAAATTTCGTCAAAATTTTATTTCTATCGAAGATTCTGTTAAAATTGTATTTCAATAGAAAATTTTACCTCTTAATTGGAGGAACCATGTTTTATGGTCAAATGGTGGAAAATTTTTAAATAAAAATTTTACTGAATTAGTAAGTATATAATAAAAAATAATTTTTTTATTAGTTTTTGAATTGCATAGCATAGTATTGCATAATTTTTTTATGTTTTTTTTATACAAAACCGAATTCATTGTGCTTTTGTTGTTGAAATGCATAGTTGTATATCTTAATTTTATGTTCTTTATTTGAAATAAATACTTTTGTTTTTAACTAAAAAAATTAGGGTAATACGAACATAACATCGATGGTAGTCATCCGTTGTCGTAGGGAGTTTAGACCTCCCACTGAACAGCATAATATTAATCTGTGCTGCTTACGTGGACATTATGGAATTAAGGGTAATTAGAATGTGCTGGCTAAAGAAGGCGCACGCAGAGCGATTAACAGCGTTACAGATGTTTTCCCCGCACTATCTTTCCTCTGCGGACTGCGAGCAAACCAAATTGATATGGGACGATAAAGGTAGAATGAGTTTTTTATGTGATGGCGACACATAGAGAGGATTTAAGATCTTACTGATAGGCATCATAACAGTGCCCAGCATTATCATTTAAAAGAAACAAGATACTGGACTTCTTTTTCTTTCAGGATATTATGTTACTGATGTGCGGAACTATAATTTGAAGGATATACTTGCCTACATAACGGCTTTTGGATGGAAGATCTAGAAAGCTCGTTTGGAAATGCGAATATGATTGTTGAAGAGGAGGGGAAAGCAACTATAAGGAATCACAATGGATCACCTTTCTGAGGATTGTTTTGATTTTCTATAACCTATTCGAACCTAACCTAACCACTACGGCGACGATGTCACCGAGAAACTCAAATTTTACAGATTTGTTAGAAAAGTGGCATTTCCGAGCCAAGTGTGTGGAGTTAAAAATCACAATTTTCAACATAAATTACTTCAGAAATTATGGATTTTGCTATCCCAATTTCATGCGACGGGTAAAAAATTCGAACCAAAGACAAATCGAGGCAACTAATCATGTATTCTCTCTTCTCCATATTTTATGGAGGACACCCTATAAAAATTCAACTTATGGCTAATAAAGCCAAACAAAGTCATACCTTTTGCAAATGATTTTCTTGGAAACTCTTCCTCTTCAGATCCAATGCTCTATCCAATATGGTTCTCATGAGATGCATCATAACGTCACATTGCAAAAGATTGGCAATAGTGCTGAAAATAAAAATCAAATTTCAAATTAATAACACAGTTCTACAAACAACTTCTCCTCACTGCTTCTAATTACAAAAAAAAAACCAAGCAATTTACTTACACAAAACTATCAGTAAGCTTTGGCAATTTTGGTGGTGGACAACACACCAATTCACCTTTAGTCTTGCGACGCAAACGCTGGGTCTCTTCCGATTTTGATTTATCCTCCTTGGTGTAATGATAGAAATACAAATTGTAATCATCATACAGTTCCTCTCTTAGCTCGTAAACACCCTTGGCATCGGATTTTTGGGGTTTCTTAAAGACGGCCACCGAATCAATAACATCCTCTAGGGCAGTATCATTATTCGAGTCGGGTAATGCTCTATTCAACTCAGAATGAGAATAGGATTTGATACAAAGTAATTGCATAATTTCCTTTTTGGTGCGATCCTCTTCGGTAACATGGGCCACACCGGGCATAAACCGCTCACCAATGATAACAATCAATAGCTCGAGGAATTCATCAATCATCGAAAGTTGACGTATGAAATCATCATCAGTGGTAGGTTCTATATTGGAATCATCATAGTCAGGCTGTATCCATTCGATGAGATTGAATTTATTGAGTAGGTGTATCAAGTACTCATTGCTTTCGATCAACGAAGCTCCTATCTGCATACCAACAATATCACGATCTAACATTTCAGTACGACAACGGACATTGCGATAGAAATAGAGTTGATGGAGGAGAGAATAGCCATTACGGCGCCACATGCCAGCATGGACCTACATGAAAATGACAAAAAAAAAAAACGAAATGTATTTTCCATCCTTGAGAATTTCAATGCCGACTCCTCCCCCCAAACCACCTCTTACCTGGGCCATCATAACTTGTGTGCATAATATAGGTTCCATAATCTCCTCTGGGGTCCTTTTCATACTGCTAATCATATCAAAGTTCAATCCATATTGACCCAAATGTAAATAAATACCAGCAAAGAATCTCGACAAGGGTAAATGTATGGACACCGGTTTGGATGAGACATCATATATCAAACACTCTGCTATATGATCAGCCACCGTACGTTGCTCTTTTTTCGCCTGGCCTATGATGAATGTGTTCTGCATTAAATAACGCATAACCATAACACATAGTTTCTCCAGCACTTCCTTATCTGTGGCCACCCATTCCAATACCAAGGATATTGTATTGGCCAATTTTATGTGCAAATTGAATGCACATTCCCATTCTGGCTCATAGTCCATATGTTGGCCGGTTTGTCGGGTCACAGATTCCATGCCTTGCATGGCATTCAAGACACGCAACAAAGCCTTGCAGCCATCATTGAAACCTTCTCGTAATTCTTGGGTCCAGAAATCGGGCTTAAAACTTAGGATATAACGTAAATCGTAAAGTATATATGCGGCCCTTTTGAAATGGCTCAGAGTGGAGACATTTTTGGAGAAATGTAAAGTCTTATTTTGCATATAATCCTCAATGGATTTATGATAGAAGGTGTGCAATAGCTTATAGAAAATTCCCTCACGGGCTATCAAGTAATGCGCTATACTTGGCACTGTAAACAGTTGGACACTCAGGGACACTATTGAATACGAATGATCGTGGTCATCGCTTATGAAATCTTGCACAATTGTTGCATAGTTCTTTGAGAACTCTTGGGCCAGAGCCATTTTGTTGTCGTATTCCATAAGCATACCGGAAATCAACAAACGATGCCAACAAGTCCTTGCAGTCTTCCACAAAGCCACATCATATTCCAGAATGTGGCGTATACAATACGGGGCCTTTTTGTCCATAATAATACGGGCGAATATTTGACGGAAAGTAGAATGGCGCACCAGAAACTCTTGGAACCAGGTCAATAGTTGCAGGGCAAATTGTTGACATGCCACCGCTCGTATATGCAATACTGACACTCTCAGCGATTGATTCGCCCTACTATTAGGCATGGGCATATTCGGTGGCACGGATTGTTTCTCAATCGCCTCTTTTAGCGCAATACATTCAAGAAATGAATCACATTTCACCACAGCCCGTCCTTCACGATCTATACTGGCCACAATTTCGGTAGCTTCCTTATGTTGTACTTTAGCTATTTTCGTCAGTGTCTGTATGACTTGATCGAATGTATGGGATTCATCGTTGTAGAGGACGGTACAAAAGTAATCTTTGCCCAAGCCATCCCCATCGAGGCATTCGAGACTAGCTTTTGATTCAATTTCCAAATAGTTGACACAAAATGTTAGAATGGCCACAAAGGCAATTTCACAGCGTTCTTTTATGGCATCCGTAATAATGGTACTGCTTGAACTATTTTCCTTGCCCCGCTGAAATTAGAGAGAGATAGAGATTAAAGAGGTAAGTTGTGCAGTCTTAAAATGCTAAAGTTGAGATATAATTTAGTAGAAAAAAGTAGAATTTACTTGAGCACTTAATGTAAGCTGTAAAACCTATGGTGCCACATTCTCATGAACCGAATTAACATAACTGGCCTACATAATAGATCTGTGTCTGCGGTCTCAGTGTTATATATCGGTCATTTTTATATTGGAGGAGGCAAGGTGTCCGAGCCCCGAGAGGATTTTGAATAACCAAAATTGGGTATCGGTACGATATAACTTGTACAACTCTTGTAAGGTTTCATCAATTTATTCAATTAAACACTTAATTGAATTTGGAAATGGATTCAATTAATATGTTAATTGATTCAATTAATTATTTAATCAAATCCGAATAAAAACCAATTTAAAAAATGATTGACATTTGTTAAGTTTCCAATTAAAATATTAATTGATTCAATTAATTTGTTAATCAATTCGGAAATAATTTTCAATTACAAACGTGATTGAAAATTTTTCCGTTTCCAATTAAACATGTGATTGCTCCAATCACCTTTGTGATTGAAACTGAATAATTTTGAGCAATGGAAAAAGCGAAAAGAGAACAAGTGAATGTGTATTTATTCAAAAACGTTTGATGGAGAGATCAGTCCGTGGATGTAACAGGTTGGCTGATAAGTCCCCGGTCTGACACATAGATGGCGTCGCTAGTATTAAATGCATATGATTCGTGTCAAAATTTGACGTCTGTAAGCCAATTAGTTTGTGAGATAGAGCGTCTTTTGTGAAGCAACTTTTGTTATTGTGAAAAAATGAAAAAAAAAAAGGAATTTCGTGTTTTGATAAAATACTGTTTTCTGAAGGGAAAAATACGGTGGAAGCAAAAACTTGACTTGATAATGAGTTTCCGGACTCTGTCCCAGGGATATCAACAATAATTGATTGGTATACAAAATTCAAGCGTGGTGAAATGAGCACGGAGGACGGTGAACGCAGTGGACGCCCGAAAGAGGTGGTTACCGACGAAAACATCAACAAAATCCACAAAATGATTTTGAATGACCGTAAAATGAAGTTGATCGAGATAGCAGAGGCCTTAAAGATATCAAACGAAAGTGTTGGTCATATCATTCATCAATATTTGGATATGCGGAAGCTCTGTGCAAAATGGGTGCCGCGCGAGCTCACATTTGACCAAAAACAACAACGTGTTGATGATTCTGAGCGGTGTTTGCAGCTGTTAACACGTAATACACCCGAGTTTTTCCGTCGATATGTGACAATGGATGAAACATGGCTCCATCACTACACTCCTGAGTGCAATCGACAGTCGGCTGAGTGGACAGCGACCGGTGAACCGTCTCCGAAGCGTGGAAAGACTCAAAAGTCCGCTGGCAAAGTAATGGCCTCTGTTTTTTGGGATGCGCATGGAATAATTTTTATCGATTATCTTGAGAAGGGGAAAAACCAACAACATTGAATATTATATGGCGTTATTGGAGCGTTTGAAGGTCGAAATCGCTGCAAAACGGCCCCATATGAAGAAGAAAGAAGTGTTTTTCCACCAAGACAACGCACCGTGCCACAAGTCATTGAGAACGATGGCAAAAATTCATGAATTGGGCTTCGAATTGCTTCCCCACCCACCGTATTCTCCAAATCGGGCCCCCAGCGACTTTTTCTTGTTCTCAGACCTCAAAAGGATGCTCGCAGGGAAAAAATTTGGCTGCAATGAAGAGGTGATCGCCGAAACTGAGGCCTATTTTGAGGCAAAACCGAAAGAGTACTACCAAAATGGTCTCAAAAAATTGGAAGGTCGTTATAATCGTTGTATCCCTCTTGAAGGGAACTATGTTGAATAATAAAAACGAATTTTGCAAAAAAAAATGTGTTTTTCTTTGTTAGACCGGGGACTTATCAGCCAACCTGTTAAAACAGAAGAAGTTTTTCGTACACATCTCAAAAATAGTAAGAATGAACTACGGTGGGAATGATCTGGCGCCTAAGAATTTTTCTTTATTTTTAGTTCTTTTTTCCTTCTCGAGAAGGATGAATTTCGTAAATGGTAGTTAAAAAAAATCTAAAAATGTCAGAAAATTTTCGTCAATTTAATGAATCTCAAAATTTGGAATACAATTTAGTTCAATTTTCGCAGGAGATAGTTCATTTTTTCCATAAGATAGTTTACTTTTTTTCTGTGTAGTCAGCCGCTGTCGTAGATAGCTTAGGGTTCTCACTGAACAGAATGTAATGTAATTCTGTGCTGTGTACCTGAGCCCTGTGGAATAATTGAAAGAAACAAGATACTGGGTTCCTTTAACTCTCGAGCCCTCACCAATGTGCGGCAGTGTAACTTAAAGAACATACTCGCATTCATCAGGGCCTCTGGTTGGAAGTTTTAAGCAACTTTAAAAATACGGATAAATGGAAGTGTTTGAGCACCTTTAAAGAAGACCCTCTCACGAAGAAGAAAATTTGAAAATTACTTCGAGGAATCAAAACGGACATCACTTCGATCCATGAATTGGTGTCATCCTCTACAACCTAACCTAACCAGTATCCACTGGAAGCGATGACGTTTTTTCCAAGATTGTTTTTTTTTTTTTTTGTATCGTCTTTCTGTTTTAGTCTTGTTCATTTACCGAATGGCAGTGCGGCTGGTTGTTTCAGCCTACTCTCGAACAAATGATGAACTCAATGATTCAGGTACGATAATTTTTTTTGGTTCGTAACTCCTCGGCTGGGATTCTTACCCGTAATGGTGACATTGACAAACAGCGGCCGAGACTACTGCCACAGTTTTATGGGAAGTTGATTTCACACAGAAAAAAATAAGCTGTTTTGTAGCAAGAATGAACTACCTCGTGCGAAAATTGAACTAAATTGAACTACTTCACATTTTGAGATTTCCACAAAGCGTCGTTTATATTTAGCGAAATTATACCCTCTCATAAAAGAAAAAATTAACTAAAATTAAAGAAAAAGTCAGTCATCATGACCATTTAACACACAAACAAATTATGATTCAATCACGAAATTAATTGATTGAAATGAAATTTTAATTGAAATGTCTTCAAACACGAAAATGATCACAGTTTTAATTGGACAAAAAAATATATTTGATTAAAAATTTTTTGATTTGAAAATTTCAATTAATTTTTTAATTGATTCAATTTAAAATATAATTAATGTTGATTGCAAAAATCAACTAATCTTTTAAATGATTCAATCAAAAGTTTAATCGATTTCGAATGGTAAAGTCAGTTTTTTTTTAATTTATTCAATTAATTATTTTTAATTGGAAATATTTTGGTTATATTGTTTTCTGTGTAGTTCATTCTTATTATCTTTGAGAATCTTTTGCTTTAGTTCATACTGAACTTATGTGTGCGGTCGTAGAAATTTATACCCATGTTTAGTTCATAAAATGTTTGAGACATGCTTAAAAAGGAAAATTTCATTTGGCTGTGGAACATTTCTCAAAAATAATAAAATAAAAACTACAAGCAAATAATTTTTTTGCAATAAAAATAATTTAATATTAGTGTTGGTTTAACTCGGTACAAGATTCCAAAACAGTTAACATTTTATCCTTTCCATATTTTTCTTATGACCAATATGCAATACTAATTTTGTTTATTTCGAACAATTATTTTCATTTACTCACCAAGTGTTCTTCACAGTAATGATCTTTTTTCCAGGCTTCCTCATCGCCACAATCACAGCAGCCTCCACCGCCCGATGTGGACATTTTATATTTGTGATAACGATGTGCCGATTGTTTAAAACAATTCACACACAACACACAAGTGGGATCCATGCCACACTCTCGGCAACTGTAGGTGGGTTCGCCAATTTTGAAAACTTTACCACATACCGCAGAAGTGGCACCCTCTAAACGTAATTTTTCCAAAACGATATTGGGATTATCGCCCAATATGAACTCCATAAGGACATCGATAATGCCTTCTTTGGCACCAGCCTCTTTGAACATACATTTTACTGCAAGTGACAGAAAATAGGATTATTAAAAAAACTACATTTTAGGAATTTTCTATAAATGTGAAAGTTGAATGTAATCTATTTAGGATGTTTTTTAGGAAGACATAATAGTAAAAAATATATCTTAATTTACATATATGCTTTTTTTTTTTTGAAAAAATAAATTATGATGGGGTTATTGACAAACTTGATGCTTACAAAAAAATGTATTCTTGTATTATTTCTACTAGGTGGTTAATTTTATGAGATCTATCAAAATGTATGAGATGCTGCATAAGCTTTAGTTTAACTCACAAATAAAATATAAATGAAAGAAAATAGTTTTTAATATTAACAATAAGCCAATTGAACAAAAACCAAATTATTTTTATGTAAGAAAATAAAACTTAAAAAAAGAATATTTCGAAACTTACAGGAACCTTCGCAGCCACGTTTATTATTTTTTTGATTTTTATATTCGGCTAGAACGTCACGCCCTTAAATGTGAAAAAAATTTGGTAGTTGGTAATTTTTTCAATTTTGTTTTTTTGGGTATATCAAACAAATAAATCTCTATTTTGTCGTTAATAAATTAAAAAAAATGCAAAAATTAAAAAATGGTTATGCAATGCAAAATTATGAGAAAAAAAAATATAGTTAAGTATGATGAAGTGAATCTAAAAAAAGGGACATTAAAGATACCACCAATAATGCATGTTATAATGGCTGCTTGGTTCTTCAGTACAATCGGTTTGTGATGCTAGATACTTTTGATGGAAAATCATCAAAACCATAACGAAAACCGTAAAAAATAGCCATCTTCAACTATGATTGTTAGATAAGCATTTTTTGATTAATCTATGAACTATTGTCCACCACATACTTCTCAAGTCCTTCCAAGATACTTCACAATGGACTGAATAGTCTAAGTGAGTGTGAAACTTAATCGGGCTGCCACTTTAACCTTAACCTAAGGTAGTTCACGATGAAGGTTAGGTTAGATTGAAAAAAAAGGATCCAGCTTTTCCCTTTGTCATGTGGGCTGACATACTCATGAGCCAGTATTCGGATTGTTATTCGAACTAACTTCTTTTTCCCATCGTACTTTTCTTTTAAGAATGTACAAAAAGGTACTTTTTTGAGCGAAAAAGTACTTTTACTATATTTCAACAAAAGACTTTTGTCAAAAGCTCCCTTAGAATGAATTTTAAAGAAAATAAAAGTTTTGTTTGACAACTTCCCCACTTTAACTATGTTTTTTAGTTTTATATCCGCTTACAACAGTTGGAAAAATTCTACCAAAAATGGTATTTTTTACTGTTTTGTAGATTGGTAGCATTTATGGGGCTTCACAAATTTTCTATAGATAAATAAAAATAAATAATTGACAAAATTTTCTATAGAAATAAAATTTTGACAAAATTTTCTATAGAAATAAAATTTTGACAAAATTATCTATAGAAATGACATTTTAACCAAATTATCTATAGAAATGACATTTTAACAAAATTTTCTAAAGAAATAAAATTTTGACAAAATTTTCTATAGAAATAAAATTTTGACAAAATTTTCTATAGAAATAAAATTTTGACAAAATTTTCTATTGAAATAAAATTTTGACAAAATTTTCTATAGAACCGAAATATTGACACAATTTTCTATAGAACTGAAATATTGACAAAATTTTCGATAGAAATAAAATGTTAACAAAATTTTCTATAGAAATAAAATTTTGACAAAATTATCTATAGAAATGACATTTTCACAAAATTTTCTAAAGAAATAAAATTTTGAAAAAATTTTCTATAGAAATAAAATTTTGACAAAATTTTCTATAGAAATAAAATTTTGACAAAATTTTCTATAGAACTGAAATATTGACAAAATTTTCTATAGAAATAAAATTTTGACAAAATTTTCTATAGAAATAAAATTTTGACAAAATTTTCTATAGAAATAAAATTTTGACAAAATTTTCTATAGAAATAAAATTTTGACAAAATTTTCTATAGAAATAAAATTTTGACAAAATTTTCTATAGAAATAAAATTTTGACAAAATTTTCTATAAAAAAAATTGGCAAAATTTTCTATAGAAAAAAAAATTTGACAAAATTTTCTATAGAAAAAAAAATTTGACAAAATTTTCTAAAGAAATAAAATTTTGACAAAATTTTGTATAGAAATAAAATTTTGACAAAATTTTGTATAGAAATAAAATTTTGACAAAATTTTCTATAGAACTAAAATTTGGACAAAATTTTCTATAGAACTGAAATATTGACAAAATTTCCTATAGAAATAAAATTTTTACAAAATTTTTTATAAAAATAAAATTTAAAAAAAATTTTCTATAGAAATAAAATTTTAACAAAATTTTCTATAGAAATAAAATTTTGACAAAATTTTCTTTAGAAATAAAATTTTGTATAGAAATAAAATTTTGACAAAATTTTCTCTAGAAATAAAATGTTGACAAAATTTTCTCTAGAAAAAAAATTTTTGACAAAATTTTCTATAGAAAAAAAAAAATTTTTTTTGACAAAATTTTCTATAGAAATAAAATTTTGACATAATTTTCTATAGAAATAACATTTTGACAAAATTTTCTATAGAAATAAAATTTTGACAAAATTGTCTATAGAAATAAAATGTTGACAAAATTTTCTATAGAAAAAAAAAAATTGACAACATTTTCTATAGAAAAAAAAATTTGACAAAATTTTCTATAGAAAAAAAAATTGACAAAATTTCTGGACTCTGGTTAGCCAAGAATTTTTTTATGGATATGAAAAAATTCGAGGGGTAAAAATTTTTGAAGAACAAGGCAAGGACTAAAAAATAAATATGATAAAAATTTGGCAGACTATATTCGTGCATCTTATTTGACCGACTTAAAGTAATAATCATGGCGAAAGGTGGCCACTCCGAACAAAAATAGATGGATTTTGAATTACACATATTTTAATAGGATCGGTTTAAATTTTAACACTTCGTGCCAGCTACCCTGAAGAATAATATATTTTCACTCGACCTAAGCTATTCATCAATCTTCGTTTTCTTGAAAAATTTGAATAGGATGATATTACAGACAAACACGGTCATAACGAACTCCCAGGAACCATGCTTTTCATACCTTCCACTTTCATTTCAGAATACATACATAAAAAGCCGTGTCACAGCACAGTTCTCGTGGCGCTTCACCTACTGAAGGCATTCGGTACGGTCAACTATGCCCGACAATTCGAGGACATCAAGAACACATCCCCATCGGCAAGAACCAACCGTTGGGTTCTTAATTATCTGTGCAGGACCCAGTCGCATGTGGAATTTAGGTATACACAGTCGAGACCCCGTAGAGTGAAACAGGGAGTTCCTCAAGGTGGGGTGATATCTTCAGCACTGTTCGTTTGGGTGATATCATGTTATGAATACAAATTAGACAACCGATTTAAAAGCGTAAGGTTTAAAGTTGTGATGATATTTTCATACTTGTTGCCAGTATTGGGTACTTTTCCCCAAATATTTTTTCGTGAATGGGGACGAGTTGGGGATTTGATGACTTGGGGATGTGGTGGGGAATTTCCATAAAATTGGGGATTTATTTCTATAGAAAATGTTGTCAAAATTTTATTTCTGTAGACAATTTTTTCAAAATTTTATTTCTATAGAAAATTTTGTCAAAATTTAATTTCTATAGAAAATTTTGTCAACAATTTATTTCTATAGGAAATTTTGCCAACATTTTATTTCTATAGAAAATTTTGTCAACATTTTATTTCTATAGAAAATTTTGTTAAAATTTTTTTTCGATAGAAAATTTTGTCAAAATTTTATTTCTATAGAAAATTTTGTCAAATTTTTTTGTTCTATAGAAAATTTTGTCAAAATTTTATTTCTATAGAAGATTTTGTCAAAATTTTATTTCTATAGAAAATTTTGTCAAAATTTTATTTCTATAGAAAATTTTGTCAAAATTTTATTTCTATAGAAAATTTTGTCAAAATTTTATTTCTATAGAAAATTTTGTCAAAATTTTATTTCTATACAAAATTTTGTCAAAATTTTATTTCTATAGAAAATTTTGTTAAAATTTTATTTCTATAGAAAATTTTGTCAAATTTTTATTTCTATGGAAAATTTTCTCAAAATCATCAACAATTTTACCAAACAAAATCTACCATATTTTGGAAATTCTACCAATTTTTGGCAACGTGCCTACCACCTAATTTTACTACTTGAAGATTTAGAAGTAATTTTTGGTTCATAAATATAAGGTCACCAAAACTGGTCAAAAATGCAATGGGGATTTTTGTAAGGAATTTAAGTTTGAATTGGGGATTTTTGGGGACGAAAACATCATAATTTGGGGACAAAAGCCAGAATACTGGCAACACTGCTTGTTACTACAACCAACTGCACTTTGGACAATACATTTTTATACCCTAAACCACATAGTGGTCAGGGTATAATAACTTTATCGGCCGACCTTACTCAACGTTGGTCAAATCTAATTTTCTATAGTACTTACTACATGTGCAAAAAATTATCGAAGTCTGTTCAGATTTAGATATAGCACCCATATATGTATCGCCCGATTTTCCCAAATTTGGCCATAAAACCCTTATTTATCACCCGATGTTACTCAAAGTTGGCTAGATCTAGTGTTCTTTAGGTACCCTTTTGTGCACAGAAACAAGTATCAATCAACATCAATTAAAGTTTTAATTAAATCAATTAAAATATTAATTTGCTAAAGAAATCAATTAATTTTTTAATCAAGTATTTTTTTTTAGGTCCAATTAAAACTATGATTGTGATTTTCGTGATCGTGATTCAAATTGAGATAAAGCTCCCATAAATATGTATGCTCACAGAAAAAAAATTCACGAAAATTTTTCCAATTAAAATCTTAATTGAGTTTTAAAAAATTTCCAATTAAAAATTTAATTGATTCAACAAATTGTTTAATTGAAACAAAAATCAATCACAAAAATTAATAGTATCAATTAATTTTTTAATTGATACTATCATTTCTGTGATTGAAGACATTTCAATTAAAAAATTAAGTAGATCAATTAATTTCGTGATTGAATCAAAAAAAACAAAGTTTGTGTGTATGGAAATGCGGTTCATCTCTCCCAAACCTACGAGGGCGGTTCGGAAACTTCTTAGCCTATCAATGAAAGAGAATAGTTGGTTTTTCAAAAATATTTTTATTTTTCAATATAATCTCCTGAAACTTCAATACGCTTAGTCCAACGTTTTTCTAGCAATTCTATCCCTTGATTAAAATAGTTTTCCTCAAGGTCTTCAAAATAGTGGTTTACAACTGTAATTGCATCTTTATTTAAGGTAAAACGCTTGCCAGCAAGGATTTTTTTTAGATTTGGGAACAAGTAAATGTCACTGGGAGCTAAATCAGGAGAATAAGGTGGGTGGTCAAGCAACTCGTACTTTAATTCGTTGATTTTAGCCATTGTTAAAACACTCTTGTGCGCTGGTGCGTTGTCTTGATGAAAAATTATTTTTTTGTGTTGTAAGCCAGGACGTTTTTCTCGAATTTGTACATTTAATTGATCCAAAAGGTTGCAATAGTACTCTGAATTTATTGTTTTACCCTTTTACAGATAGTCAATCAATAAAATACCTTTGAAGTCCCAAAAAACCGTTGCCATAACCTTACCAGCCGATTGAATTGTTTTTGCATTCTTTGGGGCACTTCCTCCAGCTTCAGTCCATTGTTTGGATTGTTCTTTTGTCTCTGGAGTATAGTGGTGGATCCATGTCTCGTCAACAGTTATGAAACGACGCTTAAAATCCATTTTATTTCGCTTAAAACGATCCAAACAAGCTTGAGAAACGTTCATTCTTATGCGTTTTTGATCGACTGTTAACAAATGCGGCACCCATCTTGCAGAGAGCTTTTTCATCAGTAGTTCTTCATGCAAAATTAAATGGACTCGATCATTTACATGCCCATGATATTAGCAATTTCACGCACTTTTATTCGTCGATCATTTAATACCATACCATGCACTTTGGCTGCAATTTCTGTTGTTGTTGCTGTTTTTGGACGTCCACTACGTGGTTCATCTTCAATGCTTGTACGACCACGTTTAAATTCAGCAAACCAATTTTTTACTGTTGCATATGAAGGAGCACTTTCACCATATCATTATGAATTTCTTGTCCCGATAAACATTTTTTATGTAAATATTTAATGACAGTACTCATTTCTAATTTTTCCATTGAAAAAAAAAATTGCGGATGCGTCTTTTTTGAACACCTGTTTCTATACGAAGGAGTTGCCAGATCGAAACAAAATTTAACATGTGTTCATAACAGACAGGGAAGTTTCAACAACACTTAACTTTTTTCTGTTTATACCGTGCTTTTTGTGCTAGGCTAAGAAGTTTCCGAAGTGCCCTCGTATATCAGTGATACCAAGTGCTTAGTATTACTAATTCAGCAGGGATGTTTTAGGGTATGATATAGTTGACCCCGCCCGATTTTCTACTTTTCTTACTTGTTTTCTAACGAAAAGTACGAAACCTTTTCATAAAAAGTACCAATCTATTTCATAAAAGTACAAAATTTTTTTCAAAAAAAGTACGAAACTTTCTCAAAAACAGCACGAAGTTTTTTTTATAAAAGGTACACAAATTTTTCGTAAAAAGTACGAAAGTTTTACATACAACGATGAGGAATAAATTTCGGTGAATGAATGTAATATTTTGTTATTTGAATGAAAAGTTTCTTTCAATTACAAATTTAGTACTTTTAACGAACTGTTTCGTTCTTTTTACGACGAAAATTGTTTCGGAGTAAGATCAGGCAAGTACAGTCGCCTCAATTCCTACCTATCAGAAATTGCTAGCAACGTAGCTTACGTGTGTCCCATCTGCATCCAAGGGCAACATAACACGCGTCACCTTTTCACTTGCCTAGCTAGTCTACCCGACTGTTGTCACCTTTTCACTTGTCTACCCAGCAGTGTTGCCAGGTTGGGGGGTTTTCCCCCCCAAATTTAGGGGTTTTTTAGACGTTTAGGGGGATTTTTAGGAGTAACATTTATCTAGGGGGATTTTTGGGTGTAAAAAAATATCTTAGATCTTATAAAGTGGAGCATGAATTTTGAGAAAAAAATAAGGGAAGTCAACCCATGTTCCTAAATACAAGCAAGTATGCAATGACATTCTTTTTTAAATGCATCTGTTGAAGGGGCATTTTTAATATTTGATACAATTAAAAACAAGGTTAGGTTAGGTGGCAGCCCGGTGTATTAGGCTCACTTAGACTATTCAGTCCGTTGTGATACCACATTGGTGAACTTCTCTCGTATCACTGCCCGATTCCATGTTAAGCTCAATGTAAAGGGACCTCCTTCTTATAGCCGAGTCCGAACGGCGTTCCACATTGCAGTGCAACCACTTAGAGAAGCTTTGAAACCCTCAGAAATGTCACCAGCATTACTTAGGTGGAATAATCCAAAGATAATAAAAGAGGAAGATGGGAGATTGGCTTGCGTCATACCAAATGTTGCATTTACCAGATTAGTTTAATACATGTTTGTAACCTTTTAGTTGTTTTTAGTTTTTATTTTTTAAATGAAAAATTTAATTTTCTTAATGAAACAATGATAAATTTTAGGCAACAACAAAAAGAATTACATTTTCCCCTTTATGGAAATTTATTTCGTGCTCTTAGTTTCTTTTTATGTGCATTTTAATGCTATGTCAATACCTGTCGTATACGCGTTTGGTTCGAGTATTAAACTAATGTGGTAAATGGTTGGATGTGCTCAGTAGCCAATCTCCCATCTTCCTCTTTTATTATCTTTGGGATAATCCACCGCTGAAAAACTTTTTGGTGTTCGGTCGAAGCGGGACTCGAACCCGAATTTGTGACAAGTGGTGTAATGATTTTTATTTACTTCAAAAGAAAATTTTTAGCATTAAAAAAACTTATTTTGTCTAAAATTTTGTTCCTCAGAAAAAATCTTCTTTCAGTTTATATATTTGTGTTAATTTTTAAAGTGTACCACAACAGGGTTTTTAACGAAATTTTGGGCCTCTTTTTGTACTATTTACATACATAAACTGTTTGGGGGTTTTTGAAAAAAGTCTAGACCAATTTAGGGTTTTTTTTTCTTAAGATTTGGGGGGAAGAATCAAAAATTACCTGGCAACACTGCTACCCAGCAAAAAAAAAGCGTCGCCAAAAAAAGTAGTGAAAATGTTCATTTTGGATCCGGAAGTGGTGCAAAATTGACGCAGAAGCGATGAATTTAACATGGGCTTCTCATAGGAGGGATGTCCACCATTTCAACAGCCGTTGCACTGAATTTGCATCACTTCTTAAGGTGTGTTTTGGATGTGAATTAAGAAATTTTTTTATATTTTCACAAATCAATAATTTTTAAAAAATTTTTATGATTTTAATGCGTTATAACACTTGTCCAGAACGTTCGACATCAAATATTTTCCTAAATTCGCAATTTTTCTACAAAGGATTTAACATTTTTTTTCGGCAAAATTTAAATAATTTGCACTATTTTATTAATTATTAATCTGTTTTTAACATATTTGAAACAATAAAATTTAAAATTTTCCATTAAAAACATGAAAAATGCGAGTTATAAAAAAATTGACTCAAATGAAATTCCTGTGCAGTTAAAATAAAGAACATCTTTGGGAGGACATTTTTGGAACTGCTTTTAAAGTCGTGCCGTTAGAAGAACTTCCAAATTATTTTGCTGGGTAGCTAACAACCTTGGATTATTTCTTAGATACTTTTTAATCGATCAGTGTAGGTTAGGTTAGTTGGCAGCCCGATGTATCAGACTCACTTAGACTATTCAGTCCTTTGTGATACCACATTTGTGAACTTCTCTCTTATCACTGAGTGCTGCCCGATTCCATGTTAAGCTCAATGGCAAGAGACCTCCTTTTTAGAGCCGAGTCCGAACGGCGTTCCACATTGCAGTGAAACCACTTAGAGAAGCTTTGAAACCCTCAGAAATGTAACCATCATTACTAAGGTGGGATAATCCACCGCAATCAAGGCGGGCATGCTAACCATTTCACCACGGTGGCTCCCATCGATCAGTGTATCCCACGGTTTAAAGGGGGTACGACTAAGGACAAAATTATTGTACGTTACATTAGGAAAATATTCAACTACAATTTTTTCTCTTTTTACATAATAAAAACTCTAATAGCTAAAAAACCTAATGAGAGGTAATGTTTGTTCATTGTATTTAATAAATGTGGCCACACATATGCTAACCTTAATTAAAGCTAACTGTAAAGGAATGTGTTACAATTTTTTTTCTAGCATTAATTTTCATCTGGAAAATTGCAGTGATGTAATGATGTCATCAATGTAATAATAGAAGGAAAGGAAGATGTATGGGGGCAGAATGAGGATAGAGGGGTTTCTTCTGATACACAAAAGTGTTATACTTACAGCTTCTGGTTGAATCTGAAAATAAGACAAAGAAAAAAACAAACAAATTTTTAATTATAATGTAAGTAAACATTTTATAAATGAAGATAAAATAAATACAACTAGATACGTAGACTATTATATGACAAGTCACACGTTCAATTCAACCATCTTTCAATTCCTCGATTTTTCAACTCCTTAATTTGTGGAAACAACCCAGTAAAAAAAGTAGTGAAAATTTTCTTTTTGGATCCGTAAGTGGTGCGAATTTGACGCAGAAGCGATGAATTTGATATGGACTTGTCATAGGATGAACTTGTAGGATGTGATCTGAACTCAGTGTTTTGGATGTGAATTTAAAAAAATGTGATATTTTCCTAAATAAATAATTTTTAAAATTTTTTATTATTTTCAATGCACTCTAACGTCTGCATGAAACGTTTGACCTCAAATATTTTCAAAAATTCGCAATTTTTCTAGAATGGTTTTAGCATTTTTATCGACAAAATTTAAATAATTTGTTCCATTTTATTAAAAACTGTGTAAGAACAGTTTTTAATCTATTTGAAACAAAAAAAAATTAAAAATATTAACAAATCAAGTTATAAAAAATTGAATTAAAAGAACTTCCTGTGTAGTTAAAATAAAGAGCATCTTTGGTAAGTCATTTTTGGAAGTCCTTTTAAAGTTGTGCCTTTAGAAGAACTTCCAACTTTTTTTTTGCTGGGAATTCAATAACTTATTAAGTCCTCATATAAATAATTTCGATTTAATGAGGTTTTGACCTAATTCTCTCTTGGCTATTCATAATATATTTTGGCGATCAACCCTCAGAAAAAAATACTATTTTACATAAAAATATACATATATAAATATATTTATAGAAGAGCAAAAGTCGAACTGATTAAACAACAATTTAAATCAGTTCCATTGAAAATATAATCGCCATTAATTGAATATTTATTGCACAAAACTCGAGAGAAAATAAAAAAGTTGCACAAAAAAAATCAGTCCCATCACATTGACAAAGTAATAACAGAAAAAAATCTGCATAATTTAATGGAGGATATATTTTATAGCTAAATATAGTATATATGAAATTCATATACGACGGTCGCCTTTTATATTTCGGGATTAGAGAACAAACAGAAATATTAATCACCGAATATCGCTTTATTGTTTTTCAAAATATTTCCCATTTAGATCTATACACTTTTGCATGCTTTTAAACAAATTGTCGAAGACCGTTTGCCACTTTGATTTAGACCAAGCATGCATTCTGAACGCATCAACCGCTTCTTCAGGTGTCGGAAAAACATTGACCAATCATTTTATTTTGTACATACGGAAATAAAAAGAAGTCATTCGATGCCATGTCAGGACTATAAGGCGGCTAAGAAGAATGCAGTTGTTTAACCCTTTGACTACCGATGTCCATTTAGGAGGGCATTTGAAAACGACACCAAACTCTATTTCCCCAGTTTGTTTCGATTTATTGCTCGATGTTATTTTAAAGTAGAGGCTATAAATAAGATATAAATATTTTCCATATTGGTGACCACTAAAATGCATTTTTATGAACTTCTTTAACAATAAATGAAAAATACGAAATTTTGACACCATTTTTAAATGGACAGAATTAAGTTTTTATAACAAGCTTATATAGCTCTTGAAGTAATTGTGTTAGGTCCTCAAAATTACAATTTGTGTTCTACATGATGTTAGTACAAGTAAAACAAGAAGTAAATTTAAAGTTTTTAACATAAGGTTTACTTCGGTAGTGAAAGGGTTAAGACGATGTGTGAGAGCTCGTGGTGAAGAGTGATCCGTCTTCGGCGCTTGGTTCCGTTGAGTACAACTCAGAATTGACTGTCCTGCGTTGTTCTAGCGGTACGATTGCGACGTGTTCAATTTTTCCGAAAAACAGGTGATCATTTGCTTTATCAGCGATGGATTATTCCCTCTCTCAGTAAAGCTGGTGACATTTCGACACATATCAATAGGGGACTTAATCAGCTCGAGCCGTGTCATAGGACGGTCCTCGTGGCACTTGACCTATCGAAAGCGTTCGATACGGTTAAACATGCTACATTATTCCAGGACATCGAGAATACGTCCCTACCGGCGGGAACGAAGCGTTGGGTTCTAAATTATATGTGAGGACGCCAGTCGTAACATACGTGGAATTCAGGGACAAGAAGTCATAACCCCGTAGAGTTAAACAGTAAGTTCCCCAGTGCGGGGTCATATCTCCGGCACTGTTTAACCTCTACCTGTCCTCGAATCCATCCCTCCTGACGGCGTCGAGATTGTGTCATATGCAGACGATTGCACAATCATGGTATATGGGCCCATTGTTGATGACATTTGCGATCGATTGAATGTCTACCTCGCTGATCTTACTGCAAATTTTTGGGAGCCACCGTGGTGCAATGGTTAGCATGCCCGCCTTGCATACACAAGGTCGTGGATTCGATTCCTGCTTCGACCGAACACCAAAAAGTTTTTCAGCGGTGGATTATCCCACCTCAGTAATGCTGGTGACATTTCTGAGGGTTTTCAAAACTTCTCTAAGTGGTTTCACTGCAATATGGAACGCCGTTCGGACTCGGCTATAAAAAGGAGGTCCCTTGTCATTGAGCTTAACATGGAATCGGGCAGCACTCAGTGATAAGAGAGAAGTTCACCAATGTGGTATCACAATGGACTGAATAGTCTAAGTGAGCCTGATACATCGGGCTGCCACCTAACCTAACCTAACCTACTGCAAATTTGAGGATACCTCCCACCAAATCCTCTGCCACACTATTCACTACATGGACGGAGGAAGTACGCAGACAGTTGAATGTCCGAGTCGATGGCGAAACAATTCCAATTCGTCCGCCCATGCCACTGCAATTTGCGATAAGCTCCGCGGTAGAAACAAGGTCCTTAAGTCGCTTGCCGGCAGCACTTGGGGTGCGGACGAAGAAACCTTGTTAACTACATATAAGGCAATTGGCCGGTCAGTGGTAAACTATGCAGCGCCAGTGCGGACACCTCAAACGAGCGATACGCAGACAGACCTGTCAGAACGCTGCCCTTAGAACCGCAAAAGGATGACTCCGCAGTACACCCGTGGATCACCTTTATGCTGAGACCAAGATCATCCCAGTGCGTCAACACAATTACATTTTGTCAAAGCAGTACCTCTTGGGTTGCCATCGAAGTTGTCATCCGAATCACCATCTTGTGGATAGACAATCTCCACCCAGGAATGTAAGGGCTGATCTTCAACTTCTAGAGCCCGAGATCCAGCGTTACAAAAGAGAGCCTCTAGATCAGGCATTATACCAGGCAGGTCTGAACAGGATTCATGAGGATACTGTAGCTGAAGCGGTGAGAAGCTACAAATTTAATCCCGTTCTCGAAGTCCGACCGCCGCCCATAGTACCGGAGGAGATAGACCTCCCACGGCAGACCAGGGAGGTCAGGCAAGTACAGCCGCCTCAATTCGTACTTATCAGCTAAGCCTACGCGTCTCACTACCAGAACACTCTGGACACATCCCATCCTTGTCGCAGAGTTCCTTGATCTGGCTACCAGCTGAACTACACAAGCATAGAACAAAATGGATTAAACTACATTAAAAACTGTTACTACAACAACAACAACATTTCTGAGTGTTTCAAAGCTTCTCTAAGTGGTTTTACCGTAATGTGAAATGCCGTTCGAATGCGGCAATAAGAAGGAGTTTCGTTGTCAATGAGCTTAACTTAGCGGTGGGCACCACACTTTGATAAGAAAGAAGTTCATCACCTGTGGTATAACAATGGACTGTATAGTCTAAATGATACTGACATATCGGGCTGTCACTATACCTCACCTAACCTTTGCTGGGAAGTGCTTCGTGCGCGAGTAACTTTTGTTGAATTTTGTTGTTCCTGAACAACAACAGTTGACTGCTGTTTACTTTCGGTACGCGTATGAACCCGAAAATAAAGAGCAGTCAACGTTTCATCACCTGTCACGATTTCATAGACGTGTTTCGAAGAACCGTGATCGTATTTTTGGAGCATATGTTGCGATCAATCGATACGAGGCTTTTTGAATTTTCACACACATTTTTCTTTTTCTGATTCAATCACGAAATTAATTGCTCCTATTAATTTCTTAATTGAAATATCTTCAATCACAAAAATGATAGTATCAATTAAAAAATTAATTGATCCAATTAAAAAGTAATTGATACTATTAATTTTGTTAATTAATTTGTGATTGATTTTAGTTTCAATTAAAAAATTTGTTGAATCAATTAAATTTTTAATTGAATAAATATCTTTGGATCGGAAAGATTGAACATTTTTGTCGTAAAACAGGCTTGCCGAAGTCAGATACACAATTCCCAAGAAAATAATATGGCTTCGACAAACATGTTCTATGTTTGACGTTCAAAAATAATATTTTGCTCTTGAAACCTGTTTGAGGTTATCGTATTCCTTCTCCGAGTGTAGGGCCGAAGCCGGAGATAATGTTAGGTAAAAAAGGCAATATCCGTCCGAAGACGATTTCTTTAAAGCTTGATTTAAAAAAATATTCGAGATTTTTTTGGGATCTCCAAAGTCGCAAAAAAGAAATGCGTCTTCTATGCTAAGCAAAACCCGCATTCGTATCTTAAGAACTAGATGCTCAAGAAAATGTTTTGCAAAGTGTACAATTATCAGCGTTTCACAATACTACATACATACACACAAAAAATATTTTTTGTCTTCAATAACGAAAGTAATTGATCCAATTAATTTTTAATTGAAATGTCTTCAATCACAGAAATGATTGTATCAATTAAAAAATTAATTGATACTACTAATTGTTGTGATTGATTTTTGTTTCAATTAAAAAATTTGCCGAATCAATTAAATTTTTAATTGGATATTTTTTAAAATTCAATTAAGACTTTAATTGGAAACATTTTCATGATTTTTTTGTGTACCATTCAATCTAGAGTTTAGGACATTATTTAGAACAAATTTCATTTTAATTAAATAACTTTCATAATCGTCGCCTTAACATTTTGTCTAATTAATTTTTTTCTAATTTAAAATTAATTAAATTTTTGTAATTTGCAGGTAAATTTTTCTTAAAGTAAAGAAAAAAACTTTTGATTAAAAAAAACTTGAATTAATGATACAAAAAGTTACAAATATAGGCTAAGGATTAATTTGGAGAATTTTTCATCTTTGGTTAAAAGTTTATTTTTTTTAATTAAGAAAACGTCTTTTACTTGCACACAAAAAATATTTTAGTGTTCATTCACGAAATTAATTGATCCAATTAATTTTTCAGTGAAATGTCTTCAATCACAGAAATGATAGTATCAATTACAAAATTAATTTGAAAGTCAATCCAATTAAAAAATGTATTGGTACTATTAATTTTTGTGATTGATTTTTGTTTCAACTAAAAAATTTGTCGAATCAATCAAATTTTTATTTGGAGCAAAGATAATGCACACAAGAATAATCAATGCATCCCGATATATCTACTGTTTAGTGCGGTCAAGGCACACAAAAAAAAAGTATTTCTGATGCAATCGCGAAATTAATTGATACAATTATTTTTTTAATTGAAATGTCTTCAATCAATAGCATCAGTTAAACAATTAATTGAAAGTTAATTTAAAAAATAATTGATCTAATTAAAAAAATAATTGATACTATTTAATTTTAAAAATGTTTGTTGAATCAATTAAAAAAAATTTTGAATCAATTAAAATTTTGTTTGAATACTTTTTAAAACTCAATTAAACTTTCAATTTGACAATTTTTCGTGATTTTTTTCTGTGTGGGCTGGCGGAATCATCGGTCCTTATTTCTTTAAAAATGAAGAAGGACGACGCCTTATCGTGATTGGAAATCGATATAAAATCATGATCAATGATTTTTGTTGCCAAAACTTCAAGATATGGATGTAAAAGAAATGAGGTCTCAACAGGATGGTGCAAAAAGTTCTTCAGAGAAGTTTAAAATTCCAAAATTTTTTCCAATTTTCTAATAGTCCAAAACTCAAAAATCAACTATTTCTATTTTTCAAAAACTAGAAAAATGGGTATTTCAAAATTTCGACAAATTTTTACTCACATGTACACCCTCTACTCCAGAGTACAAAGAACCATTCAGTATGCACAAAAATTGCTTATTTATCTTCCTCCATATTCGTAAGAAAGTAATAAAAGCAAAACATAAAAAAAAAACACACAAATTGAAAACAAAAGTGATGCAGACCAGTAAACACAAGATGAGCAACAAAGGAATATAACAGGTTTACCGATTCCAAGTATTTTTTCCATATATTTTTTGTCTACTGGGTGCGCGCACACACATTTTTATACCCTCCACCATAGGATGGGGGCTACATTAACTTTGTCATTCCGTTTGTAACACATCGAAATATTGCTCTAAGACCCCATAAAGTATATAAATTTTGGGTCATGGTAAAATTCTGGGTCGATCTAAGCATGTCCGTCCGTCCGTCTGTTGAAATCACGCTAACTTCCAAACGAAACAAACTATCGACTTGAAGCATGGCAAAAGTAGTTGTTATTGATGTAGGTCGGATGATATTGCAAATGGGCCATATCGGTCCACTTTTACGTATAGTCGGATCCTCTAAGAGAAGGGTTACTATATACTAACACCATGAAATTTGGTACATGGTGTTAGTATATGGTCTCTAACAACCATGCAAAAGTTGGTCCACATCGGTCCATAATTATATACAGCCCCCATATAAACCGATCCCCAGATTTGGGTTGGGGAGTCACTACGAGAAGCAAATTTCATCCGATCCGGCTAAAATTTGGTACATGATGTAAGTATATGGTCTCTAACAACTATGCAAAAATTGGTCAACATCGGACCATAATTATATAGCCCCCATATAAACCGATCCCCAGATTTGGCTTGCGGAGCCTCTAAGAGAAGCAAATTTCACCCGATCCGGCTGAAATTTGGTACATGGTGTTAGTGTATGGTCTCTAATAACCATGCAAAAATTGGTCCACATCGGTCCATAATTATATATAGCCCCCATATGAACCGATCCCCAGATTAGACCTCCGGAGCCCCGTGGAAAAGCAAAATTCATCCGATTCAGTTGAAATTTGGTACGTGGTATATGGTCTCTAACAACAATGCAGGAGTTGGTCCATATCGGTCTATAATTATATATAGCCCCCATATAAACCGATCCCTAGATTTGACCTCCGGTGCCTTTTGGAGAAGCAAAATTCATCCGATCTGATTGAAATTTAGTACGTGGTGTACTAAATACTAAGGTGTAACAACTATGCAGGTATTGGTCCATATCAGCCCATAATTATATACAGCCCCCATATAAACCGATCCCGAGATTTGGTTTTGAAGTCTCTTGGAGGAGCAAATTTCATCCGAATCAGTTGAAATTTGGTACATTGTGCTAGTGTATGGCTATTAACAACAATGCCTAACTAGGTCCATATCGGTCTGTACTTATATATGTTATAGCCCTCAGATAAATCGATCCCCAATCACACACAAAATGGTCCATATCAAGTTCATAATTGTATATAGCCCCATACGAGGGCGGTTCGGAAACTTCTTAGCCTATCAATTAAAGAGAATAGTTAGTTTTTCAAAAATATTTTTATTTTTCAATATAATCTCCTGATACTTCAATACACTTAGTCCAACGCTTTTCTAGCAATTATATCCCTTGATTAAAATAGTTTTCCTCAAGGTCTTCAAAATAGTGGTTCACAACTGTAATTGCATCTTCATTTGAGGTAAAACGTTTGCCAGTAAGAAATTTTTGTAGATTTTGTAGTCACTGGGAGCTAAATCAGGAGAATAAGATGTGTCGTCAAGCAACTCGTACTTTAATTCGTTGATAACAATGGCTAGTTAAAACACTCTTGTGCACTGGTGCGTTGTCTTGATAAAAAAATATTTTTTTGTGTTGTAAGCCAGGACGTTTTTCTCGAGTTTGTACATTTAATTGATCTAAAAGGTTGCAATAACAGGTTGTCTGATAAGTCTCCGGTCTAACAAAGAAAAACACATTTTTTTTGTGTCAAAATTCGTTTTTATTATTCAACATAGTTCCCTTCAAGAGCAATACAACGATTATAACGTCCTTCCAATTTTTTGATACCATTTTGGTAGTACTCCTTCGGTTTTGCCTAAAAATAGGCCTCGGTTTCGGCGATCACCTCTTCATTGCAGCCAAATTTTTTCCCTGCGAGCATCCTTTTGAGGTCTGAGAACAAGAAAAAGTCGCTGGGGCCAGATCTGGAGAATACGGTGGTTGGGGAAGCAATTCGAAGTCCAATTCATGAATTTTTGCCATCGTTCTCAATGACTTGTGGCACGGTGCGTTGTCTTGGTGGAACAACACTTTTTTCTTAATCATATGGGGCCGTTTTGCCGCGATTTCGACCTTCAAACGCTCCAATAACGCCATATAGTAGTCACTGTTGATGGTTTTTCCCTTCTCAAGATAATCGATAAAATTATTTCATGCGCATCCCAAAAAACAGAGGCCTTTACTTTCCCAGCGGACTTTTGAGTCTTTCCACGCTTCGAAGACGGTTCACCGGTCGCTGTCCACTCAGCCGACTCAGGAGTGTAGTGATGGAGCCATGTTTCATCCATTGTCACATATCGACGGAAAAACTCGGGTGTATTACGAGTTAACAGCTGCAAACACCGCTCAGAATCATCAACACGTTGTTTTTGGTCAAATGTGAGCTCGCGCGGCACCCATTTTGCACAGAGCTTCCGCATATCCAAATATTGATGAATGATATGACCAACACGTTCCTTTGATAACTTTAAGGCCTCTGCTATCTCGATCAACTTCATTTTACGGTCATTCAAAATCATTTTGTGGATTTTTTTGATGTTTTCGTCGGTAACCACCTCTTTCGGGCGTCCACTGCGTTCACCGTCCTCCGTGCTCATTTCACCACGCTTGAATTTTGCATACCAATCAATTATTGTTGATTTCCCTAGGGCAGAATCCGGAAACTCATTATCAAGCCAAGTTTTTGCTTCCACCGTATTTTTTCCCTTCAGAAAACAGTATTTTATCAAAACACGAAATTTCTTTTTTCCATTTTTTTTCACAATAACAAAAGTTGCTTCACAAAAGACGCTCTATCTCACAAACTGATTGACTTACAGACGTCAAATTTTGACACGAATCATTTGAAGGTTGGTACTATATAAAAATAATATGCATTTAATACTAGCGACGCCATCTATGTGTCAGACCGGGGACTTATCAGCCAACCTGTTAGTACTCTGAATTTATTGTTTTACCCTTTTGCAGATAGTCAATCAATAAAACACCTTTGAAGTCCCAAAAAACCGTTGCCATAACCTTACCAGCCGATTGAATTGTTTTTGCCTTCCTTGGGGCACTTCCTCCAGCTTCAATTCATTGTTTGGATTGTTCTTTTTTCTCTGGAGTATAGTGGTGGATCCATGTCTCGTCAACAGTTATGAAACGACGCTTAAAATCCATTTTATTTCGCTTAAAACGATCCACACAAGCTTGAGAAATGTTCATTCTTATGCGTTTTTGATCGACTGTTAACAAATGCGGCACCCATCTTGCAAAAAGCTTTTCCATCTGTAGTTCTTCACGCAAAATTAAGTGGACACGATCATTTGAGATGCCCATGGTATTAGCAATTTCACGCACTTTTATTCGTCGATCATTTAATACCATATCATGCACTTTGGCTACAATTCCTGTTGTTGTTGCTGTTTTTGGACGTCCACCACGTGGTTCATCTTCAATGCTTGTACGACCAATTTTTTACTGTTGCATATGAAGGAGCACTTCCACCTAACACATTCACCATACCTTTTTTATGTAAATATTTAATGGCAGCACGCATTTCTAATTTTTCCATTGTAAAAAAATGCGCCTTTTTTGAACACCTATTTCGATATGAAGGAGTTGCCAGATCGAAACAAAATTTAGTATGTGTTCATAACAGAGATGGAAGTTTCCAAAAACGCTTAACTTTTTTCTGTTTATACCGCGCTTTTTGTGCTAGGCTAAGAAGTTTCCGAACTGCCCTCGTATAAAGGGTGATACGGTCAAAATTTGGTCAATATAAACTTGACGTATTTCTTTCAATTTTGCATTTAAAAAACCTGAACACCCCTCATTTTGAAGGTGTGTGTGTGTAGAATGTTGCTCCTATTTTGATTTTGGAATTCACTCTTCAGTTGTCAAAATGCCGTCCAAGCAAGAAGAGCAGCGTATCAAAAATTTGCTCGCGCATCGCGAAAATCCGAGCTACTCGCACGCAAAGCTGGCAAAATCGCTAAAAGTTGCCAAATCAACCGTTACAAATGTAATTAAAGTGTTTAGGGAACGTTTGTCGACAGCCAGGAAGTCTGGATCGGGGGGAAATCGAAAACCGGAAGCCGCTGAGACGACAAAGAGATTTGCCGGTAGTTTCAAGCGAAACCCTAACCTCCGAGATGCCGCAAATAAGCTGGGTGTATCGTCTACAACCGTGCATCGAGCCAAAAAACGAGCCGGACTATCGACTTACAAGAAGGTAGTGACTCCAAATCGCGATGATAAACAAAATACGACGGCCAAAGCGCGATCCCGGAGGCTGTACACGACGATGCTGACGAAGTTTGACTGCGTGGTAATGGACGACGAAACCTACGTCAAAGCCGACTACAAGCAGCTTCCGTGACAGAAGTTTTATACGGCAAAAGGAAGGGGGAAAGGTAGCAGATATTTTCAAGCAATAAAACTGTCAAAGTTCGCAAAGAAATATCTGGTTTGGCAAGCCATCTGTACCTGTGGCTTGAAAAGCAGCATTTTCATAGCTTCCGGGATTGTCAACCAAGAAATTTACGTGAAAGAGTGTTTGAATAAACGTCTGCTGCCTTTCCTGAAGAAACACGGTTGTTCCGTACTGTTTTGGCCGGATTTGGCATCTTGCCATTACGGTTAAAAGGCCATGGAGTGGTACGCCGCCAACAACGTGCAGGTGGTTCCCAAGGACAAGAACCCTCCCAACACGCCAGAGCTCCGCCCAATTGAGAAATACTGGGCTATTGTCAAGCGGAACCTAAAGAAGACCAAAGCAACTGCTAAGGACGAGCAGCAGTTCAAGGCAAACTGTCTTTCTGCGGCGAAGAAGGTGGACAAGGTGGCTGTACAAAATCTGATGGCAGATGTCAAGCGTGAGGCCCGGCAATTCGGATTTGGAAAAGCGAAAGCCTAACTGAATATTTTTCCTGAATTTTATACTAATTGAACTTGAAAAAGAAATTTAATTTGATTTTTTAAATAATCGATTTCACCGATTTACACGCGTTTTCCCTTGACCAAATTTTGACCGTATCACCCTTTATGTGACCCCCATATTTCAAATCTGACTCTCTAAGTACCGTGCAAAAGTCGATATCGATTCGTAAATATTTGTAGACTTATCTATACATACCTTTTTTGTCTAATATATACCACGTATGGACTAACTTACAATTTAGAAGATAATGTTAAAAAGTTTTAAGATACCTTACCATCGGTAAGTATTACCACAACCCAAGTAATTCGATTGTGGATGACAGTCTTTCATAGAAGGTTCCTTGGTGGAGGGTACATAAGATTCGGCCTGGCTGAACTTACGGCCGTATATACTTGTTTTTTTTTTTCATTTCAATTCCATTGAATTCCAAAAACCATTACTAATACCGTGGACAAATTTATATTCACTTAATTTAGAGCTGTTATGCGTGGTCGAATCTTTCAAAGGTGTTCATCGATGTAGTTCAAGGTCAACAAAAACAATTGTGATATTTGTTTAAATAATTTCCAGAAATGTATATTAATATTGATGAGAATGAAAGCTTCTCTTTGCACATGGCAAGGTATAAAATAAAAAAAAAACACTTGTGCATATATGGAAAAACAAATAATTATTGCAAAAATATTTGCGATTTTCAATCCTTATTATGAAGATTGAGATGCATCATCATCCCAACAGGGTTTGGAAATTGTATATTTTTCCTAGAAAGGGGAGAATAAAACAAAATGGCCAATGACTAAAAACGGTAAACAGCGAGTGAAAATATCGAAACACATAATGAAATATAAGGAAATGTCTGTTGAAACAAAGAACAGAATTGTGTACAACATGTGCAAATGCCCTTAATTTCATATTACATCTATTGTGTTTAGAAATTGTTCATGCAACAACTCTCATAACTGGACACCTCCCAAATGTGGAAAATTTGGATGGCTTAATCGGCACAAATATCAATCGCCCAAGGACTTTTATTTATTCAACGAATTCATGTGTAAATTCTAGAAAAAATAAACTTTTTCATTTTATTTTCATCTAAATTAATATGAAATAACGAAAATATTAATTCATAGTTGATGTTACAAATAAATAATTACTTATTCAATAACTAACATATTTCAATAAAATATTTGTCATTCCATTTAGTTTATATGTACGTGTTGTTAATATTGAATATAATGAATAACATTCCAGAAACAATTAGTAAGACATTTATTTTTGTTTTTATCGCTGTTGAATATTATTTTTATTCACATTTGATTAGGGCATATGCTACCATAAACAGAATTTTTAGAACTTCCTCTCATATCTATCATAGAATATTTCTTAATTTGGATTGTATCGTAAAATGATGAAACATCACTGAACTTTGGTACCTTGTAGAAAATACAGAAACAAAAAAAATTCTTCTATAGAAGCGCGCCAGTTAAATTAACAAAAATACCCCCATAGCCTCCAGCAAATTTCTTTGCACGCAACAACAAAGGAAGAGTTTACCTATTGTCATACAAAAGGAAGAGGAAAATTCTGACCGAAAACAAAGGCAATTATAAAAGCAGTTCAGTAGAACAAAAGTTCAATGAACGTCTCTACTGGTGGATGATGGTGGTATCGGATACATGACGCATCCCTCCATGCAAGCGAACCTTTAATGATAACCCCAAACAAAATCAAACACGTCTAGAAATGGAATATGTTAACACAACAACAATTCCCTCGATTTTTTGCTGAAAATGCCTAAGTCAACATTTGTAGTCTTTGTAATTGTCGTGTTTTATTTTTTTTTAATGAAGTCGTATGTCTACGGATACAAGTATCCTTACATACCACTATAATCTATATACACAGATCAAACATATAACTGATTGTTTTCCAATTAAAAAATATTTATTGTTAATTATAAAATTGCAGTTCAATTACAATCAAAAAAAAAAATCAATCACACAAATTTATTGAATCATTTAAATTTTTAATTGCGACAATTAAATATTTAATAAGTTGGCGATTGATATTATCAATTTCCTTGATTGAAAAAATGCCAATTAAAAATAAATTAAATCAATTACTTTTGTGATTAAAACAAAAAATATTTGTCATGTTTACGTGTTCATTTAGATAAAGTCAAACAAAACTTCTATAAAGGGTGATGCGGTCAAAATTTGGTCAAGGAAAAACGCGTGTAAATCGGTGAAATCGTTTATTTAAAAAATCAAATTAAATTTCTTTTTCAAGTTCAATTAGTATAAAATTCAGGAAAAATATTCAGTTAGGCTTTCGCTTTTCCAAATCCGAATTGCCGGGCCTCACGCTTGACACCTGCCATCACATTTTGTACAGCCACCTTGTCCACCTTCTTCGCCGCAGAAAGCCAGTTTGCCTTGAACTGCTGCTCGTGCTTAGCAGTTTTTTTGGTCTTCTTTAGGTTCCGCTTGACAATAGCCCAGTATTTCTCAATTGGGCGGAGCTCTGGCGTGTTGGGAGGGTTCTTGTCCTTGGGAACCACCTGCACGTTGTTGGCGGCGTACCACTCCATGGACTTTTTACCGTAATGGCAAGATGCCAAATCCGGCCAAAACAGTACGGAACAACCGTGTTTCTTCAGGAAAGGCAGCAGACGTTTATTCAAACACTCTTTCACGTAAATTTCTTGGTTGACAGTCTCGGAAGCTATGAAAATGCTGCTTTTCAAGCCACAGGTACAAATGGCTTGCCAAACCAGATATTTCTTTGCGAACTTTGACAGTTTTATGTCCTTGAAAATATCTGCTACCTTTCCCCTTCCTTTTGCCGTATAAAACTCCTGTCCCGGAAGCCGCTTGTAGTCGGCTTTGACGTAGGTTTCGTCGTCCATTACCACGCAGTCAAACTTCGTCAGCATCGTCGTGTACAGCATCCGGAATCGCGCTTTGGCCGTCGTATTTTGTTTATCATCGCGATTTGGAGTCGCTACCTTCTTGCAAGTCGATAGTCCGGCTCGTTTTTTGGCTCGATGCACGGTTGTAGACGATACACCCAGCTTATTTGCGGCATCTCGGAGAGAGAGGTTAGGGTTTCGCTTGAAACTACCGGCAACTCTCTTTGTCGTCTCAGCGGCTTCCGGTCTTCGATTTCCCCCGATCCAGACTTCCTGGCTATCGACAAACGTTCCCCAAACACTTTAATTACATTTGTAACGGTTGATTTGGCAACTTTTAGCGATTTTGCCAGCTTTGCGTGCGAGTAGCTCGGATTTTCGCGATGCGCGAGCAAAATTTTGATACACTGCTCTTCTTGCTTGGACGGCATTGTGACAACTGAAGAGTGAATTCCAAAATCAAAATAGGAGCAACATTCTAGACACACACACCTTCAAAATGAGGGGTGTTCAGGTTTTTTAAATGCAAAATTTAAAGAAATACGTCAAGCTTATATTGACCAAATTTTGACCGTATCACCCTTTAGTCATTTTAATTTTAGTTTAGTTATTATTATTACTACTGTTGAACTATTTGCATTATTTTTTAATGCTATTTTCAAATAACTCTGCGAGGCTTTTACTATTAGTTAATAAAAAGAAAAATGGAAATATCTTCTCTACGGAAAATGTTGTCAAAATTTTTTATTTCAATAGAAAATTTTGTCAAAATTTTATTTCTATGGAAAATTTTGTAAAAAGTTTACTTCTATGGAAAATCTTCTCAATTTTTTTTTATAGAAAATGTTGTCAAAAAATTTTTTTTCTATAGAAAATTTTGTCAAAATTTTATTTCTATGGAAAATTTTGTCAACATTTTATTTCTATAGAAAATTTTGTCAAAATTTTATTTCTATAGAAAATTTTGTCAAAATTTTATTTCTATAGAAAATGTTGCCAAAATTTTATTTCTATAGAAAATTTTGTCAAAACTTTATTTCTATAGAAAATTTTGTCAAAGTTTTATTTCTATAGAAAATTTTTGCAAATTTTATTCCTATAGAAATTTTTGTCAACATATTATTTCTATAGAAAATTTTGTCAAAATTTTATTTCTATAGAATTTTTTGTTAAAATATTATTTCTATAGAAAATTTTGTCAAAATTTTATTTCTATAGAAAATTTTGACAAAATTTTAGTTCTATAGAAAATTTTCTCAAAAGTTTATTTCTATAGAAAATGTTACAATTTTATTTCTATAGAAAATTTTGTCAAAATTTTATTACATAGAAAATTTTGTCAAAATTTTATTTGTATTGAAAAATTTTTCAAAATTTTATTCCTATAGAAAATGTTGCCACAATTTTATTTCTATGGAAAATTTTGTCAAAATTTTATTTCTATAGAAAATTTTGTCAAAATTTTATTTGTATGGAAAATTTTTTCAAAATTTTATTTCTATAGAAAATTTTGTTAAAATTTTATTTCTATAGAAAATTTTGTCAAAATTTTATTTCTATAGAAAACTTTTTTCAAAATGTTATTTCTATCGAAATTTTTTTTCAAAATTTTATTTCTATGGAAAATTTTGTCAAAATTGTATTTCTATAGAAAATTTTGTCAAAACATTATTTCTATAGAAAATTTTGTTAAAATTTTATTTCTATAGAATATTTTGTCAAAGTTTTATTTCTATAGAAAATTTTGACAAAATTTTATTTCTATAGAAAATTTTGTCAAAATTTTATTTCTATAGAAAATGTTGTCACAATTTCATTTCTATAGAAAATTTTGTCAAAATTTTATTACTATAGAAAATTTTGTCAAAATTTTATTTGTATGGAAAAATTTTTCAAAATTTTATTTCTACAGAAAATTTTGTCAAAATTTTATTTCTATAGATTTTTTTTTTTCAAAATTCTATTTCTATAGAAAATTTTGTCAAAATTTTATTACTATAGAGAATTTTGTCAAAATTTTATTTCTATTTGTCTAAATTTTATTTTTTATAGAAAATTCTGTTAAAATTTTATTTCTATAGTCATTTTTGTCAACATTTTATTTCTATAGAAAATTTTGTCAACATTTTATTTCTCAAAATTGTCAACGTTTTGTCAACATTTTCATCAAAATTTTATCCTATAGAAACTTTTGTCAAAATTCTATTTCTATAGAAACTTTTGTAAAAAATTTTATTTCTATAGAAACTTTTGTAAAAATTTTATTTCTATAGAAAATTTTGTAAAAATTTTATTTCTATAGAAAATTTTGTCAAAAAAATTTTTTTATATAGATAATTTTGTCAAAATTTCATTTCTATAGAAAATTTTGTCAAAATTTTATTTCTATAGAAAATTTTGTCAAAATTTTGTTTTCTATAGAAAAATTTTGTTGGCATTGGCGTCCCCTTTTTTGAGTTGGAACCGAATGACTTCTTTTTTCTCGTTCTCGTAAAAAATAAAATCAGAAGTCTACCTTTTTCGACATTTGAAAAATCAGTTAATATGTTCAGAATTCATATTTAAAAGATAACTCAATGAGAGTGGCAAAAGTAAAAGATAACCCACGTATTAATAGGTGCCATAATTGTTTTCTCACACAAAAATAATTTCACAAAGACATAATACATAGTTTTTGCCACCATTAATTGTCAATTTCCGACTTAACATAAAATGAAATAAAAGTATTGATATAATGAGTGCACACTACAATGATTACTAATTAAGTAATATAAGCGTCTGAAACGAGTCAAATTTCTGTACAGTATCGATTGGCTAGTATTGAGTTTTACTAGGTTGTTCATAATGCAATTTAACAGATGTGGTAGACAGCCCTTCTCCTCGTTCTCCAAGGTGTTGAAAATCGAACGTCAACAAACAAGTTTTGTTGTCTTTGAATTTCTTATTGACTCATTATTTGGTCTAGAGACCATAAAATTACCATTTATTGAAAGTTGAGTTAATAGTACAGAATCGTAAGAAACGTGTTCATAGCTATATCGAGAAAAAAATATTTTTTGTTAATTAATTAAAAAGATATGATTTAATGGAATAAAAAATGGCCTTCGAAATCATTTTTATACATATTCCTCAAAAACGAAATATTAGACAAACGAACATCGTTTGGAAATTTCTTTAATAAATATACTTAAAAAATATTACTGTGAGACCAAAAATTTTATGTCCTTAAAATACGAATGCGAATTTTGCTTATCATAGAAGAAAGTTGATAAACTTTTGAAAAATCGTTTTGTCCATAATAATGATCCAGTATTAATGAAATCATCTTTATATTTGTTAACTTTTTGTACACACAAAAATGATAGTATCAATTACAAAATAAATTGAAAGTCAATTAAAACAATAATTGTGTCAATTAAAAATTAATCGATACTATTAATTTTTGTTATTTTGTAATTTTTGTTTCAATTAAAAAAATCGTTGAATCATTTTAATTTTTAATTGAATATTTTTAAAAGTTTAAAAAAAATTGAATATTTTTTAAGGCTTTAATTGGAAAAATTTTCGTGAAATTTTTTTTTTGTGTATCATGCAATTCCCTGGTATACTCCACAGAAAACAATTTTAACGAAAATTTTTTCAATTAAAGTTTTAATTGATTCAACAATTTTTTTTCTTGAAACAAAAATCAATAACCAAAATTAATAGTATCAATAATTTTTTAATTGACTTTCAATTAATTTTTTAATTGATACTATCATTTCTGTGATTGAAAACATTTCAATTAAAAAATAAATTGGATCAATTAATTTCGTGATTTAATCAGAAAAAAAAAATTTGTGTGTCATTTAACCACTAAAAAAATAAATAAAGAAACACTAAGGTTAAGAAGATAAATGATAATAGTTACGTTTTTAATTAAAAACTTAATTGAGTTTTGTCATCAACATCAATTGAATTTGTAATTGAATCAATTAACCCTTAGAAAGTCGTCCTTATTTTTGGTACACTAACGTCATCCTTCGTCATTTTGACTACGGCCTACTTCAATATAAATTGAATCGTGCACAAAAATTATAACTAAAATTTAGTTTACTTTGTTACTCAGTTCATTTTTAATTAATAACAAACAAAAATTCATATAATGTTTGAATTAGTATAACTAAAATTTATCATTTTCCAATCGACCAAAACACGCTTTATGTCGAAATTAAAATTAGGCGTCGTCATTTTGACGGAGGACGACTGTCCAGGGTTAAAAAATTAATTGAAATTTGCTAAAGGGTGATACGGTCAAAATTTAGTCAATATAAACTTGACGTATTTCTTTTAATTTTGCATTTAAAAAACCTGAACACCCCTCATTTTGAATGTATGTGTGTGTGTAGAATGTTGCTCCTATTTTGATTTTGGAATTCACTCTTCAGTTGTCAAAATGCCGTCCAAGCAAGAAGAGCAGAGTATCAAAATTTTGCTCGCGCATCGCGAAAATCCGAGCTACTCGCACGCAAAGCTAGCAAAATCGCTAAAAGTTGCCAAATCAACCGTTACAAATGTAATTAAAGTGTTTGGGGAACGTTTGTCGACAGCCAGGATGTCTGGATCGGGGGGAAATCGAAAACCGGAAGCCGTGTGACGACAAAGAGAGTTGCCGGTAGTTTCAAGCGAAACCCTAACCTTTCTCTCCGAGATGCCGCAAATAAGCTAGGTGTATCGTCTACAACCGCGCATCGAGCCAAAAAACGAGCCGGAATATCGACTTACAAGAAGGTAGTGACTCCAAATCGCGATGATAAACAAAATGCGACGGCCAAAGCGCGATCCCGGAGGCTGTACACGACGATGCTGACGAAGTTTGACTGCGTGGTAATGGACGACAAAACCTACGTCAAAGCCGACTACAAGCAGCTTCCGGGACAGGAGTTTTATACGGCAAAAGGAAGGGGAAAGGTAGCAGATATTTTCAAGCACATAAAACTGTCAAAGTTCGCAAAGAAATATCTGGTTTGACAAGCCATCTGTTCCTGTGGCTTGAAAAGCAGCATTTTCATAGCTTCCGGGACTGTCAACCAAGAAATTTACGTGAAAGAGTGTTTGAATAAACGTCTGCTGCCTTTCCTGAAGAAACACGGTTGTTCCGTACTGTTTTGGCCGGATTTGGCATCTTGCCATTACGGTAAAAAGACCATGGAGAGGTACGCCGCCAACAACGTGCAGGTGGTTCCCAAGGACAAGAACCCTCCCAACACGCCAGAGCTCCGCCCAATTGAGAAATACTGGGCTATTGTCAAGCGGAACCTAAAGAAGACCAAAAAAACTGCTAAGGACGAGCAGCAGTTCAAGGCAAACTGGCTTTCTGCGGCGAAGAAGGTGGACAAGGTGGCTGTACAAAATCTGATGGCATGTGTCAAGCGTGAGGCCCGGCAATTCGGATTTGGAAAAGCGAAAGCCTAACTGAATATTTTTCCTGAATTTTATACTAATTGAACTTGAAAAAGAAATTTAATTTGATTTTTTAAATAAACGATTTCACCAATTTACACGCGCTTTCCCTTGACCAAATTTTGACCGTATCACCCTTTAATGCAATCAATTAATTTTTTATTCAAGTATTTTTTCATATGCAATTAAAACTGTGAATGATACTATCATTTTCGTGATTGAAGACATTTCAATTAAAAAATTAATTGGATCAATTAATTTCGTGATAGAATCAGAAAAAATTTTTTTGTGTGCAAACTAATCCATATAAACTAAAAATAGAGAATTGCTCAGCCATCTCGTTGATAGTGTTGTGACAGCCTATAGCTGTCACAACATTGCCGAGACGGCAATCACAGAGATCAAGGAGTTTATTGTAATAGCCGAGTGCAATCAATGCACAATTATTATCACCATATTTTCGCTATGGTCATCTTGCACTTAAACAAGGTCACTGTGGATTGTGGTTCTGCAATATTTAACTAAAACCCTACATTTATTCCTATCCAATATAACTTCGTTGCATTTTGTGCACTCAAAGATAATGTATATAAGCGGCAAATGAACAATTTTACATGATGTCATCGACACAAAACCCATCTACTATTGTTCACGCTATCTTCCCCATATCGAACGATACTTTAAATTGTTTATTTATTTTTATTCCCAGTGGTAGAATTTATTAGTGCATTTTAGTAAAAAAAAAAACAAATATAGTTTAATGCATAGCCTACAGCAACGGTCAGTTGGCAGTAACAATCTACGACGTAACAGACCATAGCCGCAATGGTGATAGCGGTAGAAGTACCACATTTTGTATTCAATGAAAACAGCTAGCAGCACAACATACGAAATTAGCAATAAATACTTTGTAATACAAATTTTAGTAACTTCATACTTAATAAAGCAAAATGCGGAAAGAGATTATTGATAATCTGAAAGAAAAGCCTGTTAGGAGGATTGCCTTTTATATTTCGGAATTAAGGTGGACACAGAAAAATTACTTTGTGTTAAATTTGAAGACAATCGGGTAGTAAATGAGGGCAGTATGGACTCATTTGTCGAAATCGGGCAATACATGTATATGGGGGCTATATCTAACTTAGATCCAATTTTTTCCAAATTCAACAGTGTTTGTCCTTTGACCAAGATAACACGTTGTACCGAATTTTATCAAAATCGCTTAATAATTGCGACCGGAATCCTGCGAACAGACGGACGGAATTAGAGTTAGATACCGAAGAAAGTGATTTTGATGGTTAATATTTGTTTAATATTAATTAATAAAATTAATTTAATAAAATGACAACTGGTTTATACTATTTACATCAAGTTCTGGGGATAATGCGCTTTCTTAATAAGGAAAATAAGCAAGTATAAATTAAACTCCATCTAAGAGTATATTCTATAGTACTCACAGTGGAATTACAATTTCCACCCCTCTATAGTAACGCGCCTGGAATAAGGGGGATTGACTCCCTTTTTGTTGGTAACATTTGATTTTGATAAGATATATCGATATATCATGTTTGGCGATACTACATTGATTGTAAATAATTTTTGCCGCAAATTTTCAATTTCCGCCTATAGTGCTAAGGTTGTCTCAATCTCACGATGGGTCACGTGCACGGTTACCTTTCGTAGAATTCTAAAATTGTAGTTTTTGCCATTTGGTAGGTTGGTAGAATTCCTGATGTTTTGGTAGAGTTTGCAAAATATTCCTCTCCCACTAGGATGTCTTCAATTTTTATAGAAATACAATTTTGACAAATTTTTTTATAAAAAAAAAACAATTTTGAAAAAAATAGAAAAAATGTTGACAAAATTAAAAAAATTCTATAAATTAAATTAAACAATATTCTATAAAAAAATTGACAAAATATTCTATAAAAATAACATGTTGACAAATTTTTCTATAGAAATAAAATATTGACAAAATTTTCAATAGAAATAACATTTTGACAAAATTTTCTATGAAAATAAAATTTTGACTAAATTTTCTATAGAAATAAAACTTTAACAAAAATTAAATAAAAAAATTTCTATAGAAAAAAATTTAATCAAAAATATTTTCTATAGAAAAAAAAAACATTTAAACAATTTTCTATTCTAGAAATAAAAGTTTGACAAAATATTCTATAGAAATAAAATGTAAACAAAATTTTCTAAAGAAATAAAATATTGACAAAATTTTCTATAGAAATAAAATATTGACAAAATTTTCTATAGAAATAAAATTTTGACAAAATTTTCTACAGAAATAAAATTTTGACAAAATTTTCTATAGAAATAAAATTTTTACAAAATTTTCTATAGAAATAAAATTTTGACAAACTTTTCTATAGAAACTAAATTTTTGACAAAATTTTCTATAGAAATAAAATTTTGACAAAATTTTCTATAGAAATTAAATTTTTGACAAAATTTTCTATAGAAATAAAATTTTGACAAAATTTTCTATAAAAATAAAATTTTGAAAAAATTTTCTCTAGAAAAAAAAATGTTGACAAAATTTTCTCTAGAAAAAAAAAATGTTGAAAAATGTATTATAGAAATACAATTTTGACAAAATTTCCTATAGAAACTAAATTTTTGACAAAATTTTCTATAGAAATAAAATTTTGACAAAATTTTCTTTAGAAATAAAATTTTGAAAAAATTTTCTATAGAAAAAAAAATTTTGACAAAATTTTCTAAAGAAACAAAATTTTGTATAGAAATAAAATTTTGATAAAATTTTCTATAGAAATAAAATTTTGATAAATTTTTCTATAGAAATAAAATTTTGACAAAATTTTCTATAGAAATAAAATTTTTACAAAATTTTCTATAGAAATAAAATTTTGACAAAATTTTCTATAGAAACAAAATTTTGACAAAATTTTCTATAAAAATAAAATTTTGACAAAATTTTCTATAGAAATAAAATTTTGACAAAATTTTCTATAGAAATAAAATTTTGACAAAATTTTCTATAGAAATAAAATTTTGACAATATTTTCTATAGAAATAAAATTTTGACTATGTTTTCTATAGAAATAAAATGCCTTTTGAAGAAAACAAAAATTTTTCATAATAAAAAAATTGACAAGATCTCCTCAGATTGTTTTAAATTTTGTAGATTTTTGGTAAAAAAATTTCAACATTTTCTCTAGAAATAAACTGTTGACAAAATTTTCTATAGAAATAAAATTTTGACAAACTTTTCTATAAGAATAAAATAAAAAACATTTTATAAAACACATTTTATTCCATACTAACTACAAAAATTTTGAAGAACATCGGTTAATAAACACGCCAATTATGACCAGATCGGGGATAAATATAATATGACAGCTATATCTAAATCTGAACCGATGTTTTCCACAATCAATAGCGATTGTCTTTGTTCCAAAAACCGACCCTATGCCAAATTTGAGGTCAATCGGACTTAAACTGCGACCTGTACTTTGCGCACAAAAATACATGAACAGACAGATAGACGGAAATCGCGGACATAGAAAATTTTATTTCTATAGAAAATTTTGTCAAAATTTTATTTCTATAAAAATTTTTTCAAAATTTTATTTCTATAGAATATTTTAGAAAATTTTATTTCTGTAGAAAATTTTGTCAAAATTTTATTTCTATGGAAATTTTCGTCAAAATTTTAATTCTATAGAAAATTTTGTCAAAATTGTATTTCTATAGAAAATTTTGTCAAAATTGAATTTTTATAGAAAATTTTCTATCGAAATAAAATTTTGAAATTTTTTCTATAAAAAAATTCTTTTGAAGAAAAACACATTTTCATCCATACTAACTACAAAAATTAGGACCTTTTTAGTAAAATTTTATTAAAATTTTGGTAGACTATTTTTGTCACGAGTGGCAACCGTCACATGGCGATCTTCACGAAATTCTTCTTGGTGTGAATTACGAACACGATTGAATGTTTCATACCATCGATAAACACTAGTCCTTGACGGAGCCAAAAAAATGAGTTAAGTTAATCGATGCACTGTTGTTGAGTTAATCCACGTCAAAAGTTTTAAAAAATACGAAAATATTCATGATTTAATTAAATTTTTTCAGCGAGATGGACGTTTAAGTGTGCGTAATCGAAATCGTAATCGAAAGCTACTTTTTAGTTTACCTTTAGTTAAAATTTGGCCTTTCTTGACCCTTTAACTACACTGAAAAAACAGTGAACCCACCACGAAAGATAACTTTCGATTAATTTTAGAAAATTTTGATTTTTTTAGAAAATTTTAACTAAATAGTATTACAAGCGCTGGCATCACTCCGATATGGTAAAAATAAGTAAATATTTTTCGACAAATTCAAGAAAATTTATTAGACATAACTAAGTTTTTGCACTTGTTAAAGAAAATTTTGTAATTTTAAGAGAAATCTTGGAGTTCAAAATTGCAAGAATGTCTTTAGTGCCATACGAAGTTCATGATGGACACATTTTTGGTAAAATTTACAAATTTAAAGAAATAATGAACTATTTTGTGAGAAATACGAAATTAGGAAACCTTTATGCTTTATTTTTGTATAATTTTTTCCTGTTTTTTAGTTCATTTAACTAACGTACGCAAAAAATTATTTGAGTAAAGTAAACTTTTTCCAAACATAATGATTCTATGAACTAATATAAAGTTAAATTGGCTTTAGTGAAATAGAGAGTTCACTTTTTTTTAAGTGTACCGAGGACATTCGAAATCGACACCAAACCTTATTTCCCTAGTTAGTTTCGATTTATTTCTCGATGCTATTTTAAAGTAGAGGTTTTCATCTAAATAAGCTATAAATATTTTCCATATTGGTAAGTACCAAAATTAAAGTTTTTAACACTAGTAGTGAAAGGGTTAAGCAACAGAAAACAATATAATATTTTTAATAATTTTTCCACTTATGAACAAATTTTAGTGTATTTATATCATGTTGTAATAGTAAAATATTTTAGATAAAATTTTAAAAACAAAAATGCATATCATTCATGGGGGATTTACTTTTTTGCCAATGACTCTGTACTATGAGCTGACCGCAATCAATAAAAGTTTTAAATTATAAAAATATGAATCGCACTTTTTACACAATACTCGTACATGGGGATGAATGACAAATCCATTGAAGAAATATGACTTAATACAACAAGTAGACGGTAACATAGTCAACAATAGCTATCGTTTTTTTTTTCTTTTTTGTATTGAAACCCACTGTGATACTGGTCATAAAAACGATTAAAATTTAAATATCTATTACTGTCCCACACTTTGGCATTGAATCACAAACCTAAACGTTGTGATAAAAAAATAACATTTGTCCAAGTAAAGCGGTGAGAACAAAAACAAAAAAAAAAAAAAAAAAAAAAAAACAACAACAACAACAACAACAAATAGCTAACATGTAAAGAAATATGCAGTACAATTTCTAAAACGAAAGAAAAAAAAAATAAACAAACAATACCAAAAAACGACTACATTCGATTCGGTATGATCAAGGTATAGAAAATTATGGGATTAAGTAGTTTCTATAGAAAATTTTGTCAAAATTTTTTTCTATAGAAAATTTTGTCAAAATTTTATTTCTACAGACAATTTTGTCAAAATTTGATTACTATAGACAATTTTGTCAAAATTTTATTTCTATAGAAAATTTTGTCAAATTTTGTCAAAATTTAATTTCTATAGAAAATTTTCTAAAAATTTTTATTTCTACGGAAAATTTTCTCAAATTTTTATTTCTATACAAAAATTTTGTCAAAATTTTATTTCTATAGAAAATTTTGTCAAAATTTCATTTCTATAGAAAATTTTGTCAATATTTTATTTCTATAGAAAATTTTGTCAAAATTTTATTTCTAGAGAAAAATTTCTCAAAATTTAATTTCTATAGAAAATTTCGTCAAAATTTAATTTCTATAGAAAATTTTGTCAAAATTTAATTTCTATCGAAAATTTTGTCAAATTTTTATTTCTATAGAAAATTTTGCCAAACTTGTATTTCTATAGAAATTTTGTCAAAATTTTATTTCTAGATAAAAGTTTGTCAAAATTTAACTTCTATAGAAAATTTTGTCAAAATTTTATTTCTATAGAAAATTTTGTCAAAATTTTATTTCTAGAGAAAATTTCGTCAAAATTTTATCTCTATAGAAAATGTTGTCAAAATTTTATTTCTATAGAAAATTTTGTCAAAATTTTATTTCTATAGAAAATTTTGTCAAAATTTTATTTCTATAGAAAATTTTGTCAAAATTTTATTTCTATAGAAAATTTTGTCAAAATTTTATTTATATAGAAAATTTTGTCAACATTTTATTTCTATAGAAAATTTTGTCAAAATTTTATTTCTATAGAAAATTTTGTCAACATTTTATTTCTATAGAAAATTTTGTCAAAATTTTATTTCTATAGAAAATTTTGTCAAAATTTTATTTCTATTGAAAATTTTGTCAAAATTTTATTTCAATAGAAAATTTTGTCAAAATGTTATTTCTTTGGAAATTTTTGTCAAAATTTATCTCTATAGAAAATTTTGTCAAAATTTTATTTCTATAGAAAATTTTGTCAACATTTTATTTCTATATAAAATTTTCTCAAAATTTGATTTCTATAGACAATTTTCTCAAATTTTTATTTCTACAGAAAATGTTCTCAAATTTTTATTTCTATACAAAAATTTTCTCAAATTTTTATTTCTATACAAAAATGTTGTCAAAATGTTATTTCTATAGAACATTATGTCAAAATTTTATTTCTATAGAAAATTTTGTCAACATTTTATTTCTATACAAAATTTTATCAAAATTTTATTTCTATAGAAAATTTTGCCAAAATTTTATTTCTATAGAAAATTTTGCCAAATTTGTATTTCTATAGAAAATTTTGTCACAATTTCATTTCTATAGAAAATTTTGTCAAAATTTTATTTCTATAGAAAATGTTGTCAAAATTTTATTTCAAGAGAAAAGTTTGTCAAAATTTTATTTCAAGAGAAAAGTTTGTCAAAATTTGATTTCTATAGAAAATTTCGTCAAAATTTTATTTCTATAGAAAATTTTGTCAAAATTTTATTTCTATAGAAAATTTTGTCAAATTTTTATTTCTATACAAAAATTTTGTAAAAATGTTATTTCTATATAAAATTTTATTTCTATAGAAAATTTTGCAAAATTTTATTTCTATTGAAAATTTTGTCAAAATTTTATTTCAATAGAAAATTTTGTCAAAATGTTATTTCTTTGGAAATTTTTGTCAAAATTTATCTCTATAGAAAATTTTGTCAAAATTTTATTTCTATAGAAAATTTTGTCAAAATGTTATTTCTATGGAAAATTTTGTCAAAATTTTATTTCTATAGAAAATTTTGTCAAAATTTTATTTCTATAGAAAAATTTTGTCAACATTTTATTTCTATAGAAAATTTTCTTAAAATTTTATTTCTATAGAAAATTTTCTCAAAATTTTATTTCTATGGAAAGTTTTGTCAAAATTTTATTTCTATAGAAAATTTTGTCAAAATTTTATTTCTATAGAAAATTTTGTGAAAATTTTATTTCTATAGAAAATTTTCTCAAAATTTTATTTCTATAGAATATTTTCTCAAAATTTTATTTCTTGGGAAAACGTTGTCAAACTTGTATTTCTATAGAAAATTTTGTCAAAATTTTATTTATTTTTTTTCCATTCATATCATGTAATTCTAAGCCTATTTGGCCAAAATAAAATAATTACAAGGGACTACTCTCTAGAGTTTCATACATAATAATATATAAGGTGTGCAAAAAAGATTTTGAATACTTATAATAAACAATCATTTACACAAAACTGAGAAGTGTATAATTAAGCAAGTAACAAGAAAAGATAATTCTCTTTTGTATGTTTTAATAGGAATACTTCTTTATATAAAAGGAAGAATAAAAAAGAAAAGAAAAAATATATAAGAAAAATTCTTAGTAGTAGCTAAAAATTGTGTAAAAAAAAGAAATATATATTTATTTATGACAATGTAAATAATCAGTCTTGAAAGTCGAGTAACTACTCAATTATGACTCACAAAAGTATTGAATAAATTTGTTTCGATATTTTAGTATTCAAAAATTATGTAAACAAACTAACAAATATTTATGAAAGTTCCCAGTGTAAACATACAGTAATTATAGTGGAGTAACTCCTCGATTATATCTCTCAAAAGCATGCAATTAATTTGTTTCGATAAGTTTTCGTGTTCAAACAAAATGTTCTTAATGTATCAGGGAGACAGTTGAAAAGTCTGACTGTGCGAGTCTGAAATGATTTGTCCATATAACCCCTAGCATTCGAAATTATGAGCTGATACGTTCTGTGAAATCGGCTAAAATTAAACAAATCCGTCAAAAAAGAAGGCGATTGTCACTTGTAAACATTATAGAATAGAATTATCGAACGGATGTCAATATAACGCCAGAATGAACATCCCAGAAAATGCTTTGCAGATGCAGACACATGATCGAAACGTCTAAGAGAATACAGATAACGAACTACTCGGTTAAATGCAAGCGCAAGAGGTTTCATATTCTCCCTTGAAGTACCACAAAACACCTCAATGCAGTACAGAAAATGAGGCATGATCAAAGCGTGGACTAACATTCACCTAACATGAAAAGGTACTAGTAAACCCGTGTTATACAGGCGACGGAGGGCAAGATGGGTGTGAGCAACCACGTTGTCAATATGCGTAGAAAGAGATAGCCTATTATATATAGTGACACCCAAGCACTTTGTGCTCTGAACAAAATTAATTTAGTTTATTTATTTCTGTAGAAAATTTTGTCAAAATTTTATTTTTATGGAAAATTTTATCAAAATTTTATTTCTGTAGAAAATTTTGTCAAAATTTTATTTCTTTAAAAAGTTTTGCCAAAATGTTATTTCTATAGAAAATTTTGTCAAAATTTTATTTCTTTAAAAAGTTTTGCCAAAATGTTATATCTATAGAAAATTTTGTCAAAATTTTATTTTTATAGAAAATTTTGTCAAAATTTTATTTTTATAGAAAATTTTGTCAAAATTTTATTTTTATAGAAAATTTTGTCAAATTTAAAGTCGATTGGACTAAAACTGCGATTGGACTAAAATCGACTCAGCGGCCGACCCTGAGCATTATTGCCAAAGACACCCTATGTCTATTTCGTCTCCTTGTGGATGTTGCAAACATTTGCACTAACTTATAATACCCTGTACTACAGTGTAGCGCAGGGTTTAAAAATGGAACAAATATAAAAAAACTTATGGTGTAGTTTTTCTTTTTTTTTTTTGTAATAAAAACAAAGCAATTACCGGTCTGAGAATATCTATTTATAAAGCACGTTCATTCAAGACCAGTTTTATAAAAATGAAACTATCAACACTAAACAATGTTTCATCGTTTTGATTAAACAATACTCGGTTAGAGAAAATGATTGTAAAACGTCATTGTCTAATAGCGACATTGTCACACAACACAAAAAATATAATAATAGAATGTTTGCATATATTTAAAATAAAACTAAATATTTATAATAAAGGGTGATTTGTTAAGAGCTTGATAACTTTTTTTTTAAAAAAAACGCATAAAATTTGCAAAATCTCATCGGTTCTTTATTTGAAACGTTAGATTGGTCCATGACATTTACTTTTTGAAGATAATTTCATTTAAATGTTGACCGCGGCTGCGTCTTAGGTGGTCCATTCGGAAAGTCCAATTTTGGGCAACTTTTTCGAGCATTTCGGCCGGAATAGCCCGAATTTCTTCGGAAATGTTGTCTTCCAAAGCTGGAATAGTTGCTGGCTTATTTCTGTAGACTTTAGACTTGACGTAGCCCCACAAAAAATAGTCTAAAGGCGTCAAATCGCATGATCTTGGTGGCCAACTTACCGGTCCATTTCTTGAGATGAATTGTTCTCCGAAGTTTTCTCTCAAAATGGCCATAGAATCGCGAGCTGTGTGGCATGTAGCGCCATCTTGTTGAAACCACATGTCAACCAAGTTCAGTTCTTCCATTTTTGGCAACAAAAAGTTTGTTAGCATCGAACGATAGCGATCGCCATTCACCGTAACGTTGCGTCCAACAGCATCTTTGAAAAAATACGGTCCAATGATTCCACCAGCGTACAAACCACACCAAACAGTGCATTTTTCGGGATGCATGGGCAGTTCTTGAACGGCTTCTGGTTGCTCTTCACTCCAAATGCGGCAATTTTGCTTATTTACGTAGCCATTCAACCAGAAATGAGCCTCATCGCTGAACAAAATTTGTCGATAAAAAAGCGGATTTTCTGCCAACTTTTCTAGGGCCAATTCACTGAAAATTCGACGTTGTGGCAGATCGTAAGTCTATTCATGATGAAATGTCAAAGCATACTGAGCATCTTTCTCTTTGACACCATGTCTGAAATCCCACGTGATCTGTCAAATACTAATGCATGAAAATCCTAACCTCAAAAGAATCACCCTTTACAATGAGTGTAAAGATGTAATGACTCTGAAACTCTATTTGATTATATTACCCACATCGGATGTCCTATGATTTTATTTTTTTTTTTTTTTTTTTGATTCATTACAAAATTTCTAAAAATACTTCTATTATATCTTTAGCATACGACAATGGCCACCCTAATATATCTTTGTTCACGTTTTTTTTTTCATTTTTAATAATAGGAAATAAATGATGATATACGGTGTTTTACGGAAAATCCTTCAAATTAAATAAATAATTATGAAAAAGTATATATAAAATATTCTGAGCATAAAGCAATGGTGGTGGAAAATTCATACGTGAGAGTGCAAAAAAAAAAACAATAGCTGCAACTAAAACACGCAATTCCAATTGTTGCCACAAAATTTAATCACAACAACAGCAACAAATAAATGCCGGCACCTAACAATAGAAAAACAACAACAACCCACAGACAATAAATACAACAATATGCAATTGAATACACTTTGCCCCACTCTGCCATTCGTCCGCATCTTACACCGGTTAATACCAAACCACAAAAACTTTGTTCAACAAAAAAGCAAAAAAAAAAACAATGACTTGTCATATTTTAAACAATTGTTTTTTTTATCATAACTGTAATAATTGCTAGTATTTAGTTGATTCTTCTTTTTTTTTTGTTAATTGTGGTTGTGGTTGGTTCCATCGCACGGTACTCCACTAAGCTTTAACAAATCTGTATCATGATGCAAATGAAAGATGAAATTTGATACTTGATGACTTTGAAGCCGACCCATATTTTGTTAATGAAAACGATGTTGATTAACCAACAAAACAACTAAATGTAAATAATCCAAAAAATTCAAGGGCAATGTTAATGTCCAATTGTGGTTTAGTGTAGCTAATATTTATGGCAAATCATTATTTACATGCTGTTAGAATTATGTGTGCTGTGGAAAAGCACTGGTTGCCAATTAAACCATGTTGACCCATTGTGTTTCCTCAGAAACTTGTAAGAAGTGTAAAGTCGAATATCGGTCTATAACCACAAACCATGGACCGATGTATACCAAATTTGATACAGCCTAAAATTATCTCAAGATTTTCCATTTCATAAAAAACGGACAAAAGTAGCGGCGTCTATAGACCAACAAAGTGCCATATCGAAACATGGACCGATAGAGTCCATCTTCGAACTTGACCTGTAAAATTTCAGTATGATAGTTTCATTATTGATGGCCTATAGCATGATTACAACAAACAGAAAGACGGACAACGTTATATGATCTTAGAATTTCTCCCAGAACAAGAATATATACTTTATATAGTCGGAAACCGATATTTCGGAAGGAATACAACCGAATTAAACCCCCATCATTATCATATGGTGGTGGGTATAAAAATGTTTATGTGTGCTTTATCTTTTGATAGGTTCAAGGGAGAGAATGAAGCCATCCATTCACTTCCCCGCCGAATATTTTTAGCCAGTCGATTAAGTCAGCTCATCACGATTGAATATAAATAAAACCTTAATTATTTCCCATTCTCTGTCAATAAATGGACTCCAACCACACTTTTTTAATGCTACATTAATTTTGCGAAACTCATTTTTATGTTTTAGGGATCCTCGAAATTAGTATTACCAATTAAGATCTATAGCCTTTTGCATGCTTTTGATCTGCATGCATCAACCACTTCTCTAGGTGTCCTCTCATTTTATTTTTTACGAACGGGAATAAAAAAGGTCATTCGGTGCTAAGTCAGTACTATAAGGCGGATGGCCTATCAAATCTATATTTTGAGTTCTCGAAGATGCAGTTGTTCGAGTTGATGTGTGAGAGCTCTCATTGTCGTGGTGAAGAATGATACGTCTTCGGCGGTCGGTTTTCCTGATTTCTTGGGAGACAAATTGCAAACAAATGGTTTTGTACCACTCAGAATTGACTCTTATGCAGTGGTACGATTGCCATCACGGTTGCCACTCAAGCCAAAAATAATCTACCAAAATTTGGAGAAAATTCTACCAAAGAACTACCAAACAAAAAAATCTTATACAGAAAATTTTGTCGAAATTTTATTTCTATAGAAAATTATGTCAACATTTTATTTCTATAGAAAATGTTGTCAAGATTTTATTTCTATAGAGAATGTCCAGATTTTATTTCTATAAAAAAATTTTATCCAAAATTTTTTTCTATATAAAAATTTAGTCAAAATTTTATATCTATAGAAAATTTTGTGAAAATTTTATTTCTATAGAAAATTTTGTCAAAATTTTATTTCTATAAAAAATTTTGTCAAAATTTTATTTCTATAGAGAATGTCAAGATTTTATTTCTATAAAAAAATTTTATCCAAAATTTTTTTCTATAAAAAAAATTTAGTCACAATTTTATTTCTATAGAAAATTTTCTCAAATTTTATTTCTATAGAAAATTTTGTCAAAATTTTATTTCTATAGAACATTTTCTCAAAATTTTATTTCTTTAGAAAATTTTCTCAAAATTTATTTCTATAGAATATTTTGTCAAAATTTTATTTCTATAGAAAATTTTGTCAAAATTTTATTTCTATAGAAAATTTTGTCAAAATTTTATTTCTATAGAAAATTTTGTCAAAATTTTATTTCAAGAGAAAATTTTGTCAAATTTTTATTTCTATAGAAAATTTTCTCAAAATTTTATTTCTATAGGAAATTTTCTCAAAATGTTATTTCTATAGAAATTTTTCTCAAAATTTTATTTCTGTTGAAAATTTTGTTAAAATTTTCTTTCTATAAAAAATTGTCTCAAAATTTTATTTCTATAGAAAATTTTGTCAAAATTTTATTTCTATTGAAAATTTCGTCAAAAATTTATTTCTATAGAAAATTTTGTCAAAATTTTATTTCTATAGTAAATTTTGTCAAAATTTTATTTCTATAGAAAATTTTGTCAAAATTTTTTTTCTATAGAAAATTTTGTCAAAATTTTATTTCTATAGTAAATTTTGTCAAAATTTTATTTCTATAGAAAATTTCGTCAAAATTTTATTTCTATAGAAAATTTTGTCAAAATTTTATTTCTATAGAAAATTTTGTCAAAATTTTATTTCTATAGAAAATTTTGTCAAAATTTCTTTTTCTATAGAAAATTTTGTCAAAATTTCTTTTTCTATAGAAAATTTTGTCAAAATTTCTTTTTCTATAAAAAATTTTGTCAAAATTTTATTTCTATAGAAAATTTTGTCAAAATTTTATTTCTATAGAAAATTTTTTCAAAATTTTACTTCTATAGAAAATTTTGTCAAAATTTTATTTCAAGAGAACATTTTGTCAAAATTTTGTTTCTATAGAAAATTTTGTCAAAATTTTATTTCTATAGAAATTTTTCTCAAAATTTTATTTCTATAGAAATTTTTCTCAAAATTTTATTTCTAGTAAAAATTTTGTTAAAATCAGGGATCCGGAGCGGTCCATTTTTTTCGCTCCGCTCCGCTCCCGCTCCGGAGAAAAAAAAACCGCTCCGCTCCTCGCTCCGCTCCGAGAAAAAAAAAATCGCTCCGCTCCGCTCCACGCTCCGCTCCGCTCCTCTTCGAGAAAATTATAGTACAAACATTGTATTATTTGTTCAATTGAGTTTTATTTTATTTAGAAAAATCGGGCGGTACATATATGGGAGCTATAGCTAAATCTGAACCGATTTCGATGATTTTTTGCACATATAGTTAGTGCTATAGAAGATTACATTTCGCCAACTTTGAGTAAGATCGGTTGATAAATAAGGGTTTTATGACCTAATTTGACAAAATCGGGCGATAATATATATGGGACCTATATCTAAATCTGATGAAATTTTCAGACTTAAAGGGTGATACAGAAGATTATTTTGTGCTAAATTTGACGACGATCGGTTAGTAAAAAAAGTGCAACGCGACCCCATTTGTCGAAATCTGGCAATACATATATATGGGAGCTATATCTAAATTGATCCGATTTCTTCCAAATTCAATAACGTTCGTCCTTGTGCCCAAAAAAACTCCCTGTACCAAATTTCATCAAAATTGGTTAATAATTGCGACCGAAATCCTGTGAACAACAAATACATGGACAGACGGACGGATGGACGGACGGACGCCAAGCGCTAGATCGACTCAGGAGGTGATTCTGAGTCGATCGGTATATATTTTATGGGGTCTAAAATCAATATTTCTTGTAGGCACATTTTTTGACAGATCAAACTTATTATACCCTAACCACTATGTGGTTTAGGGTATAATGACTTTAAAACAATGTGTTGAAATATTTTATTAATTTTGAAGATTTTTTCAGAAATATTAAATCCATTTTGACTTCATTAAAACGAAATTTGTTAGGATACACATTTTTATGTCGAATCACTTAGCTATAAGGACAAACAGACTTCATTGAAAAGTTTAGAGACTTTTAGACAAGGAAAAACTTTTTTTTCAGAGAAATACGTCTTCTATTCTAAGCAAAATTCGTATTCGTATTTTAAGCATGTGAAATATTTGGCCTCCCGACAATATTCTTTGCGGTGCACCATCTACTATTTAATATGTGATAGAAACCAAATTTATGAAAATGGACCAAAATGGACCAAATTCTGTTTGGTCTCACCATCGGACTAAATTTAAAAATTAGAAATCTTTTGGACCAATTTTGGTCCGATCGGACCAAAACGGCAACGCTGATTGGAATTGAAAGTCTATACACAGAGTATAAGTAACTACTCTCCGAAAGTTTTTTTTTGTTTTGCAACAGACGTAGAGAAGAGGTTTTGTTATATTTGTAATGTGTGTGTGTATGTTTATGTTTGCAACATCAGTCCGTGTTATACCTACGAATATTCTTACTCAGATCTAGTGTTACCTAATTTCGCTTTTTTCCCTTTATTGTATAATAAATGTATATGCGCACATTTTTCAACCAAAATTGAAACTATCCATAATTTTAATTAAATTTTCGAGAAGTAATATCAGAAATAAGAGAATGCTAGGTATAGTACAATAGTAAAGCAAATGTGAATGAAAAAAAGCATGCCCGGTTCCAAAGATTTTGTCTTTACTTTAACAGTTTGGGTATTAATTCCGAGCCAAAGAAGCGGAGAATACAAGTAAGGATACTTTAAAGACGTAATTCTCTTTTAAATTTGGGGGTTATGTACTTGCTTCTAGGAAGCAAATGTTAATTTTTAATTTTTTTAGATTTTTTTTCGTCAGTTGTTATCAAAATCCTTTAAAAACGAGTTAACGAGTTATTTTTTTTTTTCCATATTAAGACTCGACTTCCAGTAGAAATTATGCTATGTTTTAAGTAAAAAGCGTCTTTAAAATAAAGTGTTGAAAAACATGTCTTATTTTTTACCGATTTTTTGCTTTGTAGGCAAGATGCTAAAAGGAAACAAATTTAAAGACAATTTTATTAATTTTAATGAATTTTTCTTAATTATTAAAGTCACGTTGACCTTACCTCAAAAATTTTATCTTTCATGTTATGATATCAAATCACGTAATTATAAGGACATTACAACTTCATTCAAAAGTTTATTGCCTTTTGGACAAGAAAACAAGTATATACAGCACTAAGTTCGGCCGGGCCGAACCTTAAATACCCACCACCAGGAACCAAATATTAGGGTTTCCTTTGAAATTTTAGGACGGCTTGAGGACTTGAGGACACTTCCCGAAGATAAATTTAAAGATTTCACCTATGAGGACTATATCAGATTCTGGATTTATAAGAACCATTTTTGTTTGAGTTTTAGAGGAATCATTAACATCTCTTGTAAGTGTGCAAGAAAATTATAAAACAACGTCTTGATTTGAAATCTTAAATCTGTAGAAGTAAAATCTGGAAATTTTACATTGAGTTTCAAGCAATTCAAGTGAAGTCGGTCTATATGGAGGCATTACCAAATGGACCGAGCCTAAAATACCAGAATATTTACAATTTCAGGCAAATCAGATAAAAATTACGGTTTCTAGAAACCCAAGGAGTTAAATCGGGAGATCGTTCTTATGGGGGCTATACTAAAACATGGACCGCTACTCACCGTTTTCGGCACACCTCTTTATGACCCGAAAATACCTCTAGATTTCCAATTTCAGGCAAATAGGATAAAAACTTCGGATTCTAGAAGCCCAAGAAGTAAAATCGGGAAATCGGTCTATATGGGGGCTATACCAAAATATGGACCGATACTCACCATTTTCAGCACACCTCTTTATGGTCCGAAAATACCCCTAGATTTCCAATTTCAGACAAATTGGATAAAAAATACGCTTTCTATAAGCCCAAGACCCCAAATCGGGAGGTCGTTTTATATGGGGACCATACCAAAACATGGACCGATACTCACAATTTTTGGCACACGTATTTGTGGTCCTACAATACCTCTAGATTTCCAATTTCAGGTAAATTCAATAAAAACTGCGGTTTCTATAAGCCCAAGAAGTAAAATCGGGAGATCGGTCTATATGGGGGCTATACCAAAACATGGACCGATACTCACCATTTTTGGCACACCTCTTTACGGTCATAAAATACCTCCAGATTTCAAATTTCAGGCAAATTGGATAAAAAATACGATTTCTATAAGCCCAAGACGCCAAATCGGGAGGTCGGTTTATATGGGGACTATATCAAAACCTGGACCGATATAACCCATCTTCGAACTTGACCTGCCTGCAGACAAAAGACGAGGTTGTGCAAAATTTCAGCACGATTGCTTCATTATTGAAGACTGTAGCGTGATTACAACAGACAGACGGACAGACGGACATCGTTATATCGTCTTAGAATTTCTCCCTGATCAAGAATATATATACTTTATATAGTCGGAAATCGATATTTCGATGTGTTACAAACGGAATGACAAACTTATTATACCCCCGTCACCATTCTATGGTGATGGGTATAAAAAACTTTATTTTAGAGAAATGCGTCTTCCATGTTAAGCAAAATTTGCATTCTTATTCTAAGGACATGGAATCTTTGACTTCACGACAATATTTTTTTCAGTGTAGAAAACTAAAAAATTAAATATAAATAAGATCGTTTAATTGCATTTATTTGACGTTCATTACAAACATCTTTGTAGTAATACGGGATGAAATTGATCGAAAGTACTGTTGTTACTTTTACAACACATACTAGATATATATTTTGACATTTGCCGTTTTTGAAAACAATTACTAAAAAACACGTTGTGTTTTCCCCAATGTACGTACGTACAAAAATACATATCGTACATTGTAAACGTTTACTCACACTACGCTAAGTACTAGCTAAATTTGAAATTACCTACACAGTGTAATTTCAAAGTTACACATTTCATTCAAGTAATATTTTACTCGGAGCGGAGCGGTTTTTCATTTGGAAACCGCTCCGCTCCCGCTCCGCTCCGGATTTTAGAAATGCCGCTCCCGCTCCGCTCCCGCTCCGGCAAAAAAAGGGCTTGCTCCGCTCCGCTCCACGCTCCGATCCGCTCCGCTCCGGATCCCTGGTTAAAATTTTCTTTCTATAAAAAATTGTCTCAAAATTTAATTTCTATAGAAAATTTTGTCAAAATTTTATTTCTATAGAAAATTTTGTCAAAATTTTATTTCTATAGAGAATTTTGTCAAAATTTTATTTCTATAGAAAATTTTGTCAAAATTTTATTTCTATAGAAAATTTTGTCAAAATGTTATTTCTATAGAAAATTTTGTCAAAATTTTATTTCTATAGAAAATTTCGTCAAAATGTTATTTCTATAGAAAATTTTGTCAAAATTTTATTTCTATAGAAAATTTTGTCAAAATTTTATTTCTATAGAAAATTTTCTCAAAATTTTATTTCTATAGAAAATTTTGTCAAAAAAAAATATTTTTTTTTCTATAGAAAATGTTGTCCAGATTTTATTTCTATAAAAAATTTTGTCAAAATTTAATTTCTATAGAAAATTTTGTCAAAATTTTATTTCTATAGAAAATTTTGTCAAAATTTTATTTCTATAGAAAATTTCGTCAAAATGTTATTTCTATAGAAAATTTTGTCAAAATTTTATTTCTATAGAAAATTTTGTCAAAATTTTATTTCTATAGAAAATTTTGTCAAAATTTTATTTCTATAGAAAATTTTGTCAAAATTTTATTTCTATAGAAAATTTTGTCAAAATTTTATTTCTATAGAAAATTTTGTCAAAATTTTATTTCTATAGAAAATTTTGTCAAAATTTTATTTCTATAGAAAATTTTTTCAAAATTTTACTTCTATAGAAAATTTTCTCAATATTTTATTTCTATAGAAAATGTTCTCAAAATTTTATTTCTATAGAAAATTTTGTCAAAATTTTATTTCTGTAGAAATTTTTGTCAAAATTTTATTTCTATAGAAAATTTTGTCAAAATTTTATTTCTTTAGAAAATTTTGTCAAAATTTTATTTCTATAGAAAATTTTGTCAAAATTTTATTTCTATAGAAAATTTTGTCAAAATTTTATTTCTATAGAAAATTTTGTCAAAATTTTATTTCTATAGAAAAAATTTTCGAAATTTTATTTCTGTAGAAAATTTTTCAAAATTTTATTTCTATAGAAAATTTTGTCAAAATTTTATTTCTATAGAAAATTTTGTCAACATTTTATTTCTATGGAAAATTTTTTCAAAAAATGGTTTTATTTCTATAGAAAATGTTGTCCAGATTTTATTTCTATAAAAAATTTTGTCAAAATTTAATTTCTATAGAAAATTTTGTCAAAATTTTATTTCTATAGAAAATTTTGTCAAAATTTTATTTCTTTGGAAAAATTTGTCAAAAATTTTTGTGAAAATTTTATTTCTATAGAAAATTTTCTCAAAATTTTATTTCTATAGAAAATTTTCTCAACATTTTATTCCTATAGACAATTTTCTCAAAATTTTATTTCTATAGAAAATGTTGTCAAGATATTATTTCTGTAGTAAGTTTTGTCATAATGTTATTTCAAAAGAAAATTTTGTCAAAATTTTATTTCTATAGAAAATTTTCTCCAAATTTTATTTCTATAGAAAATTTTTTCAATATTTTATTTCTATAGAAGATTTTGTTAAGATATTATTTCTATAGTAAGTTTTATCAAAATGTTATTTCTATTGAAAATTTTTGGGAGAGGAATATTTTGACAAATCTACCAAAACTTTAAGAATTCTACCAAACATTAAAAAAACGACAAGTTTTTTCGAAAAAAGCAGGCCATGATTAGCTTTCGGGAGTGTTTTGTTGGATTTGCTGTTATGCGTAAGTCCACGATCATCACCTGTCGCAATCTCATAGACGTTTGTCGAAGCATTACCATCATTTGTTTGGAGCATTTGTTTCGAACAATCGATAGCCGTTTTTGAGCGATTGACAAAATACAATAGAAACACTTTTTTGTGGACAACCGCATGTTCATACAATATTGAATGTATGCTGGTCCCACCAATACCTAAGGTGGTCTCAATCACACCATAGGTCACATGACGATTTTGAATACCAGTTGGAGCACTGCATCAATGGTTTCCGCAACAACAACTGATTTTGGACGATCTTCACAAAATTCGTCCTAAAGTGAACTACGACGTCAATTGAATCCATCATACTATCGATGAACACTGGTCCTTAACGGAGCTTTATGGCTAAATTATTCATAGACTCAATAAAAAACGAAATGATATGAAATTGCACCTTTGTTGAGTTATAATCCAAAAAAAATCGCTATAAAAAAAATAACCTCGAAAATCACATCCACAAATATTTAAACGGGTAAGTAAATAAATTAGATAATTAATAAAAATATACTCTTTAAATGAGGACATGGAAATTAACATACAATAATAATACATAATAAATAAATGCGAAAAAAATATATTTACTAACCTGCACCACTGGTCTCATGTTGAAACTCAAAATATTTTCTCGAATCTCTTTGAAAGAATTCTATGAAATCTTTCTTATCCAAGGTACCAGCTAAAAATTTAACACGCCAATCTTTAAGTGGTGATTCCGATGATGTGGTTGTTGGAGCAACAACCTCATCCTCAAAGCTATCCATGATATTTCGTCGAGATCACAATTGATAGCGAAACGATGAAACTATTTGCGAATAGTTGATTTCGATGGTGATGTTTTGATGAGATGCTGCTAGAGTAACTTCCAGTAGGTTTTGTTTTTTGTTTACGGCTTTGACTACTGACTGAGATGATATAGAAATTCTCCTTCTTTTAGACCAATAGAATTAGGTCTTAATTTAACAGCTAATGACAACAGTTCTGTTATTTTGTATTTGTGCGCTGTTGATCATTTGTAATGTATTCGTTTTTGTTTGATTTATTATGCATATAACATTAAAATTTGTTTTGTTTTGTTAATTCACTTTCTTATGTTTATATATTCAATTTATACTTGCGCAGCTGTAATGAGAAAAGGATATTATATTGATGAATATCTAGGTTAGATTGTGGATTTTTTTATATTTTGCCATTTTAAAAGTAAATTCAGCAAAATTCAATATTGTTTATATGATGATAGCAGACTTCAAGCTATTTTCTTCCATTTTCTTCATTGAGCCTTGATAAAATTTGGTGGCGTTTTATACATGAAGTATTACCAAGTCCACACTGGAATATCCGTTAAAATAGAAATGACTAATAATTGAAGAGCTCAAACAACTCTATGGAAAAAATTTATTTGTATATTGCACCATAAAGATTTGTGATACTGACAATCAAACGACTAAATATCTCAAAATGTCCCGAAAAGAATATGCAACGAAAGGAAAAAGTAATCCCCCATTGGGAAAATGTTTCCTAACCGAACAAAAGTTCCCTATTTAGAGCCCACGAATTCTATACAATAGGTCACATTAGGTGTAGTGGCAGCCCGTTATTTCAAGCTCATTTAAACAATTCAATTATTTCAGGCTCATTTAAACAATTCAGTCCACTGTGCCACCTCAAGTGCGGAAATTTTCTCTTATCAATGAGAGCGACCCGATTCAATGACAAGAAGCCTCGTTTTTATAACAGAGTCCGAACGGTGTTTCACATTACTGTGAAACCATCCAGAGAAGCTTTGAAATATTATCATTACTGGGAGGGGAATAATCCACCGCTGAAAAACTTTTAAGTGTTTGGTCGAAACTGGGGTTGAACCCATGTCCCTTTTTATGCAAGGCATACATGCTAAGCACCACGGTAATAGTTCATCCAAAAATCGACCGGTGAGTTATTGCCCAGAGTAATAGATAGTTTGTAATACCGAAATATTTGGGAGAATAAAACCTGACTTACACCCATGTTCGGATATCCACTTCAATTCCATTTCCATTATTCACGTCAAATCCACGAACGTCGAAATTTGTTGTTCTTATTTCCACGTCCTTTTTTGAACTTTTCTGTAACCAGCTGGGTTGCACAAATCACCCAAAAATTCACTAAGGCGGAAATCAAAATAAGTGGAATCAATAGACTTATTTTAATTTATTATTTTTTAATTAAAAATGACGCAGTTTTAATTAAACTCATGTATTAAATATAAAACATTTCAAATTTTTTACGCGAGTACTTTTTTAAACGGAAATATATCCATCTGGACATAATTCAATTTTCACCAAGACTTTGGCAAGTGAATTGATTTCACGAAACTTCCGGTGGAAGTGGATTGTAGGTTAGGTTAGGTTAGGTGGCACCCCGATGTATCAGGCTCACTTAGACTATTCAGTCCATTGTGATACCACATTGGTGAACTTCTCTCTTATCACTGAGTGCTGCCCGATTCCATGTTAAGCTCAATGACAAGGGACCTCCTTTTTATAGCCGAGTCCGAACGGCGTTCCACATTGCAGTGAAACCACTTAGAGAAGCTTTGAAACCCTCAGAAATATCACCAGCATTACTGAGGTAGGATAATCCACCGCTGAAAAACTTTTGGTGTTCGGTCGAAGCAGGAATCGAACCCACGACCTTGTGTATGCAAGGCGGGCATGCTAACCATTGCACCACGGTGGCTCCCGTGGGACACCAAAATCGTGAAATTGATTCACATTCACCTGGAAGTGGATTTGCGAACATGGGCATTAGATAAACCGAAACGGTTTCCATGGCCATCAGCGAGGAGCGGAGGGCTATATTACAGGCATCGTGTTAAAAGAAGACTCGCCACTCTGTCAAAATTCGTTGTTTAGTTTTGATAAATTTTGTGCTTAATTCCGAACAGCTTACTTATCCGGTAAATAGAACGCTGCCTTTTAGTTGGGATGTGCCGATTCATAGCAGATCTTAAAATACAATTCATACTTTCCTCCTGAAATGAAAGAAAGTCAATTTTACCAAAAAAAACTCTACCAACCCAACTGGCGATTTTTTACGAATGGTCATAATAACAACAAAATTTAAGCTATTGCTAGTGCCAATATCATATCATGGTTCAAATTATTGAGCTTCAGTAAACGATGGAATTCTTCTATTGCTTCCATTTTTTGCTGGGGATGTTTTGAGGAAGCCCCATGCTCCCAAGAGGAATAAAGGTGGAGGTACATATCATGCATTAATCCGTGCGTTGGTGGAAGGGTTGATATTTTTCAGTTTGAAGCACTCTGACAAAACTGTAGCTTTCAAAGAGAAATTTCAATTCTTCAATCAAAGGACGCATTAACGCATGGTATGTAACTCAACCTTAACAGGGGAAAAATATGGCTTCTTTTATCCAATGTCACAAGTTTGCATTCGGCCTCGTTTCGTTCTAAACGGCTTGTCTGAATAAGGTAGTAACTACCAATAATTTGAATTCTATTCTCTTGGGTCGTTTGGGAGCCACCGTCGTTAGTATACCCAACTTGCTTCCATCCCAGATTGTTGTCGACCTTGTTTATCACCTCTCAGTAATATTGTCGAGATTTCGGAATATTTCAAAAGTACTCTACATTGGTTTTACAGTAATGGGAAACGCAGTTGGGATTTGTCTACAAAAAGAGGGTCATTTGTCACTAAGTTAATACAAAATATCGGGCTGCCACTATACCTACAGTTAACCTACGGGAAATTGATGCAAATTGTCAATACCGACCCTGTCACAGTACTGGTACCGATGCTCCAGTTGTTCGCAATTTTTACATGTTTGTATAATTTTTTGTTATTAAAATCCTATTCGTTGTACACTTTTACGGAAATTCATTTATTAGAATAATCTTTTGTTCAACATATTCCGGAAGTACTTCCTCAACCGTTTGGGATACTCAAAATGAAAGAAGTTTGTCGCAGAATAGTGCACACAAAGAAATTTGTTAGCTGAATCGGCAGAAGTCTGCTAAAACAGCAAAATGTCTGCTGAAAAAGGAAAAGCAGTCACTGTTTGCTGAAATAGCAAACATTGTCTGCTATTTTTAGTCTCGATTACATTAAACCATCACAGAAAAAATTTCACGAACATTTTTCCAATTAAAATTTTAATTGATTCAATTAATTTTTTAGTTGAAACAAAAATTAATAGAATCAATTAATTTTTTAATTGACCTTCAATTAATTTTTTAATTGATACTATCATTTCTATGATTGAAGACATTTCAATTAAAAAATTAATTTCGTGATTTGAATCAGAAAAAATTTTTTGTGTGATGTGTTACTTTGGCTGAAACAAATAAAAAGATCACCTTAGGGGCAAAAAAAAAAAGTTTGGAAGTTCTTCCAAAAAAAAGTTTGGAAGTTCTTCTAAAGGCACAACTTTAAAAGCACTTCCAAAAATGTCCTCCCAATGATGTTCTTTATTTTAACTACACTTCCAGTGTTCTTCCAAAAATGTCCTCCCAAAGATGTTGTTTATTTTAACTACACTTCCAGTGTTCTTTTACTGCCTGTTCATGGAATTTTCGTCAAAAATCCCATATTGATATCTCGAAAACCAGAGTCTGTGGAATACCAATTATTTCGGTGTTCGATAGTAAATCATTAATAATGAGTTCATGACAAATTTCGGCATTTTCTAGCAAATATATTTAAAGTTATTTTAGTTTCAATCTAGACGAACGATTCGTCTCGAGTCGATTTTGGGTTTCATGAACAGGCAATTAATTCAATTTTATTAACCTTTCGTTTTCATATTTTTAATTTTTTTTTTTCGTTTCAAATAGTTTAAAAACAGAATAATAACATACAATGGACGAAATTATTGATATTTTGTCGATAAAAATGCCAAATCAATTTTAGAAAAATTTCGAATCTATGAAAGTGTTTGAGGTCAAACGTTTCCGTTTGACCTATACAAAATATTTGTTTGGCAAAATATTACAAAATTTTATAATTTACATCCAAAACACTGAATTCGAATCACACCTTAAGAAGTGAGCAAAATTCAGTGCAACGGCTGTTGAAATAGAGGACATTCGTCATATGACAAGCCTATGTTAAATTCATCGCTTCTGCGCCAATTTTGCATCACTTCCGGATCCAAAAATGACAATTTCACTACTTTATTGTTGACGCTTTTTTGCTGGGATATCTATAGTACTTTCCCACAAAATGTTTGCTGATCGCATTTAATGGCTTGTAAGGATATTACAGGGAGCCACCGTGGTGCAATGGTTAGCATGCCCGCCTTGCATACACAAGGTCGTGGGTTCGATTCCTGCTTGGACCGAACACCAAAAAAGTTTTTCAGCGGTGGATTATCTCACCTCAGTAATGCTGGTGACATTTCTGAGAGTTTCAAAGCTTCTCTAAGTGGTTTCACTGCAATGGTATCACAATGGACTGAATAGTCTAAGTGAGCCAGATACATCGGGCTGCCACCTAACCTAACCTAAGGATATTACAGTGAAAAAATATATTGTTAGTCCCTAAAGTACAAACATATAACAGCAGACATGGACTGCTGTTTTAAGCAGATTTTTTTCTATGAATGTGGACCTGCCTAAAAGGTAGTCCTACTAAGTTGTCCCAGAACAAGTCCTTTGGAATTAGTGTAAGTGGTATCATAAAGTATAAATTTACTCCTGCAATGATAACCCCAACGGTCTAACGAAGACCGCACTTATGGGCGCGAGGCTTTCAATAAACCACAAAAGGTGGATAAAGAAAAAACAAATCTTGGATTTTACCCTAAAGATTTTTCTCATTTCTTTTTCTTCCTTTTGTGTTATATACTTTGAATATTTTATAATTTGGCAAAAAATGGGGCATTAGAGGTATAAAGTGACCGGTTTTGACCAGAACTTCCACAGGTTTTGACCAGAACTTCGACTGGTCCATACACAGAAGCCTATTTATGTAGAATTAATTGTAACGTTATATTTGTTTTAATTAATTAATATATTATAATTAATTCATTAATATTTTCATTGGTAAATAATTGCCGAAATTCCTTTTATTTGAAGCAAAATTTCCCAATTGTAATCCATCTAGCTGTACTACCCACATAACCACACAAATCAGCTGTTTCAATGTTCAAAGACAGGGTTGTTATGCAAAAAGGATGTCAGTGAGACGGGGTTGTTTTCTAAGCAAGAGCTCAGATGCACAAACATACACTAGCTCCGTTCGAGAACCCCATAATTTTTGATAATTATCACAAATTTTTACTGGAAGTCGTTCGTTTACATCAAAAAGCCAGCAAAAGAGAGTCAGAGAGAGAGAAAAAATGACAGTTCTAGCTTAAATATTTTGCAAGTTTTTGCTAGAGATTTTTTCTCCAGTAAAATCTTGCAAAACCTACCATTTGTAAGAATCAGCTGTTCATTTTGTAAACAAGTTATTTAAAGATACACTCTTTTTGCTGTGGTCAATGTAAGTTTTAACAAAACTTGTAAGTACCAGTTATAAAACCCCGGACAAATGGAAATTACTACAGAACATTCGATTGGGGATGGTACCCACTCCATAGAAATGCAAGGTAAATACATTAGCTTTTTGAGTTATTACAAAGATAATTATACAAAATAATTAAAGGACCTGCAACTGCTGTGTTAGCCACCGTAATGCTTTTAATGGAATCATCATCATCGGAGAGTGAGGATGAGGAGAATGAAATTATTATACACATGTTAAGAAGGGAAAGCAACATCTTCCATAAAGGCATGGCTATATTCCAAGAAAAAAATAGGAGAAATTCGATCAAATCATATATAGAAGAAACAGTTCCAAAATATAATAACGTCGAATTTCGTTCCCACTTTCGAGTTTCACGAGAAATTTATGAATCGCTGACAAATCTCTTTTCCAAATGGCCCCACTATGAAATGCTTCGTTCCGATAAACGAATTCCAGCAAATGTTCAAGTTTTATGTTTTTTATGGTTTGCTGGTCATGAATCTTGCAGTTTTCGAGATCTGTCTGATCGATTCAATATGTCCCTTTCAACAATAAGCGCTATAATAAATAGGGTGTCTTTGTTTTTTAGCAGTTTGAGTCCAGAAATTATACGATGGCCGTCAGATGAAAAGAAGGAGGAATCATCTAAATACTTTGCAGAGAAATGTATGATACCAAAAGCTATAGGTAGAACTTTGTACAGTTTTGTTTTTAAATTATTAATCCAATGTTTCCAATTACAGGTTGTATTGATGGTACCCATGTAGTCATTGACCCACCAAAATCTGGAAAAGATGAATATATTGATAGAAAAGGGAACGTAACAGTTTGCTTACAGGGAATATGTGATGAACGCAATAATTTCATAAATGTATTTGTCGGATATCCTGGATCATGCCACGATAGTTGGGTTCTGAAGAATTCACCAATATATAACAAGTTACCGTCATATTGTGGAGGTTGGACATGTCTACAAGTTTAGACTTTCCTTAATTCTTTATTTTCAGATTATTATTTACTAGGTGATTCAGCATATCCTTGCAATAAATACATCATTACACCTTACAAGGACAACGGGCATCTTAGAAAGGCTCAAAAAGAGTTCAATATGAAACTGAGTACTGGTAGAATTAAAATTGAACACTCATTTGGAATACTAAAGCAACGATTCCGGCAGTTATACTACTGCAAATTGCGAGGAATGAGAAAACTTTGCCATTTTATAAGAGCCTGCTGTGTTCTTCATAACATTGCTAACGAAGATGGTATGCATTTTGAGCCAACTGCATTCCAGGAAGAGGAAGAAGATTTTATGGATGATTATCCAGATAACGACAACATTTCGCGTGGAGATGACGTGCGAAACGCAATATCAAAATCAATACAAGATGTACTTACTACAAAGAATTAATTTTAATTTATTTAACTTTTAATTATAGTTCTACATTTAAAAATATAGTAGGTAATCATATCGACTAGAGAATACAGCAATCCCTCGATTTACGTCGTTAAATTTTTTGTTTTATCTACCTTATATGAATATTGTTTTTAAGAACTCTGAATCCAAATCTGCATTTGTTTTTTTTTTTCTATCAGCTCGATTTTTCGAGATATACCGTTATGTTCAAAATTAAGACACTTCCGCTATATAAATTGGAATAACTTGAAAACAGTTCAACATATTAAATTAAAAAAATCAGAAAATCCCTAGCAATATTCTCTTTTAGCCGTCTTTACATTGTTTTTCAATTTTTCAAGTAGTTTTGGAGATATCGTTCAAGGAAAGACGGCTAAAAGAGAACATTGTTAGCGATTTTCTGATTTTTTAATTTAATATGTTGAACTGTTTTCAAGTTATTCCAATTTATGTAGCGAAAGTGCCTTAATTTTGGCCATAACGGTATATCTCGAAAAATCGAGCTGATAGAAAAAAATAAATGCAGATTTGGATTCAGGGACCTCAAATTACTAAAAATTCACTATAAATTTCAATAAAACGAGGGATTACTGTATTTATTTCACATAGAGTAATACTATTTATTTTTATAGAAAGAAACATTGTTTGCACTGTTAATTATTTTTTGTGAATATTTCTATTACAAAGACGAAATAGAAAAAAATAAAAAAATTCATTTACACTGAAAATTATTTTAAAACTATTTCATTTCACTAAATAAAACATATTTTGTAATTTTCATGTTGTATTTTAAATTTTAGAAATATGGTGAAAATACCAAATGTTCATTTTGGTTAACTAAACTGTAAGTTAGAAATTGATAAATTAAATATCTTGGAAGTATTGATAAACAAATTATTTTTTCAATATGTTCACTAGGGTTTCAAGCAAATCCACTTTCTTCTTCTCCAGAGCTTCTTTTCGTTCGGCACGTTCTTCTCTTTGTTTCATACTTTGTTCTAATGTTTGTTGTAGAATTGCATCACTCTCTTCTCTTTTTTTTGCATGTTCTTCAGACATGTCTATGAATTGTTGAAGGGCTGTTTTCCGTTTTCTTGATGATGAACTACATGGATCTTCGAAAAATATAAAAAATATTATAACATGAAAAACCTGGTTAAGTGGACCCAAGACTCAAGTCCGTATTGCTACGGGCTTGCTGGCATTGTGATCTATAAATCTACATCTAAATTGAGAAACAAATTAGTCCTGGACGGTATCGTTTTACTACCAATAAATATTACAATAGAATGATGACGCATTCAAAGAATATGTATCGACATTGAAATTTGTTATAGGATCACATTACACTCAAAATCTACATTTCAGATTTGAAATCTACTTTTTATAAGGCAAATGACAGTTGAATCTAGTAAAAGTGGATTTTGAAATTGTAATGTGAATGAGGTATTAGAATAAATAATAACAAAACGTCATTAACCGAATTATTTTCGAAATAGGACGATTTTTTCCGTGTAAGGCGTACCCTTAAAATTCCAAACGAAATTTTTGTACCTGTTTCAGTTATATTTGGGCCTTCTATGAGTTTTTAATCCGCCGAAGACACTTCCGCTTCACTGTCGAGTACAAAATCTGGATTTATAGACTTTTTTTCCTGCAAAAGATCGTCCAATTCGCTGCAAAACGAAAGGACATAATGGTATTAGATTCTTAACAAACATGTGCATGCATTTTTTAATTTACCTTTGATAAGGGCACGTCTGCCTATTCCGACCAGTCTTAGAGTTGTAAAGTTGTGTGCGTTTGTATTTCCGTTCCAAACTGAAATACTTGGTTTCCACTTGTTGAGAATTGAAATTGTATCCAAGTGAACACAATTCTTCTGAAATCTTTATCCACATTTGTTTTTTATTTTTTAGGCTGGCCGATTTTCCCACTTTTGGCCGTAATTCTTTCACTTTGGATATCAAAAATTTTACTGCTGGCTCAATCCACACGGACTTCCCGGTTCCTTCATCGTCGTTGGTGCAAGTGATGACTTCATTTTCAACGTGGAACTCTTGGTGGGGGTAAAGAAAGTCATCTTCACTCTGGGTGAAAACTACTTCCTCAAAACTATCACCAGCAATTTCGTCCACCACATTTTGCTGGTATTCCTCATCTGTAAAATGTCCGAAAGTTACATTTTCTTGAATTTATTTATTTCTTGTATCATACTTACCGAAAGAAATTCTTTTGTATGTTCCCGGTGAGCAAATTACGTCCAATTTTCTTTTATTCATTTTTCTTGGTTTACGTATTTGAAACATATAATACAATCACCTGATCTGTTTTATTTGCAAGTTTTTACTGGATGGCGTTCGCGTACTTTTTGTGGCAAGAGAGCAAAAACAAAGCAAAGAGAGTAAAAACGGTTTTTACTCTCTTGCTGGTTTTTACTGGATATTTTTTACTGGAAAAGTACGCGAACAAACCTACTGTATATTATAAAACATAAACTAGAAGAGCCAGACTCAGCTGACGCTAACAGCAGCTGATATAGAAAAAATAACAACAACACCAACATACTAGACTCGAAGAAGAAAACGAAACAAAACAGCCGCTTAAAAAAGATATATTCACACATTTTTTTTCAAACTTAATTTGGTATTTGAAAAGTTGATATTGGACACAGTAACACGGCACAACATTGAATATTATTATAATAGCTAAGAATCAGGTTTTGTCATATACAAAATAATGATGAAGGTCATGACTTTTTTTGTCGTTATCTTCATAAGAACTCAAGTAAGCATCAATCGTTTATTTTTTCATATGCATATTAACACACAGAATCAATCAAAAAATATTGATTTTTGTTTTATTTTACAACACAAAATAAGGAATTCATGTCATCGATATGAGAAAAACAAAAAAAACGACACAAGGCAGCACGCACGTTATAGAGATGTTAAAAAGAGATGAAGAAGATACTTTGTTTTTCACAACACTTTATATTGTTTTATTTCGCTGTATAATCGATAAGTGTATATATTTTTTACATCTTATAGCACTGTATAGATATTTCTTTTTCCGACTTGCATTTCATAGGAAGAAGGTGCATTTAGTCAGCAGCCTACAATTTAAAGAAATTCCTTTGTTTTACATTAAGGCCTTTGTATCTCTGCGTCTTTTGTTGTTGTTGTGGATGATGAGAGGATACAAGTAAATGTATTATCACTTTTTTTGCAATGTAATTTCCTACATTATTTACACAAAAATTCCATAACATTTCCACATAAGTTATCGTTGATAGGTTCCGAGCTAACGAACAAAAAATAAAGACGAAACACACCAAGGAAACAATTGAAATTTTCAACTACACTTTTTTTGTGGTTATGTACATGACGTCTCCGTTCATCATTTACTCTTTCACTTTATTCGCCAACAACCAACCAAACAGCCAGCTAGCCATTTAATCTTGCCTATCAGGAAAAAAATTTTCTTCACCTATTTTTTGCACTTGTCATCAATTTCACTTTTCAATTTCTTCTACCATTTTTTTCCACATTTCATAAAATTCACATTTTCACTATAAATTGCTTTATTGGTTTGCCTTTTCATCTGTGTTATTTGGGCTTTTGGCCTAATCTCTATATTTGATATAAAAAAAAATAAATTTTCCACTTTTGCGTATTTACTTTTTTTATGAAATTTTACTGCTTTTCTTCTGCATACTTCGTGCTTTTGAGATTTGTTTGCGCTATATTTTTTATTCTTTTCCTTCCACTCAATTTTCTTTCAATTGTGTAAAAAATTTATATTGCGAAACAACTATAGCAACATATACAAAAAAAAGACAAAAAAATAGTTAATTCTCTTATTGGAAATAGGTAATATAATACGCGACTAACGACCCACCAGTTCTTAACAAATTGAAGCTCAAAATAAAACTGGCAACACAGTAACCGAACTGAAGTGAGATGCGATTGTGTTCCATTCCAATTGGTTTCATTTCTGATTCCTTATGGGTGGTTTTCATGTAATAACATTCGTGTAAACAAGACCTAGGCAATGAAAATTCCGATATTTAAGGCATTATCGCACTAAAAAATCAATTTTTCTCGGCTACTTTTCTTTACTAATTCATTTTTACCAATTCATCCAATACTCAACTGCCTTGATTATATTTTAATGACCAAAATAAGGTTTTTAACGGTTCATAAGTCTATTTCGACATAATTAAGCATATCCAATAAGGACCTTGCAGGTGTATAAATATAAGACTGCAAAAAACGATTGCTTTAATCTCTATTTTCATGAAGGTCCATTATGCGCCGTCCAGGTTACAAGTTATTCCGGGCGGAATGTCTGTGTTTGTAAAAATCTTATGCGTCCTACAGACAGTTTTTCCGGACGGAATGTCTGTGTTCGTAAAGAATCTTACAGTGTGCTCTATCGATACGATTTGTCGGCGATGACTAACTAATCGGTAAATGTCGCAGTATCGATTATGCCTTTGGACTTATCTTATAATGTGGACAGTCTATGGGATATGTTCGACACGAGCACTGTCGTCCGGATAAACTTATAGTCTGCAAGGCGCATTATAGTGTATAAGTAATCAAAAAATGTATTATCGATCTCATTAAAAAGCAGCAGTATAGGTTATGACGTCGGAAATAATTTATAGTGTGGCCAACATCTGGGATATGTTTGACACGAGAACTGTTGTCTGGATAAACTTATAGTCTGGACGGCGCATTAGCTAACGGACTTTTAAACCGTGCTATTGGCATATCTGTTACCTTGCCTATATATTTCATATGCCAGTAAGGAATTTAACTGCTGAAAATTTTTCTGTTAAAGTTAACCGGAGAGAGGATATTTGCAATGTTCTTTCTGTTAACTGGCAGTTAAAACCTAACGGATCTACATGAAAATGCCCGTAACGGTCCACAATCCACAACAGCTACTTGCATTGTCCTAATGATGCTGATGAACACACAAAATGTTTTTTTATGATTCAATCACGAAATTAATTGATCCAATTAATTTTTTAATTGAAACGTCTTCAATCACGAAAATGTTAATATCAATTACAGTTTTAATTGGACAGAATAAAAATACTTGATTAAAAATTAATTAATTGATTTCATTAGCAAATTCAATTAATTTTTTAATTAACGCTGATTGCAAAACTAATTTATTTTTGGAATTAAAGGGTGATACGGTCAAAATTTGGTCAATATAAACTTGACGTATTTCTTTCAATTTTGCATTTAAAAAACCTGAACACCCCTCATTTTGAAGGTGTGTGTGTGTAGAATGTTGCTCCTATTTTGATTTTGGAATTCACTCTTCAGTTGTCAAAATGCCGTCCAAGCACGAAGAGCAGCGTATCAAAATTTTGCTCGCGCATCGCGAAAATCCGAGCTACTCGCACGCAAAGCTGGCAAAATCGCTAAAAGTTGCCAAATCAAACGTTACAAATGTAATTAAAGTGTTTGGGGAACGTTTGTCGACAGCCAGGAAGTCTGGATCGGGGGGAGATCGAAAACCAGAAGTCGCTGAGACGACAAAGAGAGTTGCCGGTAGTTTCAAGCGAAACCCTAACCTCTCTCTCCGAGATGCCGCAAATAAGCTGGGTGTATCGTCTACAACCGTGCATCGAGCCAAAAAACGAGCCGGACTATCGACTTACAAGAAGGTAGTGACTCCAAATCGCGATGATAAACAAAATACGACGGCCAAAGCGCGATCCCCGACGATGCTGACGAAGTTTGACTGCGTGGTAATGGACGACGAAACCTACGTCAAAGCCGACTACAAGCAGCTTCCGGGACAGGAGTTTTATACGGCAAAAGGAAGGGGAAAGGTAGCAGATATTTTCAAGCACATAAAACTGTCAAAGTTCGCAAAGAAATATCTGGTTTGGCAAGCCATCTGTACCTGTGGTTTGAAAAGCAGCATTTTCATAGCTTCCGGGACTGTCCACCAAGAAATTTACGTGAAAGAGTGTTTGAATAAACGTCTGCTGCCTTTCCTGAAGAAACACGGTTGTTCCGTACTGTTTTGGCCGGATTTGGCATCTTGCCATTACGGTAAAAAGGCCATGGAGTGGTACGCCGCCAACAACGTGCAGGTGGTTCCCAAGGACAAGAACCCACCCAACACGCCAGAGCTCCGCCCAATTTATAAATGCTGGGCTATTGTCAAGCGGAACCTAAAGAAGACCAAAAAACTGCTAAGGACGAGCAGTAGTTCAAGGCAAACTGGCTTTCTGCGGCGAAGAAGGTGGACAAGGTGGCTGTACAAAATCTGATGGCAGGTGTCAAGCGTGAATATTTTTCCTGAATTTTATACTAATTGAACTTGAAAAAGAAATTTAATTTGATTTTTTAAATAAACGATTTCACCGATTTACACGCGTTTTCCCTTGACCAAATTTTGACCGTATCACCCTTTATAAGCATAACTATTGTTAATTATTTTCTTAACTGAATTAAGAGTTTTTGGTTTGATTAAAAAATTGTTTGAAATAAATTAAAAACAAAAATAAAAAAATCCATCACTTATTTTAACTGACTTCGTCTTCCGATTTTGATTAAAAAGTTAATTGTACCAATTATTTTTTTAATTAAAATTTTAAAAACAAACGTTCAATCATTGACTTAATTAATTTAATGTTTCTATCTTGATTGAAGAAGAATTGAATTTTCAACTTCAATCAACTTTTTGTATTCGACACGAGCACTGTCGTCCTGTTAGCATGTAATGAAAATTATAAATGACAGTATTATCGGCATTTAAACGAAATATTCACTATGTCACACATGTATGTATCCCTGGCAAACTGTCCGCTATCCTTGCAAGATTCCTGAAGGTGCTCTTATCGATTGGCAACTAAGCTCGATATGCAACTCTAGCGGAAATTTTGTTTACGCATCAATAGCTCAATTTCGCCATGCTTTTTTATGAGAGCAAAATGTAAACAATTGATAATAAATCCCATGGAATTTTCTTTTGCAAATATAGCAATACATTTCTTATCAAGGCCGGTATGCACCTTTAGCGGAAATTTCGTTTGCATGCCACATCTTTTCCAAGTATTTCTTATGGAAGCAAACTGTAAACCGTCGATTAAAATGCCTCACAGAATTTTCGTTAGCAAATATACTAATGCATTACTTATGGGTAACAGAAATTTCGTTAGAGGTACATACCGTCCTTTAAAGGTATATATCGGCCTTAAGAAAAATATACCTCCACTGCATTATCGTCATGTGAACGCCATTTCCAATAGAAGTTTGCGGAATGCAAATCACAAAACCAAACAACTACATTTGTCAATTTCGTTGCGACCATTTCATATGCATGTGTATTATTAGACCTCCAAGCTTTTACCCCCTCGCAGAGCTTTGATGGGAAAAGCTTTCTTTTTTGCTTCGACAAAGAACGTAAACAACAAAGGATAACAACATAAAGGATACGCGGTAGCGCATTCATAATAATGGTGAATGCGGTCGAAGGGAAAACAAAATTTTAAAACAAAGGTGTATAAACGACATTCTTCGGAGAATAAATAACATTTCCATTACAAAACATTCATTTGTAATAAATGTGAAAATAAACTAAAGATTTTTTAACAAATTATAAAACAATCAACAACGTTTGCAAGGATACCAAAAAAAAGTGGATATTTCTGTAAAAAACTATAATCGATATTAAGTAACATCGCCATAGTTAAGTAATTATCGCCTTCTTGGTTAGCCTAAATTCGACCATAGCCACCTCATTTTATGGAATCTAAATTTTAGTAAATTTAATGTCAAGGTCTATCGAGAGCAAATAAAGTTTTTAATTGTTCAACTTTAATACTTCAACATATTCTTGTGGGTGTTTTGTGACAACATTGGGGAAGTGTGAAGTATTTATAGCTTCGTTGCCTGTGGTTACACTTTGGAAAAAAAGAATCGGATATACTAAATTAAATTTTCCAGAGGTTACCTAAATCTATATTGAATATGGATGGTCATATGAAGCAAACACTTCCGAAACTGCAGCCAGTATCAACTTCTATGGCTACAACAAATCCATCATCGTCGTCGACATCCACACCTTTGTCATACTCCAAGTCCAATAATGGGAAGAACAATACAGTGGCCAATGCATTTCTAATGGATGCTACAAATGTTACCATAGCACCAACTAACAATGCAGCAATTTTACATCCACCACCTCCGCCGCCTTATCAATTTGCGGCTAATGATGCTAAACAACCTTTACCCATTCATATGCCTACATCATTTCTGGAACTGCCGAGTGATAAAATTCTTATGGATAAAGCAAAAATTATAGAATCTGCCTCATTCGATGAAGCCTTTGGGCCGGCCGTTCTTGCAGAACCACAGAAACGTCGTTGGCTTTCGTCATTGCACAGTGTTATATTCATAATTACCTGTGCCCTAGCCATATTTATTGTTTTCCGTAATGTCCTAACCTGGTAAGTATTGAGAATAAACTTGTAACTGTGTTAGAGTTTAAGAGTTAGTGTGGATGGGTGAGATGGTCGATAAGGCAGTTGAAAATTAGATTTGATTACGAGTTAAATTCGAATGTTACACATAAACTTAATAATAAACTTAATATCATTTGGAAAACATAGATGTGAATGCTGATAACAACGTAGACTATTCAGTCTATAGTGTGGCTTATGTGTATTACAACCAACTTCATGTTGCTATCATTACAAAGCCGCTGGTCTGACAACTAACAGATTTATTCCAGCTTACAAGCTTACCAACACATTTGATCTATTATATTGAAAAATAATGCTATTTGTGATGGAATTCAAGCATGATATTGTGAATGATATGTAGTTGGCTGGATAGCCCTACGTGGCTATGGTTTGAGCCTTTGTGAACAAACAAAATGAGCGGGTTACTTGCAAACGAGGTTAGCTGAAAATGTTCAATTTCGATTTGGCACCAATGGCAATGGCGTGAACCGCCGTAAGTGCCGAAGGTCGCCACCGATGAGAATGATGTATTCATCGACTATGTGGTCAAAATTAAAAACATATTTTCGGGAAAATAATCGGGAGAAAGACATTATTGAAGCCACGGACAGACAAATATTTTGGCCACAGACCATGGACATTCAAACAGTACTCATCACCGTAGAACTCATCACACTTCAACCATGAATGACTACAAAAGAGGCTCCCGAGTCATTTGTACCACACAATGGCCCCAACATTTCCGGATCTCTATCCGTTGGACTAGGCAATAAATAAATAAAAGTGTCGATCTCAAGGAATGGGCCATAATCAGAACGAAACAAGCTATCGACTTGAAACTTGGCACAAGGAGTTGTTATCGATGTATGTCGGATGGTATTGCAAATGGGCCATATCGGTCCACTTCTACGCATAGCCCCTATATAAACCAGTCCTGAGACTTGACGTCTTAGAGTAACCAATTTCATCCGAACCAGTTGAAATTAGGTACGTGGTGTTGTTAAGTACCATATGGTTTCTAACATTCATGGAAAAATTGGTCCATATCGGTTCATAATTATTTACAGCCCCCATATACAACGTTCCCAAGATTTTGATTCGGACCCTCTTGGAGGAGCAAATTTTATCTGATCCGGCTGAAATGTGTTAGTATATGGTCCCTAACTATCATGCAAAAATTGGTCCATAATTACATATAGCCCCCATATAAACCGATCCCCATATTTGACCTCCGGACCCTCTTGGAGGAGCAAATTTCAACCGATTCTGTCGAAATTATATAACAGGTTGGCTGATAAGTCCCCGGTCTGACACATAGACGGCGTCGCTAGTATTAAATGCATATTATTTTTATATAGTACAAACCTTCAAATGATTCGTGTCAAAATTTGACGTCTGTAAGTCAATTAGTTTGTGAGATAGAGCGTCTTTTGTGAAGCAACTTTTGTTATTGTGAAAAAAAGGAATTTCGTGTTTTGATAAAATACTGTTTTTTGAAGAGAAAAAATACGGTGGATGCAAAAGCTTGGCTTGATAATGAGTTTCCGGACTCTGCCCCGGTGAAATCAACAATAATTGATTGGTAAGCAAAATTGAAGCGTGGTGAAATGAGCACGGAGGACGGTGAACACAGTGGACTCCCGAAAGAGGTGGTTACCGATGAAAACATAAAAAAAAACACAAAATGATTTTGAATGACCGTAAAATGAAGTTGATCGAGATAGCAGAGGACTTAAAGATATCAAAGGAACGTGTTGGTCATATCATTCATCAATATTTGGATATGCGGAACCTCTGTGCAAAATGACCAAAAACATCAACGTGTTGATGATTCTGAGCGGTGTTTGCGGCTGTTAACTCGTAATACACCCGAGCTTTTCTGTCGATATCTGACAATGGATGAAACATGCCTCCATCACTACACTCCTGAGTCCAATCGACAGTCGGCTGAGTGGACAGCGACCGGTGAACCGTCACCGAAGCGTGGAAAGACTCAAAAGTCCGCTGGCAAAGTAATGACCTCTGTTTTTTGGGATGCGCATGGAATAATTTTTATCGATTATCTTGAGAAGGGAAAAACCATCAACAGTGGCTATTATATGGCGTTATTAGAGCGTTTGAAGGTCGAAATTGCGGCAAAACGGTCCCATATGAAGAAGAAAAAAGTGTTGTTCCACCAAGACAACGCACCGTGCCACAAGTCATTGAGAACGATGGCAAAAATTCATGAATTGGGCTTCGAATTGCTTCCCCACCCACCGTATTCTCCAGATCTGGCCCCCAGTGTCTTTTTCTTGTTCTCAGACCTCAAAAGCATGCTCGCAGGGAAAAAATTTGGCTGCAATGAAGAGGTGATCGCCGAAACTGAGGCCTATTTTGAGGCAAAACCGAAGAAGCACTACCAAAATGGTATCAAAAAATTGGAAGGTCGTTATAATCGTTGTATCGCTCTTGAAGGGAACTATGTTGAATAATAAAAGCGAATTTTGACAAAAAAATGTGTTTTTCTTTGTTAGACCGGGGACCATTAGAAAATTTGTCCACATCGGTCTGTAATTACATATAGCCCCCATATAAACCGAATCCCAGATTTGGCTTTCGAAGCCTCTTGGATGGCGCTTTACTTTGTTGCATAACATATCAGCCACCCTGTATTGTGATATCATAGGTGGTGAACTTCTCTCTTAAGCCCGGTGTCCACCTCTAGCGGAAATTTTATATGTGTGCCAATAACACAGTTTTATGGTATACGAGAACACAATGTACACAATCGACAATAACTCCTCAAGCAACTTTCTTTAGCAAATATAGCAATGCATTTTTTGTGGGTAGTGGAAAGAAACTGAACACAGTCGATAATGCAGTAAATTATATAAATTTACTGTCAAAAATACCTATACATTTTTATGTGTAACGGAATCTTTCGCTAGAAGTGTATACCGGGCTCTAAGTCACGTACCATGCCCGTGCGGGGAGGAGGTGAGGGTCGCATGCATGGGTCACGTTTGTAATTTTATCGCACCAATAGAAAAATATATTGACCAACAATAGTCTAAATAAATATTTAAGTCCGGTACACGAAATTGTCGTGACGCGTGAGTCGGAGTCACGCTGACGGCAACCAAATGTCGTGCGTGAGTTACGAAAATAATATCTTCGTGAGTGTACGTGAGTAACGAATTTCGGAAAAACGCGCTCACGAAAATAATCCCTCTTACGAACATAAAATGCTTACGAGTTGAATTCATTTATAATTTTCGTGACATCCTAGGTGTTAAGAGTTTTATAATGATCTCGATTTTAATCATACTCATGTTTTCACTCAGGTTCAATTGGTAAATTACTCATAAAAATAGTCACGAGGTTTTTCGTGAGACACGACATTTAAAAGATTTTCGTGCGTGAGTACAAATTTTCCTTTCGTGAGCGTGAGTGTGCGTGAATGAGATTTCTCCGTCGTGAGTGTGCGTGAGCGAGAGCAAAATATTACTCACGTTCACACCTCTAGTATGTATCCCTAGTGGAAATTTTTATTTTAGTGTCAATAACGCAGTCATACCATGTATTGCCAATGGGAGCAAAGTGCAAACAATCGATAACCACGTATCATGGAATTTTCGTTAGCAAATATAGAAATACATTTTCTATAGGCGGAATTACGATAGAGGTGCATGCAGACCTCATGAGAGAAAATATAAACAGTCGATAATACCGTCGTGACAAAAATACACTATTATTTTACGGTAGAAGTGAATACCGGACTTTAAGCCAGTTACCAGGGATGTACGCAGAGGGTGTGGGGGTCTGGGCCCCGTTAAAAACTTTATCGCTTAGAAACATTTCTTGGCCAAATTTTTAAGTCTGGTACGCACCAGTAGCCGAAATTATTGTGTTTTTATCGATATTTCATATTTACTCCCATAAGAAACACAAGGAAAACGGTGTTATCGGATGAAAATGAAACTTCCGTTAAAGGTGTATACCGGGCTTTGCAGATACCCGTCATAAACCTCATATGTAAATTTAGCGAAAGTTTTTTTTTGTGTTTTACAACGATTTCGAAACCGTAGCAAAAATTAAAAACTTGGTGAAAACAAATCATTACAAATTTTACAATTTTGGAATTTAATTAATTGTAAATAGGCTGCGAAATACATAAACTTTTACATGTGTCACTCGTCATCATTCACTCGATTCTTTATGGATTTCATTGAGTGACTTTTGAAATTATGCGTTGTCTGAATATTGAGTCTGAACTCAATCGGATATTACACTAAAACACAAAGATAAAAATGCTCTCAGCCGTTTCCAGTGGCTTTTAACCACGATTGAGACACACAAAATGTGCCCAACTAGAATGGTGATGATTCGACGTCATTGAACCAAAGAGAGATTCGCCAAATATCCATTTACATTGACAATGGAGCAAGAGAAATGTGTACTGTGAAAAATTATTGTGAATACAAATATAATTTTTCGTATATAGAGCATGTTTTTCTAATAATAATAATAAAATAATTTCTTTGATTTAAATATAAAGAAACCAAAAATATTTTATATAATACTTATATATAATTCAATTTAGTTTCACCTAATTTATTTTAATTTAACTTAATCTACACTCAAAAAAGTTTTTAAAGTCTATACTTTAGTATAATTTATTTATATCAAATCATTTATCATTTAAACCCAAGAACCGAAGAAACATTAAATAGTTTTAAAAATTAAATTATAATAAAATATTGTGATATAAACAATTTATATAAAATTGAATACATTTAAATAAATTAGATTAATTTAAAATAAAGTAAAATTAAATTAGACGAAACTACATAAAATTCAGTTGAATGAATAAAAAAAATATATGTATATATACAAAATCAATTAGATTAAATGTACTCAATGTTTTTAATAAAATATATTACATAAAATAAATTAAGTCAGTAGAAACTAAAACTAATTTTAAAATTCAAGTTAAGTTATTTTATTGTAGACTATTAAATTGTTTTTTTTTATTTTAATTTAACTTACGTTAGTTTGATTTAAATAACTTCATATTAGTTGTATTTTATGTAACATGCTTATATGAAATTATTTTTATTTACTTAATTTAGATTTAAATTAAATAATTTAATTTAATTTAATTTATTAGTTTTTGGGGCTTTCTAAAGTTTTTCAAATTTAAATTAATTTATGTTTAATAACCTTCTTGTGGAAATACATGAGATCTTAGCATGAACGTTTTACTACATAAACTTCAATCAAATTAAATTAGATTAAAAATACACTAATAAAAAAATCTTTAGTCAAATTTAATTAAATGTAATTACAATTAAATGAATTGATGTAAAAAATATAAATAGAAAATCAATTAGATTAAATTCACTTATTGTTTTTAATTAAATATATTACATAAAACAAATTATATCAATTAAAAGTAAAACTAATTTTAAAATTCAAGTTAATTTATTTTAATATGAACGATTAAATTGTATCTAATTTAACTTAAACTAATTTAATTTGATTTAGATTACTTGATATTAATTTTATGTTATGCAACATGCATAAAATAAATTAGTTTTATTTAAATTAAATTAAATTCAAATAAAATGTAAATACTCTAAGTTAATTGATTAGTGGTTTCTAAAGTTGTTCAATTTAAAATTTATTTATATTTAATTAACATTAGATCTTGACATGCAAGTGTTTATACATAAAATTCAATCAAATTAAATTTTATAAAATATACACTAATAAAAATAAATCTTCTTCAAATTTAATTAGATGGAACTACATAAAATACAATTAATACAAAATCAATTACATTAAATTTATTTAATGTTTTAAATATATTACTAACTTTAAAATTCAAAATTATTTATATTTAATTAACATTAGATCTTAACATGCTAGTTTTCATACCTAAAATTTAATCAAATTAAATTTGTTTAAATAAAGGGTGATACGGTCAAAATTTGGTCAATATAAACTTGACGTATTTCTTTCAATTTTGCATTTAAAAAACCTGAACACCCCTCATTTTGAAGGTGTGTATGTGTAGAGTGTTGCTCCTATTTTGATTTTGAAATTCACTCTTCAGTTGTCAAAATGCCGTCCAAGCAAGAAGAGCAGCGTATCAAAATTTTGCTCGCGCATCGCGAAAATCCGAGCTACTCGCACGCAAAGCTGGCAAAATCGCTAAAAGTTGCCAAATCAACCGTTACAAATGTAATTAAAGTGTTTGGGGAACGTTTGTCGACAGACAGGAAGTCTGGATCGGGGGGAAATCGTAAACCGGAAGCCGCTGAGACGACAAAGAGAGTTGCCGTTAGTTTCAAGCGAAACCCTAACCACTCTCTCCGAGATGCCGCAAACAAGCTGGGTGTATCGTCTACAACCGTGCATCGAGCCAAAAAACGAGCCGGACTATCGACTTACAAGAAGGTAGTGACTCCAAATCGCGATGATAAACAAAATACGACGGCCAAAGCGCGATCCCGGAGGCTGTACACGACGATGCTTAAGAAGTTTGACTGCGTGGTAATGGACGACGAAACCTACGTCAAAGCCGACTACAAGCAGCTTCCGGGACAGGAGTTTTATACGGCAAAAGGAAGGGGTAAGGTAGCAGATATTTTCAAGCACATAAAACTGTCAAAGTTCGCAAAGAAATATCTGGTTTGGCAAGCCATCTGTACCTGTGGTTTGAAAAGCAGCATTTTCATAGCTTCCGGGACTGTCAACCAAGAAATTTACGTGAAAGAGTGTTTGAATAAACGTCTGCTGCCTTTCCTGAAGAAACACGGCTGATCCGTACTGTTTTGGCCGGATTTGGCATCTTGCCATTACGGTAAAAAGGCCATGGAGTGGTACGCCGCCAACAACGTGCAGGTGGTTCCCAAGGACAAGAACCCTCCCAACGCGCCAGAGCTCCGCCCAATTGAGAAATACTGGGCTATTGTCAAGCGGAACCTAAAGAAGACCAAAAAATTGCTAAGGACGAGCCGCAGTTCAAGGCAAACTGGCTTTCTGCGGCGAAGAAGGTGGACAAGGTGGCTGTAAAAAATCTGATGGCAGGTGTCAAGCGTGAGGCCCGGCAATTCGGATTTGGAAAAGCGAAAGCCTAACTGAATATTTTTCCTGATTTTTATACTAATTGAACTTGAAAAAGAAATTTAATTTGATTTTTTAAATAAACGATTTCACCGATTAACACGCGTTTTCCCTTGACCAAATTTTGACCGTATCACCCTTTATATCAAATTACATGAATTTATTTAATTTAAAATAAGTTAAAACCTAAAATATATGAAATCATATAGAAAAATAACTTTAAAATTAATTAGATGTAACTAAATGAAATAAAATTACATGAATTTAAGTAAAATTTTGCAAAATTAATCAAGTTAAATTAATTTATTTTATTTACTTAAATACAAATTACATAAAACAAATAAAATTAATTAAAACAAAAAGCAATTTCACAGTTCAATTGTAATTTGTATTAATGTAGGTTATTGTGTATAATGAAATTGTATTGAATTTAACTAAATAATTTAATTTAATATCATTTATGTTGATTTAAATTGCTTCAAATTTATTTTAAGTTAATTTATATTTCATTAACTTAATCTGGAAATACATTACATCAGACATAAAATTTAATCAAAATAAATTTTATTGCATATAAAGAAAAATGTCTATCAAATTACGTTACGTTTAATATAAAATAAATTAAATTTTAATTGTAAGTTGTCAGTTGTTTTAAATTAAACTACTTTAAATTTAAATAAAATGAGTAATATCAAATTCGTTTAAACAAAATAAGATTTATATAAAATTAAAATAAAAAATTTCTATGTTCAAAAAATAGTTTAAAAAAAATTACATATCAAAAAGTAGAAATGTTAGCCTTCTTAGCACATTTATCAAATTAAATCTGCGGTAGAAGATTGTAAAATTTTTCTCAATTGAGTAAAGTTATTTTCAGTGTAGCAGTTTTCATAGTAACGATTAAAACACCAATGAAAAGGTATTTTTTGTGTCGCATTTCAGTTGCTCTTTAGTGATCTAAACGAACGGTTGAATAGGGCGCAATTGGACAAAGACGAAAAAATTTAATCGCTAGCGATCAACAATTTCGCATATAGATGTGAATACAGAATTTGTAAATCGGGAAATATTTATTTAGAATAACAAAAAAGTGTAACATCTGGCCATCCAACCATCGCACTATCGATATCTATAAATTTGCAATTACTTTATATAATGAATATACAGAATTTTTGAATAAACAATATAAAGAAAATCAACAATAATAATAATAATAACAGAACAACTAAATTGTCCAATTGTTTGTTTACTTACAATACACAAACAATCCCTCACCCATACAAATATACACACACACTCCCAACGAAATGGAAAAGTTAATAATGAACTACTCTCCCTTGATTCCCGCCAGGCATTTACAAAGTTTCTGGGGAGCTTCGGGCGATTTTTGGCAAGCACAATGGGATAAATTCATCGACATTACAGGTAAGTGAGTTCACTTTGATGTTTGTGTTCATATTTTCTGGATATTCGTTTTGCCTTTGTTTATTTAGGGGGGAATATACGAAATCGATGTTTTTATCATTTAGTACGATTACTTCAAATCCCTCATATATGGGCTATTCCAGTTTATAAATCACCACTGCGATCACCTGAAAGTAGTAAATTTTTATAAGACATCATTTACTCATATAGGGATAGATTAATCATTATAAATAAATTGTTAATAGTTATAAAGTTGACATCATCGTTGTAAAAAAAATGAACCCACCATAAAAAAATTGCAGGTTTATATTAGAAAATTTTAACTTAAATATTTTAGTAATTGCAACATGATTCAAATATCACAATGAACTGAATAGTTTAAGAGAGCCTTAAACTAAATTGGGCTGCCACTTTAACCAAACATGATTGAAATTAGTTATAAATTTTTGGCAAATTGGAAAAAAATATATATTAAAAAATATATATATTTTTGTTTACTTTAATAAAATTTTATATTTTGGAAGAAAAAATTGGAATTGAAAATTTTTAAAATGTCTTTAGCGCTATATGAAGTTAAAATTTACTCAAATCCACTTACTGAGTTCTCCGATTCAGCAAACTTCAACCATTTTAGGAAAATACAGTCGAAGCTCGGTTTAAAGAACGATATATTGTCAGGCCCTTTCGTTATTTAGAAAAATTCGTTAAATCGAACGGGAATATTAAATGTTAACTTTTATTGAAAATCGTAGTGTTTTTACCAGATGAGTAAAAATGCATAATCATTTGAAAAAATTAAAGCACAGAGACACTTAAAAAATAATACTTAAAATAATCCTGATGAACTTGATATATCTAGGTTAGGTTAGATTGAAGAGAGGATCCAAGATTCGCTGTCGTATGGGGGCCTATATACACCCATGTCATAATTTGTATACTCTAACTTCTTAGACGAATTGCCTTATTTAGGAATCGGTCCATGTCCATTTAGTCCATTTAGAATCGGTCCAACTGACAATCCTACGAAATATTGTCACTAACGAACCTATTGCAGGACTAGTACCAGTGCTCGAGTTTGTCGTAGTTTTTAAATTTTCATATAATTTATTGATTTCTATACTCTCTTTTTTTTCTTTCTGATGCAATTTGGATGATCAAAATAATTGAAATGAGTCCAATCCGTGGCCTGCAGTGTAAATTTATCCCCGTGAATGACAAACCCGTGTTGAAGTGACCGGTCCCTTCCATACGTTTCGGCCAGAACTGGGACTGCTATATTCACACCAGGGAGAAGTCCTGTACCGGTTCTGTTGTAGATCCATTACCCGTAGCGAAGCTGCGCCACTCTATCTAACATAACTTTACCAGTTACCCGGCCATTGAATATGTGTTTTTAAACATTTTAATGGAATCTAAATATCTTGGGAATGCCGAACTTTGTGGACATTTCCTAAGGACTTAAGCCATACTCCCAATCGTCAAATATTGCTGATTTTTTGTTGTTTATTTTCTTAAGATTAAAAGCCTTTTCGTTAAATCGAACGTAAATTTTGTTCAATTGTTCGTTATTTAGAATACTCAATGTTAAGAATTTTGACGTTCGTTAAAATGGATTTTCGCTAAATGGGATTTTCGTTAAACAGAGCTTCGAGTGTATGAACTATCTTCATATTTAAGAAAATTGTGTACTTCATTTGTATAAAATTTTTTTTTCATTTTTAGTTCACATCATTAAAGTAAGCAAAAAATAATTGAAATAAATACAAATTTCTCACATTTGAGAAAATTGAACTGAAATCAACCAACGTTCATCAATTACGAGTATATTTAAAAACAAGCATATACAGCAGTAAGTTCGGCCGAATCTTAAATACCCACCACCATGAACCAAATATTAGGGGTTCCTTCAGGAGGGCTTGAGGACACTTCCGAAGATAAATTTAAAGATTTCACCTATGAGGACTATATCAGATTCTGGATTTATAAGAACCATTTTTGTTTGAGTTTTAGAGGAAACATTAACATCTCTTGTAAGTGATAAGAAAATTATAAATATAAGAAAATTATAAAATAACGTCTTGATTTGAAATCTTAAATCTGTAGATTTTCACCCGTGAAGTAAAATCTGGAAATTTTACATTGAGTTTCAAGAAATTTTCATGATCAGTGCGCCTTCTATACCCTCAAGAAGTGAAGTCGGTCTATATGGAGGCATTACCAAAAGGACCGATAAAAACTTAATCCGATACACGTTTTTGTGAGCCTAAAATACGAGAATATTTACAATTTCAAGCAAATCGGATAAAAACTACGGTTTCTAGAAACCCAAGGAGTTTAATCGGGAGATCGTTCTTATGGGGGCTATACTAAAATATGGACCGATACTCACCGTTTTCGGCACACTACTTTATGGCCCGAAAATACCTCTAGATTTCCAATTTCAGGCAAATTGGATATAAACTTCGGATTCTAGAAGCCCAAGAAGTAAAATCGGGATATCGGTCTATATGGGGACTATAGCAAAACATGGACCGATACTCACCATTTGTGGCACACCTAAAATCCTATAAATCCTAAATACCTATAAATTTCCAATTTCAGACAAATTGTATATAAACTACGGATTCTATAAACCCAAGATGTAAAATCGGGAGATCGGTCTATATGGGGGCTATACCAAAACATGGAACGACATTTTCGGCACACCTTTTGATGGTCCTCAAGTACCTCTAGATTTTCAATTTCAGGCAAATTGGATAAAAACCATTAGCGTAGCTAGACAATTTTCCTAGGGGGGGCTATAGCCCCCCTAGCTAAAACTTTATAGACTGAACTTATAGGTTCAACTAATGTTTTATTTCATAGAATTGAATAAAAAAATAGACATCAAAATAACTCGACAATCAATTTATAATAAATCAACTAAAAGTACCCCACGGGAAATTGGTCCAAATTGCCACTGACGGACCTATCACAGAACTAGTACCTGTGCTCCAGTTAGTTGTAATTTTCACATTTAGTGAAATAAAATTATCAGAATGACCTTTTGTTCGATATATTTCAAAAGATTTTTTTTTTGCATTTCGGGTTCGATTAGGAGCCCAAATTGAAAGAGATTTCTAAGAGTTTGTCCGAGACTGGTTCCTGAGGACCTTTTTATGGGGTGCTCTTGCTAAATTGTCCCAGGACGTGTCCTTTGGGACGAGTCCAAGACGCGTCCTAAAATGTAAATTTACTCTGTCAATGACAAACCCATGTTAAAGTGGACGGTCCCTTCCATACGTTTTGACCAGAACTGGGACTGATCCATACGCACCAGGGACTAGTCCTGTACCAGTTCTGTGGTTGATCCATTTCCCGTAGGGTAGTTCCACACTTTTCCCAGCAAAAAATTGGGAGTTGTTCTAAAGGCACAACTTTAAAAGCACTTACAAAAATGTCCTCACAAAGAAGTTAACTATTTTAACTACACAGGAAGTTTTTTTACTTCATTTTTTCATATTTTAATGCGTAATTTTTTGTTTCCTTTTTTCAAATAGTTTAAAAAAAGAAAAAGAATAAAGAGGTCGGTTTATATGGAGACCATACCAAAACATAGACCGATGCTCACCATTTTTGGCACACCTCTTTATGGTCATAAAATACCTCTAGATTTAAAATTTCAGGCAAATTGTATAAAAACTACGATTTCTATAAGCCCAAGACCCCAAATCGGGAGATCGATTTATATGGGGACTATAGGTTAGGTTAGGTTAGGTTATGTGGCAGCCCGATGTATCAGGCTCACTTAGACTATTCAGTCCATTGTGATACCACAGTGGTGAACTTCTCTCTTATCACTGAGTGCTGCCCGATTCCATGTTAAGCTCAATGACAAGGGACCTCCTTTTATAGCCGAGTCCGAACGGCGTTCCACATTCCAGTGAAAACACTTAGAGAAGCTTTGAAACCCTCAGAAATGTCACCAGCATTACTAAGGTGGGATAATCCACCGCTGAAAAACGTTTTGGGTTCGGTCGTAGCAGGAATCGAACCCACGACCTTGTGTGTGCAAGGCGGGCATGCTAACCATTGCACCACGGTGGCTCCCATGGGGACTATAACAAAACCTGGACCGATATAACCCATCTTCGAACTTGACCGGCCTGCAGACAAAAGACGAGTTTGTGCAAAATTTCAGCACGATTGCTTCATTATTGAAGACGGTAGCGTGATTACAAACGGCACACAGACAGCCAGACAGACAGACAGACGGACAGACGGGCAAACGGACATCGTTATATCGTCTTAGAATTTCTCTTTGTGCAAAATTTCAGCACGATTGCTTCATTATTGAAGACGGTAGCGTGATTACAAACGGCACACAGACAGCCAGACAGACAGACAGACGGACAGACGGGCAAACGGACATCGTTATATCGTCTTAGAATTTCTCCCTGATCAAGAATATATATACTTTAATAGTCGGAAATCGATATTTCGATGTGTTACAAACGGATTGACAAACTTATTGTTCCCCCGTCACCATTCTATGGTGGTGGATATAACAAACGTAATGACAAACTTATTATACCCCCGTCACTATTCTATGGTGGTGGGCAGGGCTGTGGAGTCGAGCCAATTTTGCTCGACTCCGACTCCAGCATTTTTCATCAGCTCGACTCCGACTCCGACTCCGGAGTCGACTCCGGGTAATATAACTAAATCTCATTTTAATACCACTAATTTGTAGTTCTATTGTTGGGGTACCGTAAGTGGATCGATATAAAGTATCGCATTTATTTATGTGTGCAAAAAAAGGTCTTAATTTCACATTAAGACCTTTTTTTATATTTCAAATTAGGGCAATGTTGAATAAATAAAATAATGATATAAATACCCATCATAATATGAGAAGTTACCAACAGTATATGTATTTGTGGACCAAAATTATTGATACTATCTCAAATCCTTTAAATTTGTTGCGAGCTATATAAAGCTTTATATTTTCATATGCATGAATTTGAATCTGAATCGATTTAGACAAAATTGTATATACTTCTACAAAATCTATGTGCTTAAAATTTAAATCTAACGTTAAAATTGTGTTACCTCCCATAACACAAATTTAACGAAAAATAAAAATGCAAGGAAAGTCTAAAGTCGGGCGGGCCGATTATAATATACTCTGCACAACTTTGTATTTAGATCTACATTTTGATAAAATCTCAAATCAGACTTCTACAAAACTCGGGCAATATTTGGGAAATATTTATAATTGTTTAGACAATTTCGCAAAAATGCATTTATGATTCATTCATTGAAAAAATTGAAAATTTGAGTCATTTCTACAAGTTTTCGACTTAGCAGCAATTTTTCCAAAATTGTATGCTCACTGAATACAATTTTGGAAAAAATGTTGTCTAGTAAATAAAATTTTGCAAAATTTTATATAGAAATAAAATTTTGGAAAATTTTCTACAGCAACAAAATTTTGACTAAATTTTCTATAGAAATAAAATTTTGGCAAAATTTTCTATAGAAATCAAATTTTGACCAAATATATAGAAATAAAATTTTGAATAAAATTTTTATAAAAATAAAATTTGGCAAAATTTTTTATAGAAATAAAAGTTTGAAAAATTATCAATAGAAATACAATTAAAAAAAATTGAGTAGCAAACAACATTTTGCAAAATTTTCTATATATATTTCTATATATAATAAAATTTTGCAAAAAATTCTATAGAAACAAAATTTTGATTAAATTTTATAAAAAAAAAAATATTTCTATAGTAATAAAATTTTGAATACATTTTTTATAGGAGTGAGTATCAGTGAGCATCAGTAAGAAAAAAAATTGAGAAAATTTGCTATAGAAATAAAATTTGACAATTTTTTCTTATAGAAATAAAATTTTTTAAAAAAAATTATCAATAAAAATACAATTTTAGAAAAATTTTTGTGTAGTAAATACAATTCTGCAAAATATATTACAGAAACAAAATTTTGACTAAATTTTCTATAGAAATAAAATTTTGACAAAATTTTCTATAGAAATAAAATTTTGACCAAATTTTCTAATAAAAAATCTATTACCATAAAATTTTGGCAAAATTTTCTATAGAAATAACATTTTGACCTAAATTTTTATAGAAATAAAATTTTGAAAAAATTTTTGTGTAACAAACAAAATTTTGCGAATTTTTCTATAGAAATAAAATTTTGACTAAATTTTCTATAGAAAAGAAATATTTCTATAGTAATAAAATTTTGAATAAATTTTTTATAGAAATAAAATTTTGATAAAATTTGCTATAGAAATAAAATTTTGACCAAACTTTTTTATAGAAACAACATTTTGACAAAATTTTCTATAAAAAACAACTTTGAAAAAATTTTCTGTCAATATTCCACATTCATGGCCTTAAAATAGAAATAATATCGATTGTTCGAAATATTTCAAATAAATTGATATGGGCATTAAAATGGATCGATCCAGCCCATCTGCTAGTCTAACATTCTAAGAAATATAAAAAGATAGCCGTAATTGGAAGTTGATTTTCATTTACAATCATGCTGTACATTGATCGAATGAATAACGCAATGGAAACTAATATGCGCAAAAACTTGCTTAGTTACAAAAATGTGAAGTGTTTTAAAAAATTTGGTTTAGCCGGAGTCGGAGTCGAGCAAAATTTTTACGACTCCGACTCCGACTCCGACTCCAGCAAAATCTTCAGACTCCGATTCCAAGACTCCGACTCCGGCTCCACAGCCCTGGTGGTGGGTATAAAAAAATCGTTGTCTTTATTCTGAGGGTACACTGAAACAATAGAGCATTACGTTTAGGATAATAAAAAAACAATTAAGTTGTTTTATAGAAAGAATGAACTGCTTCGTGCGAAAATTGAACTAAATTGTACTTCACATTCACAGAAAAAAATATCACCCAAAATATCATTCCCAATTAATATCACGGAATCATTTTTTTTTCAATGTATAACCACCATAGAATGGTGACAAATAAGAGTACCCAATATAATGAGTATTAGTACATGTTTTGGTATAGCCCCCAAATAGCCATATGTCCGGATTTGACATCTTGGGTTTCTACTAGAGGTGTGAGCGTGACTGAAATTTCACTCACACACACGCACATTCACGAAGCAAAATGTTTATTCACGCACGCTCCCGCACGATACGTGTGGTAATCAATCCCACTCACCCACATTCACGTAATGTAAACCTGCACTCACGCACGAACTACTTTTAAAGACTCACGCTCACGCACGATTCACGACAATTCACGTGATTCACGAGACTCACAACATTTTCCAAACGAAAATCAGCAACGGTAACAAAATTCAAAAATAGAATATAGTTCGAGAGCTAAATTAATTTTAGTTGACATACGAGTATGAATTAAATCTTAATTTTTTCACGCGCACTGCACGCAGAGAAGGAATATGATCACCTCAAACATGTTTCAAGAGCAAAATGTTATTTTTGTATGGTGACCATGTAACATGTTTGGCACTAAAATGTTATTTTCTCGTCAAATATAACCTGCTTGCCGAAATCAGATACATGATTTCCGAGAAAATAACATGGTTGCGAAAACCATTTGACATGGTCACCACCCAAAAATAACATTTTGCTCTTAAAACATGTTTGAGGTGATCATATTCCTTCTCTGGGTGTGACTTTAAAAAATTTGGGATTGATTCCGAGCCAAAGAAGCGGAGAATATAAGTAAGGAAACGAGTACTTTTAAAACACAATTCTCTTTTAAATTTGGGTTTTGTGTACTTGCTTCTAGGAAGCAAATTTTAATTTTTCGCTTTCTCAGCTTTTTTTCTTCATATGCTATCAAAGTCCTTTAAAACGAGTTAATGACAACTTTATTTTCCAAATTAAGACTCGACTTCCAGTAGAAATTATTCAATGTTTCAAGTAAAAACTTCTTTAAAATAAAGTTTTGAAAAACATGTCCTATATTTGAACGATTTGTTTGCTTTGTAGTCAAGTTGCAAAAAGACAACAAATTTAAAGACAATTTCATTAAATTTAAAGGATTTTTCTGAATTATTAAAGTCAAGTTGAACTTAGCCCTAACATTTTTTCTTTCATGGTATGATACCCAATTTTATGTCAAATCACCTACTTATAAGGACAATACGACTTCATTGAAAACTTTATCGACTTTTGGACAAGGAAAAAAACTTTATATTAGAGAAATGCGTCTTCTATGCTAAGCAAAATTTGCATTCGTATTTTAAAGACATGAAATCTTTGACCTCACGACAATATTTTTTTCAGTGCGCACATCTCTACTTTCTACACACCGTCATTTTTATCCGTTTTGCCTGAAATTTTGAAAACTAGAGTTATTTTAGAACCGCAAAAATGTATACCAAATATTGTGTGTATCGGTCCACATTTTGGTATAGCCCCCATATAGACATATCTCCCGATTTAACTTCTTGGGCTTCTACACACCACAATTTTTATCCAATTTTCCAGAAAGGAATACTAATTATAAATAATGAAATTAACAATGGGGTGCACCAATTAAAAATGAATTGGACTAAAGTTAAGATCAAACATTTATTTGATTGAAAACTTAATTAAATAAAGTGCCAATGAAGTCAATTAAGTTTTTGGTCAAGTTTATTTTTTTCCTAATTACTTATTTGATAATTTTAATGATTGAAGAATATTCAGTTAAACAATTAATTGGATAAATTAATTTAGTGATTTAATAAAAAAAAATCCTTGCTTTGGTATGGCCCCCATATAAACCGATCTCCCGATTTGACTTTTTGAACTTACTTTTTGAATTTACCTACAACCAAAGATTTTGATCTTCTCTTAAGGAAGTCTAACTTTTAATCTAGAATCTATAAAATTAAAATTTTCATGCACAAATAAATGTCAGTTTAAAACTCCAAATTATAACAGATATTTCAAAGCAAAAATATGTTCCTAACCTCAACAACGCTTTAAACCAAATGAATAAAAAAATTAAATATAAAAACTAAAAAAAAGTATTTGCCTATATTTGAAGGTGTTATTGTTTTTAATCCAAAAATTTAATATCTGAGTTAATTTAAAGATTATTTATTTAAATAGAAAATGTATTTCTTTACTTTAAGGAAAATGCACTTTACCTTAAACAAGGGACGCAACTTTCACTCGTGGTTTCAATTTAAAAAAAAGTAAATTGCGTCTGGGTTCTTCGTAAAATTCTCCACTTCTTTGGCTCGGAATCAATAACAAAATCATTAGTGAAAATACAAAATCTTTGGAACCGAGGTGTTTTTTTTTGCAGTGTATACATAATTTTTTTCATTTGTAAAAAAACATTTAGTATATAGATGCAAAACATTATAGTAGATATTACAAAAATATCTTAAGTTCAAGGTGGGCTCATTTGTGGTAAAATTTTAGGAAATTTTGAACTATTTTTTAGGAAATTCGCATTTAGCAAATTATTATTTTTTTTGTTTAATTCATTTAACTAAAGTTAAGAAAAAATTATTAAAGTGAAGGAACTTCAACTAAAACATATTTATTTCCACGAACTAAAATAACGTTAAATTGGCTTTAGTGATTCTTTTTTTTGTTTTGAGTGTAAGATGAATCCTTAAATTATTAGTTATCGTTATATAAAAGAATTTTGTCCTTATTTATGTGTTATCCTTAATTATTGTGTAAATTTACATGTATATCTTGTATTATATTTTCAGGCGATGATCCCTTCATGTTTTGGGTATTCGGTACGAATATCTTTACCATGCTGGTATACTGGATGGTCGGTGGTATTTACACATTCATGGACATAACTAATTGTCCAGCATTTCTGCGAAAATATAAAATACAACCGGGTACAAATGAACCCGTTGAACGAGCAAGGTTACTAAAGGTTAAGTGCATTTTTCATTGTTTCTCCATTTTTTTTTTTAATTATTTATGTAGTACAAAGAGTACTTCGCATTGTTTATGGACACACATACGCATTACATTAGGGTGTAATCAAATAAATATATTTTATGAGTGTAACATGAGGAGTTATACACAGGGTTGGCCTGTCACAAACTGTGACTTTTGCGACATACATTTGCGACGGTATAATACGTATGTCGCAAAAGTCGTAAACCTGCCGTAGAAAACCAAATTTTGAATAGAAGAAATCCTGAACATTTTTTAATTTAGTTTGACAGCATTCGCTGTGAGTTTCTGCAGAAATTTGTGAAAGTTTTCCCATGGGCAAGCCTATTTTCTTAGGTGGTATCGAAATTCCCGTTGGTGAGTGTGCAAAATACCTTGGGGTTATATTGGACAGGAGACTGAACTTAAAGCTAAGAAAGGACGAGAAAATCCACTGTTACCCTGTACTCGTACTAAAGGCAATAGGGACAAGTATATACGGCCGTAAGTTCGGCCAGGCCGAAGCTTATGTACCCTCCATCATGGATTGCGTAGAAACTTCTTCTAAACACTGCCATCCACAATCGAATTACTTAAGTTGCGGTAACGCTTGCCGATGGCAAGGTATCTTAAAACCTCCTAACACCATCTTCTAAATTGTATGTCCATACGTGGTATATATTAAATCAAAAAAGATCGATCCAATACGTATATAATTCAGTTTGACAAAGTAGACATAAAATTTTGACAAAATTTTCTACAGAAAGAAAATATTAAAAAATTTTATATGGAAATAAAATTTTCACAAAATTTTCTATAGAAATAAAAATTTTGACAAAATTTTCTATAGAAAGAAAATTTTGACAAAAATTTCTACAGAAATAAAATGTTAACAAAATTTTCTATAGAAATAAACTTTTGACAAAATTTTCTATAGAAATAAAATCGTGGTCGATTATTTTTGGCTCGAGTGGCAACTATGATTATGAACCGAATAAAATTTGAACAAAATTTTCTATAGAAATAAAATTTTGACAAAATTTTCTATAGAAATAAAATTTTGACAATGATGAAAATTTTATTTTGAACCGAATAAAATTTTAACAAAATTTTCTCTAGAAATAAAATTTTGACAACATTTTCTATAGAAATAAAATTTTGGTAGATTATTTTTGCCTCGAGTGGCAACCATGATTATGAACCGATATGGACCAATTTTTGTGTGATTGGACCAATTTTGGTATGGTTGTTAGCGACCATATACTAACACCACGTTCCTACTTTGAACCGGATCGGATGAATTTTGCTCCTCCAAGAGGCTCCGGAGGTCAAATTTGGAGAACGTTTTATATGGGGGCTATATATAATTATGGACCGATATGGACCATGTTCCAAATTACAACCGGATTGGATGAAATTTGCTTCTCTTGGAGACTTCGCAAGCCAAATCTGGGGATCGGTTTATATGGGGGCTATATATAATTATGAACCGATGTGGACCAATTTTTGCACGGTTGTTAGAGACCATATACCAATATCATGTACCAAATTTCAGGCGGATCGGATAAAATTTGCTTCTCTTTGAGGCTCCGCAACCCAAATCTGGGGATCGGTTTATATGGGCGCTATATATAATTATGAACCGATGTGGACCAATTTTTGCACGGTTGTTAGAGACCATATACCAACATCATGTACCAAATTTCAGCCGGATCGGATGAAATTTGCTTCTCTTTGAGGCTCCTCAAGCCAAAACCTGGGGATCGGTTTATATGGGGGCTATATATAATAATGGACCAATATGGACCAATTTTTGCATGATTATTAGAGACAATATACCAACACCATGTACCAAATTTCAGCCGGATCGGATGAAATATACTTCTCTTAGAGGCTCCACTAGTCAAATCTGGGGATCGGTTTATATGGGGGCTATATATAATAATGGACCAATGTGGACCAATTTTTGCATGGTTGTTAGAGACCATATACCAACATCATGCACCAAATTTCAGCCGGATCGGATGAAATTTTCTTCTCTTTGAGGCTCCGTAAGCCAAATCTGGGGATCGGTTTATATGGGGGCTATATATAATTATGGACCGATGGGAACGAATTTTTGCATGGTTGTTAGAGACCATATACCAACACCATGTACTAAATTTCAGCCGGATCGGATGAAATGTGCTTCTCTTTTAGGCTCCGCAAGCAAAATCTGGGGATCGGTTTATATGGGGGCTATAAATAATTATGGACCGATGTGAACCAATTTTTGCATGGTTGTTAGAGACCATATACCAACACCATATACCAAATTTCAGCCGGATCGGATGAAATATGCTTCTTTTAGAGGCTCCACAAACCAAATCTGGGGATCGGTTTATATGGGGGCTATATATAATTATGGACCGATGTGGACCAATTTTTGCATGGTTGTTAGAGACCATATACCAACACCATATACCAAATTTCAGCCGGATCGGATGAAATATGCTTCTTTTAGAGGAAGGGACCCGGATCTGAGGGTCCCTTTATATGGGGGCTATACGTAAAAGTGGACCGATATGGCCCATTTTCAATACCATCCGACCTACATCGATAACAACTACTTGTGCCAAGTTTCAAGTCGATAGCTTGTTTCGTTCGGAAGTTAGCGTGATTTCAACAGACGGACGGACGGACATGCTTAGATCGACTCAGAATTTCACCACGACCCAGAATATATATACTTTATGGGGTCTTAGAGCAATATTTCGATGTGTTACAAACGGAATGACAAAGTTAATATACCCCCATCCTATGATGGAGGGTATAAAAATGGGGGGACTAAAACCGAAAATTGTGAACATTCCTAAGAATTGAAACTTCTTCGCACATAACATCGTCTTGGATATCATCGAATTTGCTGCCTAGCTGACGCGACTAAAGTTTTTTCAGTTTGCGACTTTTGTTACTTTTTCTACATTTACAACGCGTATGTGACGTTTACGACGTTTACAACTTTGCGACAGTCGCAAACCTAAAAAAGTTTGATACAGACCATCTCTGGTTATACACACAGAAAACAAAAATATTTTTCGTCTTCAGTCAAGAAACTAATTGATACAATTAATTTTTAAATTCACAGAAACAATAGTATCAATCACCAGTGTCAATTAAAAAATTAATTGATCCAATTATCACTTTAATTGATACTAATAATTTTTGTGATTGATTTTAGTTTCAATTAAAAAAATTTGTTGAACCAACTAAGTCCTTACTTGATAATTTTTTGAGTTTAATTCAAATTTTAATTGGAAAAATGTTAGTGATATTTTTTGTGTGCAAGCTTTGTTTGATGTACCCCCAGAAAAAAGACAACGAAATTTTTTATAGCCTATTTTAGTTCAATTTTGCCAAATGTGTTATTTATTTTAATTATTTTTTGCTTACTTTAATGACGAGAAAAAGTTTTATACAAATGAAGTACACAATATTACTAAATATGAAAATAGTTCATATTTTCATAATAGGTTGGCTGACACATAGATGGCGTCGCTAGTATTAAATGCATATTATTTTTATATAGTACCAACCTTCAAATGATTCGTGTCAAAATTTGACGTCTGTAAGTCAATTAGTTTGTGAGATAGAGCGTCTTTTGTGAAGCAACTTTTGTTATTGTGAAAAAAATGGAAAAAAGGAATTTCGTGTTTTGATAAAATACTGTTTTCTGAAGAGAAAAAATACGGTGGATGCAAAAACTTGGCTTGATAATGAGTTTCCGGACTCTGCCCCAGGGAAATCAACAATAATTGATTGGTATGCAAAATTCAAGCGTGGTGAAATGAGCACGGAGGACGGTGAACACAGTGGACGCCTGAAAGAGGTGGTTACCGACGAAAACATCAAAAAAATCCACAAAATGATTTTGAATGACCGTAAAATGAAGTTGATCGAGATAGCAGAGGCCTTAAAGATATCAAAGGAACGTGTTGGTCATATCATTCATCAATATTTGGATATGCGGAAGCTCTGTGCAAAATGGGTGCCGCGCGAGCTCACATTTGACCATAAACAACAACGTGTTGATGATTCTGAGCGGTGTTTGCGGCTGTTAACTCGTAATACACCCGAGTTTTTCCGTCGATATGTGACAATGAATGAAACATGGCTCCTTCACTACACTCCTGAGTCCAATCGACAGTCGGCTGAGTGGACAGCGACCGGTGAACCGTCACCGAAGCGTGGAAAGACTCAAAAGTCCGCTGGCAAAGTAATTGCCTCTGTTTTTTGGGATGCGCATGGAATAACTTTTATCGATTATCTTGAGGAGGGAAAAATCATCAACAGTGACTATTATATGGCGTTATTGGAGCGTTTGAAGGTCGAAATCGCGGCAAAACGGCCCCATATGAAGAAGAAAAAAGTGTTGTTCCACCAAGACAACGCACCGTGCCACAAGTCATTAACAACGATGGCAAAAATTCATGAATTGGGCTTCGAATTGCTTCCCCACCCACCGTATTCTCCAGATCTGGCCCCCAGCGACTTTTTCTTGTTCTCAGACATCAAATGCTCGCAGGGAAAAAAATTGGCTGCAATGAAGAGGTGATCGTCGAAACTGAGGCCTATTTTGAGGCAAAACCGAAGGAGTACTACCAAAATGGTATCAAAAAATTGGAAGGTCGTTATAATCGTTGTATCGCTCTTGAAGGGAACTATGTTGAATAATAAAAACGAATTTTTACAAAAAAATATGTTTTTCTTTGTTAGGCCGGGACTTATCAGCCAACCTGTTAGCCGAAACTGAGTTCATACACCGAAAAAAAAGTGAACTGATTTATAGGGAGAATGAACTACCTCGCACGAAAATTGAACTAAATTTTACTCCATATTTTGAGATTTCCACAAAGCGTTGTTAAAACCAGGAGATTTTAATGTCCTGTTGTACTTTTTAACTGCAGTTCACGAAATTACATCATCTGATAGAAGAAAAAATTAACTAAAAGTAAAGAAGAAAATCATTGGCGCCAAATCATGACCATTTTAACCATACAGTAGTTCATTCTTACTATTTTTGGGAATCGTACGAAAATCTTCTTTTGCTTTAGTTCATATTGAACTTATGTGTACGGTCATTGAACTTTATACTCACGTTTAGTTCATAAAAGTTTTGAGACATACTTAAAAAAAGTAAGATTTCATTAAGCTGTGGAAAATTTCGATAAAAATAATAAAATTGAACTACAAGCAAATAATTTTTTTTCCAATGAAAATAAGTTAAATGTAGCGTTAGTTTAACTACGGAAATTTTTTTCTGTGTAAGTTTCTCAAATGAGTAAATTTTTTTCAAATTGTGTCTGCCAATTTTTAATTCCAATTTTTTCTTCCAAAATATGAAATTTTATTAAACAACATAAAGAATTCTATGAACTGAAATAAAGTTAAATTGGCTTTAGTGAATATACACTGAAAAAAATGTTTACGTGATATTAAAGATTACGCAACCAAAATTTTAAGATGCATAATTTACACAATATTAAGGACAAATTTCTTGAAAATAATGAAATTTTAATTAAAACAAAGTTTATAATCTTTGCTTCAAAGAAAAAAAATTATTAAATTTAGGACACAAATTTTGGAAATTTGCGTCCTTCCGTCAAGTCAAGACATACGACAACTAAAGCAAATTTTCCTTAAAGTAAAGAAACACATTTTTGATTTAAAGAAATCGTTCTTAAATTAACTGCAATATTGAATCTTTAAATTTAAGATGAAACGCTTCAAATATAGGCTAAGACTTATTTTGATGATTCAACATTTTTTGTTTAAATTTCTTTTGGAATTAAGAGAACATTTTTTACTTTGATGTATACGTTATAATTTGGATTTTTAAACCAGCATTTGTTTGAATGCTGAATAGCTTCATTAATATATCGCGAAAAGAGAATGAAAATTCGATAAATAAGAGCTGTAACCTAATTTTTATTTTATTGATACTAGTCATACATATGTGTCGCTTAAAAAATGTCTTTATTTCAAAGTCGCCACATCTTTGGCTCGGAATCAATACCGAAATCCTTAAGGTCAAAATCTTTGGATCCAAGTAAACTTTTGTTTGAGTGTAGGGTTTATTTATTTTCCTACAATTTTCCTATAAAATTTATTTTCCTATCCACTACACCCTAATATCCAAATATTCATCATGATTTTATATATTTTTGTTTTTGTTCTCTTTATAAAATTTGTTTATAACAATTTTCTGCACCCTTATTACAGGTCATTTCCAAAGTTGTGACTAACCAAATATGTGTCGGCGTGCCCATAGCATTTATCTCCTATAAACTGATGCAACTAAGGGGTTTAGCCCCAATCCGAGAATTGCCCACATTCCATTGGGTCTGTGTCGAATTGACCGTATGCATTCTAATGGAAGAACTGGGATTCTATTACTCACATCGGCTTTTGCACAACAAAAACATCTATAAATTCATCCACAAACAACACCACGAATGGACAGCACCGATAGCGGTCACGGCTTTATATTGTCATCCCATCGAGCATGTGTTTAGTAATTTGTTGCCACCCTTCTTAGGGGTATTTATAATGGGTAGTCATGTGGCCACGGCCTGGATGTGGTTTGCCTTGGCCATATTGTCAACATTGAATGCACATTCGGGATATCATTTGCCATTCTTTCCTAGTCCGGAGGCACATGATTTTCATCATTTGAAGTAAGTATGCCTAAGGTGTTCCATAATCTGCTCCATTATATGGTAGGCAAAGAACAATACGGTAGTTGTGTACTTACAGAAATGTTACCGATATTTTTCAAATAATATTTCAAAATGCAATCAAGTAAAAATGGATTTAATTAATTTTTGAATCGAAATATAAATCAACCAAAAAAAAAAAAAAATAACTGAATTAATTAAATGCATAATTGTTTAATTAGCTTTGGTGATTGATATTAGCATTTCCTGCATGGTTATTAGATATCATATACTAACACCACGTTCCAAATTTCAAGCGAATCGGATGAATTTTGCTCATCCATGAGGCTCCGGAGGTCAAATCTTGGGATCGGTGTATATTGGGGCTATATATAATAATGGACCGATGTGTTTCAATTTTTGCATGGTTGTTAGAGACCACATACTAACACCATGTACCAAATTTCAACCGGATCGCATGAAATTTGCTTCTCTTAGAGGCTCCGCAAGCCAAATCGGGGGATCGGTTTATATGGAAGCTATATATAATTATGGACCGATGTGGACCAATTTTTGCGTAGTTTTTAGAGACCATAAACTAACACCATGTACCAAATTTCAGCCGGATCGGATGAAATTTGCTTCTCTTAGTGACTCCGCAAGCCAAATCTGGGGATCGGTTTATATGGGGGCTATATATAATTATTGACCGATGTGAACCAATTTTTGCATGGTTGTTAGAGACCATATACTAACACCATTTACCAAATTTCAGCCGGATCGGATGCAATTTGCTTCTCAAAGAGGCTCTGCAAGCCAAATCTGAGCGTCGGTTTATATGGGAGCTATATGTAAAAGTGGTCCGATATGGCCCATTTGCAATACATCCGACCTACATCAATAACAACTACTTGTGCCAAGTTTCAAGTCGATAGCTTGTTTCGTTCGGAAGTTAGCGTGATTTCAACAGATGGACGGACGGACATGCTTATATCGATATTTCGATGTGTTACAAACGAAATGACAAAGTTAATACCCCCATCCTATGCCACCGAAAAAAGAGTTTACTGTTTTTTATGAAAAATGAACTAACCCATAGTAAGAATGACCATGATTTGGCGCCAAAGATTTTTTTCATCTAGATAAGTTCATGATATTCTTATAAATTAGTTCATGTATTGCATCGTATTTTAGTTCATTATTACTATGATGTGGGAAGAATATAGTTAAACTCATTCAAAATATTCCTGCTATCCGGAAAAATGAACAATTTTTTGGGAAACCTGTATTAAGAAATTAGTTTGAAATAAACTGTTTGTCGGTATAATTTTCAAAAAAGTAGAGAAATTGAGGAATCAAAGGTACAACAAGCCTGTATACAACTAAGAAAATTTTCGTACAAAACAAGTCAGTTTTCTATAACCATCAATATTTTATTTCAAAAAATTATTATTATATTACACAAAACTATGGCTTATGATATACAATAAAGGAAATATTTTTATTCGTACGTTGGATGCAGTTACTTGTCAGAAGTTAGTAATGGCTTCTTCAAAAGAGTAATATTCTATGATATTAGGACTAAACTAATTAATTTAAATTTCCTTGTTTTCTATCCATATGAAAGATATATGTGGCATAGTTGCTATATTCATTGAATTGTTGTCCAATTTCATCGATTTTGGCTAACTTTTGTTGGGCGGTTTTGTCTTATAAGCATCTGAAATTGCAAAGTTATACAAAAGAAAAATATTATCAAATTCTATCGTACATATTGATTTTTATCTTACGATTTTCAAGAGTATTTCCTAGAGCCAATAAGGATATCAACTTAGTTAACATTAAACAGTAAGAATATTCCAAAAAATTACCACTACAAGGCCTGTCTACCTGCAAGTGAAAATAATTATTTTTAATAAATTTAAATTTTAGTTTTATTAAAAACGGACAAAATACCGTTTATAGAAAAACTTACCACAATTAAAAATCCATCCAGTAGGTACTTTATTGGAATCATATCCATGGACTAATGTGACGTTTTTGAAATTATTCTCAGAATATATTTGAAATAAAAAATATTATAAAATTAGACTTAATTTCCACTTGTCAGTATAGCATTTAGTATTTAAGGTGTATATTAAGTTCGAGATTAGAGGCTAAAATCTCAATTTTCATGATAAGTTTTCTTAATAATCCATTATAAAAAAATCTTTATAAAAAACTTGATTTGGGCTATTCTCCATCAAGTTATATATAAATTTGTATCGAAGACGTATAATTTTATACTTTACTTAGTGATTTATTTTTAATTTTAGCGGCTAAACTCGAACTTAGTACTCACCTGTAGGAATTGCTGGAACATAAAAAATATAGATTCAAAAAAATGGTTGCTTCTCAACCTGTGATCCAGATGTAGAATAAATATAAATCATCCTATTACCACTCATGTTGTATATTTTTTATGTAAATCAATTTAAAATCCGCACTAATTTTAAAGTAACATATTAACAGAAATATACAGTTCCTTAATCTGTTATTTGTTTTTTTATCAATAAAAAGCGTTTTTGATTCCTCTAACATCACATCATTCACTTCTCAGTTTCTAAAATGTTTCGAAATAAATGTATTTTCATTAATAAACACCAATACCGCACGTACAATTTTGCAAAATTAAATCCACGTGTGCACTTCATAAATGCATCAACATAACTGAATGCAACAATAAAACTCAAAGAAACAAATAGTCATAAAGGATACATAGCTGCCGTAAAGAAAAACAACTCCACACACACACACGATCCCTTTCTGATCTCGCTATTGCAAGAAAACAACTCTCACCACAAAAGATACCAACAACACACAAGGAACATTCCATTGTCTCTAGAATCAAAACAACCAACAACAGCATAAATGACGCAATAACAAACAATCATACGAGATATACACAAAATGTCTCTAAAAACTCCCTCACATGATGCACTCACATTTTCCAGTAGCACGTTTATTGATTAGTTGGAATTCTATCTATAAGTTAAGGTAAAATATATACCAAATCTATGAGGAATCTATAAAAAATTATATACACCCGTCAAGGATTATATTAACTACTTTTTATTCTACTTTATCTAAAATTTTCAATGCGAGTAAAAACACTCCAACATATAATAAAAAGGGAAATAATCTGTAGGTAGCCATCGTACGAATCGGTAATGTCGTTAAGTTAATTTTTACTACAAACATTTTTTTCCATACAAAATTTTTTCTTAGTAAATTGTCCACATTTCGTAGTAAGATTTTTATATTGCCCATGTATTTTTATAATAGAATCAACGATGCATTAACTACTGTATTGGAAATTTATTTAATGAAAAATCCTTCCCATTTCGTAGTTAGTGAACTAAAAAACATTTACTGAATTTTTATAAGTTTTCCTTTAGCTAAGTTAATTTTCGTTTTGGTTACGAAAAATGAACTATATTGCAGTAAATTTATTGAACTATGTGAAAGTTAAAATGATCCTTAAATTTACAAGACACTTTTTTTCTGTGTGGTGGAGGGTATAAAAATATTGTCCTGAGGTCAAAGATTTCTTGGACTTAATTTATGAAAGCGTTCTTTTCTTAGCATAGAAGACCCAGTTTTTTTAATATAAAGTTTTTTTCCTATGTATTCTGGGTCGTGGTGAAATTCTGAGTCGATCTGAGCATGTCCGTCCGTCCGTCCGTCTGTTGAAATCACGCTAACTTCCGAAAGAAACAAGCTATCGACCTGAAACTTGGCACAAGTAGTTGTTACTGATGTAGGTCGGATGGTATTGCAAATGGGCCATATCGGTCCACTTTTACGTATAGCCCCCATATAAACGGACCCCCAAATTTGGTTTGCGATTGCTCTAAGAGAAGCAAATTTCATCCGATCCGGCTGAAATTTGGTACATGGTGTCAGTATATGGTTTCTAACAACCGTGCAAAAATTGGTCCACATCGGTCCATAATTATATATAGCCCCCATATAAATCGATCCCCAGATTTGTCCTCCGGAACCTCTTGGAGGAGCAAAATTCATCCGATCGGGTTGAAATTTGCAACGTGGTGTTAGTATAAGGCCGCTAACAACCATGCCAAAATTTGTCCATATCGGTCTATAGTTATATATAGCCGATCTCCAATCACACAAAAATTTGGTCCATATCGGTCCACTATTCCGTATAGCCCCCATATAAACGGACCCCCAAATTTGGTTTGCGATTGCTCTAAGAGAAGCAAATTTCATCCGATCCGGCTGAAATTTGGTACATGGTGTTAGTATATGGTTTCTAACAACCATGCAAAAATTGGTCCATATCGGTCAACTTTTCCGTATAGCCCCCATATAAACGGACCCCCAAATTTGGCTTGCGATTGCTCTAAAAGAAGCAAATTTCATCCGATCAGGCTGAAATTTGGTACGTGGTGTTAGTAAATGGTCTCTAACAACCGTGCAAAAATTGGTCCACATCGGTCCATAATATAGCCCCCATATAAACCGATCCCCCGATTTGGCTTGTGGAGCCTCTAAGAGAGCAAATTTCATCCGATCCGGCTGAAATTTAGTACATGGTGTTGGTATATGTTCTCTAATGACCATGCAAAAATTGGTCCACATTGACCCATAATTATATATAGCCCCCATATAAGCCGATCCCCAGATATGACCTCTGGAGCCTCTTAGAGGAGAAAAATTCATCCGATCCGGTTGAAATTTGGTACGTGGTGTTAGTATATGGTCTCTAACAACCATGCAAGAATTGGTCCATATCGGTCCATAATTATATATAGCCCCCATATAAATCGATCCCCAGATTTGTCCTCCGGAGCCTCTTGGAGGAGCAAAATTCATCCGATCGGGTTGAAATTTGCAACGTGGTGTTAGTATAAGGCCGCTAACAACCATGCCAAAATTTGTCCATATCGGTCTATAGTTATATATAGCCGATCTCCAATCACACAAAAATTTGTCCATATCGGTTCATAATCATGGTTGCCACTCGAGCCAAAAATAATCTACCAAAATTTTTTTTTTATAGAAAACATTGTCAAAATGTTATTTCTATAGAAAATTTTGTCAAAATTTAATTTTTATAGAAAATTTTGTCAAAATTTTATTTCTATAGAAAATTTTCACAAAATTTAATTTCTATAGAAAATTTTGACAAAATTTTATTTCTATAGAAAATTTTGTCAAAATTTTATTTCTATAGAAATTTTTTTCCAAATTTTATTTCTATAGAAAATTTTTTCCAAATTTTATTTCTATAGAAAATTTTTTCCAAATTTTACTTCTATAGAAAATGTTGTCAAAATTTTGTTTCTATAGAAACTTTAAACTTAATTATATACGTATTTAATCGGCCTTTTTAAGTTTAATATATACCACGTATGGACTATGTGGTATATATTACGGTGTTAGGAAGTTTTAAGATACCTTGCCATCGGCTTCAGTGGAAGTTTCTACGCAATCCATGGTGGAGGGTACATAAGCTTCGGCCTGGCCGAACTTACGGCCGTATATACTTGTTTTTTCTTTCATAATCATAAAGAACATCTCAAACTGTTTTCCAAATTTTGAGATTCATTAAATTAACGAAAATTTACCGACATTTTTTTGGATTTTTAACTACTATTTACGAAATGCATCTTTCTCGAAAAACAAAATGAACTAAAAATAAAGAAAAAATTTTAGGCACCAGATCATTCCCATTTTAACCACGCTGTAGTTCATTCTTACTATTTTTGAGAAGTGTACGAAAAACATCTTCTGTTTTAGTTAGAATTGAACTTATTTAACTATTTGTCATTGAAATTTTACTGCCATTTAATTCATAAAATTTTTCAGACATACTTGGAATAAAGAAAAAATCGTTGGGCTAGGGAAAAATTCTTACAAAATTTTAAACATAAACTAAAACAAAATAAAATTTTTGCAATAAATATTAGTTCATTTGAGGTGTCATATGAGGTTCATATCAAACAAACATTTGAATAGACGTTTTGATGCACCGTTTTCAATGGCTTTTGTAGCCGAGTGTACTAAGGCTTTCTGTTTTGATGCCAAAAACTTCTTCGCTTCACCTGGTGGAAGCGAAGATAAAAAGAAAATAAAAATGTAAGAAAAAATACTGATAAAAATAAAAAGTAAAATTGGATTTTTTTAATTTCTTCATCCAAATGAACTTCCAAGGCACAACTTCTAAAGCAATGCGAAGGATCCAAATATGAAGTACTTCCGTCCTACGATAAGCCCATATAAAATTCATTGGAGATGATCGAAGTTTGCACTACTTCACAAATTGGGTATCCAAACTACATTCTTGGAAGCTCTTTTTTTTTGCTGGGAATTTCTTATTCAAGTCGAGTCTGAATTTGGATATTTAAGTTGACGTTAACACGTGTTAAAGGAATTTGATAGCATATGAAGGAAAAAGCAGTAAAAATAAATGAATTCAAATTTGTTTCCTAATATCAAAGACGAGAAATCAAATTTAAAAGAGAATTGAGTCTTTAATACTATAATATATATACAATACTAAAATCATTAATGTGAAGACAAAATCATTGGAACCGGGCAAAGTTTTTTTTTCAGTGTGTTCATTGTATAAATGAATAATTGAAATTATTTGATATTAACCCTTAAGGTTAAAGTGGCAGCCCGATTAAGTTTCATTCAGTCTATTGTGATATGATATTAACCCTTAAATGCGCACTGTATCTTTTAAGATACAACAAGAAAAAATTCTTACGTCTTTAAATGTTGACCTGATTCTACGAAATCAAATTTGATGAATTTAAAACATCATAACGCTATTTCTAAAAATGTGTTTTTACGGAAAGTTTGTAGTATTTTTGAGTAATCTGCAATCAAATTTGAAAATAAGATTTTCTTTTTTACCATTTTGTATATTATATATTTGCCATTTTGCATATTATATATTTATTTCGGAGAAATCAGTGATCTCGTGCATTTAAAAGTTAATCACTAATAACATATTAAAAAAAAATACACTGATATATAATACAACACATTTTACACTTTTTTTATTACAGATTCAACAATTGTTTTGGTGTTCTTGGAGTTTTGGATCGTTTACATGGTACCGACAGTTTATTTAGAGCTTCTAAATCCTATGCTCGTCATTTAATGATGTTAAGCTTTGTACCACCGCGTGAAGCTTTCCCAGATTCTACTATGAAATGAATGAGTGCATTAGCTAGAGTTATACATCAGTAGATCTTTTGTGAACAAAAGATCTAAAGAAAAGCTTTAAAAATAAGTTCTCTGTTCTCTTATTTAAGATAGACAAATAAGTTGATGTAAAAATAATTAATGGCAAATATTAGGAAAATATATTTTTAGGATAGGATTCCACACAATCAGTACTAGTAAGCGGGGTGTTTTAAGAAACTAGAAGATCGATACCACTTACATTAAAACTCAAAAACACTAGGAGTGTGTATGTTTGATTGATTGAGATTAGTTTCACTTACTATCAATTTCACGAAAAAAAAATAAAATAAAATAATTTTATATAAAATAAGTAAATGTACTAGAAACAAACTAAGGTGATGCACACTGTTACACTTGTAAGCCTGTATTCCCACTTAGATATATAGGAATGATATGATATGTATGATGAAAGTAAACTTATATAAATTTTTAATAATCTATTGATTTTTATTGTGGAAGGCAGATTTTACAGGAAGTATTTTGTAAATTTAATTACATATATAATTTTTTCCTGATTTAATTATAAAATTAATTGATCACATTAATTAAAATTGCTTCAATCCCGAATATGACGCACGCAAAAAAATACTTTCCTCGCAAACGAAATTTTAGACCGGCGAAAATCGTTTGGATTTTTTTTTTTTGCGATAAAATAGTTTTAATTTTACAATTATTATTCGAGGTTTTATGGACCAAAAAAGAACTTGATTAATGGAGTCTTTGAAAAGAAAACGCCAGATATAAATCTATACACGCCTAAACTGTACATGTTTCGGTTCGGGCGAATGGACCTTTCCACAGCCTTTAGTATAGATCTGGCTGGAATAGTTAACTCAATTTTGGGTCCTTTATGCTAACTCCTTATGGAGAAAACATCTACACCCAAAGAAAAAATGCTTTCCTCTGGAACGGAATTTTAGACAAACAAAATTCCCCCTTGTTATAAAGTGTTTTCTTTTAGACCAAACAAACCGAAATTTATGATATGCGATTTGACGATTGTCTCTATTTCTTTTTATTTGCCTTTAAAGACATTTTTTTAGCGTCCTCTGTTGGTTATGCTACACTTGTAGTTTAGTCAATGCATTGTTTTAAGCTGAAATCAAAAACAACAATGATTAAAGAACAAAACCAACAATAACAAAATAAAACAAAGTCAAAAAAAAAAAACTTTGCTTGTCCAAAACTTCGTTCCTCAGAAAAGAAAACTCTTCTTTCAGTGTAGGAATTTTGCTCTTTCAAATTGAATCATCTTTACTCCCACTGTACATCATCTTTTCATATAACTACACTAATAGAAAAAGTTTCGTTATATTTACGAAATGTGTCGTTAAAAGTCAGCCAATGAAACAAATTCGTTAATACAACGAATTTTTTCGTTAATATAACGAATTTTCTGCAAATCAACGTAACGTTTCGTACTATTAACGAATATTTTCATTGTATTAATGAAAACGTTTCATTATATCAATGAACATTTTTCGTTGGCTGACTTTTAATTAAATTTTCTTTGTGTGTACAAGTCCCTTAATCTTATTATACCCACCACCATAGAATGGTGACGGGGTATAATAAGTTTGTCATTCCGTTTGTAACGCATCGAAATATCGATTTCCGACTATATAAAGTATATATATTCTTGATCAGGGAGAAATTCTAAGACGATATAAGCATGTCCGTCTGTCTGTCTGGCTGTCTGTTGTAATCACGCTACAGCATTCAATAATGGAGCTATCGTCCTGAAATTTGGCACAGAATCGTCTTTTGTCTGCGCGCAGGTCAAGTTCGAATATGGGCTATATCGGGCCATGTTTTGGTATAGCCCCCATATAAACCGACCTCCCGATTTGGGGTCTTGGGCTTATAGAAATCGTAGTTTTTATCCAATTTGCCTGAAATTTGAAATCTGGAGGTATTTTATGACCATAAAGAGGTGTGCCAAAAATGGTGAGTATCGGTCCACGTTTTGGTATAGCCCCCATATAGACCGATCTCCCGATTTTACTTCCTGGGGCTTATAGAAACCGCAGTTTTTATTCAATTTACCTGAACTTGGAAATCTAGAGGTATTGTAGAACACAAATACGTGTGCCAAAAATTGTGAGTATCGATCCATATTTTGGTATAGCCCCCATATAGACCGATCTCCCGATTTTACTTCTTGGGCTTATAGAAACCGCAGTTTTTATTCAATTTATCTGAAATTGGAAATCTAGAGGTATTGTAGGACCACAAATATGTGTGCCAAAAATTGTGAGTATCGGTCCATATTTTGGTATAGCCCCCATATAGACCGATCTCCCGATTTTACTTCTTGGGATTATAGAAACCGCAGTTTTTATTCAATTTACCTGAAATTGGAAATCTAGAGGTATTGTAGGACCACAAATACGTGTGCCAAAAATTGTGAGTATCGGTCCATATTTTGGTATAGCCCCCATATAGACCGATCTCCCGATTTGGGGTCTTGGGCTTATAGAAACCGTAGTTTTTATCCAATTTGTCTGAAATTGGAAATCTAGAGGTATTTTAGGACCATAAAGAGGTGTGCCGAAAATGGTGAGTATCGGTCCATATTTTGGTATAGCCCCCATATGGACCGATTTCCCAATTTTACTTCTTGGGCTTCTAGAATCCGAAGTTTTTATCCTATTTGCCTGAAATTGGAAATCTAGAGGTATTTTCGGGTCACAAAGAGGTGTGCCGAAAATGGTGAGTATCGGTCCATATTTTAGTATAGCGCCCATAAGAACGATCTCCCGATTTAACTCCTTGGGTTTCTAGAAACCGTAGTTTTTGTCTAATATGCCTGAAATTGTAAATATTCTGGTATTTTAGGCTCACAAAAACGTGTATCGGATTAAGTTTTTATCGGTCCATTTGGTAGCCTCCATATAGACCGACTTCACTTCTTGAGGGTGTAGAAGGCGCACTGATCATGAAAACTGCTTGAAACTAAATGTAAAATTTCCAGATTTTACTTCTACAGATTTAAGATTTCAAATCAAGACGTTATTTTATAATTTTCTTGCACACTTACAAGAGATGTTAATGATTCCTTTAAACATCAAACAAAAATGGTTCTTATAAATCCAGAATCTGATATAGTCCTCATAGGTGAAATCTTTAAATTTATCTTCGGGAAGTGTCCTCAAGTCCTCAAGCCCTCCTGGAATTTCAAAGGAAACCCTAATATTTGGTTCATGGTGGTGGGTATTTAAGATTCGGCCCGGCCGAACTTACTGCTGTATATCCTTGTTTTTATTTCGTTTTGTTACTGCGGTAATGCAACAATACGGAATTTATTTTTAGAAGCTATTTGTTGAATTCACCTTGGTGGTAAACAATCGAACAAGGCTTTTGTTTCCGCAGTCAACAACAACATGTGACAACTCAAGGAGACAACAATTCTAACGGGTACATTAGTAGGGTTTTTCCTGGTTTTACGACGGTCGTAAAACTTTTTCCATTAAAAATCAACAAAAAAATTAAAAATTCTGGTAATTTGAAAAACCTTCTCAAAAGAACTTCCATGGAAGCGAAAAAGTCAAACGGCACAGGTTCATATCACAGCGGGGATGAATTTTTGTTTACTATTTGATTTATTTTCTATTACTTTTTTATTAATTTTCAACGTTTTTTGTGCAATTTAATTGTCCCAACCTGTAAGGGCAAAAGTCGCCAGCTCGTTTTTACCCACAAGAGCTATAGTTATTCTAATATTATTCATTTGGAATAGTATAATGGATGAATAATTTATCAATTATCCTATTGAATTATTGGTTTCTTTTATTTAAATTAAAACAAACTTCAATGATGTTTCCTTTAAAGTTATATTTTTGAATGTAACGGAAAGGAGTATAGGATAACGCCATCTAACAGGTTGGCTGATAAGTCCCCGGTTCGGTTCGGTTTTCCTCAAAATAGGCCTCAGTTTCGGCGATCACCTCTTCATTGCAGCCAAATTTTGTCCCTGGGAGCATCCTTTTGACGTCTGAGAACAAGAAAAAGTCGCTGGGGGCCAGATCTGGAGAATACGGTGGGTGGGGAAGCAATTCGAAGCCCAATTCATGAATTTTTGCCATCGTTCGCAATGACTTGTGGCACGGTGCGTTGTCTTGTTGGAACAACACTTTTTTCTTCTTCATATGAGGCCGTTTTGCCGCGATTTCGACCTTCAAACGCTCCAATAACGCCATATAATAGTCACTGTTAATGGTTTTTCCCTTCTCAAGATAATCGATAAAAATTATTCCATGCGCATCCCAAAAAACAGAGGCCATTACTTTGCCAGCGGACTTTTGAGTCTTTCCACGCTTCGGAGACGGTTCACCGGCCGGTGTCCACTCAGCCGACTATCGATTGAACTCGGGAGTGTAGTGATGGGGCCAATGGATGAAACCATTGTCACATATCGACGGAAAAACTCGGGTGTATTACGAGTTAACAGCTGCAAACACCGCTCAGAATCATCAACACGTTGTTGTTTTTGGTCAAATGTGAGCTCGCGCGGCACCCATTTTGCACAGAGCTTCCGCATATCCAAATATTGATGAATGATATGACCAACACCTTCCTTTGATATCCTTAAGGCCTCTGCTATCTCGATCAACTTCATTTTACGGTCATTCAAAATCATTTTGTGGATTTTTTGGATGTTTTCGTCGGTAACCACCTCTTTCTTTCCCTGGGGCAGAGTCCGGAAACTCATTATCAAGCCAAGCTTTTGCTTCCACCGTATTTTTCCCCTTCAAAAAACAGTATTTTATCAAAACACGAAATTCCTTTTTTTCCATTTTTTTCCCAATAACAAAAGTTGCTTCACACAAGACGCTCTATCTCACAAACTAATTGACTTACAGACGTCAAATTTTGACACGAATCATTTGAAGGTTGGTACTATACAAAAATAATATGCTTAATACTAGCGACGCCATCTATGTGTCAGACCGGGGGCTTATCAGCCAACCTGTTATTGGATTTGACAAGCAACGGTGGATTGGACAGTCAGCTGTGTAGGATAACAACTGTGTGGTGTATGTGTGCGATCGTCTGTGGCTATAAAAGGAGTAGCGAGACAAGAAACTTGGCAGTTGGTTGGCGATCGCCCAGGAGGTAAGAGCTAATTTTAATTGTGGCGGAGTAAAATCTCAGCTTCAAATAAAATTAATACCAACTTCAAACGAGGATCTCCCACCCAGCGCAGTTTGGCCAGCGAAGTATAATCTTCGTCTGACCACCCCTCTCCACCACTCCGTGTGCTGCGAAGTATAATCTTCGTCTGTCCCCTCTCCTCCCTTACGTGAGCAGCGAAGTATAATCTTCGTCTGTTTCCCTCTCCTCCCCCTGGCACAGCGAAGTATCTTCGTCTGTTCTCCACCCACCGTGTACAGCGAAGTATAATTTTTTTGCTGGGACGCTGGTTCAAATCTCACAAGCGGCAATTTTTTATTAAATATAGCGGCATATATTTTTGTATAAATTTATTTTTTCCATTAAAAATCAACAAAAAATTATCGTAATTTGCAAAACCTTCTCAAAAGAACTTCCATGGAAATCCAAAAGTCAAACGGCACAGGTTCAAATCCCAGCAAGGATGATTTTTTTTTTTACTTTTTTATTAATTTTCTATGTTTTACTTTTTCATTAATTTTCTGAAAAATGAATGAAAAAATACGGAACGCTGGTTCCAATCTCACCAGCGGCAATTTTTTATTAAATATTTTTCTAAAAAAATATTTTTGTCATGTTATACATCGTTTTTATTTTGTTTTTTTTTCGGCATATATTTTTGTATACATATAAATTTTTCCATTAAAAATCAACATACAAATTCTCGTAATTTGCAAAACCATCTCAAAAGTACTTCAATAGAAGTGAAAAAGTCAAACGGCACAGGTTCAATTCCCTGCGGACATGATTTGTGTTCTAATATTATTTTTACTTTTTTATTGATTTTCTATTCTTTTTTTTTGCGAAATTAAATTTTCAAAACTTAAATTTTCACTTAAACCGGCCTAATTCCGTACTTTCTAAGGCTTGTCCAAAAGGACTTCGTCGGAAGTGGAATCCCGGAATGCGCTTTAAAAAAAAAAAAGACTGCATCGGAAGTGGAAAAAATTTATGGAGGATTCCGGGATGTGGAACAACTTCCATTTTTTTGCTGGGTATCTATACGGGGATTTGTTTCTATAATTTTTGCTTTAGGCCAATGTACAAAAAACAATAAATTTAGTTCGCCGGCATAGAATTTAACCCGTTGCCCCTAACAAAACGTTGATAAAAAAATTTTTATTTTAAATTTAGATAACCGTAACAGCTTTTATTTTGGGAAACAAAACTTTTTTTGGGCATGTTATCAATATGCAAGTCGATAAGGTTTTAGATTAATCGATAAGGCCTTCGAAACAATTGTTTTCATGAATTTCGAAAAATTATTCTAATTCGTTTAGTTTAGTATATAAGACAATATCATGAGTGCGGGTCAAATTTTGGATTTAATCGCAGCTAAATACCATTATGTGGGTACACGCATCGAAGGAAAATGGAATGATCTCTTGGATATTATAGGTATTTTGAAATATAGCATTTGCTGCGAAAGTATTCTCTTTATTAATGAAATATTATTTTTTTTTGTGATAGGTGATGATCCTCAAACTATTTGGGTTTTTGGTACCACAGCAGTATTCATGTTGGTCTATTGGCTAAATGCCAGTTGGTATACATTCATGGATATAACAAATCGTCCGAAATTTGTTCGAAAATATAAAATCCAACCGGGAAAGAATGAGCCCGTTGAAACCAAGAAATTAATAGAAGTAAGTTTCGCTATAGGGTAACAAACGCAAACAAATAATATTTTTTTAATTTGTGAAAATTGAACCCACCCGTTTATATCATTCTGTTGAACCAACCTGATTGTTCCAAAAACATTAGCAGACTGCTTACACAGAAAAAAATATCACCAAAATATTTCCAATTACAAAGTTAAATAAAGTTGAAAGTTTTTTTCAATTCATAAATTAATTGATACATTTAACTTTTTAATCAAGATAGAAGCATTAAGTTAATTAAGTCAAAGATTGAAATTTTTTAAATTTTCAATTAAAAAATTAATTGATACAATTAACTTTTTAATCAAACAGAAGTCTAAGTCAGTTCAAAAAAGTGATGGAATTTTTAAAATTTTTAAATAAAAATTTATTTCAAACAATCAATTTTTAATCAAACTAAACCACGAAGACAGATAAGAAAGTAATTTAAAATAGTTAAGTTTTTAATTAAAAAAATTAATTGATTTTTGCAATCAACATCAATTAAATTTTTACTTGAATTAATTAAAAAATTAATTGATATTTTCAAATCAAATCAATAAATTTTGTAATCAAATATTTATTTAAGCCAACATATTTCCAATTACAAAGTTAAATGAAGTTGAAATTTTTTCAATTAATAAATTAATTGATACATTTAACTTTTTAATCAAGATAGAAGCATTAAGTTAATTAAATCAATCATTGATTTTTTTTAAATTTATAATTAAAAAATTAATTGATACAATTAACTTTTTAATCAATCTCAGAAGACTAAGTCAGTTCAAACAAGTATATACGGCCGTAAGTTCGGCCAGGCCGAAGCTTATGTACCCTCCATCATGGATTGCGTAGAAACTTCTTCTAAACACTGCCATGCAGAATCGAATTACTTAAGTTGCGGTAACGCTTGCCGATGGCAAGGTATCTTAAAACCTCCTAACACCATCTTCTAAATTGTATGTAAGTCCATACGTGGTATATATTAAATCAAAAAAGATCGATCCAATACGTATATAATTCAGTTTGACAAAGTAGACATAAAATTTTTACAAAATTTTCTACAGAAATAAAATTTTCTATAGAAATAAAATTTCACAAAATTTTCTATAGAAATAAAAATTTTGACAAAATTTTCCATAGAAAAATTTTGACAAAAATTTCTACAGAAATAAAATTTTAACAAAATTTTCTATAGAAATAAACTTTTGACAAAATTTTCTATAGAAATAAAATCTTGGTAGATTATTTTTGGCTCGAGTGGCAACCATGATTATGAACCGAATAAAATTTGAACAAAATTTTCTATAGAAATAAAATTTTGACAAAATTTTCTATAGAAATAAAATTCTGACAATGAAGAAAATTTTATTATGAACCGAATAAAATTTTAACAAAATTTTCTCTAGAAATAAAATTTTGACAAAATTTTCTATAGAAATAAAATTTTGGTAGATTATTTTTGGCTCTAGTGGCAACCAAGATTATGAACCGATATGGACCAATTTTTGTGTGATTGGACCAATTTTGGTATGGTTGTTAGCGACCATATACTAACACCACGTTCCTAATTTGAACCGGATCGGATGAATTTTGCTCCTCCAAGAGGCTCCGGAGGTCAAATCTGGAGAACGTTTTATATGGGGGCTATATATAATTATGGTCCGATATGGACCAATTCTGCCACGGTTGTTAAAGATCATATACTAACACCATGTTCCAAATTACAACCGGATTGGATGAAATTTGCTTCTCTTGGAGACTTCGCAAGCCAAATCTGGGGATCGGTTTATATGGGGACTATATAATTATGAACCGATGTGGACCAATTTTTGCATAGTTGTTAGAGACCATATACCAATATCATGTACCGAATTTCAGGCGGATCGGATGAAATTTGCTTCTCTTTGAGGCTCCGCAACCCAAATCTGGGGATCGGTTTATATGGGCGCTATATATAATTATGGACCGATGTGGACCAATTTTTGCACGGTTGTTAGAGACCATATACCACTACCATGTACCAAATTTCAGCCGGATCGGATGCAATTTGCTTCTCTTTGAGGCTTCGCAAGCCAAATCTGGAGATCGGTTTATATGGGGCCTATATATAATTATGGACCGATGTGGACCAATTTTTGCATGGTTGTTAGAGACCATATACCAACATCATGTACGAAATTTCAGCCGGATCGGATGAAATTTGCTTCTCTTTGAGGCTCCGCAAGCCAAATCTGGGGATCGGTTTATATGGGGGCTATATATAATTAAAGACCGATGTGGACCAATGTTTGCATGATTGTTAGAGACCATATACCAACACCATGTACCAAATTTCAGCCGGATCGGATGAAATATGCTTCTCTTAGAGGCTCGGCAAGCCAAATCTGGGGATCGGTTTATATGGGGACTATATATAATTATGGACCGATGTGAACCAATTTTTGCACGGTTGTTAGAGACCATATACCAACACCATGTACCAAATTTCAGCCGGATCGGATGAAATTTGCTTCTCTTTTAGGCTCCGCAAGCCAAATCTGGGGATAGGTTTTGTATGGGGGCTATATATAATTATGGACCGATGTGGACCAAGTTTTGCATGGTTGTTAGAGACCATATACCAACACCATATACCAAATTTCAGCCGGATCGGATGTAATATGCTTCTGTTAGAGGCTCCACAAGCCAAATCTGAGGGTCCCTTTATATGGGGGCTATACGTAAAAGTGGACCGATATGGCCCATTTTCAATACCATCCGACCTACATCGATAACAACTACTTGTGCCAAGTTTCAAGTGGATAGCTTGTTTCGTTCGGAAGTTAGCGTGATTTCAACAGACGGAAGGACGGACGGACGGACGGACATGCTTAGATCGACTCAGAATTTCACCACGACCCAGAATATATATACTTTATGGGGTCTTAGAGCAATATTTCGATGTGTTACAAACGGAATGACAAAGTTAATATACCCCCATCCTATGATGGAGGGTATAAAAAATGATGGAATTTTTGAAATTTTTAAATAAAAATTTATTTCAAAAAATCAATTTTTAATCAAACCACACCACGAAGACAGATAAGAAAGTAATTGAAAATAGTTAAGCTTTTAATTTAAAAAAAATTAATTGATTTTTGCAATCAACATCAATTATAATTTTAATTGAATCAATTAAAAAATTAATTGATATTTTCAAATCACATCAATAAATTTTTTAATCAAATATATTTCTAAGCTCAATTAAAACTGCGATATTATCATTTTCGTTATAGAAGACATTTCAATTAAAAAATGAGTTGGATCAATTAATTTTGTGATTGAATCAAAAAAAATTTTGTGTGTAAGTTATGATTTTTACGTCTATAATTAAAATCTAAAGGGTGATACAGTCAAAATTTGGTCAAGGGAAAACGCGTGTAAATCGGTGAAATCGTTTATTTAAAAAATCAAATTAAATTTCTTTTTCAAGTTCAATTAGTATAAAATTAAGGAAAAATATTCAGTTAGGCTTTCGCTTTTCCAAATCCGCATTGCCGGGCCTCACGCTTGACACCTGCCATCAGATTTTGTACAGCCGCCTTGTCCACCTTCTTCGCCGCAGAAAGCCAGTTTGCCTTGAACTGCTGCTCGTCCTTAGCAGTTTTTTGGTCTTCTTTAGATTCCGCTTGACAATAGCCCAGTATTTCTCAATTGGGCGGAGCGTGTTGGGAGGGTTCTTGTCTTTGGGAACCACCTGCACGTTGTTGGCGGCGTACCACTCCATGGCCTTTTTACCGTAATGGCAAGATGCCTGTTTGGGTATAACAGAGTACGGTTGGAATCAGCGGGGGTGAGCGGGGATTACCTTTACCTGTGTGAGATGAACCGAGTGATCATGGATCTCTCATGAGCCGAAGATAAACCAAAAGCTTTATGACAAATCAATTGGTTTATCGCTCCCAGAAAAGATGACCAAAGATGACGATAAAACCATGGATAAAATTAAATGAAACAGCAATTAGGGAATGGACTGTATTTAGAGATTGTGTTTTATTTTCTTTGGTCGACTTCTTACCAGTAGGTGTTCGTAGTTACAGGGATGAAAAGCAAGTGACTTATAAAGGAAATACTATTTTCAAAATGGCTTAGTGATTTTATGGATAAAACTTAATTTAATTATCTGATTACTCATCTACCAATGCGACACTGTAGACAGAAATTCATTTGGGGATTTTTATACTAATCTAGGAATTCATGTATTAATTAGGGTTTTCGTTTCAACGTAAACAATGCCAAATCCGGCCAAAACAGTACGGAACAACCGTGTTTCTTCAGGAAAGGCAGCAGACGTTTATTCAAACACTCTTTCACGTAAATTTCTTGGTTGACAATCCCGGAAACTATGAAAATGCTGCTTTTCAAGCCACAGGTACAGATGGCTTGCCAAACCAGATATTTCTTTGCGAACTTTGACAGTTTTATGTGCTTCAAAATATCTGCAACCTTTCCCCCTCCTTTTGCCGTATAAAACTCCTGTCCCGGAAGCTGCTTGTAGTCGGCTTTGACGTAGGCTTCGTCGTCCATTACCACGCAGTCAAACTTCGTCAGCATCGTCGTGTACAGCCTCCGGGATCGCGCTTTGGCCGTCGTATTTTGTTTATCATCGCGATTTGGAGTCACTACCTTCTTGTAAGTCGATAGTCCGGCTCGTTTTTTGGCTCGATGCACGGTTGTAGACGATACACCCAGCTTATTTGCGGCATCTCGGAGAGAGAGGTTAGGGTTTCGCTTGAAACTACCGGCAACTCTCTTTGTCGTCTCTGCGGCTTCCGGTTTTCGATTTCCCCCCGATCCAGACTTCCTGGCTGTCGACAAACGTTCCCCAAACACTTTAATTACATTTGTAACGGTTGATTTGGCAACTTTTAGCGATCTTGCCAGCTTTGCGTGCGAGTAGCTCGGATTTTCGCGATGCGCGAGCAAAATTTTGATACGCTGCCCTTCTTGCTTGAACGGCATTTTGACAACTGAAGAGTGAATTCCAAAATCAAAATAGGAGCAACATTCTACACACACACCTTCAAAATGAGGGGTGTTCAGGTTTTTTAAATGCAAAATTGAAAGAAATATGTCAAGTTTATATTGACCAAATTTTGACCGTATCACCCTTTATATGCTCCTAAAATTCGCTTACGCCTTATACAAAATGCAGTTACAGTAGTTTTCGCTTATAATCCTTTGCACATATAGGAGATTTTCAGACATAGTCCAAAAATCATTCTTCTAATATCATTATGACATAAATTTCACATATATAGGTTGCTGAATAATACATTTCACTTATAGGCCGATTTTGCATATATTCCATTGTTTATTGTGCTGATAAAAAGAAATCGAAATAGACTATTTCAGATATAGTCCACAATAAAATAAAATGTTGCCAACATCATGCAAATATCGTCAGACCTGGTTATTAACCAGATTAATCAGAGTTAATTTTGCTTCCTTGAAAATACTCGTATAACTCATTGATTTAAATATATTTTAATAAAAACTAAATCGTCTTTTTTATGTTTCCTTTTATAGTCATATTTATGGAAATATGTGAGAACGGTTATATACCAAAGTGGCATATAAAAAAAATTGCTTAACTGTCGAATTTAACATATTGTCCAAAAAGTTGGTGCAACTATGGGTATGGACTATAAGCGAAAACTACTGTAGTGCATATGTTTGCAACACCCAGAAGAAGACGTGATAGACATATGGTGTCTTTGGCAATATTGCTCAGGTCTGGCCCCTGAGTCGATCTAGCCAGTCCGTCTGTCAGTCTATTTGTGAACACATTTTTGTGATCACAGTCTAGGTCGCAATTTTAGTCCAATCGACTTCAAATTTGGTTCAAAATAGAACCCTATTGATTTTGGAAGAAATCGGTTCAGTTTTAGATATAGCTCCCATATATATCTTTCGGCCGATATCTACTAATATGGCCCCAGAAGCCAGAATTTCTGCCTGATTTGCTTTCAATTTTGCACGAGGAGTACAGTTGATAGTGTCGTAACGTGTGCCGAATTTGGTTGAAATCGGTTCAGATTTACAGGCAAAAAAATAATTCTTTCCTCCCAAACGAAATTTTAGACAAACAAAGTTCGTTTCTCATTTGCTTTTCGTTGAAAGGAAGTGTATTTGGAAGAAAAGTATATACTTTTTGTGATAAACGTTTATTATTTTCCAGGATGTAAAAACAATTTCATAAAGACTACCTCAAACAAATTTTTTTTCTAGCTAATTGCATTGTCACTCACATCTTTCTCACTTCCACGAAGTTTTTTAGTTATTAGAACCTTTTTCTGTAATACAAACAATGTAGAAGAAATTGTACGATTTTATAAATTTAAATTTTTTTTTTTACCTTTCGCCTGGACGGAGAATCGAACCCATATAAGTTATATTTACATAGCATAGCTTGCGGCGCCCACGAGCCGATTAAACAAAGTTTATTTAACAGAAAAATACATTTAGTTGGGCACCGTGGAGCAGTTGTTGCTACGTCCGACTTGCATGCCAAGGGTCGTGGGTTCGATGCCTGCTCCGACCAAAGTTTTTTTTTTACATATATTCCAGATATGGTCGGAAGATTCCGAAAAAATGTTCAACATTACATTCTACTATATTAAATTTTTACTATGAACTGTAAAATGTGTCTTATTAAACACCTAAAGTCAGAAAAGAACAGTGTTTGATATAAACGAAATGGACTGTGTTGTTGGTTTAAAAACAACTTTTTTTATTGAAAAAATAAAAATTTTGTAACAAACGAATTTTTTTGGTGATAAAAGTGTATACTTTTCGAAGCAATTCAAAAAACTCTAACAAAAGAAAAACGTTTTTGGTACACGTATTCCAAACGTTTGTTTTTTCTTTGCGTGTAGATGTAGCTTCCATATATATCTTTTACCCGATATGCACTTATATGACCCCAGAAGCTAGAGTTTTGTCCTGATTTGCTTTAAACTAGTAGAATTAACAATGTTACTATGCATGCTAAATTTGGTTGAAATCGGTTCACCGTTAGATATATCTCCCATATATATGTTTTTCTGAGTTCGATAAAAATGACCAAAATACCAACATTTTCCTTGTAAAATCGGCACTGCTAAGCCGAAAACTTTTCAAAATGACTCCAATTTTCCTATATTTCCAATATCTATCGACCGATAAATCGTAAATACACTTTTGCGATGTTGCCTAAAAATTGCTTCAGATTTAAAAGTTGCCTATATTTATACCCTGCGCCACACTGTGGAGCAGGGTATTATAAGTTAGTGCATATGTTTGCAACACCCAGAAGGACACGAGATAGACACATGGTGTCTTTGGCAAAAATGCTCAGGGTGGGCTCCTGAGCCGATATAGCCATGTCCGTCTGCCCGGCTGTCCTTGAACACATTTTTGTAATCAAAGTCTAGGTCGCAGTTTTAGTCCAATCGACTTCAAATTTGGCACAAGTATGTGTTTTGGCTCAGAATAGAACCCTATTGATTTTGGAAGAAATCGGTTCATATTTAGATATAGCTCCCATATATATCTTTCGCCCGATATGGACTTATATGGCCCAGGAAGCCAGAGTTTTACCCTAATATGCTTAAAATTTTGCACAAGAAGAATAATTAGTACCATAGTCAAGTGTGCCAAATTTTATTGAAATCGGTTCAGATTTACATATAGCTCCCATATATATCTTTCGCCCGATACGGACTAATACGGTCCCAGAATCCAGAGTTTTACCCCAATTTGGTTGAAATTTTGCACTAGGAATACAATTAGTAGTGTAGTCAAGTGTGCCAAATTTTATTGAAATCGGTTCAGATTTAGATATATCTCCCATATATATCTTTCGCCCGATATGGACTAATTCGGTCCCAGAAGCCAGAGTTTTACCCCAATTTGGTTGAAATTTTGCACTAGGAGTACAATTAGTAATATAGTCATGTGTGCCAAATTTGATTGAAATCGGTTCAGATTTAGATATACCTCCCATATATAGCTTTCGCCTGATTTACACTCATATGACCACAGAGGCCAATTTTTAACTACGATTTAGTTGAAATTTTGCACAGGGAGTAGAATTAGCATTGTAGCTATGCGTGCCAAATTTGGTTGAAATCGGTTCAGATTTAGATATAGCTCCCATATATACGTTTTTCTGATTTCGACAAAAATGGTCAAAATACCAACATTTTCCTTGTAAAATCGCCACTTCTTAGTCGAAAAGTTGTAAAAATGACTCTAATTTTCCTAAACTTCGAACACATATATATCGAGCGATAAACCATAAATAAACTTTTGCGAAGTTTCCTTAAAATTGCTTCAGATTTAAATGTTTCCCATATTTTTTTACTAACATTGCGTTCCACTCTAGTGCATTAGCCGACTTAAATTTTGGGTCTATCAAATTCTGTCCAGATCGAGTGATATTTAAATGTATGTATTAGGGGCAAACCTTTATATATATTCCCCAATTACATTTGACGGATGTGATATGGTATCGAAAATTTAGATCTACGAAATGGTGCAGGGTATAATATAGTCGGCCCCGCCCGACTTTAGACTTTCCTTACTTGTTTTTGCTAACATAGTGTTCCACCCCAGGACATTGGCCGACTTAAATTATAAGTCTACAGATTTGGTAGAAGTCTAACAAATCTTGTTCAGATCGAGTCAGATTTAAATGTATGTATTTGGGACAAAAACTTTTATGGTATCGAAAATGTTGACCTACAAAGTGGTACAGGGTATAATATAGTCGGTCTCACCCGACTTTAGACTTTCCTTTCTTGCTAATGATATTAGAAGAATGATTTTTGGACTATGTCTGAAAATCTCCCAAATATATGTGCAAAGGATTATAAGCGAAAACTACTGTAACTGCATTTTGTATAAGGCGTAAGCGAATTTTAGGAACATATAGATTTTAATTATAGGCGGAAAAATGATAACTTACACACAAAAAAAATTTCTGATTCAATCACGAGATTAATTGATCCAATTATTTTTTCAATGAATATTGTAAGATTTGCGGCAGTCGATGGCAGTTTTCGTGTTAAGGAACACGTAGTACACCGATTTTATTCCAGATTGACTGTCTGAGTATATATTAATGACAACAGTTGTTGGAACAGTACTTTTCAACCAATTTGCCAATTTTTTTATACCCTCCACCATAGGATGGGGGTATATTAACTTTGTCATTCCGTTTGTAACACATCGAAATATTGCTCTAAGACCCCATAAAGTATATATATTCTGGGTCGTGGTGAAATTCTGATCTGAGCATGTCCGTCCGTCCGTCTGTTGAAATCACGCTAACTTCCGAACGAAACAAGCTATCGACTTGAAACTTGGCACAAGTAGTTGTTATTGATGTAGGTCAGATGGTATTGCAAATGGGCCATATCGGTCCACTTTTACGTATAGCCCCCATATAAACGGGCCCCCAAATTTGGCTTGCGATTGCTCTAAGAGAAGCAAATTTCATCCGATCCGCCTGAAATTTGGTACATGATGTTAGTATATGATCTCTAACAACCATGCAAAAATTGGTCCATATCGGTCCACTTTTACGTATAGCCCCCATATAAACGGACCCCCAAATTTGGCTTGCGATTGCTCTAAGAGAAGCAAATTTCATCCGATCCGGCTGAAATTTGGTGCATGCTGTTAATATATGGTCTCTAACAACCATGCAAAAATTGGTCCATATCGGTCCATAATTACATATAGCCCCCATATAAACCGATCCCCCGATTTGGCTTGCGGAGCCTCTAAGAGAACCAAATTTCATCCGATCCGGCTGAAATTTGGTACATGGTGTTAGTATATGGTCTCTACTACCATGCAAAAATTGGTCCACATCGGTCCATAATTATATATAGCCCCCATATAAACCGATCCCCCGATTTGGCTTGCGGAGCCTCTTAAAGAAGCAAATTTTATCCGATCAGGCTGAAATTTGGTACATGGTGTTGGTATATGTTCTCTAATGACCATGCGAAAATTGGTCCACATCGGCCCATAATTATATATAGCTTCCATATAAACCGATCCCCAGATTTGAACTCCGGAGTCTCTTAGAGGAGCAAAAGTCATCCGATCCGATTGAAATTTGGTCCGTGGTGTTAGTATATTGTCTCTAACAAGCGTGCCAAAATTGGTCCATATCGGTCCATAATTATATATAGCCCCCATATAAACCGATCCCCAGATTTGACCTCCGGAGCCTCATAGAGGAGCATAATTCATCCGATCCGGTTGGAATTTGGAACGTGGTGTTAGAATGTGGTCTCCAACAAACACGCAAGAATTGGTCCATATCGGTCCATAATTATATATAGCCCCCATATAAACCGTTCCCCAGATTTTATCTCCAGAGCCTCTTAGAAGAGCAAAATTCATCCGATCCGGTTGAAATTTGCAACCTGGTGTTAGTATAAGGCCGCTAATAACCATGCCAAAATTGGTCCATATCGATCTATAGTTATATATAGGCGATCCCCCCACAATCACACAATAATTGGTCCTTATCGGTTCATAATCATGGTTGCCACTCGAGCCAAAAATAATCTACCAAAATTTTATTTTTATAGAAAACATTGTCAAAATGTTATTTCTATAGAAAATTTTGTCAAAATTTTATTTCTATAGAAAATTTTGTCAAAATTTTAGTTCTATAGAACATTTTGTCAAAATTTTATTTCTATAGAAAAGTTTGTCAGAATTTTAGTTCTATAGAAAATATTATTCAAATTTTATTTCTATAGAAATTTTTCCCAAATTTTACTTCAATAGAAAATGTTGTCAAAATTTTATTTTGTCTAAATTTTATTTCTATAGAAACTTTAAACTTAATCGGCCTTTTTTAGTTTAATATATACCACATATGGACTATGTGGTATATATTACGGTGTTAGGAAGTTTTAAGATACCTTGCCATCGGCAAGTGTTACCGCAACCCAAGTAATTCAATTGTGGATGACAGTCTTCAGTAGAAGTTTCTACGCAATCCATGGTGGAGGGTACATAAGCTTCGGCCTGGCCGAACTTACGGCCGTATATACTTGTTTAATGCTAATATTTCAGCCATTTTAACTTCCTGGTCTTTAGAATATACTCCCAAACCTACTTGTAGAAATCTATATAACGTTTATTCCCCGGGATATGTGTGCACTGCGCCACACTGTTGGAAATTAGAATTTCAAACTTTTTGTCGAAGAACGGTTTCGTCAGTGTGTAATCCACTACAGTTGGGGCATCTGGTATTATTTTGAGGACCGAACTGTGACCATGCCTTTGTTCCCACCACAGCGATAGCTCGCGCAACCGTACAGTACCGGCCACCAGACCACTACACTATATATCATTATAGGTCTAACCACTGCTCAAGAAATCACATAGGTTTATTGGTGGCCTACATGAAACAATTTCGATCGGTTAAAAACGGAACAGCTTATAATATATATACCCCCATCTTATGTTGCTGGATATAAAAATAAAAAGCAGCCATAAATAATATCGGGTATAGTTTTTATAGTCCATTTACAGTGTGCCGAGTAATTTGCAGGGCATTAAATTTCAATTGTATTTCAATGGCCTCCCTCCTCCTCTCTTTATTAACCGAATGTAATGAATAATTTTACTTCGTTATAGGGCATACTGAACGTTTTGATGAACCAGACAATAGTTGGAATACCAATGTACTATGTACTCTATCATACGCTATTCAAAATACGCTGTAATGACACGTCTATTCGAGAGTTACCCACCCTACAGAAGATACTCTTTGATATTGTTGTGGTATCTATTATGGAAGAGTTTAACTTTTACTATATTCACCGTTTGATGCATCACAAGTCCATCTATAAATATGTCCATAAAAAACATCATGAATGGACAGCACCGATAGCGGCTATAACATTCTATTGTCATCCTTTGGAACATATATTTTTAAATCTAACACCCGTATCTTTGTCTTTTGCTTTGGTTCGATCACATGTCTTTACCGTATGGATATTCCTAACATTGGCCATTTTGAATTCGATGGCTGATCATGCTGGCTACTCATTTCCACGATCGGGCGCTTCTATACGTTATCATGATTATCATCATTCCAAGTGAGTTGAATAATATTTCAATGGTAATACTTTTATTAAAAAAAATATATTCTAAATATGTTTTAGATTTAATTATAACTATGGTATGTTTGGATGGTTGGACAAACTTCACGGCACCTATAAGGAGACTAACAACATTGAGGTTAAATCGAGCCCCAAGCCACATGGCAAACAAACGAAGTTGAATAAAAGTAATGTTAGTAATAAAAACAACAAATTGAAATGATACAATAAAATATTTATAGAGAACTAATGTAACTAATAAAAATCAATGTGAATTTTCTTACGATTTGAAATATTTTAATTTAGCATATAATACAAGAATATGGAAATGTATAAAAAAATTGCATTTTATTTCATACATGTATATAAAATAGAAAAATGAATTGGGTGAAGCGGTCAATAAAAATTAAATTTTTAAAAGAGTATGTGCGTTGTGTTGTAACGGATTGTGAAAGATTTCACCAGTAAATTAATTTTAATTCGAATATCTAAGCAGAAGACATCATTTAATCTGATTTCCATGAATATTTAATACAAATATATGTTAAGTTTAATTGGCAGCCCGTTTTATTTCAGACTCACTTAGACTATTCAGTCCATTGTAGAATTACCTATTACATATAGGCACTTCTATTTTTTTACCGTTGAACCCATCCCAAAATTTTTGCTTTTGTACATTTAAAATGAATTTCACAAAAATTAGTAATTTCTCATCGGCCATATTAACCGAAAACAACACAATACAACTTTTTTAATGAAATATATTTTCACGCTAATCGCATTTTTCATCGACGACGCTTGTGTTTTGATCAGCTGATACGACGACACGTAAATTTTTGTTTTTTTCTGAATCTTACGACACGCTTACGTTGTGCAAACGTTGGATAATCGTTTGTATGGGCTGTCTTATATCAAAAACAAACAGCTGACACGCCACGCTACACTTACGACCCGTTTTTGGATGCATAACCAGGCCTTAAGCCTGTTGTAGTTCCGACAGCAAACTTGAATCGATGTTAGTTCTAAGATAAATATCTACGTTAGGTTAGGTTAAAGTGGCAGCCCTAATAAGTTTCAGGTTCACTTAGACTATTCAGTCCATTTTGATGCCACATTAACGAAAAGTACTTATCTATTCAACCGTCGAACGGAACGGACGTGTTTTTTAATAGCGGATAAACTCATCGTAATAGGTACCTACTAAGAAAATAAAAAAATAATAAGCAACCATGCGAAATTCAAAGTCATGCACTGGGTTGCTAACTTCAGGGCCCAGTGGACGGGTATCGACTGGAGTTATAAATCTGGGCAATGACCAAGAGTTAGGCCCAATTAGTCGTCCTGTAGACGGGTCGACAGGTGGCGACATTCTGACAAGTCGACCTTTTTCTAAGGTAACGACATCAAAAGGAGGTAATCCCTCACGAAAGGGATTCAAGGAACGCAGAAATGCTTTGTTTATCCTAAAGAAGTTGGGATCAGTCGACCCAAGCTCGCTGTCGGCTAAACAAAGCGATTCCTTAAATTGGGCTCAAGGAATTCTTGAGATTGGAAAAAGGGAACGATCGCCGGATGAGCTGCCATCCTCCAAAAGGGATAAAAGATCGTTTGCCCCAGTTGCTAAAGACATCATTGTGATGGCTATCATTAATAAAGGAGCATTGGACGGTATGGTTCCAAAGCAAAAATGGGGGGAAATTGAGAATGCTATGTCTGTCGGATGAGTTGGCTAGGCTAGGGACTACCTTACATATTCCAGGGAAACTAGAATCTATTGGTATGCCCCTGGCTACCTGCAAGCTCATGCTGCGTGAGAAGGCTGTTATGATGGCAAATGTTCGATGGGAGAAATGCAAGGGCTGTAACGACACCTATTTGCTTGGTGTCGTTAAACTTAACCGCACACTAGATATGCTAGTGTTCTCGAGACGTCAGATATTACTCCTGATATCTGCTATAAGGGGTCGCTGCCTGATAGGCGATTTTGCAAAAACTATAGGCGCGAAGTATAATGACTATTGTATGAGCTGTCATGATGCGGAAGAAAAGGAATCAATTAAACACCTCTTGTGTGAGTGTCCTGCATTTCGTGTAAAGCGCAAGCAACTTTTAGGAGCATATAGCTTCAGATTACTGGCAGATCTGGAAAACGTTAACTTAAGCAGTCTGCTAATGTTTTTGGAACAATCTGGTTGGTTCAGCGGTTAAAACTAGAAGTAATAGGTACTTTTAGTTAATGTGGTATCACAATGGACTGAATAGTCTAAGTGAACCTGAATCTTAATCGGACTGCCACTTTAACCTAACCTAACCTATTACATATGGACACTTCTGGTTTTAGTTTTACCGTTGAACCAAGCTGATTGTTGCAAAAACATTAGCAGACTACTGAAGTTAAGGTTTTTGAGGTCCGCCAGTAATCTACAAGTTTCAGGTTCACTTATGATACCACATTAACGAAAAGTACCTATTACCTATAGGCACTTTTAGTTTTTTTTTTTTTTACTGTTGAACCCACCCCATTATTTTCTTCAGTTGAACCAACCTGATTGTTCCAAAAACATTAGCTGACTACTGAAGTTAACGTTTTCAGGTCCGCTAGTAATCTAAAGCTATATGCCCCTAAAATTCGCTTACACAAAATACAGGACACTGACACAAGAGGTGTTTAATTGAGTTTTTTTTTCCTCCGCATCATTACAGCTCATACTGTAATATTTATTCTTCGCGCCAATAGTTCATGCAAACTCGCCTATCAGGCAGCGACCCGTTATAGCTGAAATCTGACGTCTTGAGAACACTAGTATATGTATATAGTGTCCGGTTTTTGTTTAAATGGGGCTATATTTGCTTGGTGTCGTTACAACCCTTGCAATTCTCCCATCGAACATTTGCTACCATAACAGCCTTCTCACGCAATAAGAGCTTGAATACCAAAAGATTCTAATTCCCCTGGAATATGTGAGATAGTTGCTAGCCTTGCTAACTCATCCGCTTCACAGTTCCACGGTATATTCCTGTGGCCAGGCATCCATATAAGGTGAATATTGTACTGCTCAGCCATATCTTTGAGAGATTTGCGGCAGTGGATAGACGTTTTCGAGTTAAAGAACACAGAGTCCAAGAATTTTATTGCACGTTGACTGCCTGGAGAATAATGCCAACATTTGTTGGAACATTACTTCTCAGACAATTTGCCACCTCTTTTATTGCTAATATGTCAGCCTGAAAAATACTACAGCGATTAGTTAATCGTTTCGCTATTGTAAGTTCCAGGTCGTTAGAATATACTGCGAAACCTACTTGTCCATCCAATGTGCATCGGTGCAGAAATCACCATGCCTCATTGTTTTTTCCGACCACAGCGATAGCTCTCGCAACGGTACAGCCTTCATTGCAGCTGACTGTTTGGCCAATATGTCTAAAGGCAATAGATGCAACAAGACATTAGGAAACTCTTCCTGTCTTACAATACATCTGCGATATACAAGCACGCTATTCGCTGAACTTCATCTAAACTTGTCGTCTACTGAAGTGCCGGCCTCCAGACCACAACATCATATAGCATTATAGGTTTAACCACTGATGTTTCAAGCCAATGCCCAATTTTTGGTTTTAGTCCCTACTTTTTCCCTATTACCTTTTTGCACGAGTACTAGGCTATCATGGCTTTTCTCGCCCTTTGTTCCATATTAAGCTTAAAGTTCAGCAGTCTGTTCAATATAACCCCCAGGTTATTTTGCACACTCACCAAAGGGAATTTCAATACCAACTAAGAAGATGGACTTAACCATAGGAATTTTGAAGTAATGACTAGTTTTGTCTTTGCAGGATTTACTAGACCTAGGCCATTCTCCTTTGTCCATTTCTCAGTCGCCGGTAGAGCTTTCTGTTTTAATATCTCCAATTGTGGATGGGAATAGTGAAACCAGAAGTTTGTTTTTTTACAACATTCCAAAGAAGAGGCGATAGAACTACTCCTTGAGGAGTGTCTCTGTTCACATACTTTTGAATGTTTGCTTGCCCTAGTGTGGTTGAAATACCTCTCTTTGTTAGAAGTTCTTGAACCACCGTGGTGCAATGGTTAGAATGCCCGCCATGCATACACATGGTCGTGGGTTCGATGCCTGCTTCGACCGAATACCAAAAAGATTTTCAGCGGTGGATTATCCCACCTCAATACTGCTGGTGACATTTGTGAGTGTTTCAAGGCTTCTCTGAGTGGCTTCACTGCAATGTGGAACGGCGTTCTGACTCGGCTAAAAAAGCAGGTTCCTTGTCATTGAGCTTAACATAGAATCGGGCAGCACTCAGTGATAAGACAGAAGTTCACCACTGTGTTATCACAATGAACTGAATGGTCTAAATGAGCCATTCAGTGCCACTATATCTAACCTAAACTAACCTAACCCAGAAGTTCGTCTATCAGCATCCCTTGATCAACGTTCAGAATTGTCAATCCATTTAATATGGAACTCGAATGGATGTCATTGAATGCCCTTCGATGTCTAGAAAATTGTGTATTCATTGACAGGCAGCGAGCTTTCAATAAAGGTGACTACACTCAAAAAAAAGTGAACTCTCTATTTCACTAAAGCCAATTTAACTTTATTTTAGTTCATGGAATTATTATGTTTGGAGGAAGTTTCCTTTACTCTAATAACTTTTTGTGTACGTTAGTTAAATTAACTAAAACAGAGGAAAACAAGTATATACGGCCGTAAGTTCGGCCAGGCCGAAGCTTATGTACCCTCCATCATGGATTGCGTAGAAACTTCTTCTAAACACTGTCACCCACAATCGAATTACTTATGTTGCGGTAACGCTTGCCATCTTCTAAATTGTATGTAAGTCCATACGTGGTATATATTAAATTAAAAAAGATCGATCCAATACGTATATAATTCAGTTTGACAAAGTAGACATAAAATTTTGACAAAATTTTCTACAGAAATAAAATTTTAACAAAATTTTCTATAGAAATAAAATTTTCTATAGAAAGAAAATTTTGACAAAAATTTCTACAGAAATAAAATTTTAACAAATTTTCCCTAGAAATAAACTTTTGACAAAATTTTCTATAGAAATAAAATCTTGGTAGCTTATTTTTGGCTCGAGTGGCAACCATGATTATGAACCGAATAAAATTTGAACAAAATTTTCTATAGAAATAAAATTTTGACAATGATGAAAATTTTATTATGAACCGAATAAAATTTTAACAAAATTTTCTCTAGAAATAAAATTTTGACAAAATTTTCTATAGAAATAAAATTTTGGTAGATTATTTTTGGCTCTAGTGGCAACCATGATTATGAACCGATATGTACCAATTTTTGTGTGATTGGACCAATTTTGGTATGGTTGTTAGCGACCATATACTAACACCACGTTCCTAATTTGAACCGGATCGGATGAATTTTGCTCCTCCAAGAGGCTCCGGAGGTCAAATCTGGAGAACGTTTTATATGGGGGCTATATATATTTATGGACCGATATGGACCATATTTTGCACGGTTGCTAGAGACCATATACCAATACCATGTACCAAATTTCAGCCGGATCGGATGAAATTTGCTTCTCTTAGAGGCTCCGCAACCTAAATCTGGGGATCGGTTTATATGTGCGCTATATATAATTATGGACCGATGTGGACCAATTTTTGCACGGTTGCTAGAGACCATATACCAATACCATGTACCAAATGTCAGCCGGATCGGATGCAATTTGCTTCTCTTTGAGGCTTTTCAAGCCAAATCTGGAGATCGGTTTATATGGGGGCTATATAATTATGGACCGATGTGGACCAATTTTTGCATGATTGTTAGAGACCATATACCAGCACCATGTACCAAATTTCAGCCGGATCGGATGCAATTTGCTTCTCTTTGAGGCTTTGCAAGCCAAATGTGGAGATCGGTTTATATGGGCGCTATATATAATTATGGACCGATGTGGACCAATTTTTGCATGGTTGTTAGAGACCATATACCAACATCATGTACCAAATTTCAGCCGGATCGGATGAAATTTGCTTCTCTTTGAGGCTCCGCAAGCCAAATCTGGGGATCGGTTTATATGGGGGCTATATATAATTATGGACCGATGTCGACCAATTTTTGCATGATTGTTAGAGACCATATACTAACACCATGTACCAAATTTCAGCCGGATCGGATTAAATATGCTTCTCTTAGAGGCTCCACAAGCCAAATCTGGGGATCGGTTTATATGGGCGCTATATATAATTATGAACCGATATGGACCAATTTTTGCATGGGTGTTAGAGACCATATACCAACACCATATACCAAATTTCAGCCGGATCGGATGAAATGTGCTTCTGTTAGAGGCTCCACAAGCCAAATCTGAGGGTTCCTTTATATGGGGGCTATACGTAAAAGTGGACCGATATGGCCCATTTTCAATACCATCCGACCTACATCAATAGCAACTACTTGTGCCAAGTTTCAAGTCGATAGCTTGTATCGTTCGGAAGTTAGCGTGATTTCAACAGACGGACGGACGGAGGACGGACGGACATGCTTAGATCGACTCAGAATTTCACCACGACCCAGAATATATATACTTTATGGGGTCTTAGAGCAATATTTCGACGTGTTACAAACGGAATGACAAAGTTAATATACCCCCATCCTATGATGGAGGGTATAAAAATATTCTCAAATGAAGCATAAAGATTAACTAAATTCGTGTCTTCCACAAAATAGTTCAGAATTTCTTTAAATTTGAAAATTTTACCAAAAATGCGTCCATCATGAACTTCGTATGTCACTAAAGACATTCTTGCAATTTTGAACTGCAAGTTTTTTCTTCAAACTACAAAATTTTCTTTAACAAGTGAAAAACCTTAGTTATGCCTAAAAAATTTTCTTGAATATGTCGAAAAATATTTACTTATTTTTATGACATCGGCGTGATGCCAACGTTTGTAATACTGTTTAGTTAAAATTTTCTATAAATATCCAAAATTTTCTAAAATTAACCGAAAGTTTTCTTCCTGGTGGGTTCACTGTTTTTTCAGTGTAGTTCATGCAATATGGTCTCAGTAGCCCTGCCCTTCATGTAAGCATGTTGTCGTTCCGACAGCATCGATGCTAGTTCTAAGATAAATATCTATCAGCACCTCTAGAGTATTAGGAAGGAATGAGGATGAGCTGATTGGTCGGAAATCATTCGGATTCGAGTGAAAGGAAATTCTCGCTTTAGGAATAAAAACGACTTTTGTTTCCCTCTACTTTCAGTCTTTATGTATTGCCGAGAACCAGGGGATAATTCTGTCAGAGAACAAATCTAAAATTGGTGGAATTTTTGGGGAGTATATTTTCATCCTATCAGTTTAAAAAATATCTCCATAGTTCATATAATCTGCTGTTACGATTTGGTGTATTCAAAATAATCTCTGGTATGCGATCTTTAGTGGAGAGCATTTAAAACTTGGCTACATCGAACTGTCCGCTTTACGTTCTTGTTGTGATTTATAAATATTTTTTAGTCAATAAATTCAGTTAAAAAATAAATTTAATATTTATATAAATTACTTTTGGAAAATTTCTGGTTAGTGTTATAGATCAAATTATAAAATTATTTCACAATTTTATAAGAACGAAATTAATAATACTTCACTCTGTGGTTTCACTAAGAGCATCAATAAAATCCACCAGTCACCATTAGATTGATATTATGACAAATGAGTTTCATTTTCACCTTTCCATTTCGTATAGGTTTTTGTTAGTCTTTAAACTATACCCTTTTTGTCGTTGTTGTTCAAATTTGAATAATTACAAACTTTTACTTTAATTTAAAGCAAGGTGATGGGAATGTGCAAAACTGGTTTAGATGAACCAAGATTACTTTAGGTTTTGTTGTAACTAACTTACATCCATGATGACGTTTAAGTTTATGATTCTTTTTAAAAAGAGTAGATATGTCATAGGCGTAGGCAATATATTTTAAGACCAAAATCTAGTCTAATTTAATTTAATTTATTTCATTTTATTTCATTTAATTTAGTTTAATTTAATTTACTTTAATTTAATTTAAATTTATATTTATGTTTATAGTTATATTGATATTTGTATTTATATTTAAGTTAAGTTAAGTTAATTTAATTTATTAAATATAATTTAATATAATTATAAATGGAAGGTGCATTTATTTTCCTATGCACTTTAATACTGCCGCGCTTCTGCTTCTAATAATTTTATCAGTTGGGTAGCATACAAATTATATATAAAATGTGTTAAGTTTTAGCGCTTTTATAGAGATTAGAAATTCACAACAAAACACAAAGAACTGCGAATGGGCTGAAGAGAAATAAAATTGATAACAACTAAAACAATGACAACAATAATACTAAAGAGAGAGAGAGAGTAGTCTTTTTATAGAGCAGTAAGCAGATAAGCTTCTCCTACCGGATAGCTAAAACAAACTCATATAGTGGCCGATTGACTAGAATTGGCGGTTAATCGCGTGTGTAAATCGAACAGAACAGATCGGTAAAGCCGCTAAACAAACAATATGACAACAGAAATACCTTCGAAAGTCCAAATGATGTGGGAGCATCTATTGGAGGCACTAGGTAAAAACACATTTGTTACTATAAATCATTTTCAAACTTTTCGATGTAACGAATATGAATGAAATTAATCGCTTGTAATTGCCGGCCGGTAAGCGAGTGAGTGGAGAAAATACGAGTTTTTTTTTTTTTAAATGAGAACTATTTTAAAAATGTTAAACCTAATGTAGAATGATGTTAAGAGATATTCATGAATGGTGTTAAGAGACATATACAAAGTAGTGGAGATATATCATCCTTATATTCTATATATTCCAAAATCTGGCATTTCATTTACCTCCACACCAAAAATCAATAATCTTCAAGAAATTTCTTCGAAATATCGTTGAGTGTTGAATGCTGCAAAAAATGTTTTCCATTCAAAGCTTGTGAGATAGAAATAGTGCACGTAATTAAATAATTTAAAAAACAAATATGGTTGGGTAAAAAAATATTTAAAATCTATTAAAAAACAATTTGATGACTTAAATTTCCACTTAAAAATATCTTCTGTGCAATTTTACTTATCATGAGAGAAATAAAAAATAGTGAATTGAAAAAATAATTGATTCAGTAACTTTTTTTTGTAATCAAAACAAAAACTGCAATTTATGTGATTTAATTAAATCAATTAAAGTTTTAATTCAATTTCAATGATTTTGTGATCGAAGCAAGCCCAATTAATAATTTAAGTGATTATTTTCGTGGTTGAAACCTTTTATCATGTTTAAGTTTCAAGAAAAAGCAGTAAGGTAGTCTTTAAAAACGTGCACACTTCAGGGCACTAAAGCCAATTAATCTCTATTTTATTTTATGGAAATTTTATTATGTTTTAAGATGGGTATTAAGTTTACCCGCTAAAATAGAAAATAAATCAGTGAAGCGAAGTGAAAAAAATTATTTGTGTCTAATAAATTTTTTGTTGTTTTTATAACCTGTGCCACACTGTGGAGAAGGGTATTATAAGTTAATGCATATGTTTGCAACATCCAGAAGGAGACGAGATAGACAATCAGTGAAGCGAAGTAAAAAGAATTATTTGTGTCTAATAAATTTTTTGTTGTATTTATAACCGCGCCACACTGTGGAGAAGGGTATTATAAGTTAGTGCATATGTTTGCAACACCCAGAAGGAGACGAGATAGACATATGGTGTCTTTGGCAAAAATGCTCAGGGTGGGCTCCTGAGTCGATATTGCCATGTCCGTCTGTTCGTGAACACATTTTTGTAATCAAAGTCTAGGTCGCAGTTTTAGTCCAATCGACTTCAAATTTGGCACAAGGCTCAGAATAGAACCCTATTGATTTTGGAAGAAATCGGTTCAGATTTAGATATAGCTCGCATATGTATATATATATATATATATATATATATATATATATATATATATATATATATATATATATATATATATATATATATATATATATATATATATATATATATATATATATATATATATATATATATATATATATATATATATATATATATATATATATATATATATATATATATATATATATATATATATATATATATATCGCCCGATATGGACTTATGTGGCCCCAGAAGCCAGATTTTACCCTAATTTGCTTAAAATTTTGCACAAGAAGAACAATTAGTACTATAGTCAAGTGTGCCAAATTTTATTGAAATCGGTTCAGATTTAAATATAGCTCCCATATATATCGTTCGCCCAATTTACAATCATATGACCACAGTGGCCAATCTTTTACTCCGATTTAATTTTGCACAGGGAGTAGAATTAGCATTGTAGCTATGCGTACCAAATTTGGTTGAAATCGGTTCAGATTTAGATATAGCTCCCATATATAGCTTTCGCCGGATTTACACTCATATGACCACAGAGGCCAAATTTTTGCTCCGATTTAGTTGAAATTTTGCACAGGGAGTATAATTAGCATTATAGATATGCGTGCCACATTTGGTTGAAATCGGTTCAGATTTAGATATATCTGCCATATATAGCTTTCGCCCTATTCGCACTCCTATGACCACAGACAAGGCCGTATTCAGGGGGGGGTGAGGGGGATCAAACCCCCCCCCCCCCCGAAATGAATGAATATTTTTATATAAATAAATATATATTTTTACCTGCATAGGAAAATCTTATCGAAGATGTTGAAGAAAAGCTGGAGGTTTTATTTTGAAAAACGCTTACCTATAAAACTTGCACAAATCATAGAATACTAGTTGAAAAGTAGGTCAAACGACGGCCGAAAACACAAATTGTTTTTGTTCTCGCACCACAAATTTCATTTTTGGAAAATGTCTTTCTGCTTTTTATTTGTGTTTGTTGTTCTTTTTGTGAACATGACTCGCTTTGTTTAGCCATAGCAACAACAACGAAATAGCCAAACACACATGTGTAAATGAAATGGCGCAAAACCTGCGAAAAGAACCTGCCTAATTCAGCGATGGAAGCACTTGGAGAGTGCAATAAAGAGATATTTCCAAACGTGCATATTCTTTTAAAAATTTTGGTCAATTTGCCAGTTACTCAGGGATGGAAAATACAATTTTTAAGAAAGTACAAAAAAGGTATTTTTTGAGCGGAAAGGTACTTTTTACAAAAATTTCACTGGAAAATTATTGTCAAGAGACTAAATTTTAAAGAAAATAAAATTTTGACAAAATTTTCTATATAAATAAAATTTTGACAAAATTTTCTATAAAAATAAAATTTTGCAAAAATTTTTCTATAGAAATAAAATTTTGCAAAAAAATTCTGTAGAAAAAAATGTTGCAAAATTTTTTCTATAGAAATAAAATTTTGCAAAAAATTCCTATAGAAATAAAATTTTTACAAAATTTTCAATTGAAATAAAATTTTGACAACATTTTCTACCGAAATAAAAAATCGATAATATAGAATCGCATTCTTTTTTCGACTAAAACATTCTTGAAGATCAATAAAATCCTGTTTTTGACTATGTTTTTTACAAAATCGAGATTTTCTTCCCACATGAACATGTCTCTTTTGCCATATTTGTAAAAGACTATTAGCAAATAAGGTTGATAAAGACTTTCTCAAAATATTAAACTATTTTGTCAAAGATATTGTACCATAAATCTGATATCGACTCAAAAATGTCTACACAAAAGGTACTAAATCATTCGCGGGGTACTACGGTACTGACCGAGGTGAAAAAGTATTGAAAAAAATACTATAGTACTGCATTTTCCATCCCTGCAGTTACTACGTACTCATCCGAACTTTCATTTTCAACAATGAAGAGATTAAAGACGTATCTTAGAAATTCGACTAGCGAGAGTAGACTCAATGGATTGGCATTAATATCGGTTCATCGCCGAATAAATGTGCCGACTGAAGAAGTCATTGATTTATTTGCTGCCCAAAAAGCCCGTCGGCTCAATTTAATATTGTAAAAATATTGTATACATACCTATGCATAAATAAAATTATCTACACATGAGATTATATGAATATTTTTTTTTAAGTTGAACCCCCCCGAATTAAAATCCTGGCTACGGCCCTGACCACAGAGGCCAATTTTTAACTCCGATTTAGTTGAAATTTTGCGCAGGGAGTAGAATTATCATTGTAGCTATGCGTGCCTCTGCTTAGTCGAAAAGTTGTAAAAATGACTCTAATTTTCCTAAACTTCTAATACATATATATCGAGCGATAAATCATAAATAAACTTTTGCGAAGTTTCTTTAAAATTGCTTCAGATTTAAATGTTTCCCATATTATTTTTTTACCAACATTGTGTTCCACCCTAGTGCATTAGCCGACTTAAATTTTGAGTCTATAGATTTTGTAGAAGTCTATCAAATTCTGTCCAGATCGAGTGATATTTAAATGTATGTATTTGGGACAAACCTTTATATATAGCACCCAACACATTTGACGGATGTGATATGGTATCGAAAATTTAGATCTACAAAGTGGTGCAGGGTATAATATAGTCGGCCCCGCCCGACTTTAGACTTTCCTTACTTGTTTTTTACTAACGTTGAGTTCCACCCCAGGGCATTAGCCGACTTAAATTATAAGTCTATAAATTTTGTAGAACTCTAACAAATTTAGTCCAGATCTGGTCAGATTTTTAATATATGTATATGGGAACATAAACCTTAACATATAGCACCCAACACTGGGTATGCTATCGAAAATGTGGATCTACAAAGTGGTGCAGTGTATAATATAGTCGTCCCCGCCCGACTTTAGACTTTCCTAACTTTTTTATAATGGTTACTGTTTTTTTTATTAAAGGTGGCGATCCATTATATGTATATCTTATTGGTACTACAATTTTGGTAATTGTATCATATTGGACGCATGCAGGAATATTTGCACTGATCGATTACACTCAACGTCCCAAATGGATATTTAAACATAAAATACAACCCGATCAGAATGTACCACTGGACATGAAGAAATTCTGGAAGGTAAGATTATATAGTGAAATGATTAATGCATTACGTGCAATATTTATCAATGCGATAGTAGTGGCAGTAGTTATAGAAATTGAAATAGATTTGGAATTTGAACGTAGATAAATGTCAGCTATCATTTGCTAATCCACCATAGGACAGCAAATAAATAAAAAACAATAACAAATTTGCAACGTTAAGATAATAACAACCAACAAGGGATTGCGATAACATTTGATTTACTATATATGGTACGGTGTTAAAACACCAATTATTATTATGATAGAAATCTTCCCTGTTTGAGATTTCAAAATTGTCCTTTTGTATATGCAAAAAAAAATGTATTTCCCCAAACTGAAATTGTATATGGGGGATAGAGTTCGTTGTTATTTTTAAAAGAATTTTTCAAGGAAAATAAAAATTAATGGACACGAAAGTTGCTGAAGATGCAATTTTGTTATAAGAATTGATTCCGACCCAAAGGTGCGGTTTCTTTGTAGGCTCGACGCTCAGATCTCACATTCATAAATGAATGTACTGTTAGTCATCTCCATGATCATCAAGTTTTGTCAGATTAGGGGATTTCCCCCCAAACTGGGGATTTTTTCTCGTGGTTGGGGATATTTTTTCACCTTGGTGATCTTGGGATTTGGTTGGGGATAATGTCGTGATTTGAGGATATTTCCGCCCTCTATCATGAGGTATTAAATTTATTATAGAAAGTGTAAAAGCGAAGTACAATAACACCCTGTTTCTGTATGTCGAATCAGCTCTATCGATCGACTGAAATGCATAGAAACAGCTGATTTTTGGTTATAAATTCAGCTGTTTGTCTTCATTTCAGTCGATCGATGGAGCTCGTTCGACATACAGAAACAGGCTGTAAGACTTATACGACAATTTTTATAAATTCATTTACGTTTGGCTAAACCGCGTTCCTGTTTACCATCATAGTTCTATATAGAAGTAACAAATATGAAGAAGGCCCAACTTCCATTATTTCTTGGGTCCGGTCTTACACAATTCTTTTTAAGTACCATGAAAATTTTCTTGTATGCAGTTTCATTTCGCTTTCGTTTCGTTTGTTCCTACGATCGGTCATCAGAAAAAAAATACATGGGAATAACCTACATTTATTCTAAATGTTTTCAATAGAACATAGTATAACTTTGCAAGAAAAAAATCGAAAACTTTTATTGCAAAATACACATCGATTACAACAATTGATCAGGTGATCAGACTTGTTGATGTCCTGACGTATTAAAGAACTCGATAATATGAGATTGTTTTTCTTGTTTTACATTTTTTTTGGGGATTTTTCATGGGAAAAGTATTTTAGTTGCGGTTTTTTGGGGATATATTGCGAAATTTTGGGGAACTCTCTCGAAAAAAATTTGGCAAACATGATGAGCATCTGTATTCTCCTTAGAAAAGGGCCTTCTATGTTTGCTCTTAGCCTGCTCAATCGTGACGTTCTCTAATCGCAAACATACACGCAAAAAATAATTCTTTCCTCCCAAACGAAATTTTAGACAAACAAAGTTCGTTTCTCATTTGCTTTTCGCTGAAAGGAAGTGTATTTGGAAGAAAAGTATATACTTTTTGTGATAAACGTTTATTCTTTTCCAGGATGTAAAAACAATTTCATAAAGACTAAGCCAAAAAAAAAACATTTTTTCTGGCTAATTGCATTTTCCCGCATATCTTTCTCACTTCCACGAGGTTTTTTAGTTCTTAGCACCTTTTCCTGTAATACAAACAACGTAGAAGAAATCATACGATTTTATAAATTTTTAATTTTTGTTTTACCTTTCGCCTGGACGGAGAATCGAACCGCGTACCATGTACTTTGTAAGCCAACACACTAATCACTGAGCTATGTATCTGTTATGGCCATCAATAGATAATTATCCATATAAGTTATATTTATATAGCATAGCTTTCGGCGCCCACGAACCGAATAAACAAAGTTTATTTGACAGAAACAAACATTTAGTTTGGCACCGTGGAGCAGTGGTTGCTACGTCCGACTTGCATGCCAAGGATCGTGGGTTCGATCCCTGCTTCGACCAAAGTTTTTTTGTTTTTTTTTTACATATATTCCAGATATGTTCGGAAGATTCCGAAAAAATGTTCAACATTACATTGTACTATATTAATTTTTGAACTGTGTCTTATTAAAGACCTAAAGTCAGAAAAGAACAGTGTTTGATATAAACGAAATGGACTATGTTGTTGTTTCAAAAATAACTTTTTTTATTGAAAAAATAAAAATTTTGTAACAAACGAATTTTTTTTTTGGTGATAAAAGTTTAAAATTTTCGAAGCAATTCAAAAAACTCTAACAAAATAAAAACGTTTTCGGTACACGTTTTCCAAACGTTTTTTTTTTTTCTTTGCGTGTAGGAGACCCTCTTCCTAGCAGTAGAAGGATACTCATGGAGATGGCTAACAGTATACTTCTGTAAGAATGTGAGATATGGGCGTCGAGCCTACAGAGAAACCGCATCTTTGGCTCGGAATCAATTCTAAACTCCTTAATATTGTCACTGCGTCAAGTGTATATTTGCATAAAGAAAACTAGTATATTTTCTTCATATTGAATACATCAATCAAAAATTACTAATAATATACAACATACATATATTTTTGATACAAAATTGTTGATTAAATTTTCTATTCCATTGCTGTCAAGATGGGTTTGCATGCACTCAATTGAATTACTAATACGATTATTTTCCAAATCATGATTTTAATCCGTGATAATACTTCCAATTCCATATTTTAAGATAACAATTATTCTTTAATATATAAAGATTAAAAACAAATTTATTGAAAGTTCATTATATAGAGAGTAGAGATTGTACCCATTTATTATGCACTTGATCGAGTGCCTAACATAATAAAACAAGATCACTTTTAGGACACTTAAAACTTTATAACAAGAAATGTATTCTGATAGTAAATAGAACTAGATATTATTGATTTACAATAAGAATTTTTGAATACTCTATCTTTTGATGTGAATATTCATTTCCTTTAATTGTTTATTTAGATAATTGGAACTAAAATTCATTGATTGAAGAAAATTGTTTTTACATATTTATCCCAACGTTTCGTCAATACTTGCAGTATTACAAAAACAATAAAAACAACGTTCTATGGTAATTTTTTTACTGTTTTGTATATTGGTAGAATTCTTAATTTTGGCAAAAGTTTCTACACAGAAAAAAAATATCACCAATATATTTCCAATTAAAAAGTTAATAGAATTGAAATTGTTATCAATTAATAAATTAATTGATACAATTAACTTTTTAACCAAGATAGAAAGATTAAGTTAATTAAGTCAATGATTGAAAATTTTAATATTTTTAGTTAAAAAATTAATTGATACAATTAACTGTTTAATCGAACAAAAGTGATGAATATTTTTTAAAATTTGTAATTAAAAATTTATTTCAAACAATCAAACTAAAAACACTAAGCCAATTCAGAAAGCAATTGAAAATAGTCACCTTTTCCAATTAAAAAATTAATTGAGTTTTGAAATCAACATCAATTAAATTTTTAATTGAATCAATTAAAAAATTAATTGAAATTTGCTAATGAAATCAATTAATTTTTTAATCAAGTATTTTTTATGCCCAATTAAAACTGTGATTGATATTATCATTTTCGTGATTGACGATATTTCAATTAAAAAATTAATTGTATTAATTAATTTCGTGATTGAATCAGAAAAAAAATTTTTGTGTGTATGGAAAGAAAATTTTGACAACATTTTCTATAGATATAAAAATTTGACAAAATTTGCTATAGAAATAAAATTTTGAAAAAAAAAATTGTATAGAAATAAATTGTTGACAATAAAGAAAACAAATTATTGACAATATTTACTATAAGAATAAAATTTTTACAAAATAAAATTTTGAAAAAAAATTCTATAGAAATAAAATTTTGAGAAAATTTTCCATAGAAACAAAATTTTGAGAAAATTTGTTATAGAAATAAAATTTTGACAAAATTTTCTATAGAAATAAAATTTTGAAAAAAATTTGTATAGAAATAAATTGTTGACAATATTTACTATAAGAATAAAATTTTTACAAAATTCCTTACAGAAATAAAATTTTCTATAGAAATAAAATTTTGAAAAAATTTTCTATAGAAATAAAATTTTGAGAAAATTTTCTATAGAAATAAAATTTTGAGAAAATTTGATATAGAAACAATAGTTTGACAAAATTTTTTATAGAAATAAAATTTTGACAAAATTTTCTATAGAAATAAAATTTTTACAAAATTTTGTACAGAAATAAAATTTTTACAAAATTTTGTACAGAAATAAAATTTTGACATTTTCTATAGAAATAAAATTTTTACAAAATTTTGTACAGAAATAAACTTTTGACAACATTTTCTATAGAAATAAAAAATTCCAAATAAGATTTTGATAGTCTTTAAATTTGATATTATGTAATTTTAGCGCCTTTTGGCTTCGAAAAGTAAATTTATAATACATTCTTAATAATTTTTTGTCAACTTCGTTTATCATCACATAGATTATATTGTAATAACGATTTTTTTTTTTCGCTAGAGCTATATCCCTGTTTACTTCCAGATACGGAAACTATTGAAAACTTCCTTTTATTTTCTGATCCAATTGCCCAAAAGTTTGCTGAATCAGCTGTCGGTGTTTGCTGACATATTTTTGTACTTTGTGGTCTATTGGATAACAATTCGTAAAATTATTGTAATATCCTCAAAAGCTTCTAAATGCGATCAGCAAACATTTTGTTTGCTGCTATGCCTTAATTTGAGAAATACTCAAATTTTTTAGCAAATACAAGAAGGCTGACACATTTTTGGCACTGCCGACAAAAAAAAACGGTCTACCCTGCGTTGGCCAATTATCCATTAAAATATCAAACACAGAGAATGAAGCCGACCCATTTTTGTCGGCGGCGGCTAATACTACATTTTTGCCTCCGGCGGCGGCGGCTTGACGGCTAAGCCGATAAAAAATTGTCTCTTCGGCGGCGCAAAATTATCTTTTAAAAAATAAATTTTAAGTTTTCCGAATTGTAATGAGATTAGTTGTACAACCAATCTTACAATCAAATTTACATTTCATTCAAATTTTTTGAGCTAAAATTTTGTAAAACTATTATAGCAACTTGATATTAATTGATTGAAAGTGGAAAGTTCAAAATTTAGGCAAAAACTATAACAAATATTATTAAATTTTTCTGATATAAATCAATATTTTAGATTAATTGGCGGCTAAATTTGAGTCGAGATGAGTCGACATATTCGGCGGCGGCGTCGACTGCTAAAAACGGGTCGGCGACGGCTAAAATCGGCGGCGCGACTCGGCGGCTTCATTCTCTGATCAAACAAAACGTATCCGAATCGCTATGCGATAAATCGTACAAACAATCTTAAAATAAAATCTACATTTTATCCATATCTGTTGTACATAATTTTGGTTTGTGATTATTATAAAATCGTAGTATCGAGCTAGTTTGGGGAAAGATACAAAAAAATGTGAAGCTTTTTTTTAACATTTAACGAATTAGAGGCTTAATTTCAGTCGAGATGAGCCTACTTAATGACATCGCGTTCGACTGGTAATAAGTCGTCGGTGGCGCGAATCGGCGGATTCATTCACAGTTACATGATTGCATGGGAGCCACCGTGTTGCAATGGTTAGCATGCCCGCCTTGCATACACAAGGTCGTGGTTCGATTCCTGCTTCGACCGAACACCAAAAAGTTTTTCTGCGGTGGATTATCCCACCTCAGTAATGCTGGTGACATTTCTGAGGGTTTCAAAAAAGCTTCTCTAAGTGGTTTCACTGTAATGTGGAACGCCGTTCGGACTCGGCTATAAAAAGGAGGTCCCTTGTCATTGAGCTTAACATGGAATCGGGCAGCACTCAGTGATAAGAGAGAAGTTCACCAATGTGGTGGTACAATGGACTGAATAGTCTAAGTGAGCCTGATATATCGGGCTGCCACCTAACCTAACCTACATGATTGCATTTGCTAATGCTATTTCCGTGAAGACGATGTTATCGACTGTGTATATTTTCTCGTTCGCAAGAAACACATATCAAACGGTCTTATCGACATGTAATTTTCGTTAGAGCTCCACACTGGGCTTTAGGAAGGTGAATCTAGGCCTATTGCAGACCGTTCATATCAGAGCAAGATATTGTTTCTTTTTCACTTTTTAAAGCCCGGTATGCATCTGTAACGAAATTTCTGCTACCCATAAGAAGTGCACTTTTGCTAAAGAAAATTCCGTGAGGAGTTGTTACCATTTTGCTTCCATAAAGCCCGGAATGCACGTCATGCAGAAATTTCGTTTGCGTGTCTAAAACACAGTATTGTCACAATTAAAAAGTCGATAATAACGGTTTTTAGTTAGTATATACATACATAGCAATGGAATTTTAGTTAGTTAATATACAGCAATGCATTTCTTATGGGTAACGGACTTAAGTCTAAAAATTTCAGTGTAAAGTCCGGCATGGAGCTCTTACGAAATTTCCTGTTGCATACCAATAATACAGATTTTTATTTCTTGTGGGAGAAAAATGTAAAAAAAATTGATAACTTCTCACGGATTTTTTCGTAGCAAAACTACCAATATATTTCTTATGGGTGGAGGAAATTTCGTTAAAGACAAATACGGACAAATACAAGGCCTTAAAAGTCGTTTACCAGCCGATAGGAAAGTTGTGTCATGATTTTCTATAGATGTCGCTCTTATGCCAATATTTCGTTAGAACCGTATACAAGGCCTATTGACAATAATTTAAAAATTATTAAAATCATAATTTATTTCTCATTTCAGGCAGTTAAAGTCGTCCTCTTCAATCAATTAGTTACGACACCGTTAATCTTGTATCTATCATTTACAATCACCATGAAAATATGGGCAGAAGCGAGTAGTCCCATGGAAAAATTGCCCTCATTAAAAACGTTTCTTCTTGATTTTGTGCTAATGATTCTCTTGGAAGAGCCACTATTTTATTACAGTCACCGTTTATTGCATCATCGGGCCATCTACAAATACATTCACAAGAAACATCATGAATGGACAGCTCCTGTTGCTGCCATTACCTTCTATTGTAACCCAGTGGAGCATATGTTAAGTAACATCGGCCCCATTGCTTTTTCATCGATTTTATTGAATGCCCATTTATCGGTCATTTGGGCTTTTGTAATTTTGGCCATTACCAATTCTATGGCTGATCATACTGGCTATTCATTTCCATCGCCCTTGTACAAATCATCTGTAGTTTTTCACGATTACCATCATGCCAAGTGAGTAAATGAAATCGAATTTTATTGTTTTTTTTTATTTTGTGGTTACACTAACTTTTGAATTTAATTACAGATTTAATTATAACTATGGAGTTTTGGGATGGTTTGACAAATTGCATGGCACATTTAGGGAAAGCCCAATGGGTTGGAAAGCGAAAATGCAAAAATCAGATGCCAATAATAAGTTAAAAACTTCAAAGAAACAAAAGTAAAATGTCAAAATGATACATGAAAAAAAAAATAAATGAGAATTTTAAAAGGTCCAAAATCTGATTTATTTACACACCTGTTAATCTTACATATGTATAAATTCGTCTATAAAACAGTTTCATCTTGTACTTCGTGGCAAATTGTAAACAAACGATAACAACTCCAACAGGGAGTTTTCGGTACAAAACAAAAACTATTTTGCCATTACCCATAACAAATGCATTTTTTAACGAAAATTCCGTAAGGAATATCATTTATTAACACTTTATTATCGGCATGAAAAAGTGATTTGCCTAATAGCTGCATACCACTGGCACGCCACAGGAGAATTCTCTAGAGGTTCATACCAGGCTTTAACGAAAATCGTGGGGTATTATTATCGATATTTTACGTTTTGCTATAGCCTGCCTATAATACCATGCGATGTATTTTTATGGTAAAAAATGCGAACAGTCGATAATAACGTTTCAAGGAATTTTCGTTAGTAAGATATAAGAATGCATTTCCTATGGGAAGCGGAAATTTCGTTAGGGGTACATACCGGGCTTTGACCTTAAAATATAGAGGGTCATAATTTATAGTCTTTATCCATTGTTTAGAATTTTCTCCTATATCCCCATTTCCACCTGGCTATTTAGAAAAAATTGTCTTTGGTTTTTTAGTTCTTTCAATAAATTTGTTCGACTTCTAATTTTTCCACTTAATCAGTCCCCTTTAACTGGACTACCGATTATAATTATTACAAAATATTGTCCATCATTGATTATTGAGATGGAGGAGCTGGGGTACATGTGCAGAAAATGTATGACTATTCTTACTAACGTGGGACAAAACTTAGCTAATAAAATAATAAAAAACTAATAAAATTTTATAGAAATAAAATTTTGACAAAATTTTCTATAGAAATAAAATTTTAACAAAAATTGTTATGGAAATAAAATGTTGACAAAGTTTTCTATAAAATTTTGACAAAATTATTTATAGAAATAAAATTTTGACAAAATTTTCTATAGAAATATAATTTTGACAAAATTTTCTATAAAAATGAAAATTTGACAAAATTTTCAATAGAAATAAAATTTGACAAAATTTTCTATAGAAATAAAAATTTGACAAAATTTTCTATAGAAATAAAATTTTGACAAAATTTTCTATAGAAATAAAATTTTGACAAAATTTTCTATAGAAATAAAATTTTGACAAAATTTTCTATAGAAATGAAAATTTGACAAAATTTTCAATAGAAATAAAATTTGACAAAATTTTCTATAGAAATAAAAATTTGACAAAATTTTCTATAGAAATAAAATTTTGACAAAATTTTCTATAGAAATAAAATTTTGACAAAATTTTCTATAGAAATAAAATTTTGCAAAACTTTCTATAGAAATAAAATTTTGACAAAATTTTCTATAGAAATAAAATTTTGACAAAATTTTCTATAGAAATAAAATTTTGACAAAATTTTCTATAAAAATAAAATTTTGACAAAATTTTCTATAATAATAAAATGTTGAAAAAATTTTCTATAGAAATAAAATTTTGACGTAGAAAATTTTCTATAGAAATAAAATTCTGACAAAATTTTCTATAGAAATAAAATTCTGACAAAATGTTCTATAGAAATAAAATTTTGACAAAATTTTCTATAGAAATAACATTTTGACAAAATTTTCTATAAAAATAAAATTTTGACAAAATTTTCTATAATAATAAAATTTTGACAAAATTTTCTATAGAAATAAAATTTTGACAAAATTTCATATAGAAATAAAATTTTGACAAAATTTTCTATAAAAATAAAATTTTGACAAAATTTTTTATAGAAATAAAATTTTTACAAAATTTTCTATAGAAATGAAAATTTGAGAAATTTTGACAAAATGTTTTTTTAATAATAAAATTTTGACAAAATTTTCTATAGAAATGAAAATTTGACAAAATTTTCTATAGAAATAAATTTTTGACAAAAGTTTCTATAAAAATAACATAAAATACTGGCAAAATTTTCTATAGAAATAAAATTTTGACAAAAATTTCTATAGAAATAAAAATTTTGACAAAATTTTCTATAGAAATAAAATTTTGACAAAATTTTCCATAAAAATAAAACTTTGACAAAATTTTCAATAGAAATGAAAATTTGACAAAATTTTCTATAAAAATAAAATTTTGACAAAATTTTCAATAGAAATGAAAATTTGAGAAATTTGTTTAGAAAATAAATGTTGACAAAATTTTCTATAGAAATGGAACTTTGACAATTTTTTTTACAAATAAAATGTTGACAAAATGTTCGTTAGAAATTAAATGTTGACAAGATTTTCTATAGAAATAAAATTTTAAAAAAAATCGATAGAAAATAAATTTTGACAAAATTTTCAATAGAAATTAAAATTTGAGAAATTTGTTTAGAAATAAAATGTTGACAAAATTTTCTATAGAAATAAAATTTTGACAAAATTTTCTATAAAAATAAAATTTTGACAAAATTCACAGAAATAAATTTTCGCCTTTTCCGGCCAAAAAATAAAATTCCAGAAAATTGTGTTTTTGACTCTGACTTTTACAAAATCGAGATTTTCTTCCCGCATGAACTGGTCTGTTTTGATAAATTTGTAACAGACCATTACCAAATAAGTTTTTTAAAGACTTTCTCAAAATATTAAAATATTTTGTCAACATTATTGTACCATAAATCTGATATCAGCACAAAACTGTATACACAAAAGATACTAAATCATCCGCGAGGGTACTACGGTACTGAAAAAGTATTGGAAAAATAATTATAGTACTGCATTTCCCATCTATGATGCAAACCCATAATACAGTTGAACATTTTTTCTTATGGCTAAACTGTATTATCAGCAAATTTAAGCTGTATGTAGGTACGGGGCATTGCTTCATATATTAACGGCCCTATTTGGGAAATACAACACTGGTACTCAGCTGATTGTTTTCCGAACACTTCCTAATGCACTGTATGGGGGCTAAATAGCAAGCAAGAAATGTCAATCTACAAAAACAAAAAGATTGAAAAAAAAAACAAACACAAGCTACTTAATTGCAACGTTGTCAAAGGAAATACATTTACAAAAGTAAATATAGTGAAATATTGAAAACAAAATGCATTTTACAAAGTTATTACTGATTTTTACACTGTGTTTAATAAATTTGCATTTGATTGTGGGTAAAGATCCATTACAAACATCCACCACCCTCGAACTAAATAGCACAAAGGATGCAAATGTAGCGAAATCACGTAAAGTTAATCTTGTTGATGTTTATGATATAGCTCCGAAGAATGTAACTGAAAATAAAGCTACGGACAATTCGATTGTATCAAAAAACTCAACTGTGCACAATGAGGAACCTCATGGTTTAAGAGTAGCTGAAAATATATACTTAAATGTGACGACTAACGCCTCCCAATTAAAATCAACTAATCAGACAAATATCTCTATCCCTGCAAACACCAATGGCCTGAATGGTAGTTCCGCCATATTAGAGGAAACTAATAAAACTGTAACGTCGACAAAGTTGGGAAATAACGTCACTAATCTTGTCAACGATAAGAGTATTGGACAAGTGAATCATACAATTAGCAATGATAATGCCAACAATGGAAATAATACGAAGTCAACAAATACAACTTCACCAGTCACTTCAAATTCTTCCTCCACAATGATAAAACCACAAAATGTGACCACGACTAAATCACCCAATACAGATATTCATAAGACGAATGCCACAAGTCCTTTACCATCTACTAACAGTACTAGCACCACCACTACCACAACTACAACAACAACCACCTCCACTACAACGACAACCACAACAACCACCACCACACCTAAACCAAAAAAACCCAAAGTTACTTATGGCGTTGAGGATTTTCCCGATTTAGACAAAGAAAATCCAGCTTGGCGTAACTTAACGCAGCAAACATCTTCCAATAAATTACCTTTACCTGAAGTCCCTTATGCTCAACCTTCACAGGAAGAATTTAATTCACATGGTGGTCGTGATTATATTTTACCCATAGTTTCCATGATTTTCATAATACCTCTAGCCATAGGTGTCTTAATTACCACCTATCGCCGTTTTCGTGACTGCTGGTCTACGCGACATTATCGTCGTATGGATTTTCTTGTCGATGGCATGTACAATGACTGACGACGGCGTGCAGCAAGGGGTCCCGGTCAATTTAACGATCAACAGCAACAACATAGACATCTGTTAACAGAGCCAAAAGCCGATGAAGAGGAGGATGAAGATGAAGATATATGGAATGTGTCACAAATTGCTTAGCATTGTTAAATTGTGATAATGAAAGAATTGTGCTGGCTGTTTGTATTTTTTCTATTCTCTTTTTTGTACTTTTTATTTTCTTTTTTTTTAAGAATTCTGAGCCTAATAACTTTTAGAATGTATAACATTTATGTTTGTGTTGTAAGTAATGCCACAAATTAATTTGTTGCTGCAATATTGTAGCAATAGACGAAACAAAAAATAAGATAAGATATTGTAATTATAAGAAAAAAATCATGTACAGTTTTGGGGTAGAGATGGCTCTATTTGGGAACAGAAATTATCATATGTCACTTACATTAAAAGTTAGCATAATAAGGCCCAATATAAATCATCTGCCCCGTCTGATCTGTACTAAAAGCTTTTCAAAAACTTCATAATCAATTCATTTCATTGTTTTTGTGTAAGAAAGGCCGCATATAATTGCATTAATTATTTTTGTTATTGTCCCATGAAGATAAGACAAAAGGAGTGAGATTTTATCGTTGGACCTTTTCCCCCCATTTTCTTATAAAACGATAACCCCACACTTCCTAATTTTCACTAATCTAGTTTGCTACTTTAATTCTTAATTGTTTTTTTTTTCACCCTACCTCTATTAGCTGTAATTAAGGCATACAAAAGCAATACAATTGTTTTCTAAATTGAAAGTTAAAAATGTTTATTTTCGTGAAAACAACGTGGCCAAATATGAAATTAATTTTTTTTTTAATATTTACAATATTTTTTTCCCCTTTCGATACGTTTATGTCTTTTGTTACAAAATTTAAAGGGCTACAAAATGAAAAAAAGTATTTTAATAGGATCTATTTTTCACTACGCGAAGACTAGATCCTTTTAGTTATATAAGTATTTTCTGTATAGCATTTGGTAAAAAAAAACAAAAATTTAAATCCAAAATCCCAATTTAAGAATAATATTTTTGTATTATATAAACAAGAGTTGAGGAATTTAAATTACATACAAATATAAGGAAACATTTAAATAAAACGAATTTAGATTGAAATTTCATTTCGTCTTTTGAATCGAGAGATGTAAAGTTACAAACTATATTTACCATTATTACCATTTTTTACGAATATAGTTGTGGCTGACAAGAATCCAGGGGGATACCCGCATTGATTGGGTAGCCCCTGGAAGTGGGATATAAATTGAAGAAATTTTAAGAATTTATAGAAAAACAAAGAATTGTAAAGCCTTTAATAGTATCAATTATTTTTTAATTGGCTTTCAATTAATTTTTTAGTTGATACTATCATTATTGTGATTGAAGACATGTCAATCAAAAAAAAAATAATTGCATGAATTAATTTCGTGATTGAAACAGAAAAAAAAATTGTATTTGTAGGAGGCGGGAAGCGTGGCGGTTTAACCAACTACCGTTAATGTGTGCACAATGTTCCTGTACCACAACATTTTGGACTCATGATGATGGTACTATTCCATCTGGTACAGTATTTTAGCCCGTTTGGTTTTTAATTTAATTTTGGTAGTTCAGACTGGGACTGCGTAACCGATAACGGGGCGACCAATAGACTCATGGAAATACCCCGCCGCTATCACACGGCGGTATGTTTTTTGCACCAGATGGACGGAATGAGTCCAAGGTAATCGGCCAGCGGCTGCCACATCAGTGTATTTGTATGCGTAATTTGTGCTCCACGTTCCTTCAACCAAGGGATATCCTACCTTTATATTGCAAAGCCAAACGGGGTTGAGTTATCAATAAGCGGACGAACAATCGGTTCATGGATAAACTAGATATTATCATAATTTTTGCTACACAACTAATTTGGTAGTTTTTTTTTTTTTTCATTGAATCATGCTTATATTAAGAGCCTACTGTTGTCTAAGTAGTAATTATGGGGACTCATTGGTAATTTGCCTTCATGTTATCCACATGCATTACAAACGCTTGTCCGTAAGGAGCGAGCAGCCGAGGATAGCGATGTCTCTAGATGCATAAGATGTCAAATATTTCTAGAGAATTAATAAATGTAAAGAACTAAAAGCAACAGTTTTAAGAAATCCTTTATTTATACATTCGAAAGGTCCTTATTTACATACGCTAGGTTGTTTCAAAATAGATGCATAGTAAAGAAAATCTACGGCACTTTTCCAATGGGATTTAGATATCGTATACGACTGTTTTAGACGTTGTGGGGATTCTAAGGGAAAGGAGGCTTTACCAAATCATGGGCCATAACTCACCACACCAATTTAAGGACCTAAAATAAATTCAGAGTTTTAATTTCAAGCAAATCGGATAATTATTTAACCCTGGAAAGTCATCCTTATTTTTTGTACATTAACGTCATCCTTCGTCATTTTGACTACGGCTAATTTCAAGACGTTATAATTTGCATTTGTGAGCAAAAATGTGAACCAAAATTGAGTTTATTTTCTCATTCGATTTGTTTTTAATTAGTATAACACAAAAATTCATAAAATGTTTAAATTGGTATAACTTAAATTTATCATTTTCCAATCGACCAAAATGCATTTTAAATCGAACATGAAATTACGCGTCGTCATTTTGACGAAGGATGACTGTCCAGGGTTAAGAAAAGTTTTTAAATAATTATCAGGCCTTTTGAAAAAATGTTTTTCCAATCGTTTTACAAAATCCCAAAGGTTCTCTATGAGGTTTAGGTCGGATTATTGGGCAGACCAGCCAAGGACACGCAATTTTTCCTCGCAAATCCATTGATTTACCACCTTAGGCATGTGTTTGGGACCATTATCGTGCTGAAACATCCAAGGAAGCGGCATTTGCCAGAATGTTTATGCAATATCAAATCGGTCAAAAAGTTTTTATAGTCCTTCGAAAGCATAATAACCTCGCTTTTATAAATTGAGACAATACCTTGTTCAGAATATCACCCCCTGCTCATAATGATACCCTCCATCATATTTGACGGAACGTTTTGTGTGATTAACACTTTCTCCTTGGGCCTTCGTACACCCAAAAAATTTTGCTATTCATAAAAGCAGAAATGTTTTCTAAAACAGCAATCAGAGTTTGCTATTAACAGCAGTCTTTTGTTTATGAGTGTACCAAACATCTGACATCCGAACCATGATGCAAGTTAAACTTTGATTCGTCGGAAGTTAGAACACATATAATTTTTGTTTTTGCCAATTGAAAAGAATATTTTCAATAGTTAATTTTTTTTTTATCATACTGAATAAAATGTTTGACAAGTAAACTGACAAGCTGTTTTTTTAATTCTTGTATTCATGTAAATTCCATAGTAAATTCCTTTTGAATTATGGATACATAATAGAAGATATAATATTTGGCTCCTTGATTTTCCCCACTTTCTTCAATAAATATATTTTGTTGGAAATTAACAATGGATTCTGGCACAACACAATTTCGTTTTATAACCCATGAAAAACATCGCTTCCTTATAGCTGTTATTGCAGACGAGGTAAATATTGTTTCCCTTTTATTGGTAAATTCATTGATCTCTACGTATTTAAATGCGGCATATGTAATTTTATGACAGGATACTACGGTGGGATTTTTATTGGCTGGCATCGGAGAATATTTTGGAATTGGAAAGAAGAATTTAAACTATATGATTGTCACAGAAGGTATACCATCTCTGATATAATCTAATTTTATAATTCATATAATCAGAAAGCGAATTTAATACATCAAAACAGATACTAATCTGGGTGCTGTAGAAAAATATTTCCATTCGATATATAATCAACCCAATATTGGTGTAATTCTAATCGCTACGGATATCTGGAAAGATTTATTGCCCACTTTTGACAATATGAAGAAGAAAATGTTACCAATCATTTTAGAAATACCAACGAAGAATAAGATACCTCTCAAAATGAAGAGGAAATCAAATTGATCGATGGTACTATAAAAACACCGAAAAGTAAATAAAACGAGATTGTGCAGAATTATGTGTGGACATGGCATTTTTAATTTAGTGTACGCCAAATGACAGCTGTAGGACGGAAACTCTTGAGATCTCCTGTTGTAGCCACATAGAGAAGCTGAGGTAATAATCCTTAAGTTTATGTCGATTTTCCCTCGTCTTCCAACCGTCATCGGTGCGTTTCGACATCACTGCTTTGGTATTAGTTGAGTTCCGCCATTTTAATCCTGAATTTCGTATCCCCTAAACTAAGCGTCCCAGAGCGATCGATGGAACGTCTACCTCGTTTATTTTACCAGATATATATCACTGCAAGAAATCTGATGATATCTCCCACCAAATCTGAAGCTGAAGCGGTGAGAAGCTACAAGGTTAATCCAGTTCTCCGAGCTCGATCACCGCCCATAGCACCGAAGGAGAGAGACAATCCACGGCAAACCAGGGTAGTTTTAGCCCAACTAAGATCAGGCAAATGCAGCCGCCTCAATTCCTACCTATCAGTGATTGATAGCAGAGTAGCTGACGTATGTCCCATCTGTAATTAATGGCCACATGACACACGTCACCTTTTCGCTTGCCCAGCTAAACCTACCCGTCTCACCACCAGATCACTCTGGACACATCCAATTCACGTCGCAAAGTTCTTTGATCTGGATACTATCTGAACTACAAAAACATAGAAGGAAATGGGTGAAACTACATTAAAAACTGCTAACCATCCAATTCCAAAAGAATCTAAATTTTCATACGAAAAACTTTTTTTGCGCACAGTGGGGCAAAATCGCAAAAAAAGGAGATTAATTGAACTACTTATCCGATTTTAAAAATTATTTCACTATTATAATGCTACATTATCACTGAGTGACATAGGCTACACATCTTTTGGAAAAGTGGGCGGTGCCACTCCCACTATTAAAAATAGCTCTAGCGGTCATAGTAACGGACCGACTGTCGTGAAACTTTCCCAATTTTGTACTGTTAATCTGGTAATAATCATTGGCTATACCTGGTTATGATTGGGCGTGACACCTCCCAATCATAACCACTGTTGTCCTGCTAATAAACCGTGGCTATACTTGGTTATAATTTGGCGTGGCACCGCCCATTCAAACGGATATATCTCATGAACTATCAGGGGTATGAATATGAGATTTGGTATATATGTTGATCGTGCAGTATAAGTTACATCCAATGTGGAATAGGGCGGTGCCACGCCCCCTTTTAAAAAATGTTCTGGCTCAGTCGAATTTTTTGTTTCTTTTTTTTGGAAAAAATTAATACAATTTTCACATAGAAATTAATTTATTTGTATTATAATAACGTTGACGAAAGGGGCATTGTTGTATCATATGTGTAACTAAATTCGGGACCCAAAGCAGATATTAAATTTGTTAAATTTGTTTAAAAAAATAGCTTGTTCCTTCATATCTACAAAGTAGGAAAAAAGTTATACATAAGTTTTTATAAATCGTTTTAAATTATAAGACATATGTTTCTGATCTGCTATTTTAAAATATATGCCCAAAGTCATCAAACTCAAATGCATTGTCCTCCATATAATCATCGTCGTCATCGGTTTCATGATTTGTGGCTTCTGGCGCCACGTTCGTCAAAACTGAAGGCGAAACAAGTAGATCTATCACTGATTTTGGAAGTTGGCAGATTTTTTCTTTTTTTGGCAATTTTGATTTACCAGATAGGATTGGATCTTAACTAAGTAGGATATTTAATATGTCTCGATGGCAATCCTTTCGACTCCATTTGCGAGAAAAATGTTCTCTGTAGTTCTTAAAATCTTTGTTTCGGGCAACCCAGGAACCCAATTACAAGTTTTACATCATGCGAAAACGTCAGACGTGTGGACGTTTTCGCATTTCAATACACAACACATAACGCACAATAACAAATACTCTTATCACTGTAACACACAGTTTATAACGATATTTAAAAACTACAGTTAAGGCCGGTATGCACCTCTAGCGAAAAATTTCCTTCCCATAAGAAATGCATTGCTATTTATGCTAACGAAATTTTCGGTAGCGTACAATTTCGTAAGCTGGTACGCACCAAAGCATATTTTGGCAGCAAACATTTAATTTATTACAATCATTGTGTGCGTAAAAGTTTTAAAAGGTCTGTAAATAATAAAAAAAAATTTATTTGAGGAATATTTGGAACATATATTAACAATTTTTAAAAGCGATTAGCTGGTTTAAAATTTGTGTTAAATAAATTTTTGCCACCGAAAATTTCGCTAGAGGTGCATACCGGTCTTTATAACAAAGAAAACGAAGAAAAAGCTAATAAAAGACAAAAACTTGTGTTTTTTGCTTGAGTGACTATTTTCACAGTTAATTTAATAAAAAAATTTCGCGCAAAAACGCGCAACATTTTATTACGTAATATGAAAGCCTAGGAATTGTAGTTTATTAAAACATTAATATTCTAACGCCAAGTGACCCCATTCATATTTAAATATCCAAGAATATTTTGAAAATAGCCAAAATTTAGACACATTTTAAAATATTTTTTCAAAATATTTATACACATTTTTTGTTTACATATTTTTTGTAGAAGATCGCTAAAATACCAGAGGATGAAGATTCCATAGTGAAAATATTACTTTTGGCTTGCAAAATACTTTATATTAAGCTCCGAAATATACCGAATTCCAAAAAAACACAAAATTGCTTAACTTTAACATAATGCAGCTTGACAAGTAAACAACATATGACATTGAAATTTTCAGTAGTGATGTAGAATTTTATATACTTTAATCGGATCCTAAGTATTTAAAAAAAAAATATTTTTTTTAATTAATCTCCATTTTTTGCGAGTTTGTCCCTCTGTGCGTCGTAGAGCAAAAAGAAGGTTGATTAGTATTCACCCCCCACAAAACGAAAACTCCATCTAAATCCTGAAAAAATCTAATTTTGTTCATTTCTCCTAAAATTAGCGCCCAAAAGCGAAAAGAAGGTTAATACGTAATCACTCCCAAAAAACGAAAATCTAGATGGTATCCTAAACAAGTATATACAGCAGTAAGTTCGGCCGGGCCGAATCTTAAATACCCACCACCATGAACCAAATATTAGGGTTTCCTTTGAAATTTCAGGAGGGCTTGAGGACTTGAGGACACAACCCGAAGATAAATTTAAAGATTTCACCTATGAGGACTATATCAGATTCTGGATTTATAAGAACCATTTTTGTTTGAGGTTTAGAGGAATCATTAACATCTCTTGTAAGTGTGCAAGAAAATTATAAAATAACGCCTTGATTTGAAATCTTAAATCTGTAGAAGTAAAATCTGGAAATTTTACATTGAGTTTCAAACAATTTTCATGATCAGTGCGCCTTCTACACCCCCAAATGGACCGATAAAAACTTAATCCGATACACGTTTTTGTGAGCCTAAAATACCAGAATATTTACAATTTCAGGCATGTCAGATAAAAACTACGGTTTCTAGAAACCCAAGGAGTTAAATCGGGAGATCGTTGTTATGGGGGCTATACTAAAATATGGACCGATACGCACCATTTTCGGCACACCTCTTTGTGACCCGAAAATACCTCTAGATTTCCAATTTCAGGCAAATAAGATAAAAACTTCGGATTCTAGAAGCCCAAGAAGTAAAATTGGGAAATCGGTCTATATGGGGGCTATACTAAAATATGGACCGATACGCACCATTTTCGGCACACCTCTTTGTGACCCGAAAATACCTCTAGATTTCCAATTTCAGGCAAATAGGATAAAAACTTCGGATTCTAGAAGCCCAAGAAGTAAAATTGGGAAATCGGTCTATATGGGGGCTATACCAAAATATGGATCGATACTCACCATTTTCGGCACACCTCTTTATGGTCCTAAAATACCTCTAGATTTCCAATTTCAGACAAATTGGATAAAAACTACGGTTTCCCAAGACCCCAAATCGGGAGATCGGTCTATATGGGGGCTATCCCAAAATATGGACCGATACTCACAATTTTTGGCACACGTATTTGTGGTCCTACAATACCTCTAGATTTCCAATTTGAGGTAAATTGAATAAAAACTGCGTTTTCTATAAGCCCAAGAAGTAAAATCGGGAGATCGGTCTATATGGAGGCTATACCAAACTATGGACCGATACTCACAATTTTTGGCACACGTATTTGTGGTCCTACAATACCTCTAGATTTCAAATTTCAGGTAAATTGAATAAAAACTGCGGTTTCTATAAGCCCAAGAAGTAAAATCGGGAGATCGGTCTATATGGGGGCTATACCAAAACGTGGACCGATACTCACCATTTTTGGCACACGTATTTGTGGTCCTACAATACCTCTAGATTTCAAATTTCAGGTAAATTGAATAAAAACTGCGGTTTCTATAAGCCCAAGAAGTAAAATCGGGAGATCGGTCTATATGGGGGCTATACCAAAACGTGGACCGATACTCACCATTTTTGGCACATCTCTTTATGGTCATAAAATACCTCCAGATTTCAAATTTCAGGCAAATTGGATAAAAATTACGATTTCTATAAGCCCAAGACCCCAAATCGGGAGGTCGGTTTATATGGGGACTATATCAAAACCTGGACCGATATAGCCCATCTTCGAACTTGACCTGCCTGCAGACAAAAGACGAGCTTGTGCAAAATTTCAGCACGATTGCTTCATTATTGAAGTCTGTAGCGTGATTACAACAGACAGACAGACAGACAGACAGACAGACGGACAGACGGACATCGTTATATCGTCTTAGAATTTCTCCCTGATCAAGAATATATATACTTTATATAGTCGGAAATCGATATTTCGATGCGTTACAAACGGAATGACAAACTTATTATACCCCCGTCACCATTCTATGGTGGTGGGTATAAAAATGGAATTTTTTATATGAAAAACTTCTATGATAATATCTCCAAAACTAACAGTCCAAGAACGAAAAGAATGTTAGTTTGTTATCACACTCCAAAAAACAAAAATACCATAAAAATCTTGAAAAACATAAAAATTCGTGCATGTTTCCTAAACTAAGCGTCGTACAATAAAAAGACTTTAATTCGTGATCACCCGCAAAAAAAACGAAAACTCCATATAAATCCTAAAAATCGAAATCTTTATATGAAAAACTTTTTTTGTTCATATCTCCTCAACTAAGCGGCCCAAAACGAAAAGTATGTTAATTTGTGATAAAAACCCAAAAACCAAAAATTCTATTCAAATCGTGAAAAATCTAAATTTGCATATCCTTTCCTACAGCGAAAATGAGGTTAATTTGTTATAACCCCCAGAAAATCGAAAATCCTCAACAAATACTGCAAAAAACCAACATTTTATATGAAAAGTTTATTTTTCTCATATCTCCTAAGCTAATCGTTCTAGAGCGAAAAGAAGGTTAATTCGTGATGATCCTAAGAAATTGAGAATTTCATCCAGATCCAGACATTAGTTCTGTCTTACTTGTTTTATTTAAAATGGAGCGGGTGCGAAGCGAACTTTTTGTGTCAGTAGCAAGCAGATTTGTTTTTCGGAGCTGAGGAAATCCGAATTCTTTGCTTTGCTCTATTAAAAACAGGTCATTGGTATACGATTTAAATGCAGTCACAAATTTATATCCTATGATGAAGCGTTGTACAATGAGTAGGTACTAAAGTTTATGGGCAAACAACCTTATTTAGCCTTCTTCACAGAAATAAGTGGTAGTCGGTTGATAGTCTATCGGTAACCAAGTGAGAATAATGTCCAAATATTTACATTACACCGTTTATTTTTGGATGATCTTAAAATATCCAAAAACCACCTTATGATACCAACAGATGTATTTTGAGTTTTATAGCTACACTCAAGAAAAATGTTAAGTTTGAAATAAATTTAAATTTGCTTTACATAAACCAAATATGAAGAAATATTTTATCTTTTATTTTTACAACCAGCATAGATTAATTTGTGTATAAAGATGAAGGCGACGTCGGTTTTATCCGCCTCATGTCGACAGACAGCTAATTCCGAACGAAACTTGTTTTGCGCTGTATTACTTTCGCTCTCTTATATGTAGGAAATTTTCTATAGAGACGAAATTTCGATGAAATTTTCTATAGAAACAAAATTTCGACAAAATTTTCTATAGAGACAAAATTTCGAAGAAATTTCCTATAGAGACAACATATCGACGAAATTTAATACAGAGACGAAATTCAACGAAATTTACTATAAAGGCAAAATTTCGAAGAAATTTCTTATAGAGACAAAATTTTCTATAGACACAAAATTTCGACGAAATTTCCTATAGAGACAAAAATTTCGACGAAATTTTCTATAGAGCCAAAAATTTCGACAAAATTTTCTATAGAGACAAAAAGTTCGATGAAATTTTCTATAGAGACAAAAATTTCGACGAAATTTCCTATAGAGTTAAAATTTTGACGAAATTTCCTAAAAAGACAAAATTTCGACGATATTTTCTATAGAGACAACATTTCAACGAAATATTCTATAAAAAAAAAAAATTCGACGCAATTTGCTGTAGACAAAATTTCGACTAAATTTCCAATAGAGACAAAATTTCGACGAAATTTTCTAGAGATAAAATTTCGACGAAATTTTCTATGGAAGCAAAATTTCGACAGAATTTTCTATAGAAACAAAATTTCGACGAAATTTTCTAAAAAGACAAAATTTCGACGAAATTTTCTAGAGAGACAAAATTTTGACGAAATTTTCTATAGAGATAAAATGTTGACGAAATTTTCTATAGAGATAAAATTTCGACGAAATTTACTATAGGGATAAAATTTCATAGAGACAAAATTTCGACGAAATTTTCTAGAGATAAAATTTCGACGAAATTTTCTATAGACGCTAAATTTCGACAGAATTTTCTATAGAAACAAAATTTCGACGAAATTTTCTAAAAAGACAAAATTTAGACGAAATTTTCTAGAGAGACAAAAATTTTGACGAAATTTTCTATAGAGATAAAATTTTGACGAAATTTTCTATAGAGATAAAATTTTGACGAAATTTTCTATAGAGACAAAATTTCGACGAAATTTACTATAGGGATAAAATTTCATAGAGACAAAATTTCGACGAAATTTCTTATAGAGACAAAATTTCGACGAAATTTTCTATAGAGTCAAAATTTTGACGAAACATTTCAACGAAATATTCTATAAAAACAAAATTTCGACGAAATTTGCTGTAGACAAAATTTCGACTAAATTTCTTATAGAGACAAAATATCGACAAAATTTCCTATAGAGACAAAATTTCGACGAAATTTTCCATAGAGACAAAATTTTCTATAGAGACAAAATTTCGACGAAATTTCTTATAGAGATAAAATTTCCGATCGAGACAACATATCGAGGAATTTATACAGAGACGAAATTTTCTATAGACAAAATGTCGAGGAAATTTTCTATAGACACAAAATATCGAGGAAATTTCCTAAAGAGACAAAATTTCGACGAAATTTCCTATAGAGATAAAATTTTGACGAAATTTTCTATAGAGATAAAATTTTCTATAGAGACAAAATTTCGACGAAATTTTCTATAGAGATAAAATTTCGACGAAATTTACTATAGAGATAAAATTTCAACGAAATTTACTATAGAGACAAAATTTCGACGAAATTTCCTATAGACAAAATTTCGACGAAATTTTCTATAGACACAAAATTTCGAAAAAAATTTTCTATAGAGATTAATATTTTGACGAAATTTTCTATAGAGTTAAAATTTTGACGAAATTTCCAAAACATACAAAATTTCGACGATATTTTCCATAGAGTCAACATTTCAACGAAATATTCCATAAAAACAAAATTTCGACAAAATTTGCTGTATACAAAATTTCGACTAAATTTCCTATACAAACAAAATATGGACAAAATTTGAAATTTATGATATTTTCCATAGAGACAAAATTTCGACGAAATTTTCTATAGACACAAAATTTCGACGAAATTTCATATAGAGACAAAAATTTCGATGAAATTTTCTATAGAGACAACAATTTCGACGAAATTTTCTATGGAGTTAAAATCTTGACGAAATTTTCTATAGAGTCAAAATTTTGACGAAATTTCCTGAAGGGACAAAATTTCGACGATATTTTCCACAGAGACAACATTTCAACGAAATTTTCTATATAAACAAAATTTCGACGAAAAATTGCTGTAGGCAAAATTTCGACTAAATATCCTATACAGACAAAATTTCCTATAGAGGCAAAATTTCGACGAAATTTCCTATGGAGGCAAAATTTCGACGAAATTTCCTATAGAGACAACATTTGCTATAGAGACAAAATTTCGACGAAATTTTCTATAGAGAAATCAATTCGACGAAATTTTACTATAGAGACAAAATTTCGACGAAATTTTCTATAGAGACAAAATTTTGACGAAATTTTCTAGAGATAAAATTTTGACGAAATTTTTTATAGAAACAAAATTTCGAGGAAATTTTCCATAAAGACAAAATTTCGACGAAATTTTTTAAAGAGGCAAAATATCGACGAATTTTCCTATTGAAAAAATTTCTATAGAGATAAAATTTCCACAAAATTGTCTATAGAGACAAAAGTTTGGAGTTTGCAGTATTCCAGGCTAATTTGATTTGTTTTTTTTTTCACTGGTCTAATCTTGTAAGAACATCGTATTTCATACCTACATAAATGTACATATAAAGGAGAATTTTCCAAAATAAAATAAAAAAACTTTCATAGAAAATAAACTTTTCACCGTTTGTATTTTCTCTCTAAACAAAACACGTACACAACAGCGCCCAAAACTTAAAGTAAACAAAATATTTACCGCCGACATTGCGCTGGAAAAATATAGTTTTTTTTCCATTTAACACCGTTGGTGGCAGTTGAAAGCAATGAACACAAATTATCTACTCCCGTGTAGTGATGTAGCCTCACCACCTAGATAGTTTATAAAAGAAATTAAAGAGATTTCCAATCAATACGATTTCATTTCAATTGCTCCCAATACAATTTTCCACTATCAACATGAACATCCATGCAATTTAGATGTTCCCATGACTGACTGACTGACCAACCACACCATATTTAACAACAAGTACATTAGCCCAAACAAAATCCCCATTAATATACGTAATACATACGAATCTACTGGATGAACTTCTCGTAAAGCTGTGAAAATTTCCATAAAGAAAATTTCGTGAATTGTTCTGGATTAGTTAGTTGGTGGCAGATCATTGATCGGTTAAGATCGCAAGTGAGAAATTTGAAATCGAATTGGAAAAATAACATGAATTCGCCTCGTTTACAAAATCGTGCCCGAATTGCTCCAATACCCGAGACAATACGATATCCTACGACCGATATTCGTTCCCATACGATAACAATACCCACGAATCCGGGAGAACCTACGCGTACTTATCAAGGATTACAGACGTGTAGGTTACGTTAAATAATCTTAAGGAAAAAATATATGGAGGATATTGTGTTTACGCAGTGAAAATATCTGAATTAAATTATTATTGGTTTCGAAGAAAATGCATTGAATAAAATTCACAGTTTGGAAATTAATCACTAAAATCAAGTAAAGTCGGACAGAACCAACTATGCGCACGTAAAAAACCCCTGCTATCACATTTTCAATTATATAACTACCCTACGGGAAATTGGTACAAATTGCCACTGACGGACGTGAAGCGCTATATTTTTTTATTTATATTGTTCAAAAGCAAAAACATGAGAAAATAACAACAAATTTTGTAAAAAGTTTAGATTTGTTAGAATTGGCTGCCTTGGGACGAATTATGGCCATCAAACGGCCAACGAAGCCATCACACGCCACACGTGGCTCTGCGGAATTTTGACGCATTCCCGAGTAATGTCCTGAGATGAACAGAGATATACCGAAAGTATACCTATATCCAAAGGATTCATGTGGGGGCATTTACCGTCTCCATTGCTTTTTAATATTTATTGCGAGCAACTAGTTCGAGAGAATGTTATAAGCGGATCAGTTTTAAACAATACTAGACACGCTGATGACACATATCTCAACTTCAGAAACTTCTGGATACTCACGCAACTTGCATATGAAAATAAGTTTTTTGTTCCCATACTTATATTTAAATCTGACTCGATATGGACAAATCTTGTTACGACTTCTACAGAATTTATAGACTTAAAATTTAAGTCGGCTAATGTCCCGGGGTGGACCACAATGTTAGCAAAAAAATATGGGAAACATTTAATTCTGAAGCAATTTTAAAGGCAACTTCGCAAAAGTGCATTTATGATATATCGATCCGCGTCATTTTTAAAAGTTTTCGACTTAGCAGTGGCGATTTTACAAAAAAAAATGTTGGGGTTTTGCCCATTTTTGCCTAAATCAGAAAAAACATATATATGGGAGCTATATCTAAATCTGAACCGATTTCAATCAAATTTGGCATGCATAGTTACAATCTTAATTCTACGCTTTGTGCAAAATTACACTTAAATCGGATTTCAAATTTACCTCTGTGGTCATATGAGTGTAAATCGGACGAAAGATATAAATGGAAGCTATATCTAAATCTGAACCGATTTCAATAAAATTTAGCACACTAGTCTATACTACTAATTGTACTCCTTGTAAGCTATGTTATATATAAATCTATATATAAAACTGGTATCAAATTTGAAGTCGATTAGACTGAAACTGCGACGTGGACTTTGATTAAAAAAATGAGTTCAAAGACAGACGGACGTACGGACATGGCTAGATCGACTCAGGGGCCCATCCTGAGCATTTTTGTCAAAGACACCATGTGTCTATCTCGTCTCCTTCTGGGTGTTGCAAACATATGCGCTAACTTATAATACCCTATTACACAGTCTGACGCAGGGTATAATTAATAGTCCCAATTAAAAATTTAATTGATATAATTATTTTTGTAATTGATATTTGGTTCAATTAAATTTTGAATTGAATAATGTTTAAAATTCAATTAAAATTTTAATTGGTAAAATGTTGGTGATATTTTTTCTTTGTATATTTCCGGGCAGTCCTACTGTACGCACCCAATGAACCTGTAGACCGTAAAATCTACTAATATTAAAAAGTTGGAAGCCTTCGAAATATGGATATATCAGTGAATATTAAAAATTCCATGAACTGTCAATGTCTTAAATGCTGAAATATTAAGAAAAATGCAATGCGAAAGAAAGAACTCATCAAAGCCATAAAAAGGATAAAAACTGCGCATTTGGGACATATTATGAGAGATCAGAAATATAAATTGCCGTAAAACATAACCCGCATAAAAATTAAAGGAAACAACATTAGAAGAAGAAAACAAGAGTTATCATGGCTTGACAACATCAAGGAATGACTGGTATCCGAGATGTTACAAATATATTAAGCATGGCGAGAGACAGAGAGGAATTTGCGAATATGCTGAATACTTTATTAAAACAAATTATGTATGTATATGTTTGGAATGGAACAAGATTATATTGGTCGGAAATATTTGGGAAACGAGGAGGGTCATTTGTGGTTTTCACTCCGCGGAAATGACACCTACTGTAAAATGAAAGCTATGAAATGAGGTTACGACATGAATATAGTTTCAGCATTGGCTGATGTGTATATCCTGAACTACGCCATCTGTTGGCAAACATGCATAAATAATCCTCGAAACACTTCTGAACAGAGAATGAAGCCGCCGAGTCGCACCGCCGACCAGTTTATACCAGCCGACGCCGCCGCCGAATATATCGACTCATCTCGACTTATATTTTGTTGTATTATTTGCAAAAATTTGAACTTTCCACCCACAATCGATCAGTATCAAATTGTTATAATAATTTAGCTCTGAAAATTTGAACGAAATGTAAATTTAATTGTAAGATTGGTTGTACAATTAGTCTCATTGTCTTTCGGATAACATCAAATTGATTTTATAATGAAAAATTGCGCAACGCCGAATAGACAAATTTATACCGTCTTAGGCGTCAAGCCGCCGACGCCGGAGGGAAAAATTTAGTGTCAGCCGCCGCCGACAAAAATGGGTCAGCTTCATTCACTGCTTCTGAAACGCGTTTTGTGTAACAATGTTTACAATTTGAAACCTGTTTAATAGCCAAGAAATGGTGTCTATCTGTCACAATAAACTTAGAAGGTTCGACTTGTTCCTTTGCTTCGTCCGTTCTCCTATCGTTGTTAATCTAGTCGATGTCATGATTGCTTCACCCTAACCAATATTGTACACATCGTCTTGTGACGTGGTGCTCAGTGTTCTATGTTACTTGTTCCGAGACAACAAATCCGCTAGAACAGTAATTCGCAGAGTTTCTTCTCCACTTTCTCCGGGATACAGAATTCGAAAGTCAACTTTTCGAAAAAATATTATACTTGTATTGAAAGGAGACCGTGATAAAGTCGAAAGTCGCGGCGTCAAAAATCGTTTATATAATAACCGCAAAAGTCGAATATCGTTTTTTTTTTTTTCAATTTTTTGATACTCCCCTTTAATTCCCTCGTGTTAGCTCGGTCATATATCATTTTTAAGTCTTATCCTACTGCATAAAATCCTAATTTTTGCACATATTTGGCATATTTTATGAATGGTCATTGCATTTTTTTCTATCTGTGTACATTCATTCAAGTAAATTTACAACCAATTGAGTTTGGTGTACTACAAACTTTTAAATTGTGTAAAGAAAATGAAAACCTTCACTCAATTTTCCGAAAAATATGTACGCATCAATTGATGCCTGATGATTAGCTAGATTGTGCACTTATGAGCACACACATCGGAACACATCACACGTTTATTGGAAATAGTATACCATAAAATTTGGCACGAAATATTTTTTTCAATTGATTTTTGTTTTTGTTTTAAGAGGATATTCATAACTTGCCTAAATCAATCCAACTATAAAACAAAACTAATTACACATGAAAATAATAAAAGAAAACAATTTTTGGCCATTTTTATTCAAATTCACAACCATCAAATCGACTATAATGTACGATATTGATGAATTCAATGAATTGAAATATTGCCAAATTTAAGTGAAGATTTTTTTTCGATTTTCAAGGTGCTTGAAAGAACACACACACACAGAGTAAACCAAACTTATTCGAGGAATATTTTTCTCGAATACTCCAAATACTACCTTAACATGCTTACGAGGTTTGTCCTATTAGGAGGCCACCGAAGTGCAACGTTTAGCATAGCAATGGGTTCAATACCAGTTTCGACCCAACTCCAATTATGGTTTGTCTCTATTTAAGTATTAAAAAACTAGCGGGTCTAAATTACATAGGAAAAAACATATTAAAAAAACTTGCGGTTGGCTTTTTCAAAATTTTATTTCTATAGAAAATTTTCTCAAAATTTTATTTCTATAGAAAATGTTGTCATTTTTTATTTCTAAAGACAATTCTTGTCAAAATTTTAGTTCTATAGAAAAGTTTTCTCAAAAATTTTTCCTATAGAAAATGTTTGTCAAAATTGCTTTTCTTTAGAATAGTTTGTCAGCATTTTATTTCTATAGCAAATAGTGTCCAAATGTGATTTCTATAGAAATTTTGTCAAAATTTTATTTCTATCGAAAATTTTGTCAAAATTTGATTCTATAGAAAATTTTTGTCAAAATTTTATTTCTTAAAATTCTTGTCAAAATGTTATTTTATAGAAAATTTTGTCAAAATTTTATTTGTATAAAGAATTTTTGTCGAAATTTAGTTTGTATAAAACATTTTTGTCAATATTTTATTTGTAAAGAAAATTTTTGTCAAAATTTTATTTCTATAGAAAATTGTATCCAAATAGAAAATTTTTGTCAAAATGTTATTTCTATAGAAAATTCTTGTCAAAATTTGCTAAACCATGAAAAGTCTACTGGAAAACTAAATAGTGTCACAAATTTGTAATATTGTATAAATTTTTCTAACACCTATTTTGGTTTAACTGAAACATAGATTGGTATACCCAAAGAAATTTGTAAGTACAGCCGAAAATTCTGCTAAAACAGCAAAAATATCTGCTGAAAAAACTTACAGTCACTGTTTGCTTAAATAGCAAACATTGTCTGTTTTTTAAACTCGTTTACCCTAAAACATGTTTGAATTTGCCCGAAACAAGCAAAAAATGTCAACTTGAGGCTATCACCATATTGATAAGGTGTCTTCTATGTATTTTTGTGAAATTAAGACATCACAGCATAGAAAAAGTTTGCTGGTACCATTGAGAAGCTTTTAGGAATATTAGAGGACTGGGTTAAGGTGAGTATTAAGTTCGAGTTTAGCCGCTAAAATCGCTAAAGTGAAAACTAAATCAGTAAGAAAAATGCATTATACATATTTGTTGCAAATTTTATTATGAGCAAATTTTCACAAAGTTTGTATTCCTTAAAATGGATTATTAAAGAAAAGTAATCGTGAAAAATGACGTTTTTAGCGGCTAAACTCGAACCTAATACCCACCTTTATACAGAAAACTATTTTCAGCTTTTAAATTCCTTTGGGTTAGCATATTAAACCTAAACACTTTACGAATTCTGGTTCACTACACTATGAATTACAAAAACAACAGCAGACACCGACTGCTGTGTTTGCAGACTGTTGAGTGCACTTACTTTCAGCAGTATGTATGATATAAATGACAGATTGACAGAATATATACTGCCGTAAGTTCGGCTATGACAAATCTTTTGCACCCTCCACCATGGATTGCGTAGAAACTTCTACTAAAGGCTGTCATTCACAATCGAACTACTTGGGTTATGCCGATGTCAAGGTAAGTTAGTCCATACGTGGTACACGCTAGACAAAAAGGCAGATTAAACACCTATATAATTCACTTCTTGGCCGGTATATATATTGGAGTCTATAAATAATTACGGGAGTCTATAAATAATTGGTACACCATGTTCCAAATTTCAACCACATCGGAAGAAATTTGCTTCTAAGAGGATCCGCAAGCCAAATCTGGGGATCGGTTTATACAGACGGACGGACATACGGACATCGCTAGATCGACTTAGAATTTCACCACGACCCAGAATATATATACTTTATGGGGTCTTGGGCCAACATTTAGATGTGTTACAAACGGAATGACAAAGCTAATATACCCTTCATCCTATGGTGGAGAGTATAAAAACAGTCTTCTGAAAAACATATTCTGTTTTTGTTTGCTATTACATTTTTTTATGGATACGCATATAGGCGCTTCCAGTTACCTATAGTCATCATTTTAGTTGTATGTTATATTGAAATTATCAATCCTCTCGTTGAGAGGTTTAACGAATGGGATTTCATCAAAGTGTAATCCACAGCGATTTTGCGTTATATTGAGAACCACAGTGTAGCCCTGATTTTTTCCGACCAAGTCGATAGCCTTACACCAGTCGTTGGCAGGGCTGTGGAGTCGGGGGCTGTAGTAGATTTTTTACTGTTTGGTAGATTGGTAGAATTCTTGATGTTTTGGTAATTTTGCAATGTATTCCTCTTATGTTAGAAATAAATTTTTGACAAAATTTCTATAGAAATAAAATATTGACAAAAATTTCTCTATAAATAAAATTTTGAAAAAATTTCTATAGAAATAAAATGTTGACAAAAATTTCTCTATAAATAAATTTTTGACAAACATTTCTCCACAAATAAAATTTTGACAAAAATTTCTCTAGAAATAACATTTTGAAAAAAATTTCTATAGAAATAAAATTTTGAGAAAAAAAATTCTCTAGAGTTAAAATTTAAATTTTCTATAGGAATAAAATTTTGACAAAATTTTCTATAGGAATCAAATTTTGACAAAATTTTCTATAGGTTCGGAATTACCACATTCCTCATCAGCATCCTCTACTTGCAGCAAAACTATCAACCAATTATCAGAATAAATTCAGGCAGTTCATTAAACCCAACAATAAACCACACTTGAACCCTCCGAAAAAAGGTTTTACATTGATAGCCGGCTTATGCCGAAATAAATTCAAAACAAACATATCTCTTTTCCTATGCAAAATTTTCTATAGAAATAAAAGTTGGACAAAATAATCTATAGAAATAAAATTTGGACAAAATTTGTATATAGGAATAAAATTTGGACAAAATATTTATATAGAAATAAAATTTGGACAAAATTTTTATATAGAAATAAAATTTGGACAAAATTTTCTATAGAAATAAAATTTTGACAAAATTTTCTATAGAAATAAAATTTTGACAAAATTTTCTATAGAAATAAAATTTTGACAAAATTTTCTATAGAAATAAAATTTTATTGTTGTTTTTGATCTCAGCTTAAAGCCATGCATTGACTAAACTACAAGTGTAGCTTAACCAACAGAGGAAAAGTATGCTTGTCAAATTTATTTGGGCAAAGCCCTATAGACTGCAAGATGGTTGGCTGGTTTTGTTTTTGAGCCTGCTTCCAGCCAACTAAATACAAAACGATGATTTGAGTTTGGCAAAGGAAAAGAGATATGCTTGCAAATTTGTTTAGGCAGTAGCCGACTATTAAACCCTTTTTCGGAAGGTTCAAGTGTATTTCACTTTGGGTTGAGTGAATTACCCGAATTTATTCTGATAATTGGTTGATAGTTTTGCTGCAAGTAGAGGATGCTGATGAGGAATGTGGTAATTCCGAAACAGCTGTACATCCAACCATCTTGCAGTCTATAGGGCTTTGCCCAAATAAATTTGACAAGCATACTTTTCCTCTGTTGGTTAAGCTACACTTGTAGTTTAGTCAATGCATGGCTTTAAGCTGAGATCAAAAACAACAATAACGATTGAAGAGAAGCCAACAATAACAAACAAAACGAAATAAAATTTTGACAAAATTTTCTATAGAAATAAAATTTTGACAATATTTTCCATAGAAATAAAGTTCCAAAAAAATTTTCTATAGAAATAAAATTTTGCCAAAATTTTCTATAGAAATAAAATTTCAAGAAAATTCTCTACAGATTATTTTGTTTGGTAGTTTTTGGTAGAATTTCTCTTAATTTTGGTAGATTATTTGTGGCTCGAGTGGCAACAACGAGTGGGAGTCGTATTTTTGTAACTTAACCAATATTTACGCTAATTATATTCCATTGAGTTTTTTAACCTAAAATTGAAATCGTGGAATCAAGCATTTGCCTGGCGATATAGAAGTAACGGTTGGACTGTAACATGACTTTGCAACTTCCAATATTGGATATAATTCCATGTTTTCTAGAAGGTTAGACTAGAAGATCGGCTGAAATGATCCATTTTAATGCCTATTTGTAACAGTTCGAAATATCGATTTTGATTTTATTTAGACTTCACGCTCGAACGTAGACCACAACGGACATATAAACCGATCTTGCGATTTGGCTTATTGAACGTTAAGGTTAGTCTGGTTTTGATAAAAGGTTTAGAAATATGCAAAATAGGGTTCCCATCTTTCCAGATTTTGACATAGTCCTACATAGATCTGAACATTGAGTGCACTCACATTCATTCAATTTGACTAAAATTGGCATCGTAGGTTTATTTTGAGGTTACAAAATCAAACTAGTGTTATGTTTTTTCTTCAGATCGGCCAATTTATTTTTTATTTAATTCAATTTTATATAACACTAATATACACCGATACCATGGCTTTACTTCTTAAGCTTCTGGAAGCAGAATTTATTTAAAATTTTGTATTTTTATAAATATATATGCTGAAGATTGTTTATATCTGTCCATATTGCTAAGGGGCCTCCATATAGAGGTATGTCACAATTTAATTGTTTGAACATAGGAACCAATTGACGTTAAATTCTTAATATACAGTTTTTTTTATACCCTTACAGGGGCTAAGGTGAGTAGATGCAATTGGCGTCATATGTGAAATTTAGTGCTTTTTTACAGTTTTTGTATACCCTTGCAGGGGCTAAGGTGAATAGATGCAATTGGCGTCATATGTGAAATTTAGTGCTCTTTTGCACACATAAATAAATAACATAATTTATATCGGTCCATTTTTGGTACCCTACACCACAGAATTACAAATGGAGTGTTATTACAATGGGATTTATTTACATTACCGGAGTCGGTTTCAAGGCTGATGATAAATGCGGGCAAAATTGGTTCTTATCCACAGCCCTGGCATTAAAGGAATCAGTACCTGTTTTATTAAATGCGTCCAGCACTTATATAAATCTTAAGGGTATAAATGTCTACACAAATATATTACTCATAAAAGCTACCACTGCTATTTACACAGGGAATTTTCTTGAATCACCCACTTTATTATATGCACACAAATTAATTTTCTTATAAAAGATATTTATGTTCTAACTCAATTTCTAAACAAATGCAAGTGGATAAGTAAACAAACTATGGATATAAATAAAAACACAAAATGCTCCAAAAAGATTTTTTTCGCGTCATATTATCAAACAAAAACATAAACAAACATTTCAAAGCACCAAGTAATATTCGAATGAGCAAATGTTGGGTTCCCCCAGTATTAAAAAAAAATAGAAAACAAATAATAAATTTAAAAAAAGTAAACAATATATATGATTATTATGAATTACTTATAAATTTAAGACTCAGTGTGGAAGTTATATATGTTTGAATACCATGAAACAGGCAAAAAGTGGTGTATATATTAAAAATTCTGTTAATTATAAACTCATTAAGAACCACTCATAATATTTGATTTATGCACTTCAATATTTTGGTGAAATATAAACAATATACATTGAATAATATGAACTTACCTTTATGTATTCTTCTTGCAGCCGAAAATGATGACATGAACTGTGTTGAAATACTGGCTACAACCGTGTCCATAATAATCATGGTTCTTACGTTTCCCATATCAGTATTTATATGCTTTAAAGTGGTTGCCGAATATGAACGTGCAGTGATATTTCGTATGGGTCGTTTACGTAGTGGTGGAGCGAGAGGTAGTATATTGGAAATCCTATACAGTATATATATCAAGTGATGAGTGCTTTGTTTTTAAGGTCCTGGTGTATTCTTTGTATTACCATGTGTAGATGATTATTGTAAAGTAGACTTGAGAACTGTGTCATTTGATGTACCACCACAAGAAGTTCTCTCCAAAGATTCAGTAACAGTAACAGTAGATGCTGTCGTCTATTATCGTATAAGTGATCCTCTTAAGTCTGTTATACAAGTATCCAATTATAGTCATTCCACACGACTGCTAGCAGCCACTACTTTGCGTAATGTCTTGGGTACAAGAAACTTATCCGAATTGTTAACCGAACGAGAAACTATATCGCATACAATGCAAATGTCCTTAGACGAAGCTACAGACCCATGGGGTGTTAAAGTTGAGCGTGTTGAAATGTAAGGTTTTTAATTTCGGTTGTGGAAGAAAGTTATGCATAGAGATTACTTGACATTATTTTTATCACTACAGCAAAGACGTTTCGTTGCCTACAGCTTTGCAAAGGGCTATGGCTGCTGAAGCTGAGGCTGCTCGAGAAGCTCGCGCTAAAGTCATTGCTGCCGAAGGTGAAATGAAATCATCAAGAGCATTAAAAGAGGCTTCCGAGATTATTTCATCTAGCCCTTCAGCTTTACAGGTATAGCAACGCAGCATGAACATATTTATATGAATACATTAATTTTTTCTTTTTATTTCATTTTACTTTTATTTTATCTCATTCCAGTTGCGTTATTTACAAACTTTAGTTAATATATCTGCCGAAAAGAATTCTACTATTATATTTCCATTGCCTATGGAATTATTATCACCATTTTTGTCAGCCAGTCATGGACATTGTAGCCATAAACATCAGTGACATTCGACGAATTTTGAAAAGTATATGAAATTATTACGTTCATATGATTTGGAGATGTTAAAGAGAAAGGAAGCAGATCAAACCGATTTTAATTAATAATGAAGCTTATTTGGAGTTCGCAAATAAAGAAAATCGACAACACAAGCCATTTATTATAAGTATAGAAAACCATATGCAATATACTTTTTTCATTTGCTAGTTTTTTTATTTATAACAAATATTAGATATATTTCTAAATTAAAGCTTAGATCCACTAGTCAATAAATTCTTAGAACTACATAATGTTGACACATTTTGAAGTCATGTTGTCTTCAGATGGATTCTTTTTCTGGCAAATTTGAAAAAAAAAATAGCAGGAAAAATTTATTTACACCAGCTGGCAATAGCGGTATACGTTTCGACTCTATAAAATTTTAACTAGCAAGCCGAAATAGGGATTCAAATTCAGATAATTTCCCTGACTTTAATCTTCGTGTTTGAAACCGGTACACGATTTGGAACAAAATTTTATTCTCCATCTAACATTGGCAGAGAAGGGGGCCCAGGTGGAAGCATTACATATTATCCGATGTGGACCATCGTCAAATTTTCTATTTATGTAGCTTAAAGGACATCAATCAAATTTCAGGCAAATAAAAAAATAAAATAGGGAGTATGACCGTACAAAATCGGACTGATGTAAACGATATAGTCATATATCTTTCTGATAATTAAAATATTATTAACAATTTCAGAAAATTTGGTGATAATGGCAACTTTTACAAAAAACGGCGGAATTAAAATCCACTTTCAACGAAAAGATTTTACAACTTATGGATAAAATATTAGCTATTTGCATATATGTATCTCTGGTTTTCTAAAGAATCCGCCTACCTCAGTAGAGGTAGGTAGCATATTTTAATATTTCTCTTTAGGAATCATTTTATAATAATGTATTATAAGGGAATAAGTAAATTCATAAGTGTAGAAAGACCTCTGGGGGATGGCTTAGACCCCTCAAGAAAATTTTTAGCCCCCAGGATTTGAAAACCTATTTACAATTTTTCTATGTATTACATTACTGTATCATAGATAAGGGGCTATAGGGCTATGTACTCGTTAACTTTTCTGAAATACCATTAACGTAAAATCTAATCTATTTGGTAATATTTTTTTTATTTACAATAAAATCGAGTACTATGGTTGGACCATTCCTAATAAATCGTTGGTATCACAATAAATGTATATCCTCTTCTTTTATAGCATAACATTCGCTATTTAATAAGTCCTTAAAATATTTTTGAAACTTTGCAGATCCGGCTATTATTACTGACACTTGATCTTGACCATTTATTAATGGACGAACAGTAGCCTCTAATTCATATTCACTAAATCGAAATGGATGTACAGGTTCCTTGTATTTCAAATTACCTCTAAAATGTTTACAGTCACTCAAACACCGTCGTATCTTTCTGCACTCTTCATTATTGCACAATTCATGAGCTAAATATATTGCATATTTATAGTTCCAATACTTTTGATAGTTATATAAATCATTTCTGCAATATATATGATCGATATCTTCATAACAAGCTACATGATGAATTCGGGTCATATCTTCATCATTGTTAAGGACATTTTCTATTATGGCTTTAGATGGAGCCACAGCAACGCCTTGAGAAATAATAAATAAAATTTTGTCACCTTTTGTATCGGCAATATATTCAAATTGACCAATGGGTCCCCGAAATTCAACTTGCTCGCCTACCTCAAGATTTTTCAAGAATTTGGTCATTGGTCCATTGTATTTCAAATTTACAAGAATTTTAAATTCCATTTCATTGCAATCCCACCAATATGGTGAATAGGGTCGATGTAAATATTTCCGTTTCGTTTCTCTTTCATCCCCTTCATCAATATTTTGAGTAGTTCGCAGCATCAAATGGTAACCTGGTTCAATATCTAATATGAAATTCGATGACGATTTATTATTACGCTGAAGAGAAGACTTCCAATGTAATTCCCATACATTCGCCTGCTCGGCTGAATGGGGAACTTTTTCCAACAAGGTAAAATTAGTGTATTCCGTAAGAATATTTACTTTTCCCGCCTTGTTATTTGATCGCTTTGGTGGTTTTAGATGAATATCGAGTATGCAGTTTGCACAGCCATTTCCACAACATTCACTGAATTCGTCTGTGTCTTCAAAATTATTCATTAAAAAAAATTACAATATACAACTCAATAATTTATTTATTCAACAAAAACAAAAAAAGCACCATTTGTTGACAATTGTCTCCAATTGACAATTGTTGAACGTCAAATTCACTATTGTCTCACTTGAAGAGAAGCAGCTGATATATTAAGCGAAGTTAGTGTAACGTAGAAAACGTAAATACAGAAGAATCCATCCACTTGTAAAAACACACAGAGCAAAACTACATTATTGGTATGCCAATAATACAGTGTTAAACAGCCAGTATGTAGTTAAAAAAAAATGTTTCTTTCTATAAGGAATTCTTGGCGGTAATCCCCATATGATGGGCACACTAACAACCTGTGCAATATCTCTCATTCACCTATACCGAAATATTTGCTATGCATAAGAAATTCATAGATGTTTTTGCCCAGTATGCAGCAGCTCTTACGAAAAGCTGCATGCCAATAATACTGTTTTCCGTGCATTTCTTGTGAAAGCAAAATGTAAAAAATCGATAACAAGACCTCACGTATTTAGGTGAGTACTATATATGTTAGGTTTTCTAGTTGTTTTCAACTTTATTTTCGTGATTACTTTGCCTTAAATAATCAAAATTATAAATGAAAACAAACCTATTCTTGTAAAGTCTTTGAAATCTAGAGGAACAATCTAGAGGTTGGGTTGGGTGGCAGCCCGATGTATCAGGCTCACTTAGACTATTCAATCCATTTTGATACCACTTTGTTGAACTTCTCTCTTATCACTGAGTGCTGCCCGATTCCATGTTAGGATCAATGACAAGGGACCTCCTCCACATTGTAGTGAAGCCACTTAGAAAAGCTTTGAAACACTCAGAAATGTCACCAGCATTACTGAGTTGGGATAATCCACCGCTGAAAAACTTTTTGGTGTTCGGTCGAAGCAGGAATCTAACCCACGACCTTGTGTATGCAAGGGGGCATGCTAACCATTGCACCACGGTGGCTCCAAAGGCCGGTATACACTTCTAGCGAAAATTTCCCCTACCACTTAGAAATACAATGCTATATTTGGTAACGAAAATTCCACAAGGAATTATTAACGATTGCTTACCTTTTGGTCCCATAAGAAATATATGACAAAACTGTGTTGTTGGCACACTAACGAAATTTCATCTGGAGATGCTTATTGGGATTTAAAAAATTTCATATTGCTCCCATTAAATATACCTTGTATACAAACGAATCTTCCACTAGGTGGGTATTTCAGGTTTAGTCCATGGTGCAATTTTCTTTAACTATTTATTACGTCGGGTTTGCCAACAGGAATTTCCATAAGAGCTGCACAAAGCCGGTATGTACTTCTAACGAAATTTCCGTCACCTATAAGAAATGCATTGTCATTTTCAGTCCGGTATTTATCTCTAGCGAAATTTCTGCTATCCATAAGAAATATTTAACGTAGTTTTTTAGCGAAATTTTCATTAGGACGATGTTATCTCTTGTTTATTTTTCTCATAAGTAACACATAGTAATCCTGCCTTATTGACCCGGAACAAAAAGATCTTTACACCCGGTTTTATAGCCCGGTATGCAGCTCTTGAAGATTCCTGCTGCATGCTATTAATACAGTTCCCCTGTTGATAAAAGCCTCGATATCGCTAGAGGTGAATACAAACCCAGGAAACAACTTTGGAACTCCTTCCTAAGTTATTAATAAAGTACATACAAAAATTCTCTTCTAGAGATGCGATTTAATTTTAACTTCACAAGAAGTTCTTTTGAGGCGATACCAAAAATGCTCTGTTTTACGTAGTTTCCCAATAAATTTAATTTTTCTGAATTTTACTGTGTATAAAACACAGTATGGACAAATAAAATAATCCGATGGATGGAGCAAATGGAATTTGTTTGATTTTGGTCCATTTTCGTCAAATCGGTATTTTTTTTCAAATTATTCTATAGAAATAAAATTTCGACAAAATTTTCTATAGAAATAAAATTTTGACAAAAATTTCTATAGAAATAAAATTTTAACAATATTTTCTATAGAAATAAACTGTTGGCTAAATTTTCTATAAAACTGAAATGTTTACAAAATTTCTTAAAGAAATGAAATTTTGACAAAATTTACTAATGAACTGAAATTTTAATATAGTTTTCTACAGATATAAAAATTTGACAAAATTTTCTAGAGAAATAAAAATTTGTCAAAATTTTCTATAGAAATACAATTTTGACGACATTTTCTATAGATGTAAAATTGTGACAAAATTTTTTATAGAAATAAAATTTTGACAGAATTCTCTACAGAAATTTAAAATTATGACAAAATCTTCTATACAAAACAACATTTTGACAAAATTTTCTATAGAAATAAAATTTTGACAAAATTTTCTATAGAAATAAAATTTTGACAAAATGTTCTATAGAAATAAATAGAATTAAAAATTTGACAAAAGTTTGTATCGAAATAAAATTTTGGAAAAATTTTAAATGATTTTAATTTAATTTGGGAAAATGGTCCGCTGGAACGACTTTTGGTCTAATTTTGGAAAAATGTTGGTCCAAGATAAAAATTAACGCTGGTTGGGATTTTTTTTAGAAAAATTTCGCTAGTACCACAAGCGGGCTTATATATTATATTTTATTTTATGTGTCTAGATGGTAATTCATTTTGAAGAATGTTCTAAGTGAAAGATATTGCCATATCAAAAACATTCAAATTTTTCTGAATTTTATTGTGTATAAAATACAGTATGGACAAATAAAATAATCCGATGGACGGAAAAAATGGAATTTGATTGATTTTGGTCCATTTTCGTCAAATAGGTATTTTTATTTTTCAAAATATTCTATAGAAATAAAATTTCGACAAAATTTTCTATGGAAATAAAATTTTGACAAAAATTTCTATAGAAATAAAATTTTAACAATATTTTCTATAGAAATAAACTGTTGGCTAAATTTTCTATAAAGCTGAGTACTATGTTCAGTTTTCAAGCTGAAAACCAGCTTGTTTTCACGGTTACTTTTTTTAATTAACTAGTTTAGAAATATAAAATTATTTGCTATCAATTCCTTGGATCTTTTCCATCCATTATTTGGCAAGAATCGATCAAAATATAATCGTCTTCATAAATATATTTGTACTTTTAATTTAGTGTTTTGGTGAAAAAACCGAACATAGTACTCACCTTAAAACTGAAATGTTTACAAAATTTCTTAAAGAAATGAAATTTTGACAAAAATTTCTAATGAACTGAAATTTTAATATAGTGTTCTACAGATATAAAAATTTGACAAAATTTTCTAGAGAAATAAAAATTTGTCAAAATTTTCTATAGAAATAAAATTTTGACGACATTTTCTATAGAAGTAAAATTGTGACAAAATTTTTTATAGAAATAAAATTTTGACAGAATTCTCAACAGAAATTTAAAATTATGACAAAATCTTCTATAGAAACAAAATTTTCTATAGAAATAAAATTTTGACAAAATTTTATATAGAAATAAAATTTTGACAAAAATTTCTATAGAAATAAAATTTTGACAAAAATTTCTATAGAAATAAAATTTTGACAAAATTTTCCATAGAAATAAATAGAATTAAAAATTTGACAAAATTTTGTATCGAAGTAAAATTTTGGAAAAATTTTAAATGATTTTAATTTAATTTGGGAAAATGGTCCGCTGGAACGACTTTTGGTCTAATTTTGGAAAAATGTTGGTCCAACATAAAAATTAACGCTGGCTGGGATTTTTTTAGAAAAGTACCACAAGCAGGACTTATATATTATATTTATTATATTTTATTTTATGTTTCTAGAGGGTTATTCATTTGGAAGAATGTTCTAAGTGAAAGATATTGCCATATCAAAAACATTCAAACCATAGCAATTAATTTGATGACCCACAGATGAGTGGGGATTGTGGGAGGCATTGAGTAGAAGAATATGTAAAACAAAGTGAATTTTGCTCCATCGACCAAAGAGAATGAAAATACAAAACAGTTGTTTGTGAACCGCAGGAGAGTGTAGAATTGCCCGCAGCTGGGTTCGAAGAATTAGGCGAATGGTGTGACTGTTTACCAGAGTGTGTTTCTTCAGTTCATAACATTTTTATTTGAATCAATTTGTTTTCGTTTAATTTTTGTTCTCAAAGTCAGAAGATAAAAAATACGAGACGACGATAATTGATTTAAAAAAGTGATTAAAAAAGCTGTAGTTGTTTCATTCTATAATATATATGAAGTCAAGTGAATCTAATATCAAGTGACACAGAAAATGTTAAGCAATAAATAAAACAAGAAAAGTTGAAAAACGAGAATAAAATAAATTACGGGGGCAATTAGATTATGTCAAGGAATATAAAACTGTAACACCGGCGTTACAATTTACATAGATTGCCGCACTATTTCATTCCTCAACATACAAAATGCAAGACTTTGGAGAAAAAGCAAACGAAAATTATCTGTGAACTTGAACTTGTTATTATTCGTTACCCTTCTGCCCCTAAATGCGGCACATAGCCAACATCCATAACAGCCACATTCCATAACATTTCTTTTAGTAAATAAGGAGCACGTTTTACAAATTCTCTCTCCATACTCACATTCTATGTGTTTTGTAGTTGTACCCTAACACTACATGGCACTGGAGTAGACAAATTTTAAAATATTTGGGGAAGGTGTATAGTCAATTGGTGATTTCTGATTACCTGTCTTATATCAAATCAACCATAATTAATCAATTTGGTGAAATATAACTCAAAATGACAAAAATTTGGAAAGTAGGGAAAATCGAAGGGCCCGTTAGATTGTTGATTTAAAACCCAAAAATCGAATTATTGTTTAAATCCTATGCGAAATTTTCATTATCTGTAAGAAATGCATACTTAGATCTAGGCGCCGTTATCCATGAGACGTCATTATCGATTTTTAAATTTTTGCTCCCACATCAAATATATGACAAAACTGTATTATTGACAAATAAACGAAATTTTCGCGAGAGCTACATACGGAAGTTAAAGCCCAGTATCCCGATATGCATTCATAGTCAATTTTTTGCTGAAATGACATTGCTATTTTACTGCTGAAAATTACGTGAGGTGTTGTGATGTAACGGTCACTTTTTGCTCCTATAAGAAATACAAAGCAAACCGTATTATCGGCATTCATATGAAATTTACGCTAGAAAGGCAAACAAATCAAAAGAATCTTCAAAATAAAAAACCTATACGCAAAATATACAAATACTTTGAAATTTGGTTAGTTTTTAAACTTGTTTTATGTATTAAGTACGGCGTATCCAATTTTACCTAAAATTTCGTTGGAGTCGATTTTTTATTTTTCTCCACAATATAGTTCTCAAATGTAATGTTAAGACCGGTATAAGTGAAAGCGTCAACAATCGATAACATCATCTAAACGAAATGTTGGTGGAATAAATACCTAGCGAAATTCTTCTAGCGAGAATTCTTTTTGCACGCCGTTAACATAGTTTTGCAATTTCGAAAACACCTTATGCATCCACGGTTGCCACGGTTGTGGTAAATTTTGGAAAAATTCTTCATGTATTGGTAGATTTTTCAAAATATTCCTATCCAACTGACAAAATTTTCTAATTATACAATTATTATTCAAGCTTTATGGACAGATATAGATTAAGGAACATGGTTAATAGATTTTCTATAAAAATAAATTTTTGACAACATTTTCTATAAAAATAAAATTTTGACAAAATTCTCTATAGAAATAAAATTTTGACAAAATTTTCTATAAAAATAAATTCGTAGTTCTTTGGTAAAATTTGCTCCAAATTTTGGTAGATTATTTATGGCTTGAGTGGCAACCGCACCGAAAAAAAAGTGAACTGTTTTATAAGATTTCCACAAAACGTTGTTAAAACCAGGAAATTTTAATGCCCTGTTGTACTTTTTAACTGCAGTTCAAGAAATTACATCATCTCATAGAAGAAAAAATTAACTAAAAATAAAGAAGAAAATCATTGGCGCCAAATCATGACCATTTTAACCACACACAAAAAAATTTCACGAAAATTTTTCCAATTAAAATTTTAATTGAGTTTTAAAAAATATTCAATTAAAAATTTAATTGATTCAACAAATTTTTTAATTGAAACAAAAATCAATCACAAAAATAATAGTATCAATTAATTTTTTAATTGGATCAATTAACTTTTTGATTGACCTTCAATTAATTTTTTAATTGATACTATCATTACTGTGATTGAAGACATTTCAATTAAAAATTAATTGGATCAACTAATTTCGTGATTGAATCAGAAACATTTTTTTTTGTGCATACAGTAGGTCATTCTTACTATTTTTGGGAATCGTACGAAAATCTTCTTTTGCTTTAGTTCATATTGAACTTATGTGTACGGTCATTGAACTTTATACTCACGTTTAGTTCATAAAATTTTTGAGACATACTTAAAAAAGTAAGATTTCATTAAGCTTTGGAAATTTCGATAAAAATAATAAAATTTAACTACAAGCCAAAAAATTTTTCCAATAAAAATAAGTTAAATTTAGCGTTAGTTTAACTATGGAAATTTTTTTCTGTGAGTGTATGCATCTCTAGGGAAATTTTCCAATAAGACAGTTTTGCCATGTAAACAATCGAAAACAATTCCTGACGAATTTATTGTTTGCAAATATAGCAATACATCTTTTATGGGTAACGAAAATTTCGCTAGAGTGTACCGGCCTTTATGGAAGATAATATAAACAATCGATAACATCGGCTGAAAGAAAATTTAATTGGCAAACGTGCCTAGAGACCTTAGAAGCATCAACATTTTCCCCAGAGTTGAATAACTGGCTTGAATGTTCAACCAATCGATAATAACGTCCCAACGAAATTTTTATTTGCGAAAATTCCCAAAAGAAACACATAATTGGCATGCTAACAAATATGCATGATTTCATTAGTTTCTTTTTTAATTAAAAAATTGTCATTAGGTTATATAAAATTCGGTTTACATTAACTCGCTTCTTCCTGTATTTTATTTTATTCTCAAATTCCTTAAACATGTCCATTACATTTTCAATAGCAATTTTAAAACAACTACAAAGGCGCAAGTACTGAAACGACCCATAACAGCATGGAAGTGTTGAGTGATATATTGGCGCCTTTCAGTGATGAAATCGCAAAATTTGCTGGTTCAGTGACATGCTTACAATTTTTATCCGGTATTTTTCTCCTCAATGACATCCGCAAGAAAGGCAGCAGTGATGCATATCCTCCGGATCCCTTTATTGGTGGTGTAGTGTTGTAAGTATAAGGGTATATCAATCAATTTGATTTCATTATTAACTTTTTTGATGGTAAATGACATGATATTTTTTATGATAAATGAATGTTCGTCTTTAACCAAATTAATAAACTGCAACATCCCTGAATTCGCCCGAATGGAAGCTCATACAGTTTGTGGTATGTCTTTAAAACCTCAGGGCCTGATTTAAAAAAGCTGCAATAATTTAACAAAACCCAAAAACAATACCATTTACGAAATTACATTTTATTATAAAAAAAGTACTACAAGTAAAGAAAAAGTTATTGGTAACAAATCATTGAACTTGTACGATCATTGACTTTTATAACCACATTTGATTATTTTTAAGTTTGAGTTAAAGAAAATTGTATTGGGCTGTGGAAAATTTCGAAAAAAATATAAAATTAAATTAAACTAGTTTTTTGTAATACAAATAAGCTCGAGCAGAAAACTTGGGAGGTCTACCTAAATGGGTCAACAAAAACCTTATTTAGCACAACTGATTCGAAAAACTAGTATATACAGGTCTTATGTACTAGAGGTGTGCACGTGACTGAAATTTCACGCACATTCACGCAGAAAAATGTTTATTCACGCACTCTCACGCACGATAGCCAATCCCACTCACACACATTCTCGAAATGAAACGAACTACTTTCAAAGACTTACGCTCACGCACGATTCACGACAATTCACGTGATTCACGACAAACTCACGTGACTCACGACATTTTCCAAACGAAAAACAGGCAATTAAAAAATAAAAATATAGTTCGAGAGCTAAATTAATTTCAGTTAACATTAGGGTATGAATTAAATCTTGATTTGTTCGTGAGCTTGATTTTGCAGAAATTTTATTCATACACATTCACGAACCGATTTTATTTCTCACATACGCTCACACACGACATATTTATTTCAGTCCCATTCACACACATTCACATGCACATGCAAGTAGAGGATGCTGATGAGGAATGTGGTAATTCCGAAACGTGCGTCCATCCAACCATCTTACAGTCTATAGGGCTTTGCCTTTCCTCTGTTGGTTAAGCTACTCTTGTAGTTTAGTCAACGCAATGGTTTTAAAGCAGAGATCAAAACAACAAATACGATTGAAGTACAAACCAACAATAACAAAACAAAACAAAGTAAACTTTTGACAAAATTTTCTATAGAAATAAAATTTTGACAAAATTTTCTATAGAAATAAAATTTTGACAAAATTTTCTATAGAAATAAAATTTCGACAAAATTTTCTATAGAGGATTTTTTTGTTTGGTAGTTTTTTAGTAGAATTTTCTCCAAACTTTGGTAGATTATTTTTGGCTCGAGTGGCAACAGTGCTTCTAGAGACTTTTGGAAGACCAAATTTCATCCGGTTAAAATTTAGACCTACACAGAAAAATATTTAACGAAAATTTTTCCAATTAAAATCTTCAACAATCTTTTTAAATTGAAACCAAAATCAATTAAAACAAGTATATACAGCAGTAAATTCGGCCGGGCCGAATTTTAAATACCCACCACCATGAATCAAATATGATAGTTTTCTTTGAAAACTCTTCGTCGTAGTGGGTACCATTTGCTACTCACGTATTTGTTATCTTAAAATACCTCCAGAATTTTAAACAAATCGGCTAGAAAATATAGTCTCTAGACGCCCAAGAAGTAAAAATCGAGAGATCAGTTTATGTGAGGGTTATACCAAAAAATGGGCCGATATACCTAAATTTCGGCACACTTATTTGTGGTCTAAAAATACCTCTAGATTTCGAATTTCAGGCAAATCGGGTAATAAATACAGTTTATAGAAGCTCCAGAAATTCAGGCAAAGCGGATGGTAAATATAGCCCAAGAAGCAAAATCGGGAGATCGGTCTATATGGGGGCTATACCAAAAAATTGACCAATGGGCACCATTTTCGGCACACCTTTTTATGGTCCCAAAAGAACTGTAGATTTTCAATTTCAGGAAAATCGCATAGAAAATATAGTTTCTAGAAGCCCAAGAAGCAAAATCGGGAGATCAGTCTCTATGGAGGCTATATCAAAACATGGACCGATGAGCACCATTTTCGGCACACCTTTTTATGGTCCTCAAATACCTCTAGATTTCCAATTTAAGGCAAATTGGATAAAAACTACGGTTTTTATAGGCCCAAGACTCCAAATCGGAAGGTTGGTTTATATGGGGGCTATATCAAAACATGGACCGATACGGACCATTTTCGACTCACCTCTTTATGGTCCCAAAATACCTCTAGATTTTCAATTTCATACAAATCGGATAGAAAATACTGTTTCTAGACGCGCAAGAAGCAAAATCGGGAGATCGGTCTATATGGGGGCTATACCAAAAAATTGACCAATGGGCACCATTTTCGGCACACCTTTTTATGGTCCCAAAAGAACTGTAGATTTTCAATTTCAGGAAAATCGGATAGAAAATATAGTTTCTAGAAGCCCTAGAAGCAAAATCGGGATATCGGTCTATATGGGGGCTATACCAAAACATGGACCGATGGGCACCATTTTCGGCACACCTTTTTATGGTCCTCAAATACCTCTATATTTCCAATTTCAGGCAAATTGGATAAAAACTGCGATTTTTATAGGCCCAAGACTCCAAATCGGAAGGTTGGTTTATATGGGGGCTATATCAAAACATGGACCGATACGGACCATTTTCGACTCACCTCTTTATGGTCCCAAAATACCTCTAGATTTTCAATTTCATACAAATCGGATAGAAAATACTGTTTCTAGACGCGCAAGAAGCAAAATCGGGAGATCGGTCTATATGGGGGCTATACCAAAACATGGACCGATACGGACCATTTTCGACACACCTCTTTATGGTCCAAAAATACCTCTGGATCTCCAATTTCAGGCAAATCTGATAAAAACTACGGTTTTTATAGGCCCAAGACCCCAAATCGGGAGGTCGGTTTATATGGGGACTATATCAAAACTTGGACCGATATAGCCCATCTTCGAACTTGACCTGCCTGCAAACAAAAAACTAATCTGTGCCAAATTTGGGGACGATAGCGCCATTATTGAAGGAGGTAGAGTGATTACAACAGACAGACAGACAGACAGACAGACAGACAGACAGACAGACAGACAGACAGACAGACGGACAGACGGACATGCTTATATCGTCTTAGAATTTCTCCCTGATCAAGAATATATATACTTTATATAGTCGGAAATCGATATTTCGATGTGTTACAAACGGAATGACAAACTTATTATACCCCCGTCACCATTATATGGTGGTGGGTATAAAAATTAATAGTATCAATTAATTTGTTAATTGGATTAATTAATTTTTAATTGACTTTCAATTAATTTAATAATTGATACTATCATTTCTGTGATTGAAGACATTTCAATTAAAAAATTAATAGGATCAATTAATTTCGTGATTGAATCAGAATTGTTTTTTGTGTATAATTACGAAAATTGCGAAAAGTGGTTAATATTGGTTCATAATTATTTATAAACACCTCCATATAAACCTCTCAGGAACTAAAGAGGCTGATATAGGAATTTATCTGCCTTTTAAAACTAACATAGATTCCATATGGGCTATCTTGCAATTTAGAAGACAATGTTAAGGAGCACTGTAGCTCGTGACACGCGTGAATCACGTGAGTCGTTAACAAAATCCAACAGGTGGTTTTACTCCGCATCGTTGTACTTCACGAAATTTTTCCAATTAAAATCCTAATTGAATTTTAAACAAGTATATACAGCAGTAAATTCGGCCGGGCCGAATTTTAAATACCCACCACCATGAATCAAATATGATAGTTTTCTTTGAAAACTCTTCGTCGTAGTGGGTACCATTTGCTACTCACGTATTTGTTATCTTAAAATACCTCCAGAATTTTAAACAAATCGGCTAGAAAATATAGTCTCTAGACGCCCAAGAAGTAAAAATCGAGAGATCAGTTTATGTGAGGGTTATACCAAAAAATGGGCCGATATACCTAAATTTCGGCACACTTATTTGTGGTCTAAAAATACCTCTAGATTTCGAATTTCAGGCAAATCGGGTAATAAATACAGTTTATAGAAGCTCCAGAAATTCAGGCAAAGCGGATGGTAAATATAGCCCAAGAAGCAAAATCGGGAGATCGGTCTATATGGGGGCTATACCAAAAAATTGACCAATGGGCACCATTTTCGGCACACCTTTTTATGGTCCCAAAAGAACTGTAGATTTTCAATTTCAGGAAAATCGCATAGAAAATATAGTTTCTAGAAGCCCAAGAAGCAAAATCGGGAGATCAGTCTCTATGGAGGCTATATCAAAACATGGACCGATGAGCACCATTTTCGGCACACCTTTTTATGGTCCTCAACTACCTCTAGATTTCCAATTTAAGGCAAATTGGATAAAAACTACGGTTTTTATAGGCCCAAGACTCCAAATCGGAAGGTTGGTTTATATGGGGGCTATATCAAAACATGGACCGATACGGACCATTTTCGACTCACCTCTTTATGGTCCCAAAATACCTCTAGATTTTCAATTTCATACAAATCGGATAGAAAATACTGTTTCTAGACGCGCAAGAAGCAAAATCGGGAGATCGGTCTATATGGGGGCTATACCAAAAAATTGACCAATGGGCACCATTTTCGGCACACCTTTTTATGGTCCCAAAAGAACTGTAGATTTTCAATTTCAGGAAAATCGGATAGAAAATATAGTTTCTAGAAGCCCTAGAAGCAAAATCGGGATATCGGTCTATATGGGGGCTATACCAAAACATGGACCGATGGGCACCATTTTCGGCACACCTTTTTATGGTCCTCAAATACCTCTATATTTCCAATTTCAGGCAAATTGGATAAAAACTGCGATTTTTATAGGCCCAAGACTCCAAATCGGAAGGTTGGTTTATATGGGGGCTATATCAAAACATGGACCGATACGGACCATTTTCGACTCACCTCTTTATGGTCCCAAAATACCTCTAGATTTTCAATTTCATACAAATCGGATAGAAAATACTGTTTCTAGACGCGCAAGAAGCAAAATCGGGAGATCGGTCTATATGGGGGCTATACCAAAACATGGACCGATACGGACCATTTTCGACACACCTCTTTATGGTCCAAAAATACCTCTGGATCTCCAATTTCAGGCAAATCTGATAAAAACTACGGTTTTTATAGGCCCAAGACCCCAAATCGGGAGGTCGGTTTATATGGGGACTATATCAAAACTTGGACCGATATAGCCCATCTTCGAACTTGACCTGCCTGCAAACAAAAAACTAATCTGTGCCAAATTTGGGGACGATAGCGCCATTATTGAAGGCGGTAGAGTGATTACAACAGACAGACAGACAGACAGACAGACGGACAGACGGACATGCTTATATCGTCTTAGAATTTCTCCCTGATCAAGAATATATATACTTTATATAGTCGGAAATCGATATTTCGATGTGTTACAAACGGAATGACAAACTTATTATACCCCCGTCACCATTGTATGGTGGTGGGTATAAAAATATTAAATTAAGATGGCGCTTTTATAAAGTAAAGACATTTTTAGGGACCTATCTAGAGGAGCAATAAAATTAAAATTTTGATACAGTCCTAATTTATCGATTTTTCAAATTCTTTTTGCGATATTTTAATAAAGCTACACCCAGTGAAAAAGTGAATCCACCATGAAATATATCGTAGGTTTATTTTATAAAATTTTAATTAAAATATTTTAGTAATTGCAAGAAAATTTATTAAAAATAATACATTTTTTCTGTTTTTTTAAAAAAATTCCATATATTGAAGGAAAAAATTGGAGTTAAAAATTGTTAAAATGTCTTTAGCGCTATATGAAGTTCAAGAATTGAATTTAAGAAAAATTTAATAATTTGAGAAACTTTTAAACTCTATTTAATGCCCCAATTTTTTTGCCATCTGATTAAATATTCAATGTTAACGACACCAAAGCAAGAAAACTAAACAAGAAAAATTTATACGGTAAAATTCATCTAAATTTTCTTTTTATTTTACCCATTTTTAACGTGTGTTTTATTAAGGTTTCCTTATTTAATGAAGCCCGCCTAAAGGCGGGATTGGGCATTAGAGGCTTAAGTAAACTGCGTTTAGTTTAGAAAACTATCACATTTCACAAAACTTAACTAAAATCAAAAAATTTTTATGAACTAAAATTAAGTTAAATCGGGTATAAAAATTTCTGTTGGCTTTTTTCCAGTTTAAAACAATCCAAATTATAACAGATGCTTCAAAAAAATATTTTCTTAATTCCAAAAATACTTAAAATCAAAGATGGAATATCCTCAAAATAAGCCTTAGCCTATATATGAAGCGTAATTATCTTAAATCTAAAGATTCAATATGTCAATTAATTTGTTTAAATCAAAAATGTTTTTCTTTACTTTAAGGAAATTTTTCTTTGTGCAAACAATTTTTGAAGAAAAGATAATAAACTTTCATTTAATTAAAATTTCGTTACTTTAAAGAATTTTATACTTAATATTGTGTAAATTGCGTGTCCTAAAATTTGGGTTGCATAATGTTTCATATTAAGTTAATATTTGTTTCAGTGTATAATATGTAATGAAGCTCTTATTAGTATTCAACTCGTGCACTGAAAAAAAAAACATGCCCGGTTCCGAAGATTTTGTCTTTACTTTAAGAATTCTGGTATTGAAGCCAAAGAAGTAAGGATACATTTAAGACACAATTCCCTTTTAAATTTGGGTTTTGTGTACTTGCTTCTAGGGACCAAATTTTAATTTTTCGTTTTTTTCTATCAAATTGTATCAAAGTTCTTTAAAAACGAATTAAAGACAACTTTATTTTCCAAATTCAGACTCGACTTCCAGTAGAAATTATGCAATGTTTCAAGTAAAAACCGTCTTTAAAATAAAGTGTTGAAAAACATGTCTTAGTTTTGAACGATTTTTTGCTTTGTAGTCAAGATGCAAACAGACAACAAATTTAAAGAGAATTTCATTAATTTTAAAGAATTTTTATGAATTATTAAAGTCATGTTGGCCTATGCCTAAAAATTTTTTCTTTCATGTTAAGATAGCCATTTTAAAGTCAAATCACTTAATTATAAGGACAATACGATTTCATTGAAAAGTTTATCGACTTTTGGACAACTTTATACTAGAGAAATGCGTCTTCTACGTTAAGCAAAAATTGCATTCGTATTTTAAGTGAATCTTTGGCCTCACAACAATATTTTTTTCAGTGTGTGTTTTGCATTTCCAAACTACCTTTACATGTATAAGAATTTGAAATATGCGATCCGTAGAGCAGAAGCATCGTACATAGAAATTTTACCATTTTTCTAATTAAAGAATAAACCATCACACATTGGAAAATTAGTTTCGTAGCTTTGATGATAAGAGCTATTCGTGGCGTAGAGTCATTAACATATTTTTATACCCACCACCATATAATGGTGACGGGGGTATAATAAGTTTGTCATTCCGTTTGTAACACATCGAAATATCGATTTCCGACTATATAAAGTATATATATTCTTGATCAGGGAGAAATTCTAAGACGATATAAGCATGTCCGTCTGTCCGTCTGTCTGTCTGTCTGTCTGTCTGTCTGTCTGTCTGTTGTAATCACTCTACCGCCTTCAATAATGGCGCTATCGTCCCCAAATTTGGCACAGATTAGTTTTTTGTTTGCAGGCAGGTCAAGTTCGAAGATGGGCTATATCGGTCCAAGTTTTGATATAGTCCCCATATAAACCGACCTCCCGATTTGGGGTCTTGGGCCTATAAAAACCGTAGTTTTTATCAGATTTGCCTGAAATTGGAGATCCAGAGGTATTTTTGGACCATAAAGAGGTGTGTCGAAAATGGTCCGTATCGGTCCATGTTTTGGTATAGCCCCCATATAGACCGATCTCCCGATTTTGCTTCTTGCGCGTCTAGAAACAGTATTTTCTATCCGATTTGTATGAAATTGAAAATCTAGAGGTATTTTGGGACCATAAAGAGGTGAGTCGAAAATGGTCCGTATCGGTCCATGTTTTGATATAGCCCCCATATAAACCAACCTTCCGATTTGGAGTCTTGGGCCTATAAAAATCGCAGTTTTTATCCAATTTGCCTGAAATTGGAAATATAGAGGTATTTGAGGACCATAAAAAGGTGTGCCGAAAATGGTGCCCATCGGTCCATGTTTTGGTATAGCCCCCATATAGACCGATATCCCGATTTTGCTTCTAGGGCTTCTAGAAACTATATTTTCTATCCGATTTTCCTGAAATTGAAAATCTACAGTTCTTTTGGGACCATAAAAAGGTGTGCCGAAAATGGTGCCCATTGGTCAATTTTTTGGTATAGCCCCCATATAGACCGATCTCCCGATTTTGCTTCTTGCGCGTCTAGAAACAGTATTTTCTATCCGATTTGTATGAAATTGAAAATCTAGAGGTATTTTGGGACCATAAAGAGGTGAGTCGAAAATGGTCCGTATCGGTCCATGTTTTGATATAGCCCCCATATAAACCAACCTTCCGATTTGGAGTCTTGGGCCTATAAAAACCGTAGTTTTTATCCAATTTGCCTTAAATTGGAAATCTAGAGGTATTTGAGGACCATAAAAAGGTGTGCCGAAAATGGTGCTCATCGGTCCATGTTTTGATATAGCCTCCATAGAGACTGATCTCCCGATTTTGCTTCTTGGGCTTCTAGAAACTATATTTTCTATGCGATTTTCCTGAAATTGAAAATCTACAGTTCTTTTGGGACCATAAAAAGGTGTGCCGAAAATGGTGCCCATTGGTCAATTTTTTGGTATAGCCCCCATATAGACCGATCTCCCGATTTTGCTTCTTGGGCTATATTTACCATCCGCTTTGCCTGAATTTCTGGAGCTTCTATAAACTGTATTTATTACCCGATTTGCCTGAAATTCGAAATCTAGAGGTATTTTTAGACCACAAATAAGTGTGCCGAAATTTAGGTATATCGGCCCATTTTTTGGTATAACCCTCACATAAACTGATCTCTCGATTTTTACTTCTTGGGCGTCTAGAGACTATATTTTCTAGCCGATTTGTTTAAAATTCTGGAGGTATTTTAAGATAACAAATACGTGAGTAGCAAATGGTACCCACTACGACGAAGAGTTTTCAAAGAAAACTATCATATTTGATTCATGGTGGTGGGTATTTAAAATTCGGCCCGGCCGAATTTACTGCTGTATATACTTGTTTCTCATAAAGTGGCTCTGAAAATTCTTTACATGATTTATTTTGGGACTTTAATTCATATAGGCTTTCTAAATTTGTGTTGACGTTCCACTCCTAAATTCATGTTTGCGTGTTCACAGTGAATGACGATGCGATTTTTTTTTTCAACTAAAAATTTCCTATGACATAATGCTTGATTAGATTAATTTCATGAAGTTTTTGTTCTTCAAATTACCCAACTGGGTGCGTGGATTAATTTCGTCATTTGAACAGAAAAGTTGTATTGATTTTTTTTGTTAACTTGTTATCAATTCGATTACAACAAACAGTGAAAATTTAAATTAACAAATGTCAACGTATAAAAAATGATAAGTTATTGGAACTATGAATTGTTGTTGTTGTCGGTATGTTAAAACTAAAATCATATACATTTAGGACATATTAGTGAGGATTTCCTTATTTGAATAAAGGAATTTTTATACAAAATTATTAAAAATAAATTTGTTATCTTAACAAACTTAAAAATTTGTGCTTAAACCGAAATAAATTATAGAAAGGGTGAACACGGCAATACTTCCAATACAAAATATTGATGTACATATGTGTCCGAAATAGAATCCGCCTCCAATTGCATGCAAATCATATTCAAATTGAGGTTTCTATGTGCTTACAAAATAAAATCAGAGGGGTTTATCTAGAGGGGGCTCCATACAAACCGATACGAACCTATCCCGTCAATATAGGTGGTCAATTGGGACTATACATGGGCGACATTTACTCAAAAGGAAGACTTATCTAAATTTTACCCGTTACAGTGTGTATGACTACAATATGGGAAAATCGTTATTTAAATTGTCTGTAAAAGGTGGGTATTCTTGCCATATTCGCATAAATCGGTGGCTATATATATATATATATATATATATATATATATATATATATATATATATATATATATATATATATATATATATATATATATATATATATATATATATATATATATATATATATATATATATATATATATATATATATATATATATATATATATATATATATATATATATATATATATATATACATAAATCTGAACTAATTTGACATACATACATAACTACATTATTAATTCTATTCTCTGTACACTGAAAAGAATATTGTCGTGAGGCCAAAGATTTCATGTCCTTAAAATACGAATGCAAATTTTGCTTAGCATAGAAGACACATTTCTCTAATATAAAGTTTTTTCCTTGTCTAAAAGTCGATAAACTTTTCAATAAAGTCGTATTGTCCTATTAATTAATTGGTTTGACTTAAAAATAGGTATCATAACATGAAAGAAAAAATTTTTAGGGCGGGGTAAGATCATCTTGACTTTAATAATTCTGAAAAATTCTTTAAAATTAATGAAATTGTCTTTAAATTTGTTGTCTTTTTGCATCTTGACTACAAAGCAAAAAATCGTTCAAAAATAGGACACACTTTATTTTAAAGATTTTTTTACTTGAAAGTCTTTATTGGAAGTCGAGTCTGAATTTGGAAAATAAAGTTGTCGTTAACTCATTTTTAAAGGACTTTGATAGCATATGATGAAAAATGCTGAAAAAACGAAAAATTATAATTTGCTTCCTAGTAGCGAGAACACAAAACCCATATTTAAAAGAGAATTATGTCTTAAAAGTCTCCTTACTTGTATTATCCGCTTCTTTGGCTCGGAATCAATACCAAAATTCTTAAAGTAAAGACAAAATCTTTGGAACCGTGCATACTTTTTTTTCAGTGTATAAAATATCAAGTCAATTGAAGTAAAATCCCATTGAAAGTGGGTGTAAACTATGAAATTTTCTACCATATTCCCGAAATCGGATGTACACGCAGAGAGGGATAAGATCACTAGGGAGCCACCGTGGCGCAATGGTTAGCATGCCCGCCTTGAATACACAAGGTCGTGGGTTCGATTCCTGCTTCGACCGAACACCAAAAAAGTTTTTCAGCGGTGGATTATCCTAAATGCTGGTCACATTTCTGAGGGTTTCAAAGCTTCTCTAAGTGGTTTCACTGCAATGTGGAACGCCGTTCGGACTCGGCTATAAAAAGGAGGTCCCTTAGGTTAGGTTAAAGTGGCAGCCCGATTAAGATTCAGGCTCACTTAGACTATTCAGTCCATTGTGATACCACATTAACTTGTGATACCACAGTATCTATTACATATGGACACTTCTAGTTTTAACCGCTGAACCTTCTCGATTATTTTCTTCTGTTGATCCAACCAGATTGTTCCAAAAACATTAGCAGACTGCTTAAGTTAACGTTTTCCAGGTCCGCCAGTAATCTGAAGCTATATGCCCCTAAAATTTGCTTACGCCTTACACAAAATGCAGGACACTCACACAAGAGGTGTTTTATTGATTCCTTTTCCTCCACATCATGACAGCTCATACAATATTCATTATACTTCGCGCCAAAAGTTTTTGCAAAATCGCCTATCAGGCAGCGACCCGTTATAACAGATATCAGGAGTGATATCTGGCGTCTCGAGAACACTAACATATCTAGTGTGCGGTTTATGTTTAAATGGGGTCATATATGCTTGGTGTCGTTACAACCCTTGCAAATCTCCCATCGAACATTTGCCATCATGACAGCCTTCCCACGCAGTAAGAGCTTGCAGGTAGCCAAAGGCATACCAACAGATTCTAGTTCCCCTGGAATATGTAAGGTAGTTCCTAGCCTTGCTAGCTCATCTGATCCGTAGTTCCTCGGTATGTTCCTATGGCCAGGCACCCATATTAGGTGAATATTGTGCTGCTCAGCCATCTCATTGAGAGATTTGCGGCAGTCGATGATCGTTTTCGAGTTGAGTAACACAGAGTCCAAGGATTTTATTCCAGGTTGACTGTCTGAGTATATATTAATGCCAATATTGCTTGGAACATTACTTCTCAGCCAATTCACCACTAATTGCTAATATTTCAGCCTGAAAAACACTACAGTGATCAGGTAATCTTTTCGCTATTCGAAGTTCCAGATCTTTAGAATATACTCCGAAACCAGTGTTGCCAGGTAATTTTTGATTCATCACCCCAAATCTTAAGAAAAAAACCCCTAAATTGGTCTAGACTTTTTTCAAAAACCCCCAAAAATTTTAAGTATGTAAATAGTACAAAAATAGGCCCAAAATTTTGTTAAAAATCCTGTAGTGATACACTTATTAAAAAAATTAAATTTAACACAAATATAAAAACTGAAAGAAGATTTTTTTCTGAGGAACAAAATTTTAGACAAAATAAGTTTTTTTAATGCTAAAAATTTTCTTTTGAAGTAAATAAAAATCATTACACCACTTGTCACAAATTCGGGTTCGGTTCCTGCTTCGACCGAACACCAAAAAGTTTTTCAGCGGTGGATTGTCCCACCTGGTGATAAAGCTTCTCTAAGTGGTTGCACTGCAATGTGGAACGCCGTTCGGACTCGGCTATAAAAAGAAGGTCTCATTGGTTACATTGAGCTTAACATGGAATCGGGCAGTGATACGAAAGAAGTTCACCAATGTGGTATCACAACGGACTGAATAGTCTAAGTGAGCCTAATATATCGGGCTGCCACCTAACCTGACCTAACCTTGTTTTTAATTGTATCAAATATTAAAAATGCCCCTTCAACAGATGCGTTTAAAAAAGAATGTCATTGCATACTTGCTTGTATTTAGGAACATGGGTTGACTTTCCTTATTTTTTTCTCAAAATTCATGCCAGAATTGTTCCAAATTTTGTTGAGAATTGCTACACTTTATAAGATCTAAGATATTTTTTGTACCCCCAAAAATCCCCCCAAATAAATGTTACCCCCAACCTGGCAACACTGTCCGAAACCCACTTGTCCATCCAAATTTGAAGTCGATTGGACTAAAACTGCGACCTAGACTTTGATTACAAAAATGTGTTTACGGACAGACGGACATGGCTATATCGACTCAGGACACACCCTGAGCATTTTTGCCAAAGACACCATGTGCCTATCTCGTCTCCTTCTGGGTGTAGCAAACATATGCACTAACTTATAATACACTGTTCCACAGTGTGGCGCAGGGTATAACAACCCACGCGCAAAAATATCGATTACATCGACGACAGATATCGATTCCAGGTAGATAAAATAAAAATTTCCTATATTCGAACAAGTGTGTTTCCTTAAGTTTTGAAAGGATTGAATACTTCTTAGTACTGATGAACTAAAATATTTTTCTATGCCAAGTGTTATTCGTATGTATGATAAGCTTTCTATAATAAAGGAAGTCAGAATTATCATTTTATAAGAAATTTTACTAAATTTGAGAAAACTTGGTGTTAGTTCGGTTTTAGTTTATTTCTTTGTTATCAGTGAATAACATTTTCTTGATCAGTAGTAAATTCTTATAACCAGCGAAGAAAACAGTATTAGTAGAATGCCATGCCTTACTCTAGTTAATGAACTATTCCTGACTGCTTACAGTTCAGGATTTTTTTACTGAATCAACTAATTTTACTATTTCACACAAAAATTTAACTTAATGGAAATAAAATGGCTAAACTAAATTGATGAACATTTTTCCTTTAGTTTCGAAGGCACTTTTTTCTGGGTGTGACTGACCGCGATTCAAATATGAAAGCTGTTGCAAAAATTATTCATACCTGGAAATCCATTTACTATAGAGGTGTGCACGTGACACACTCACGTACACTCACGACGGAAAAATCTTACTCACGCACGATATTGTTTGGTAGGACTCACGCACGAACATTTCGTGACTCACGAAAAATACCGTGTCTCACGAAAAATATCGTGACTCGCGAATAATTTTAACATATGAGTAATTTACCTTAGCGACGTGTCTAAAACATGAGAATGATTAAAGTCGAGAGCGTTATTAAACTCAACATCCCAGGTGACACTAAAATTGTAAATGAATTCAACTCCTAAGTGTTTTATGTCCGAGGGCGGGATTATTTTTGTGAGCGTATTTTTCCGAATTTCGTTACTCACGCTACTATCTCTGCAGGATGCCATAAACGGAGTACCATTTGGCCTCTACGTAACCTACATTTTAGACCACGCAATTTACACAATATTAAAGATAACTTTCTATGCTCTAATTTTTGCTTCAAAACTTTTTTGTTAAATTTAGCACGAAAATTTTGGAAATGTATGTCCCTCCGTTAAAGTCGTATGTCTTTAAACCAAGACAAATTTTCCTTAAAGAAATCGTCCTTAAATAACTGAAATATTGAATCTTTAGATTTAAGATAAAAATGCATCAAATGGCATCATTACGTAGTAAACCTAGATCCTCCGGAATATTCCAAAAACGAAGTAAAGAAGAAACAGTCGAAACATTACTGGTCAATTTAACGGAGAATTGATAAAAATGTAGACCCACTTGTCCAAAAGCAAGTGCCTCTTATACCATTAAAATACACATACTAAATTGTTCTTCATGAGGCACAAGCGTTTCTCCCTGAACAAGACAACTAAACAAAACATCTTCAGACAAATAGGTATGAAAGTGGCAGTAAGGAATTAAACCGGTTGTTGGTTTTCAAGGGTCATAGACAACAAGAATGTTATACCACCACCTCCAACTAAATATGGGTGTGCATAGTACATGTACACAGTAAGGAACCATTAACATTTCCTTTGAAATTTCTATAATATAGACCAATGGTCGTCTGCTAACTTAGGACGGAAGTAGTCAGGTAATAATTTCAAACAATATTAGAAAATATTAAAATATAAATATTCAATTAAAAAAAGATATTTATCTTTTTGGCACTTGAGGCAAATATATTTCACAGAAAACACTGAGATTTAAGGAACACAAGTGTTGCGCTACACACAACACGTTCTTCCAATTTTGAATACATTGCTAAACTTTTCTTCTTGATTTTTATACCAAATTTTGTGTTTGTTATTAACAGCATAATTTTTTCTATGAGTGTAAGTAGAAGAAATTTCGATAGAGGTGATATAATATAATAGCAATCCATCCATATCCATATATAGTGTTTACGCCAGGTATGGACTCTTGGCATACTGATGCGTCGATAACAACATCACAAATTTTCTGTTAAAAAGGAAAGACTTACATTTTATTACAAATTACTAACTAATGAATTTTGTTTACTTACAGGACAATTTTGAGCTTAAAACTTGGTACAATAATGGGCGATGATGCTATGATTAAAGTTAATGTGATTGGTTTCGCAATTAATGTTGTTTTCATGGTTGTATTCTATTGGTATGCATCGGGACCATTTAAATCGAAAATCTGGTCGAAAATCGGTATTGCAGCTACATTCACCATGGGTTGCCTTGCTTATGCCAATTTCGAAGATCCTGCCAAAATTGAATTCCGTTTCGGGATGTTAATCACTGCTATACTAGTGATTCTTGTGGGTATGCCTTTACTAAGCCTTGGCGAAATTATTGAAAAGAAGAGTACTGAAGGTTTACCATTCCCATTGATATTGTCTGGTACCGTGGTGGCAGCGGCATGGGCAGCTTATGGCATTTCCATACGTAATGAAGTAGTAACGGTAAGTAACATTATAATAAAATATTTAAATTTCATAATCTAATTAATATTACTTTGTCCATTGCAGTATCAAAATCTATTCTTATTGCTATTAAGTTCTATACAGTTATCGCTTTTCGCTATATACCCCAATACACCCAGCAACAGCACAAACAAAAAAGTCAGCCCTCCATACAATAAACTAAAATCAGACAGTCCATCCAAATCAAAAGTTGATAAGAAACGTGATTAAACTTCACTGCTACACAACCACCAATTGCATTTCCCCAAGGCAAAAGGCTTTTCCGCTTGCCCAAGAGAGTTCCATTAACCACTGTCCGAGAAAGGGAACGCAGACAAACAAGCTATGCTGAACAATAGGCTTTGAAAGCTATTACTCTAGCACCATACATCTACATAAATCTTCAATTGAAATCATAAGTGCAAATACTTTTCGACAATAATTAAAATCTTCCAATACGTATAACGATAAATATTAATTCTTATTTTTACACATATATATTGATCATTTTACTTGAATTTGCTGTTATTTATTATAATGTAATTATAGTCAATGAATTGAGTTTTATTAGCTTTAACATATTGCAAATCGTTTTGAAAATAAGCAAAAGTATGTACATATATAAAAACTGTTATATAATGAAAAAAAAACATAATAATAAATCAAAATAAACTAATTCAAAATTCCAATAAGGCCCGGTACCACAAGCGAAAATTTCGTTTCCTTGCTAATAACGCGGTTCTGCCAAGTATTTCTTATGGCAGAATGTGTAAAAAAGTGTATGTAACGAAATTTGCAATAGGTTAAATAGTCATGCACTTCTTATAGATTGCAAAGACAATTCGACCGAATTGAAATATGTTATTGCAAACATCTTTACCGACAGTAACATTGTTTTCGGTAGCATTTGTGGCCACTGGCCACACAAATATTTCCTATAAGATTAACAGTTTTACTGTCAATAGCGTCATAGGGTTTACTCCTTTAATAAGTTTTTTTAAAGCAATTAAATCCAATATTATGATGTACAGCCTTGAGAGTTATAGATATCCACAAGTGGTGCGATTTGATATTGCGGTGACCGGAAATTTTGCTAGAAGTGCTTACCGGGCGAACATGGTTGCGAAATTTTCGCTAGAAATGCATACAGGACCTAAAAATTGTGGAATCGAAATCGAAATAAAACGTTCTCTTATTTTCATCGTTTAAAGCCAGGTAAGCACTGCTACCGGAAATTTTATTTGCGTGCCAATAACACAGTTTTGTCATGTATTTCTTATGACAACAATATGTAAACGGTCTTTAATAACGCCCCACGTTTGGATATATAGCAATACATTTGCGGAAACTACTTTGTGAACCGATAACACAGGTTTTCTATGCGTTTATTAAATGCCGGTTGGCAGGCACGGCTGCCACTTCCGCCAAAAATAATCTATCAAAATTTTGAGAAAATTTTACCAAAAAACTACCAAACAAAAAATTCTTATTTTGCTAAATTTTATTTCTATAGAAAATTTTGTCAAAATTTGATTATATTTGCTTAGTTCGGCTTGAGGTCATGTGAATAAAAACAGATGTTGTTGTTTTTTGAGTTGTATTTTTATATTTAAAATTTTCCAATATTTCGAGACATCTCCGATGCTCGTCTTCAGGGAAATTACTTTAAACAAAAAGAAAAAACATTTAACACATTAACAAAAAAAAATATATCATTACATGAAAAACACAGATAATTACATTTAAATTTAAAGAACAGTGAACTTCTTTACAAGGGAGTATATTTACAACTAAAAGCTAATCTGTCTTTCTATATTTTTGTACAATATTTCTATAAATATGTGCACAATGGTCCGTATCAGTTTTAAAATTCATTCGTCTTTCTACAGGTACATTTATAATATGTAGCATCTCCAGAGTAAATCTCCTTTTATAATTGGTTTCTTGCGTCAAAATATCTACGTCCTTAAAGTTTGGTTTGTGTCCTGTTAAAGTGCAATGTGCTGCAAGTGCCGTCTTTTGCTCCAAGGGCTTATCAGTGGCTTTCTGATCAGATTTATGCCCTGAGAGTCTAGTTTTTAATTTGGTTTTCGTTGTACCAATATATACTTTTTGGCAAGTATCAGAGTCATTTCCATTGCATTTGATCTTATATACTACGTTTGACAAATTCAATTTACGATGGAAACAGAAGAGGACAACAAGTTACCATACTTAGATACCATAATTCTAAGGCACAGAAATGGAATAAAAATTAACTGGTATCAAAAGCCAACAGCCACAGGACGATTGATAAATTTCAACTCCAAACATCCTAGACGAGTTATAATGAATACGGCTACAAATTTTATAAGAAGAGTACACGATATCAGCGACAAAATATTTCATAAGGACAACGAAGATAAGATAAGGACCATATTGCGATTAAATGATTTCCCGAATAAGACGAGTGACGACCTAATACAACATGTAAAAGAACAACAACATATCAAACATGACGAAATGGAACCCAAAATTTATAAACCCTTGACATATGTCCCCCAATTCTCGGAAAGATTCAAATCATCTAACATGCTAAATAAGGACAAATTTCAAATTGCACAAAGGACTCATAATACAGTAAATCAATTCTTCAGCAAGACAAAATCCAAAATTAAGAAAGAAGACAAGTCAAACGTAGTATATAAGATCAAATGCAATGGAAATGACTCTGATACTTGCCAAAAAGTATATATTGGTACAACGAAAACCAAATTAAAAACTAGACTCTCAGCGCATAAATCTGATAAGAAAGCCACTGATAAGCCCTTGGAGCAAAAGACGGCACTTGCAGCACATTGCACTTTAACAGGACACAAACCAAACTTTAAGGACGTAGATATTTTGACGCAAGAAACCAATTATAAAAGGAGATTTACTCTGGAGATGCTACATATTATAAATGTACCTGCAGAAAGACGAATGAATTTTAAGACTGATACGGACCATTGTGCACATATTTATAGAAATATTGTACAAAAATATAGAAAGACAGATTAGCTTTTAGTTGTAAATATACTCCCTTGTAAAGAAGTTCACTGTTCTTTAAATTTAAATGTAATTATCTGTGTTTTTCATGTAATGATATATTTTTTTTTGTTAATGTGTTAAATGTTTTTTCTTTTTGTTTAAAGTAATTTCCCTGAAGACGAGCATCGGAGATGTCTCGAAATATTGGAAAATTTTAAATATAAAAATACAACTCAAAAAACAACAACATCTGTTTTTATTCACATGACCTCAAGCCGAACTAAGCAAATATAATTAAAAGTTTAAAGGTCAACTAATTAAAACAACAAATTTGATTTCTATAGAAAATTCTGTCCAAATTTTGAAAATTTTGTCAAAATTTTATTTCTACAGCAAATTTTGTCAAAATTTTATTTCTATAGAAAATTTTGTCAAAATTTTATTTCTATAGAAAATTTTGTCAAAATTTTATTTCTATAGAAAATTTTGTCAAAATTTTATATCTATAGAAAATTTTGTCAAAATTTTATTTCTTTAGAAAATTTTGTCAAAATTTTATTTCTATAGAAAATTTTGTCAAAATTTTATTTCCATAGAAAATTTTGTCACAATTTTATTTCTATAGAAAATTTTGTCAAAATTTTATTTCTATAGAAACGTGCGTCCATTTAACCATCTTGCAGTCTATAGGGAATTGCCCAAATAAATTTGACAAACATTCTTTTCCTACTCTTGTAGTTTAGTCAACACAATGGTTTTAAAGTTGAGATCCAAACAACAAATATAATATTGAAGTACAAACCAACAATAAAAAACAAAACACGAAAATTTTATTTCTATAGAAATTTTTTTCAAAATCTTATTTCTTTAGAAAGTTTTGTCAAGCTTTTATTTCTATAGAAAATTTTGTCAAAATCTTATTTCTATAGAAAATTTTGTCAAAATCTTATTTCTATAGAAAATTTTGTCAAAATCTTATTTCTATAGAAAATTTTGTAAAAATTTTATTTCTATAGAAAATTTTGTCAAAAATTTTATTTCTATAGAAAAGTTTTCTGTAGAAAATTTTGTCAAAATCTTATTTCTATAGAAAATTTTGTAAAAATTTTATTTCTATAGAAAATTTTGTCAAAATTGTATTTCTATAGAAAATTTTGTCAAAATTTTATTTCTATAGAAAATGTTATCAACATGTTATTTCTATAAAAAATGTTGTCAAAATTTTATTTCAACTGAAAATTTTTTCAAAATTTTATTTCTATAGAAAATTTTGTCAAAATTTTATTTCTATAGAAAATTTTGTCAAAATTTTATTTCTTTAGGAAATTTTGTCAAAATTTTATTTCTATAGAATATGCTTTCAAAATTTTATTTCTATAGAAAATTTAGCCAAAAATTTATTTCTATAGGAAATTTTGTCAAAATGTCATTTCTATACAAAATTTTGTAAAATTTTTATTTCTATTGAAAATTTTGACCAATGTTTATTTCTATAGAAAATTTTGTCAAAATTTTTCTTCTATAGAGAATTTTGTCAAAATTTTACTCAAAAAAAAAAATTCATAATTTTTTTTTCTATAGGAAGAAACACAATAAAAATAAAAAGTTTGTGAAGTATATCTTAATTGGAGAGGAATATTTTGCAAAATCTACCAAAGCATCAAGAATTCTACCAAACTTCCAAACAGTAAAAAATCTACCAACTGTATCAACCGTGTTTTATGCGCTTTACAGACTATCAGTTATTCCGGACGACAGTGCTCGTGTCGAATATATCTCATATATTGTGCACATTATAAGTTAAGTCCAAAGGCATAATCGACTCTGCTGCATGTTCATGGGATCGATAACACATTTGCCGATTATTTAGTGATCGCCGACACGTCGTATCGATCCGACACACTGTAAGATTCGTTACAAACACCGACATACCGTCCGGAATAACTGATAGTCTGTAAAGCGCATTATTCACGACAATTCCAGTTACATGCCGATAATATGGTGTTTTTCGTGTATTTCCCAATGCGCTTTACAGACTCAGTTATTCCGGACGACAGTGCTCGTGTCGAACATATCCCATATATTGTGCACATTATAAGTTAAGTCCGAAGGCATAATCGATACTGCTGCATGTTTATGGTTTCGAAAACACATTTACCGATTATTTAGTCATCGCCGATAAGTCGTATCGATCCGACACATTGTAAGATTCTTTACAAACACCGACATTCCATCCGGAATAACTGATAATCTGTAAACAGATAAACTTATATTCTGCAAGACGCATTATGTATATCTTAAAGAAGCAAAATGTAAATAATCGATAACAGTGTCTCACGTAATTTTCGTTAGCAAATGTAGCAATGCATTTCTTATGGGTAGCGGCAATTTCGTTAGAGGTGCATACTGGCACTTTGGGGAATAAAATTAAATTTAATTTTATGTGATCGATAGCATTGTTGTTTCGTGAGGCGTTGTTATCGATTGTTTACACATTGCATCCATTAAAAATACCTAGCAAAATTATATTATTGGCAAGCAACAGGAGATGTATATCGTTTTTTTTTTTTCAAATTCATACATTTTTTATGAGTAAAGGAAATTTCCGCAAGAAAAGTAGCATCCCTTTTATTTGACATTTTTATTTATGTTTACATTTGTCATATTTCACATCATTCACAATTAAAACTTGAGAGGGTCTATGCACCATGGTTAGGTTAGGCACCGTAACCTAAGAGATTCCTACCCAATATACACAAGATGAGCATTTTTCTAATGTAAAACTTTATCAGTTTGATTGTAAACGGCTTAAGGTGTGTACTATAATCGGTTTTCGAGTTGAAAATCACTTTATTTTCGCGATTACTTTTCCTGAAATAATCAAAGTTATAAATGAAAACCAACATAATCCCGTAAAATCATGCCGTAAAATCTATAGGAACAAGAAATTGCGCATCAATTGTGTTAATTTATCTGATTTATATTGAACTATTTTAATAAAGTGACCGCGAAAATTTCAACTCCAAAAGCGAACATAGTACTTACCTTTACCTTCAATACGTTTTCAAATACTTTCCTACTACTTCCAAATGCCCAATATGATGACGAAATCTATTAAAATATGTTAAAAATGTTTTGAGAAAAGTTTGAAAACATACTACCCTTAAATCATGTGTTTTCCATTAGTAGCCAATACCCTGCCAACATTTTTTGAATTTGGGGGCGCTTCAGAGAATCCCCACTACGTCGAAAACAGTCGTATACGATATCCAAAACTCCTCGGAAAAGCGCCGTCACTATTGAGAAGTTGTACCACGCCAAGTTACTACAAAAAAGTATCGCATGAGTGCAATTATTAGGAGCCCTTCTGGATACATTTAGAAGGACGCCAATAAGAGCCCCTTCAAACAATCAGACAAAGTGCATTTTAAGATAGTTGTAAAAGAATCATTGTGGTCAAGTAAAACACGATTTTTAGATGTTTATTAATTTTATGAAACATTTATAAATTCTCATAAATATAACATTTATACGGCTATCACATCACATTTAACACATTTTTGTGCATTAATAAGAGATTGATGTTGAGTTACAAGTTGTAAGTTAAATGTTGTAGCGTCTATCAGCCAGTACTCATCGACAAGTGAAATTTTCCACAAATCTTTCAAAGTGCAACCAATGGATGGATAATCTATCCTTTTCCATAACTACACCTAGAAAACAAATTCGTTGCCTCAACCGAATTATTTGCCAGCTGTTTTTGGATAATTATTTTATTATTATTCAGCTGTTTTGGGAATCCTAGTCGAACGAAAGCATTCGTTTCGGATATGAGAAATTGGTTGTTATTTATATGGTTTGTTGGTGCAACCTCCCACGATGTTATTTATTGTTAGATATACTTACCAAATTCCAATATTAAATGAAAAGGGCAGATTATATTGAGATTATATAATTCAATTTTCATATATTATGCATGTACGTACATATTACAGTTTTTATAAACATAAAATTATAATTCATAGACTTATACTTACCAGAAATGTCCTCCTTAAGTCTCTAGATATAAATACAGATATCTGAAGTAGTTCTAGAATTTTATGTGCTTAATACAATAAAAGTATTTGTGTTGGTTGGTGTATGAAGCCTGCAAACTTTATGGAAACTTTTGTAATATTCCTTTTTTATAAATCGGTGCGATACTTACCTTAAGTCAAATTCTATTCTATGGGATAAACTATTCAATTTATTGCGGACTATTATTAAGTACATTTAGTGACGCTGTTCCCCGTTTTGCAAATTATGTAGCGTCATATCATCTAACATGTCGATGTTGATATTAATAGTTATTTGTTTGCAACAACTGCCTTAAGCGCGTCCCATAATTTGACTAAGATTCTATTAGTTTTGGTTGTACCAACCATTTGTTGATTTCCATGGTGGTGGTTAGCTCAACAATTTTATACGACATAAAACCAAATTTATCTGCATTGGTTATCGTAACCAATTGAATGGTTATGGGAATTTCTACTTGATCCTGTGAACTTTTTTATGGTCGTGTTGGATATATAATGGGTAAAATAATCAAAACATTGTTCTTGTAGCAAAAAATAACTGCCTGTTCATGAAACCCAAAATCGTCCCGCGACGAATCGTTCGTCTAGAGTGAAACTAAAATAACTTTATATATATTTGCTACAAATCCTCCAACTTTGCCATGGACTCATCCTTTATGATTTACTATCGACCACCGAAACAATTGTGATTCAACAGACTCTAGTCTCGAGATATCAACGAGTGATTTTTGACGTTTCGTTCGTCTCGAGGCGAACGAAAATTCCAGTAAGTTCTGTAATGATCGAATATTATAAATATTCCCTAATTGTTTGAAAAACAGTTGAATTTTAGCATTTTTCAAACGTTTGTGTTTATTGGGATTGTATTGTAGATATTTAGTACTCATTTAACTGTAACGAGTACTCAAAAGATTAGTCAGTACTCAAAAGATTAGTCAGTACTTGCAATTAAATACTCGTTACTTTCCTGTAACTGTAACGAGTACTCAAAAGATTAGTCAGTACTCAAAAGATTAGTCAGTACTTGCAATTAAATACTCGTTACTTTCCCAACACTACGTGGTAAGTATATAGTACAAAACCAGACACAAAGTTACGTGGTAAGTACATAGAATTTTTTTTTTTTGCATAAATCGTTTATCGGTAATAACTCAATTTTCTTGCGATCTCCTTAGGTTTTTATAACAATTGTGTAATTTAGTTCGTTTATATATCGCGCGGGTTTTTCGTAATTTGCGAGTGTTTAGAAAGTACAAAAAAGTATTTGAAGGGATGGATATTTTACCTGGAGAACCGGTACCACCTGGTTTTGAAGATGATGTTGTACGAATACCTCGTATACAAAGTACTATAGACCAGTACAAGGCCAATGCCTTAATAGGCATTGAGTACACCTTGGAACTTCATGAATGTGGTCGTCCTGAACCTGGGTATCTGTGTATTTTATGTGATAAGCGTGCCGACCCACGCACAATTATAAATCATTGGACTTCATTCAATCACCGTATGAAGTACTTGGAAAAACACTATCCAACAGCGGTACGTGAATTTCAGCCTGTAAAATACAAGCCAAATTCTCACAATATTTTAATTGCCATTGTCCAAAGCTTGGCAGAGGCAATTGAAGATTTTCATGGCCGTACCAAATTGAAGTCAATGGATGCGGATGATTTTCGCCATCAAAAAGGAAGACATACAGAGGCTGTTCTATCTGGCTTCCATCATGATGAAAAGAATGGTCCAAATTTCTTGAATGCCATTGACAGATCTCTAATTGATAACAATAAACACCAACAAGGTGATTCTTATCACAAAGGGCCACCGAAGAGAATGGGTGATGGTCCACCATCCAATTCGAAGCATTCTCAAAAGAGGGACGAATTTGATGCAATTTCCAGTGATTCTGATAACCCAGATTCGGCCAAGAAACCCAAATATAATAATAAACCTCAATCCTTTGAACAAGACGATCGACTCGATGTGGAGGGCAAAAAACTACCAACTCCTAAAGAACTATCCCTCCAGGCTTCCCATATAGCCCAAGAGCGTTATAAATGGGAAAAGTATCGATGTATGTTAGAGATCCATTTGAAGCAAATGGAAAAACTACAAAAAGAGTATGAAAAATCCCCTGAAAAACATCCGCAATATCCAGACGAGTGGAAGAAGTTTTGGAATAGACGTTACAAAGAGTTACAGGCTGAAAAGAAGGTCGATCCCAATAAACATGACTATAAACCAGAATGGATAATATTTTGGACAAAAAGAATGAAGGAAATATTCAATCTCGAGGTGGAAAAGAAAAAGAAAGAAATTAAAGTTAAACTCGGTTTACCTGAAGAAGCTGAGGAGCACGTAGACCAAATTAAGGAGCGTTATAAAATTCCAGTAAATCGTATACAGAGACCACAAATCACGGATGTTATAGACATCAGTGACGAAGAATCTCCCAAAGCACGCCGGGTTGGAATGGGGCGATCCCGGCGAACTAGAACGCGTTCTCGTTCACGATCTCGCGGTCGTTCGCCACGTGGCCGCTCGCCGCGCGGTCGATCTCCTCGAGCTCGTTCACCACGTGGTGATAGACGAGATTATCGTCGTCGGTCACGTAGCGATTCGCGGTCGCTAAGTCCATTCTCCGATGACCTGGATATGGGTAAACACCGTCAAATACCCAAAACACACCGTTCTTCGGATACTCGGGCCTATAATCCCATTGATAGCAATTCAGAGTATTATCAGTACGGATCTTCGAGATACCCACCTGCTCCACGTTCTGGCAGTAGTACACATTATCCATCCCACTCTTCCTCGGGTCCATATCGTGTTCTAGATTCAAGTAAAATTCCAAAATATGAAGATTCCAATACGAGAGATTCAAAAGAAGATGACAATAAAGAGGACGAGGGTCCATTGTCGGTCGTCGGTGTTTTACGTTTACTCACTGCTTTAGAAGAGCATTTGGGTAGCCTTGGACCCAAAGTGGTCGACTTGTTGGGTAAAGCATTAGCATTGGAAAAGGTAAAGGCAAATTCATCGGATGATCTTCTTTTGAATGAAGATCATTGTGTTTTCTTCGAAACAATTAAAGAAAAACTAAAGGGTCTACTCATTGCTGATGTACTCGATGACCATCAAAAAGTTCGTGCCGTAAAGAAAGCTGTAAAAAATATTGCTGGTGTTATCCACCAGGTGACCAAAGGTAAGCATAATAGCATCAAATTGGTAGTCTAATATTTTTGTAAATCTTTTTCAGAGAAAAGTAAGTATATGTATGTAGGAATAAACTTAGTTGGTATATATAAGGTATTATAAGTATATAATATAGTTTGTATTATTACATTTTCGGAAGTTCGTACCGTATCAAAGTATATGACCGTGATGTTACGTTCCTTAGTCATAGATTTTTCCACGATAAAATTTTTCTTCATTGGTATGAAAAAATCCCATATTTATATGGCTTCAAAAGACCAACTCCTGTGTCTAAAACCTATTTTAATTTGGTAGAGATATATTGCTCGGTGTAGCGAATGTAATCACAACAAAATCAAATCAAATTTCGAGTCGCCGCGGTTAACTTTCGACATTTTATTTGTTACGTCGTAAGAAGCCGGCTAATCGAAATGGACTAACGTCGCCAAATCCATTTGAAAGATGGTAATGTTGATTATTTTCAAAACTCAAGAAATCTTTGATTTTCAAATCACCAACATATCGTCTACGATAGTTTGTTATATATGAATATTGCTTCTTATTCATCTTAAGTGAAGTACCCGGTTGTGTTTTCTGCATTTCGAAGAATTCTTCGATTTTAAACCCCCAACATATCGACTTCTATAGTTTGATGTCGCATCATTCATCTTAAGTGAAGTACCTCATTGTGTTTTTTTGTTCTAGGAAAAGTAACCCGTACGTTCTTCGGGTAAGTTCACGTTCTTATGTTTCCTAATACTAAAAACCCATAAAAGAGGAGTAACACATTAAAAATAAAGTGCAACACAAGGGATCAGAAACAATTTCTACTTAAAATAAAAAGAATAATGTAAATACCATTGGTATTAGCCGATATGAATATAAGTGAATGTGAAAGTCATACAAAACTCCAAGTGTAAAAAAGAATTCGTCACCACAGCGAAACCAGAAAACATTTTTAGCTCATATTGTATATATAACATAATGATAGGAGCGATTTCAAAAAAAAAATTGTCCAGATATGTTGAAAGTTTGACACTTATTTTGGTCAAATATTTGCCTAGTGTGACTTGACCAAACCCTAACTTGTTGAAATTAGTTGTAGTATCCCACCTGTAATTTTAGTTGAACAAAACTACACACTTCAAAATAAATAATGAAAATATATATCTGCAATTTTTTTCCCAATATACCATCAATTTTGTTGGAAAAATTAAATTTTATTTTCTAATGTTTGTGTTGAAACATGTTTTCTGCAAAGAGTCATCTTGTCAGTTAAATATAATGAGACTCAAAAATGCAAGTCGAGTAGATTTGTATAAGGCAGTGATGTTAATATACATGAAATATGATCGGAATATTGTTTTCTATGGGTTTCTATATATTTTGGTCATTCAGATTTATTTATTTCCATTTAAAGGCCAATTCAGCGAATTACAATGAACTTTTCTAGATTTATACTTGCTGTTTATTTTATATTAAGTGTTTCTGTTTAGTTGTTTTTTTTGTGAGTTATAATTTATTATGGCAATACAATAAACCAGTACAGTAGACCAATAATAGCGAATTGCCACTAAAACAAAAGAAATTTACCATAAAACTTTGGAGATGTATAAGTGATATTAGATATAAAAAATAAAATAAATTTAATTTAAATATTATATTAAGAAATAATTTATGTCTACACACAGAGTACATTTACAAATAAGAGCTAAAATTTATTTCGTTTTTTTTAACAATATTCCGATAACTATGTGCAGAATGCTTCATATCAGTTTTAAGACGTATTCGTATTTCTGCGGGTATTTTTAGGATCTCCAGTGTAAATATCCTTTTATGGTTGTTTTCTTGCGTCAAAATATCTACGCCCTTGAGGTTTGGCTTGTGTCCCTTCAATGTGCTAAACATTGCACATTGCACGTTTTATTATTATTAATTAATTTTTTGTACTATGTAAATAATATGCATAAGTGAGAGTTTATTCCAAGTTTATCTACTGTTTCGTTTTTATTCTATCATGTAGATAATTGAAAATAAATTTATTTTGGGTATAAATTTTAAAAAAAGAAGTGAAAAGAAATTCACATAAATAAAATTCCATGAATTATAAGATATTCTCGTCTATAAGCAATTGTACACTACTGTTTCTTTTTTCGCTTTTCCGTCTAGTAATAATTTTATTGCTATTCTATAATATTGTGAAGCTATGACAATGTCTATTATATTTTTAAATTAATTTGAAAAATCTAGCATTTTTATCGGAATCGAAATGGCGATTAAAATTAAGGTTAATATTTTAAAATAATTAACATTATTAATTTTCTATTTGTAAGATCACTAAACATTTTATTTTGGTAAAACTCATAACTGTTTGGATGAAAGAAATAAGTGCCTTAAATCTGTATCTTCAAGCAGTTTCTTCCAACAGTTTCACGTCAAATTCGTTAAACTCAAATTGGACAACATTTAAAATGTCCACATATCCTCCAAATTTGAACAACAAAAATTTTCAGCATAATACATAATTTACCAGCGCGTGCAGATATACATACAGCAAAACACTGTTAATGTAATGTATTTGCTGAAAAACAGCAGTCAGTGTTTGGTAATTGCAGTTTTTTCTTAAGTGTGGACGTATTGCAATATTTTGAAAATATATTTCGATAAAAGATATGAATATTAAGTTTAGTGATGCAGAAATTTAAATAAAATATTCTAAAAAATGACAAAGGAACCCCGAAAGTCGACTACTTTTCACTTTTATTTCCAGCATCAATTTATGGACAATTAGATTTTATCATTATAATTTTATAAGTAATATAAAATGTGCAAGTATCCCTTTTTAACGGTGTACTTAATTATGTCTTCGATTGACATTTTTGATATCATCCTATCTAACATATATCCTAATAAAAAGTTTTGCATTAACAGCCTACTTGTTGTTTTCAAAGTTCGAATAGTAATTAATGAGTTTGTAGTATTTGAAAAAAATACAATTGTTTCTATTTCGGAATTACAAAAATTTGCAACTTGCATTTGTTTGTCTTCAATTCGGGAACTAAGTTACGGCTAAAAGTGAAATTATGATAATATTGTCATTGAAACCCCATTATTGGAGTAGATATAGATTAATTCTGTAGATAATGTCTTATATCATGCGTTAACCAGAAGTTTGAAGTGATCAAAAACAAACAATTTAGAGTGCCGAAAATGAAATGAAAGGATGATGTTAATTCTCGTAAATAAGTAGATTAAATCAATTCTGAATATACGCTATATTTAACTCGATATTATTTCACATATTTCTTCGATCCATCTCACTTAGGTAATTCCCCAAAAGATGGCAAAAATGAAACGTCAAATGATACCACCGGCGGCAGTTCCTCATCCATTGCAGCAGCAACACAGGCCAAACGTAAAGTGAATGCGAAAATAAATATTATGGATTTACCATTTGATAGACAAATGGTTGCCACTAAAATGGCCGCCGCATTAGTATTGCAAGGTCGCGAAGATGTATCTACCGAAGATATGGACAAATTGATTTATTTCTTTTTGTTAATGGTGAAATTGTCCAAATCGAAACGTGAACTTGACGGTAAACCCGTGTATTGTAAGAATGTACTACCCGAAGTAGGTATTCTACCAGTCGTAACAACACCTTTAGCTACTTTCAAAATGGCACCAGCCTTAAATACTTTGCCTGGTATCTTGGATAATGATGTTACGTCTAGTTTGGAAGGTATCCAAGGTGCCGAAAATGAAACTGATGTGGAAAAAGAAGTTAGCAGAAGTGATGCCAACGCTAGTACATTAGAATCTTTAACAGACTCGGATTTACAAACACTATTACAAAACTTTAAACATTTGTCAAGCGAAGAACAACACCATCTTATTGCACATCTAAAGAAACTGGAATCCGTAGATCCTGAACGTGTCGAAAAGCTAAGAAAGTATGTTAATACTTCGGATATCACAGATGCAGGTGCTGCAGGCCCAAGCAAATTTGCTGGTGGCAATGACGGTAGCAAATATACATACATTACTTTATCAAAATCTTCTAAAAGTATTTCTTCCATTTCAGCGAGTGGCAGCAGCAGCAGCAGTAAAAATGAAAAACGCGATAGACCTCCGGGTGTAACCGATATCGACGAGCGCAGTCGCAATGCTGTAAATCCCAATAAATTCAGTCTAGATGATGACGACGATGACGATTACAATTTCGATGAAGTGTTTAAAGCGGCATCTAAAAATGTAAATACCCGCACTCCTGACGAGACGTCACGACATTCGGCAGATGCCAGGACATCGAAGTCTTCTGGAGATAGTATTTTATTATCATCGCAAAATGACTTGACATTTAATCCTGCTGGCCTGAAAACTTCACTGAGCGACACACAAAATCTGATAGCAAATTTAATGGGTTCGCTACAACAAAGCAATTCCAAATCTAAAAATTCAAATAGTCCATCAGGACCACAGCCAGTACCACCTGTTTTGCCCAAACAGAAACAGCAACCTCCGGCCCATCATATATCCGGTCAACAGCAAAAACCACCGCCACCACCACCAGCTCAACAACAACAACAACTCCAACAGCAACATCAACAACAACAACAACATCAGCCACATTTACAGCAGCATAATATGCCCTATTATGATCAACAGGGAGGTTATCCGGGTATGCAACAAGGAGGCCCCTACAACCAAATGCCTCCCAATGCAAATTACTTTAATGGAATGGGTGGCTACAATCAGAATCCTTATGGTCCTGGCTTTAATCAATGGGGCCCGGGAAATCAACAAGTTCCCGGACAAAATATGCAACATTTTGGTATGCAAAATTACGGGGGTTATTATGGAGGAAATTAAGTTTTCGGTATCTTCGAAAATCTACGCATTTGTGTTTTTATCCAATTTGTATTACAAATCGTAATTACACATGCAAACTATGTTTGACCAAAAAACACACACACACACACACACAGAATAACCTTACAAGACAAACTTAATTTTATGGATTCAGATAATACACTTGTATCAAAGAAATCAATCAATATAAAAATACGATTTGTTTAATTTCCAACAATATTTTCAGAATATGTTGGTATTATAATGACATTTTAATAGATTTACCGATATGAATTCACAATGTATAGACTGCTGCTATTCGCAGCGAAATTCAGCTTATTTTCGCGATTATTTTCTTAATAATTTTAGATCAATAGATAAGTTGGACCTTTTCAACACAGTGCAAACGCAGAGCTAAAAGTAATAAGTTTGTTTTCATTTTTATTTTTAAATATTTAAAATAGAAACCATGAAAATGGACTAATTTAAGGGCCTGTATATGTGAATTCTAACGAAAATTTTTTATGTAAATCTCATGAGGTCTTCTAAAATGATATGGCTCAAATTAGCCTTATTTTGAAGTTTCAATTTTTCAACTAAATAAAAATAAATAAACGACAAAAATTCTTTATAATTTTATAATTGTAAGATATTTTCGGAATATCACATTTCGTCCGTTTAGTTTAGACGGTTATTGCTTCATTGCTCGTAACCATTTACGTCAATTTAATTTATGTCAATATTCGCAAGTTAGGCAGGCGTTTTAAATAATTTGAAAGACATAGGAAAATGTTTTAAATAATTATAAACAGGTTGAACATCATGAGATCGATTAACAAATAGAACGAAAAATATGTTGCTATTTCTGAATGAAAAATATGTTGCTATTTCTTAAATATGCTTAATATTGGAAGAAATGCGATTATTACAATAAAACAACGGCTAAAAATATCGAACTATCAGAATCATTCCGGTAATAGTTGCTTATGTTTTCGGTGCAATCTAGAGGTGTGCGCTTGACACGCAATTATCGTGACACGCGTGAATCATGTGAGTCGTGAATAAAATCTGAAGCAACTCTCGTGAATGGGACTAAAACAAATATGTCGTGCGTAATAAAATAGGTTCGTGAATGTGCATGAACAAAATTTCTGCAAAATCACGCTCACGAAAAAATTAAGATTTAATTCTTACTCGTATGTTAACTGAAATTGATTTAGCTGTCGAACTATATTTTATTTATGAATTTTGTTACCCTTGCTCAATCCCGATGGGAAAATATTGTGAGTCTCGTGAATTTGTCGTGACTCGTGCGTGAGCGTGCGTGATTACTGCTTTTCATTTCATGAATGTGCGTGACTGTGAGTGGTTACGACACTTATCGTGCGTGAATAAATATTTGACTTTGTGAATGTGCGTGAGTGTGAGTGAAATTTCACTCACGCGCACACCTCTAGTGCAATCAGCTACTCTTAGTTAAAGGTGGGTATTAAGTTCGCAATTCACTAGTGGAAACCAATGTTAAAAGTGCAAAATAAAAAATAGACACTACAAAACTTTACATAACTTGGAAGATTGCTTGTTATGTAAAATTTTGTAGTGTCTATTTTTATTTTGCATATCATGGAAATTTTTCATCCAACATTGTATCACTAGTGCACTACCGTCGACAAAAAAAGGTAAGACTGTTCAAAAAAATCATCAAACTGTTACGAGAATTAGAATAAAATTATGACCAAGTCTCAGAAAATTTTGCCCGCCGTAGTATTGCTGAAACTTCTGTAGAATGATTACAATTTCGTGCCGAAATGCAAATCTAACGGAAATTAATATTGTGGAATCAAAAAGTAAACTATCGATAACAGAGTACACTTATTTTAAGCTAGAAACATAAAGATAGCTGATTTCAATTGTTTTATTGTAAAGGCCAAGAAATCAACTTACTTTGAAAGGGCCAAACACACATATAAGCGAGGTAAAAATTGTTTTTGTTAACTGTTCCGTATAAAAAGTGTATTATGGCATAAATAGCCAGTCATTTCTTATCGATAGCTAAGTTTCGAAGAGGTGGAAGGCGTACATAAAAGATACGAAAAAAAGCCAATTCACGTTTAAAGGTAGGTATTAAGTTAGACTTTAGCCGCTAAAAACAGTTTAAATTTATACCTCTTTGATGCAAATTTGATTAAAACTTGATGGAGAATACCCCAAAGCAAATTTTCGCAAAGTTTATAATAGATTATTAGAGAAAAAATGACGATGTTAGCAACTTAACGCGAAATTAAAATCCACCTAAAAGCCGGTATTAAGCCTGAATTAAAGGGCGGTAGCGAGTTGACATTACCGCGCTAAATATCCATTGTTTCACGGTTATTTTTATTACAACTTGATGGGGAATTATCCCAAGCAGCAATTGAAGTTTATTTTCTTAAAAATGTCAAGGAAAAGTATACGTCAAAAATACCGGCCTTATCGAGCTAAAATATCCATTTTTCACAGTTACTTTTCTATAATAGTTAATTTAAAAAAGTAAACTTTTTCAAATGCTGCTTTGAATCATTCCCCACAAGTTATAATAAAACTTGCCTTTAGGCTAAGAAGCTGATAAACTCGTACTACAAAGTTTTAAAAATAAAAATGTTTAAATATTTTTGTACATTAATTTATTGAAGTTTAATAATCAAAGGTAAATTCTGACAATTCTAATTGTATTAATTTCAGGATTTTTCGATTTATCTATTGTTCAGGCTTATAAAAAACTTTGTATTACTAAATTATTAAATAAATGAAATATGGATTTTGGAAACGATTAATACATGTTTGTCAAGAGACACGTTTCAGACCCCAAAAATGGTAATGTGAACGCAGTATGACGCTACTTGATTTTTTACCAAACCCAGAGTTACACAGGGTGCCTCCGTTATTCATAGTTTGTATTAAATATAAATCTGGCAACACTACAGCTGATAATTGAAGAACCTTTTGCCTAAAGCTTATCAAGTCAGTTTAGCCTCAACTTTTGTTGATGTCAGACTTCTACGCGCCGGTCGCTTATCTGTTTTGTTCTCGTTAGCTATTTTGGTTGACATTACGAAAAAAAAAACAAACTCCTTCGTTTATAAACGGTTGTTTCCAAATATCGTTATCAAAACAAAAACAAGTGCAGTGTTATTCCAAAACTTCATTATTAAAAGGAAAACAAAAACAAACCAGTGCAGTGTTTATTATAAAATTGCAATCCTAAAAAACTTTTCCACCGATCATGGTGGGAAATGAAAAGAAAAAAGAACCGCCCAACATTCATGATGTTAGGAAAAAAGAACAAAATGCTGAAATGCCTGAGAGCAAAAAATTCAAAAGTGTCACAACAAACTACACAACACAATCTCCATCTAATATAAAGATAAATTACAATTTTAATATGTATGAAAATTCCCAGATTCTATACCCGGAAAATCATCCAGGCCCTTTTTATATAATTCTCCAAACTAAAAATGAAATTAGCTCCAGTCGGAGAAACTGTGAACTCCACCTATTTGAAAAATTGGAAAAATTAAACATTCCAAATAGCTTCCAATCCAAGCATGTTGGTCTAAACACCTTCAGACTGGAATTTAGAAAATCAAATGAAGCAAATGACTTCGTCAACAACAAGAAACTGCTGAGTCTGGAAATGAAAACATTCATTCCGGATCGTTTTGTCCAAAAATTCTATATAATTAAAAATGTTCCCACATCCTGGTCGGGTGAGAAAATAATTAATGAAATCAACAGGAAGAATATTTTTAAATGCGTCTCTGTATACCGATATATAAATAAAAATGATGAAGGTATAGAATATCCAAGTGGGACAATTAAGATTGGTTGTATTCACAATGAAGTGATTCGAAAAGTGGACATGTTTGGAACATTTGCTACAGTGAACTTGTATGTACCCCCTCTCCGTCTTTGCAAAAACTGTGGAAGATTGGGTCATATTGCAACTCGATGTCGGTCAAAAAAGAGATGTTTACTATGTGGAAATTTTATCCCATGCGAAAAAAACTGTAAAGAAATAAAATGTAAAGATTGTCTAATGACAACCCAATGCGCTGCTCCTTGTATAACACCAAGATGCATTCTCTGTAATCAATCAGACCATTCAGCCAACGATTCAACAAAGTGTAAAAAATGGGAAGTGGAAAAATCAGTAAGAACAATTATGGCCTTATCAAATAAATCCCGCAAAGAATGCCTGCAATCTCATCAAAGCACGAACTACTTTGAAATTCTTGGAGAAGAGGAATATGCCAAAAATTTTCCTGAAATTACTACCAAAAAACATCAAAACTCCAATATTGTCTCCAATTCCATAAATGAGGAAATCAACAAAAGAATTACCAAGTTGAAATATAATAAAGTTGCTAGACTCTCACCAGCGAGAATAAATCCGGTTGCCACACCAGTGACAATTACTCCCACCAGACCCACATACGAATACCAAAACTTTTCTACTGTCTCTGATTTTGAAAAAGTAGTTACGCTATTCAATACTAAAATGACTGCAGTTCTTGAATCAATCAAATGCTCGGAGGGGCTAAATATTCTACAGAATTTCCAAGAAGCTATCAAAAGTGTACCATCTACAAGTAAAATTAAAACACATAATCTTAAAAATAATAATACATCTGTGAATGATTATTCTACAATATAACATTCAAAGCTTACCAAAAAATAAATTATTTTTAGACTATCATCTAAACAAATTAAATGTTGATGTGTGCATTCTTAGTGAAATTTTTAATTATGAAGACAAAGACACTAAAACGTGCCTTAACAACTACAATATTATAACTAAGAAACGCCATGATAATTTTGGAGGTGTTGCTATACTTAGTAAAAAAAGTATAAAAATTAAAAAAATACAATTTTCTAGTTCACTGGATATTCTGATTTGTGAAACAAAAAACCTAAACACAAATTTAATATTTGTTTCAGTATACTTCCCTCATTCAATTAGCACTAATACCTTAAAAATTGAATTGGAAAAACTATTTTTCTTTTTAGAATACAAGCAAAATGTTTTCATACTAGGTGATTTCAATGCCCGGTCAAAAGCTTTCGGAGACACTTTTGACTCATCCCGAGGTAATGCAATCAAAATGATTTTTAACCAATCAATTTTTCGATGCTTAAATGATGGCAGTGTCACCTTTAGGAAGAATATAAATGACCACTCTCATGGTTCAGTTCTCGACCTTTCATTCACAAACACGAACATGCCTACTTCATGGTCAGTATTAAAAAACTATATTGGTGGTAGTCATCACTACCCCATAGAAATCAAAATTATGAGTAATAAATTAAAAAAAACAAAATTTCTGGCAAAAAACTTACTATTGGAAAATATTAAAAAAATTACAATACCGAACAACATGCGGGATATCCAAAATTGCTTTAAGTCTGAAATTAAGAAATCAACGTTCACTTTAATTAAAAACAGAGTACCCAAAAAGTGGTGGAATAAAGAAGTAGATAAACTATACAGACTAAAACAAGCAGCTCAAAAAACTTTTGATCTCAAAAAAGACAATATAAATGCCTCAAAACTACACCAAGCAATAAAAAATTTTCAAAATGCAGCCAAGAGGGCTAAAAAACAATCTTTCTGTGATAAAGTTGAAAAGCTCAACAATAAACCTGACTCAAAGTCACTTTTTAAATTTATTAGAGGATGTAAGGAGTCACAAGAAACGTCAACAAGCTCCAAATGGTGTGAAGAGAATAACATGGAATTCCTAAACCACATGAAACTTCAAGTTCCGGATAACACATTTGCTACTCCAAGAACGCACTTTGCTATATCACATGATTTTTCACTGGATGAACTAGTCCACGTCTTGAAAGGCAAAACTACCCCCTCAGCCGCTGGTCTAGATGGTATTACTTATGAAATGATCCATCAACTATCATTGGTATGTAAAAAAAGACTGCTTGAAGCTCTCAATAACTCTTGGAGATCATGCGAGATTAGTGATAATTTGAGAAAAATCAAAATAGTACCAGTACCAAAAAAAGGTAAGGATCTTGATATCTATACAAATTTTCGACCAATAGCTCTCATCTCGGTACTCATCAAAATTACAAATCTAATGGTAAAAGAACGCTTAAATACATTCATTAATCTAAACCACATATTGCCAAATAGGTCATACGCTTACAGGAAAAATATGTCGGCTTCACACTGCATTAACGACCTAATTCACACTATGAATCTCCAAAAAGAAAAGGGAAGAAAAGTTGTACTGGTTACAATGGACGTTAGCAATGCTTATGAGCGGGTTAATATCAGTGTACTGCAATCTATACTACTTGAATTAAACTTCCCTAACCAAATAATAGCATGGATAATGTCATTCCTTTGCAAAAGAATATTAGTTATGGGAAACAATCAAATAGAAATTTTTAATGGCATCCCACAAGGCAGTTGTCTGAGCCCATTATTATTTAATATCTACACGTTGGGTCTCCATGGCGTAGAAGATGAGAATACGCACGTCTTTCAATTTGCGGATGACTTCATAATCCTCACTCATAGTCATGACTTTGATGATGCTATTAAAAAACTGCAAAATAAAGTAATCAGTTTTGCTTCGCTTTTAAAAGACTTAAATCTCAAAATAAACATAGAGAAAACATCTACAATGTATGTGGCTAAAGGTGCAAGAAAAGTTCCACTAATATCTCTCGCTGGTCAACTGATAAAACCGGTTACAAGTATAAAATTCCTTGGTAGAAATATCAAAAACAGTCTGTCTCTAAAAGAACATTATGATGAAGTCATAAATTCCTGCAGCTTTTCTCTCAAGGCCATAAGAATGATAACAACTCTGAATTGTGGTATACACCCCTACGTTGCCAATAACATAACAAAATCCATTATATTCTCCAAGACAGAATATCTCAACTCCTCCATGGCGCATATGCCAACATACCTAAACAAAAAAATTACTAGTTTTCAATATCAGATTCTACGTAGGAATCTTGGTCTAACTCGAACAACACCCACGCATGTAATCTATGCTTTAGCTGGAACCTTACCTCCCAAACAAAGAACGCAACTCATTGCTGCTAAAGAACTTATAAAACTAAAAACCTTTAATCTATCTTTATACCAATATATCACCTCCTCGTCTTCTAATACAAGCTTGGGTATGGTTTATCACAAATTCAAATATATTTTTGATAATATTGTAACAAATGAGAACAAAAGACCCTCATATAAAATAAAAGTCCTGCTAAATTTGTTTGATGGAAACAAAAACAATACTAACAAAGAATGTATAATTGCTATATATCGTCAGTCTATAAATGATTTCAAAACAATGGGTTATTCCATTTGGGCCACGGATGCATCGATCGGCGCACAGTCCTCAGGATGTGCGGTTTGCAACATCTCGACAAATCAAAATTTTCTTTTTTCCATACCACACAAGGTTTCCTCTCTCACTGGTGAACTACATGCTATTGACAAAGCGATTGATCTAATATTAGAGGAAGGAATACGCAATGCTGTTATCTTCACTGATAGCAAAAATGCATGTTTGCTTATAAGCAACAATTCGGCTCACAACTATTTAGTCAACAACATACTGGAAAAAATCAACAACTCATATATTTCGACTGTTACCTTTATATGGACACCCTCGCATGTTGGGATCACACCAAATGAAACCGCAGATTATTATGCCAAATATGCTGTTAGCGCCGGCTGCCCAATCTCCACCGCCTTATCAATAAGAGATGCACAATGTAAAATTCAGGAATCACTCTGGAATGAATGGTCTGATGATTACAAGGAAGCAGTTCTACACAAAGGCACATACTTCAAACTGTTCTTCCATGAACCTCCGAAGACCCAATGGTTCAAAAATGTAACAATGGCTCCCACCGACATTAAGACGATTAATAGACTATTAACTGGCCATACTTATTGCAAAAAATTCTTACATCGTATTGGCATAGCTCCATCAAACTTATGTGACACCTGTAATGTGGTAGAAGATGAGCATCATTTAATTTTTAGCTGTATAAAATTTGAACAAAATCGACCAAATTTTGAAATTTTCAAGCATTTCAACAACTTACCTGACCTCCTTCAAAAACGGAACATGGCGGATATTGCAGAATTAGTTGACTTCATCAAACACAATAAAATTTCGCTATAAAGCTCGCCATTTTTTCTCAAATGTCAAACAAATCACGCAATGTAATAACGACCTACAATTCAAATCATGGAGATTTATACTAAGACATAGACCCTAAACATTGGCATGTCTCTCATCAAGTCCTGGTATATGAGCACTATGTGACTCTACCAACACACACTGACGTGGAACTAAAACCAAAAAAAAAAAAAAAAAAAAAAAAAAAAAAAAGCTTATCAAGTGAAATTGCGGTAGCAAAACTAAAATAAAGGAAAAAGAATTTACATCTGACTTACATGGAGCAGGTAGCAGACGGTTTAATTGAAACTACAACAAAACTAACAGAGCTCTGTCTGGAAGATGTACAATCGAGACACCGTAAACAACGCAAAGAACTTCAAGCGAAAATTCAGGAACTAAAGAAGAATGCTCCTAAATCGGACAAAAAGAAACGAAAAGAGGTACTGGAACAAATAGCCAAGTTAGAAGCTGATTTAGATGCACGACAAGCTGAAGAATTGAAAAAGGCTGAAGCTGAAATCAACGCTAACGAATCATCCCATACAAATGACGATCTAAAAGCTATTAAGAATAACCATAATCATGCGGCAGGCTCCGAAAATGAGGATGACGATGTTGTCGCCACGAAACAACCTCAAAGAGTGTCAAAAGCCCAAAAGCGTAGGGATAAAAAGGCGCTGGAAGCTCGCAAAAGAGACGAAGAAATCAAATCTGCTGGCCAAGAAAACCACACAAAAATATTTGAAATGCGTAAATTGCTTACGAAACTAAAAGATCGTCAGCTATCCTTGCATGATATACCATCAGATGGTGACTGTCTTTATAATGCTGTTCGCCATCAACTCGTGCAACATGGTCTGGGTAATCATAATGTTCAAGAATTACGATATGAAACTGCCAATTACATACATGCTAACAAAGAAAATCTCATACCATATATGACGAATCCAGACACCGGTGATTTACTTACCGATACAGAATTCGAAAAATATTGTGATGATGTTCGCAATACTCCAGCTTGGGGAGGCCAAATAGAGTTGAAAGCATTAGCTTCAATACTTAAGGTACCCATAGAAGTTCTACAAGCAGACGGATCGCCCACCATTCAGGGAGCAGAATTTGGTGGCGCACCGCTAGTGATAACATATCACCGTCATATGTATAGCTTAGGAGAGCATTATAATTCTACCGTACCGCTTGAAGAAGGTGGTGAATCAGATTTTGAAAAACAGGAGATGTAACTGAATGCTGTATTTAGCATGAGGAGAAGAGCTGAAACATAAATCTAATGCATTTACCGAAACTCAAAAACAAATTTAAAAGCAAAACATTTGATAGTAATTTTATCCAAATAAAACCAAATTTAAATGATGGTACATTTTATATAGTACCAATGGAAAAATCGTTTGATTTCAGGTTATTTTGCAATGAAAGGAATCGTTTTGTAACAGATTGGGGAAAATAAGGTGACAATTATCAAGTGTACGATTTCACTACGGCTCTAGCACATCCAATAATTTTTGACTAATATTAACAGTTGCTGTTACTTAGAAACGGACGTTGGCAGATTTTCTACTATCCACTAGACCTATTTTCATTTTTTTTTTCTATTTCATTAAAAGAATATAATTGTCTAACATAAAGTATCGTGGTGGTTCCTTTTGTTGATCTTCAGATATAGTTTACTGGGTCCAGCAAATATCATTACAAATTTTTGATTAGATTCTGTAGATAACTCCTTAGTGTTGTGACAACTTGCAGAATCTGTGTCAGTTTTAATGCAGTTGCTTTTAGCCACCGCTTTAGTTGACCGGAATTCTCTACTAGAGGCTCTACGACTAATTTTAAGATATTTGTTTGATGTTAGGAAACCAAACAAACGAATGTAAAATTTTCACTCGCGTACGAATTGATTTTTTTTTTTTTTTTTTTTTTTTATTTCAACATATATGTAACAAAGTCTATGAGACCCTAAAAACGTTACAAGAATGAGAGCAATAGCATTACTACTCCAATAAAAAATAAAAAGCTCTTAAAACTAAATTATGTAGTATAAAAAAAAAATAAAAATAAAATTAAAACTAAATATAAATAAATAAAAAATATGCATTGAACAAAGAATTACATAAAGCAAAAACAATAAACATTAAACAAAATAAAAATTTTTGCCAGCTCCACCTATTAATCGACACCTGCACCTTCGCCATAAAAGACTAACGCACTTTCATCGTACTAACAAAGTCCTTGTTGTTATTTAGCCGATTACTTCCAAGTTTACCTAATTATAGATTTCTTTCTTTCTTTATCCCCAAAAGCAACGAGGGCAAATTCCATTCACTGCAATGATAGTTTTCAGGCATATATCTTCCCATAAAAATTAAAGGCTTTTGTAAATGTTTTACTTATTATTTAATTTACTAGTATTCTACTATATAATTTCTTATCTAAATGTAAGTATTTATGCATATTCATGTTTATGTATACAAGGACACAATTTTGCGTTTCTACCAAAACAAATAATATTACATAAATGTTTAACAAATCATATATGTAACTATATTCCATCAATATATTTGTGTATTAAAGTAGTAAATTCAAGTTAAACAGAGTAGTAGAGATTCAGGCATTTTCCTGTGTTTACAATTTCATGTCATGATATTTTATGTTCATAAAAATACTGATTCCAGTAATGTATACAATTATTCGGTGATTTCATCAACTCATGCTAAGCTCAATGCTCTACAGACATTGCCAATAATTAAAAAAATACCGTTAACAGTTTAATAAAATGAAAAATGAGATGAAAAATAAAATTTTAAAAATATATAAAAAAATAATGTAACCATTTAGTAGTGTAGAAGTAGTAGTAATTTCTTATCTAATATAAAATACCCTAAAATTACAAGTCCTTTGCTTTGCACTTTATTAGTCAGGCAAATCAATGCTAATAATAGGTACCACTGGCTTCATACTATCATTTTTAGATTTTTTACTGTGCTTGCTGTGTTTATCACCACTCAAATGGGCAGTACTCGATGATGACGATGTCGACGAAGACGAACCCAAAGGTTGTGTTTGTTGGGCATTGCTGTTGTCAGAATGGTAGGAAATATTGCCGTATTCTTGTAGGAAAGGCATGGCGGACAACAAAAATTGACTAAAAGACTTACGGATACCAAACCACCATTTATTACCGCCCTTTGCACTAAAACTAAGGACAATCAATGCAAAGATCGATGCCAATAATGGAGAGAATATCACAATGTAGGGAAACTTTATTTCGCCCTCGAGTTTATCGCAGATTACAACCTGTATTGAATTTTTGTTGATTATTTCTTGACTTCAATTAAAAAACAAAGTATACATTACCTGAAAGAACAGCAATGGTAAAACGGTGCAAACATTACCCACTGCTGCATTCAATGCTGCCTTTTTTTGTTGCAATGATATTTCCGGTGTTCTCATCATTATTCCACAAAATATAATATTGTAGAGTACACCTGGCAATTATACGCAAAATTAAAACAAAAACGGACTACGTACTTCAACAATCGATGTGATACTTACTCACTAAACTTAAGCATATCACTATCCACATGGGAACAAATACCACTTCCCAATTCCATGTTACAAATTGATCCAATTTCAAAGGAAGCGATACAAATTGTAAAGCATTGACTGCCAAAAATAATTCCAATTCGAATGATCTATCATGTTTAACAGACCAAACACACGCTCCGACACTAGCCACAGATCCAAATATGAGAGGAATAAATACTAGGACCCATAAATGACGCTTTGAGGTTAAATTGTCACAGGCAAGCAATTCAAACATTAACAATATCAGGTGTAGAGATAAAGATATCAACATTGCCTTAAACTGTGTGTAGGAATCGCCTTCTAGTCTATAAAGAGTGAAAAAATAATAAAGAAAAATTAGAATTATGAAATAACCAGCTCAATTTAAAAAATTTTAGGACCGCCGTAATCTAAAGTAATATGCCCCTAAAATTCGTTTGCTTAATAAATTCGCCATCTACGAATGCAGTATAAGATTCTGGTCCCCAGAGTCGTATAGATTATATAGAGTTTACGGAAATATGTAAGGTGGTTTCTTATTAAAACAAACACTTTGGAGTTCAAATGTATGTATGTTTCATTGATCAGCACCCATATTAGATGAGGAAAATATAGATTTAACTGCTCTGCTATCTCTTTGGATCGCCAGTTTATGGCGATTCACTTTTTCGCCCACACAGCAACTGGTAAATTCACCAGATGCCAATCCGTAGGAGTCTTTCTTTTGGGCTAAGGTAAAGATAAAATATAACGAAACCCGAAGCACGAAAATAGGCCAAATACATATCATCCTTAAGCCTAGTACTGAGATCACGTTTTCGCACAAAAACTGTTATATTCCATATAAAAACAGTTAGCGCGGAATAAATACGAAATCTTTGTTTTGAGCATTTTAAAGACATATTTATACAACCCAGGGTTTTTCGCACGAAAAAATAGGCTGGCATATTATTTCGCATAAATAAGTTAAGAGACCCTATGCGTTTGAGACCCTATAGGGTATATTTACGGAGATAGATGAAGATATTCGTTTTTCGCAGAAACGAACTTAGTACTAAGCATTAAGAGAAAGAGCAAGATTTCGCAAGGAAGACATTTCCAAGCTTGGTCTCAGAAATATAAGAAAAAGATAGGAGAAACGTTAAAGATGAAGTTTCTTGGTTACCTATTCTACATTAAGCAGCAAAAACAGATGGTTTTCATCTGTGTGGGGATGTCAATAAATAAAGGTTTATAAAACAAAATTTAAATTATTATAAGGAATAACTCGATTACGGAATACTACTGACCTCAGTTATATGAAGCCGCCTTAAACTTTTTAATCTTCAACCCTAGGCATATTGGCGTCCATTATTTCAGGCTCACTTAAGACTATTCGGACCATTGTGGTAGGAAACCGTTTGGTTTTGTGCACATTTTTTCAAAGATTGTGAGTTTGCCTGACTATTCCATCGCCATAAATGGTGGAATAACAATTTCTAAATATATGTCCCTTTGTAGGTTCATTAACCATGGAACATTAACCATGGAAGCGTACAATGCATGAAAACTCACTATAAAGAGTATTTTGATAGCATTTATAAATACAAATCACATGAAGTTATCAATCACATAGCTGGATGATGTTCGTCTTTGTGTTACTCGTACAGTTATATTCAATAGACCCAACCAGTGACCTATTACTGTGATCTTTTACACAGGGCCAAAATACGTTTCACGCATAAGGGCAAAAACCAAGGCTACAATTGAAGACTTCATATTGGGGAAGACATGCCCAATTTGGGAAGGAAACGTTAAAAAAATAGATTTGCCTGATATATCACATTCACTAATAAAAACAGATGGTTTTCTTTACACCACATATATGACCCTTAAGCGTACATACCTATAATGAGGATATCGACACCAAACTATAGAACCGACAGTAGCTCCCAAAACTGCAATCGTTTTCCATATCCATAAAGGCATGAAAACCAAGAACCAAGGCCAATCGACGTAACCATCTAAACGCAATGCAAATAAAGTTACAAATGTAAACAGACTGCAATGCACAATGAATTTGCTGTAAATAGAAAATGTTATGTATACGTAGACTTTTTATTTAAATTCTTCGAGAAAAACATATACCTGGGATTAAAATCTCGAAAAAGTGATTGTAGGTTCATTTTTCCCCAATGTCAGGCACAACAAAGGGATGTAATGGGCTGTTTTCCACCAGTTGCTCAAAAATTGTTTAAAAGATTAATGGAGAGTGTTTGTTCAATTCCAATGCCTATATATTTTGTGTTGATATGATTTCAATTGATTCAAGACAGCGTTGCCATGTGTTTTATATAAAAATCCCCAAAAAGTCGTCCAAATAAAAGTCAAAGAGCATCCTGCAAATAAGAGGCAGTTTTGTGCTCTGAAAATGAGAAAATAGCAGCAAATTTCTCATATCCGAAACGAATGCTTTCGTTCGACTAGAATGCCCAAAACAGCTGAATTTATAAAGGAAAATCAGCTGTTTTTGGCATATCAGTCGAACGAAAGCGTTCGTTTCGTATGTGAGAAATTATAAATGTCAAGAGAAATTGCTTTTCCCGTATATATCTTTCTAAAGCTCTCAGCTCTGTACAGAAAAAGAAGTAAAAAGAGCTATAATAAATATTCATTCTCATACTACGTTAACACTAGGCTCGAAATTAGCTTTTTTACGTTTGTAATATCGAGTCTGTATGTAAAGTTGATTTGTAAAGGTTGAATTACACACCATGCGTCAATCCGTGCGTTGATGGAAGGGTTGAATTTTTTCTGTTTGCGACAGTCTATTCGAGCTTTTGATTTCAAAGAGAAATGTCAACTCTTCAATTATCGGACGCATAGTACGCATTGAACGCATGGTATGTAATTCTTGCTTAAATCTCAAAACAGAGCGATTTCCAGCATACAATGAACGTCATATTACACAAACCCAAATTCTATTTTTTATTTGCTTATTGAATATAATGCGTCTTACAGACTATAAGTTTTTTCGTACGAAATGTATGTATTTGTAAAGAATCTTACAATGTGTCCAATCGATACGACAATTCATTGATGACTAAATAATCGGTAAATGTGCTGCGATACTGCTGCATGTTTATGGGATCGATAACACATTTACCGATTATTTAGTCATCGCCGACAAGTCGTATCGATCCGACACACTGTAAGATTCTTTACAAACACCGACATTCCGTTCGGAATAACTGATAGTCTGTAAAGCGCATAAGTAGACCACACATTTGGTGTCATTGAAGAAAAGGTTGGAGAACACTTTCATCGGCAAATTAGTCAGCTGTTTGAGAGATGCCACTGTACCATTTATTATTTTTTGATAAGGAAATTTTAGCTTTGGCAACTCTGTTTAATGTCAACTTTTTTCACTGTTTATTTACAAACACACGTGCGACGTTGCTTTTTAACGCAAAGAATTATAAGCTTAGACATTAAAAAAATATTTGCTTGAAAATGAAGGTAAAGATGATAAGCCGTAATCCGGACGAATATGTCCGAGAAACCAAACATGAGCATCACAAACGTAAGTCGTATGTCTTTCTAACATAGACTGATACTAATATAAATACGTCGTTTTCATTAGTACCCCGAAATTATGACCCTTCATTGCATCCCATGGAATCGGCACGAGAATATGTTCGTGCTCTAAATGCTACAAAACTAGAAAGAGTATTTGCAAAACCGTTTGTTGGAAATCTTAGTGGTCACCGTGATGGTGTCTCATGTTTTGGCAAACATCCGAAAAAATTATCCACACTAACATCGGGCGCATATGATGGAGAAGTCCGTGTTTGGGATTTGGCAAATCGCGAGAGTGTACGTAGTTTCGTTGCACATGAAGGTTTTGTGCGTGGCATATGCTACGATGTAACGGGAGAGCGTTTCTTCACAGTGGGTGATGATAAAACGATTAAGGTGTGGAATTCCACAAGTCCAGACGTCGGTGAGGAAGAGGAACCAATTAACACAATTTTAAGTCGTACAATCATAACAGGAATTTCTCATCATCGCAAAGAGCCAAAGTATGCTACATGTGGAGAAATTTGTTCCATTTGGGATGAAAGTCGAAATGACCCATTGAAGAATTTGAAATGGGGTGTCGATACATTACATGCGGTAGCCTTTAATCCGGTTGAAACATCTATCTTGGCATGTTGCGGCAGTGATCGATCTATTATTTTGTATGACCAACGTCAAGCCAATCCATTGAGAAAAATGGTTATGACTATGAAGAGCAATAAACTAGCTTGGAATCCAATGGAGGCATTTAATTTCACAGTAGCAAATGAGGATTGCAAGTAAGTAACATAATAAATAATTTATGTTTAGTTACCATAATTAAATTTACATTTCTAGCCTCTACACATTCGACACTCGCCAACTGAAGAATCCAATAAAGATCCACTTTGATCACGTATCCGCAGTTACTGATGTAGATTATTCACCCACTGGTAAAGAATTCGTATCTGGAAGTTACGACAAAACAATACGCATTTACAATGTACATCAAAGTCACTCACGTGATATTTACCATACCAAACGTATGCAACATGTCGTTTGTGTGGCCTGGTCATACGACAATCGATATGTTTTCACCGGTTCGGATGAAATGAATATTCGCATGTGGAAGGCTAAAGCTTCAGAAAAATTGGGCGTTGTACGTCCACGTGAACGTGTAGCCTTTAACTATCAAGAAGCTCTAAAGGAGAAATATGCAGCACATCCACAAATTAAACGAATAGCAAGACATCGACAAGTACCACGTCATGTACTCAATTCACAGAAGAAAATGCGTGCGGTTAAGGATAAGGAATTACGCAAAGAGGCCAATGTTCGAAATCATTCGAAACCAGGTTCGGTGCCATTTGTGGCCGAGAAGAAAAAGGCTGTACTGAAGGAGGAAGTTTAGATGTAAGCAAACCAAGAATTGTTTAAAATATATTTTGAACCAATTTTATGATATAAGATGTTTTCTAGTGGTACTATATAAATTTGATAAAAAAAAATCCATTGCGTTTCGTTTTTGATTACTGACTAAGAAATTTGTGTATTTACATGCTGAAGATATAAAAATGCAGAGTAGATTTCTTTTCAAAAAATCGAAAAGTCGAAAAAAATCTGTAAGTGGCATGTAGTAAATTAGTATTGAGTTGTAAATTTGATTAACTCTATATTCACCCACGTAGCTTGGCATCCATCCACTATGTATTTAAAATATGAATATTAAGGTGTTCATGATTTAGATATAAACTTTTCAGCGCATAAAATTGTATTTTACGATAATTCCCAATCCCTTGTTTTCTAGCTTGCATAGCCCTCCTATTCATTATAATATTCTCATAGTTAAAATCCTTGAACAATATTTGAAGTCGGCTTAATTTGGATATTATATAAAGGACGATTTTTTAGCAATTAGCCTTTTGACAACACTGGTTTAAATAGCTGGCGTACGTTTCGTCTTCCGTTTCTTTGTCAAACATTTTAGGTTTTGGTCTATAATTCGAATTAATTTTTAATTTAATTTTTATTTGAATTTATTGAATTTTCAAGTTTCACATACAACAAGATATTAATAATCTTATAATTACAGTATGTGAGTCAAGTTGAATGCTAGTTAACAAGATGATAATAAACAAGGAATAAAAAATAAAAAATAATTATAAAAATAATAATAACAGACAAAATAAATATTTAATTAAAATAAAACAATTGATACAAAATTTATGGGCAAAAACCGAAAAAGTAAATAAATGAAAGTAAAAACAAAAAAAAAATAATATTTATAATAATAAAAATTATTGGATTTTGTTACCAAAATAGACGATTGGAAAGTTGGCCGAAGATCCACTTTTTTATCGAAAAATTGTATTCAGCGATGAAGCTCATTCTTGGGTCAATGGGTACGTAAATAAGTAGAATTGTCGATTTTGGAGAGAATTTGGTGCGGTTTATTGGCTGGTGGTGTCATTGGACTGTAATTCTTCAATGATTATGCGAATCATAACTGTGAATAGCGAGCAATACCGTTCGATTACATCCGCCGTTTTTTACACAAAATGGAAGAGATTAGCTTGCATGCCATTGGATTTCAACAAGACAGTGACACATGCCACACAGCACGCATAACAATGGAGTTACTGCGAAAGTAATTTGGCGAACATTTTATTTCACGTTCGGGACCGGTCAAATCGCCACCTAGATCGTGCGATTTAACGCTCATGAATTTTATGTATTTGTTTTCCTATAGCTCTTAAGAAATAATGGGGAATAGCCCAAAGCAAATTTTCACAAAGTTTGTATTCCTTAAAATGGATTATTAAAGAAAAGTAATCGTGAAAAATGACGATTTTAGCGGCTAAACACGAACTTAATACCCACATTTTAGGACGAATGCCTATTAAAAAGGAAAAATTGTTTAGAATTTCATATTTTCTACACGGTTTTTTGCTACGATCCCAAAGTATATTTATGTACAGGGAGATTCCCCAAAGAAGTCAAGAAGTGGTTAAGGGTAAATATTCTGTTTGCGGAGAACTTGTAACTGCTGATTGATTTCTATTGCAGTGATACTGTATTTGCTTTTGCACCAACAAGCGGAATCTATGGAACGTCGTTTGAATTAATAACTATTATTAAAACGAGGAATACATAGGCGCAGGATAACAAAAACTCCAAAAGTTACAAAACAAAATTGATAGCAAAAACAGTTAACAAAAAATAAATTGCAAAGAAGATATTTGCCGATATCTGCCGTTAATTTTAACTGAAACATTTTCAGGAGTAAGTTCCTAGTTTACATACGATACAAAATGGCAAGGTATGGAAGCGAATTCTAAAAAACAGTATTGCAATACCAAGACATAGGGCAAGTTGAACAAACGAGACCACTTCGTTATATGTCTGGCTACCCATTTTAACATGGAAAACAATATTATACAATCAACACCAAAAAATTGTACTCAAATTTTATCATTGCCGTATCATAGCCACAAAAAAAAAACAATAATTCAGCTACTGTAATCCAAATTACATATATTTTGGATCCTTCGTAAAAGCCTCACAATTTCTGTATCATTTTTCTTTTAAAAGAACTTGTTTCCATAATCTGGATAAACAAATTACAATCATTTCAGAAAATGTCGGAAATTTTTATTTTATTTTTGGCGCAATTTTGTATATGGGCATACTTTCGATTCAAAATCCCTGAACCATACATTTTTCCTTTCAATTTCTCTAATACCTCATACACATTAGGCTCGAAATCTATTAAAAGATGATTTTAAATCCCTTATTTATAAAGCAAATGACTGTTGAAATCTAGTTAAAGTGTATTTTGGAAGTGTAATGTGAATGAGGTAGAATAAAAATTAATTTGTTTTTTATTTGTGCTCATAGTACTAAGTAATATACAATACATAGATATATAATATGTAACATGTATATATTAATACCTATAATATAACTGAAATTAATATATAATGGAAAACGTAGAAATAACTAACATAAAACGAAAGAGTATTACCAGAAAAAAGTAAAAATTTTTGGAAAATGTTAAAATAAAATACATTTTGTACTCTTTACATTTTACGTAACATTTTTAGTAGTTTAATAAGAATTTGTCAGGGCAACATCACTCGCATTAACTATCGTAGCTATATGTTGAACTTCAGGTGACGTATTAAAGCCAAATCCATCACAGTGAGTGTAACACATTTGCGATGTAATGATAATATATAGGCATCCTCGAAAACTTGTGTTAGAAACATTTCGGTTGCTTCGTGCAGAGCTTCAAGAGCTTTTAAAGTATAGCATGTCACATCTTGGCTTAAATCAACAGTAATCTCACGCACAACCCTTGCAAATGCTGCCTTCGGTATTTGTAATGCTATAAGGAAAAGTAAAAATAAAATATGTATTTTAAAAAAATTAAATATTTTCTTAATAGCCCATTTACATTAGGATCGAAATCTACTAAAACTAGATTTGTATTCCCTTTCTTATAAGACAAATGACAGTTGAAATATAGTTAAAGTAGATTTTGTAAGTGTAATATATAAAAATTAAAACAGTAATGGAATCGAATAGAACAGATTATGCTCATTGGTGATCTGAACTATGCAGAGAAATTGCTTACTCAGATGTCGCTGCAGATCACAGTTTCCGCTACAGGCGTTTGCAAGGATAATTTGACCAATTATTTACTAATATCCACATGCTCAGTCGATTAGAACAGGAAACCTGCGAAGCATTTATCGACCGATTACATGAAATAACACGCAGAAGTATAGGAGTATTGTTTGTTGCCTTTTTTCTAAAAATTTTCCTGGAATTCATGCAAAACCCCAAAAGTTTGGAGTGTTCTCTGACACCTTATTTCTCTTTAATAACATGAGTAGATTAAAAATTCAGGAAAAAGAAACTAAGAGCTATTTGTGGGAAAAATGTTTAATACTGTTTTTAATCCCTGCCACCAACATAAATGTTATTGTCGGGATGATGTTCCAAAGATCGTTACCCAATTATCTTTAATTGTGAGCAAATATGTTTTGAATTATTCTAGATTTATTTAAACAATATGTCACCTGTAGAGTTTTGCAGTTTTCTCATTTCGCGCAAATCGGCAAGTTGCCTTTGGCGAGGAGTTTTGCTCTTACGGCGACCTGCACCTGCTGCTGGACGATTGTTAACTTGTTTGGTAAACTCCAATTCGTTGCGTTCTCTTGCATCTCGACTCGTTGACGGTTGGTCATTATTGTTTGTGTTTCTATTCCTTGGCGCCAAATGTCTATATGTTCTTTGTGGAGCGAAACTATTATCATCTTCGCCCAACGATTTTTTAGCAATCTTTCGAGTATGTTTTGGAACCATTTCCTATTTGTTTCATTCAGATTTTTTTAACTAAATACGCGTCCTTTTTTCAAAATACAAACAATCCGGAGCGACTTTAATTAACAGTTTATCTACGATATGGCAAGGCTATACCCTAATTCACAATAGAATTATAGCACGCTTGATAGCGGGTCGGTTAATGCGCCGTCCAGACTATAAGTTATTCCGGACGGATTGTTTTTGTTTGAAAAGAATCTTAAAAAGTGGCCAATCGATACGAATTGGCGGCGATGACTAAATAATCGACAAAGGTGTTATCGATCCCATAAACAAGTAGCAATATCTTCGAGCATAACTTTTAGTGTAGCCAACTTTTGGGATATGTGCGACACGTACACTGTCATCCGGATAAAACTTATAATCTGGACTGCGCATAACGCAATCAGCAAATATAATGATCTTACAAATTCATTACAATACACAATGCTCATATTATTGACAACAAAAATTTTAAATACACTCAGGAAAAAAATAGATTAACTTAGCTTGAAACCACTCGCCTTTAATATATTTTCAAATTATTTGCGAATTACTTCCATATCGCCAGAATGTCGACGGAATCTTAGAAAATGTATAGAAAATTATTGGAGAAAACTTTGACCAATAATGACAATAAGTTTATCCGGACGGAATGAGTGTCTGTGTTTGCAATGTGTCTTATGCGCTTTACAGATTATCAGTTATTCCGGACGGAATGTCGGTGTTTGTAAAAAATCTTACAGTGTGTCGGATCGATACGACTTGTCGGCGATGACTAAATAATCGGTAAATATGTTATCGATCCCATAAACATGCAGCAGTATCGATTATGCCTTCGGACTTAACTTATAATTTGCACAATATATGGGATATGTTCGACACGAGCTCTGTCGTCCGGAATAACTGATAGTCTGTAAAGCGCATTATGCGCTTTACAGATTATCACTTATTCCGGACGACAGTGCTCGTCTCGAACATATTCCATATATTGTGCACATTATAACCCTGCCAGCATTTCAAAGTTCCATTTCATCCTCATCGCTACCATAGACTCGTAAATGTCACCACAACCATCGCGAACTGTGATGGGGGAAGCATATCAAAAAGTACAAAATGTACATGAAAGTATTTTGCCATCACTACTGTTAGAAGAGCCATTTTATTTTTTGTGAAACGCCAAGCGCAACCAGCTTGTTATATTTTATTTAAATAAAAACGAAAACAAAGTTCTGAAAACATAGATATTACGCTTAAAATTGTGAAAGGTATATGGTGAACAATTTTCGACTTTCCAAATAGAATAGAGTGATCGTTTTTCAAATATTTTTCCTGGCACGCTGTCTCCATCGAAAATAAACAAACTGGCCGATAGACGCTGCAATATGTAACTTGCTACTTAAAACTCAACATCATTATTTTATTAATGCAAAAAATTATGTTAAATGTGATGAGATAAACCGAAAATGCACTTTTCTAATAGTTTGCAGGGGTTCTTATTGGCGTCCGAAGGCATAATCGATACTGCTGAATGTTTATGGGATCGATAACATATTTACCGATTATTTAGTCACCGCCGACAAGTCGTATCGAACCGACACACTGTAAGATTCTTTACAAACACCGACATTCCGTTGTTTAATAAAATTAATAAACATCTAAACAATCGTGTTTTACTTGACCACAATGATTCTTCTACAACTATCTCAAAATGCACCTTTTCTGATAGGGGCTCTTATTTGCGTCGTTCTAAATTTATCTAAAAAGGCACCTAATAATTGCACTCATGCGATACTTTTTTGTAGTAACTTGGCATGGTACAACTTCTTAATAGTGAATGCACTTTTGCGTGGAGTTTTGGATGTCGTATACGACAGTTTTCAACGTGGTGGGGATTCTCAGAAATGCCGCCAAATTCAAAATATGTTGGCAGGGTTACTATATTAAAGAATAACCGTCAGGGCTACTTGACATATCGGTCATATTGTGAACGTAGTATTGCAAATCTAGTGGAATCAATCGAGATTTCAGTGGAAATCTACTTTGATGAGATTTTGGGCATAGTGTGAACGCAAATTACGTTTTCCTCACATCATTACCTCGCTCATAAACAATCACTACCTATGTTGCAACACCTCACAAATCTTTAACACAATTCACAATAGTACTGTATAATTCACAAATCCTGTCTGCAGGATTCTCATTCTGTACAAGAAAATTTTAAGACAAGTTTCTTATAAGAAAAACTCTTAATTACTGAAATTGTGGGAAAAAATTGAAAGTCTATTGCAAACAAAATTTCGTCAAATACGTAGCACAGCGAAAATTTTTAAAATTGCTAGGTCTCATAGTCCTTGGTTGAAGAGCCAGTCGGTATTACCAGAAACTGGGCGAGATTTCCTAATGAAAATGAATAATTTGGTGAGTATATAGCAGAAAAAAGCAATAAGTGGAGAAATGTTGATTGAATTGGTCTTCGCAGGATCACGTTAAAAATTTTTATCCAGACAATTATAAATTGGATCTATCGGAAACTATGAAAGCAGCACTCTCAAAGGGAGTCGTGCCGGGTTCAGGGGCAGGTCATAGTGGTCACAATGTTGGTGTTCCAGATATAGGATCTGGAAACCCGAATATATCTGGATCGGGCTATGTAACGGAAAAATTGTACATGTTACTGCAATTATATCTACAAAATAAAGGATGGAATCCAAGTGCAGAACTTTTGCAGTGTTTTTCCGATTTAAAGGACAATGCTTTGTTACCCAGTGCAGGATATTTGCAGTAAGTATCGTGGCTCTGGAAATTAGGTTTTTTATAATACAATTTATTTACATAAAACAATTCATTAAAGAGTTTTGGCAAATCGTATGACACTTGATTCTCAAGGACGTTTGGTATTGCGAGAAAATGGTAAAATAATACTACCTTTCGAACATTTTGCCAATGCTGTTATGTTAAAACATATGTCCGGACCACATGGCCTTCATCTTAGTGTGGATGCTACGGTACGCGCTGTCTTGGAATCTTATACCATAGGTAGAGAAAATTTTGGAATGGAAAAGGAGTTTATAATAGAAGTGGTACAATCGTGTCCCAGTCCTGCTTGCCGTTATTATAAAAATCATGTTGGTATTGCACCCTTACCATTTATGGAACAACAATTTCCAGAATTTCTACATCATCTTCCACCACCTCCACCACCACATGGTCATGTGCCTGGCTCTGGCGGTGGTGGAGGAACTCTCAGCGGCCCAAGTTCCGCCGGAAGTAATAGCTCTGCAACTAGTAGTTCTGCCGGAGGTGGAGGTGAAGTAGATTTATCATCAAAGTCCTCACACTCTTCGCATCCATCACATCCAAAAGTTGCACCACAACAATTGCTGACTAAACAACAACAGAATCAATTATCTCAGATCGCAGCAGCCAAGCAACACCAATTAACCCTACTGCAACAACAAAACCGTGCATTGGCTCAGCAAAGTTTTGAAAAATTCAATAGTCTCTCCGCCCTAGAAAAACAAAGGGTCTTGTCTCAACTTGATCCTAAACATTTTGATCCCTCCACAATGGCAGTTGTTGCTGCTAATCTCCAAATGCAGGGTCTTATGCAATCACAGGCAGCATCTGGGCAACAACATTCTGGACCATCGACACAACCATCATCCTCTTCTGGAGGCAGTGCTATGGGTAATCCAAATCAAGGAGTTCCTATGTCAGGTCATCATAGCATTCATCATCAATTGCCTCCACCACCACAATCTCCAACCATGATTCACAGTAGCCGTCATGATATCATACCTACAGCATCTTCGTCTTCCTCATCATCAGTTTCGACATCATCCTCTTCTACAGCTCATATGGTTGAAACAATGGTACAGAAAAGTGTGGAAACTTTACGGTAAGTAGTGAAAATCTTTATATAATAAATCTAAACTTTATAAACCACCGTAGAGTGGGAAGGATAGTTCAAAGATAATACTGATTAGAGGGAACAGGCGACATATTCTATGTACATATGTAGTCCAAGCTTCCACTCGAGAGAGTTTTGGGGTCTGGAATAGTCCTTGGGCTTAACGTGGTGTAAATACTGCAGGATCGAATGTATGTGCCCAACACCATATGCCCAATTGGCTACTGTAAATCTCTCAAGGAGATGTTCCGATAAGTACTTACGAATATTTCTTCATATTGTGTTTTAACTCGAGTTAACTTTTATAATTACATTATTAGGTTTGAACTCTATCACCTTGTTATTAAAAAATTCAGAAGTAAATGCTATTAGGCAATTATGAAACCCTAGACGCAAGATTACTAATTATTCCCAAATCCTACGAGTTATATTAGGTTAGGTTAGTTGGCAGCCCGATGTATCAGATTCACTTAGACTATTCAGTCCATTGTGATACTATATTGGTGAACTTCTCCCTTATCACTGAGTGCTGCCCGATTCCATGTTAAGCTCAATGACAAGGGGCCTCCTTTTTATAGCCGAGTTCGAACGGCGTTCCACATTGCAGTGAAACCACTTAGAGAAGCTTTGAAACCCTCAGAAATGTCACCAGCATTACTGAGTTGGGATAATCCGCCGTTGAAAAACTTTTTGGTGTTCGGTCGAAGCAGGAATCGAACCCACGACCTTGTGTATGCAAGGTGGGCATGCTAACCATTGCACCACGGTGGCTACCGAGCTACGAGTTACATTAGATTCCTAAATTAGATTATAATACTAATTTAGTATATGTTTCTATCTTTAAAATACAGCTCAAATCTTGAAACATTGGAGTCGAATAAGGATCTCTTAGCATTGCATAATGGAGCATGGTCCAACAATCAAGATTTAAATATGCGTGATAATTTACCAGTTGGCCAGGATAAAATAGTTCGAGTATTTGCTGAACTCATGCGTAATATGGCAAGAATGAAGACATATATAAGACCATCAATGTGTAAACCCTATGGAAAACAAAGTGAATCTTTGCAGAAAAGTAAAAACAAAATTATAATGAAATTTTTTATGCTATTTATTACAATAATTCTTTATCTCTTTTAAGCCCTAATGGATACCATACAAATTGTTCAGACTTTACGTAATTATTTACCACCACCGCATATACAGGTATCATCGTGGAAAAGTGAGAGTGAGGGTTCATCTAACTTAGCGGGAGTTAGTGGTCCTGGAGGTATGGTTGGAAATCCAACTAGCGGAAATGTTATGTCTAGCATAGGAGTTGGAGGCAATGGTGGTCCATCATCTATGATGGGGAACTTGTCGACAAATCGTATAGAGAACTTAGGCAATTAATTTATATTAAAAAAACAACATTTAATTCTGAACATGCACACCCCGAAAAATTCCAGGTAAGTTTTAAATTTAAGATCTTTGGAAAAGAAACTAAGATGATGTTGGTATGGCGAAAGTCCGAAGAAAATGCTAAAGCCATATGAATAACAATATGCCCCAACGAAAATAAATTCCCATATCCTTTTTTTTCTTCATTGGAAATGGCAAGTAGCAATTCTTTAAACTATACTCTATGCATAAAAATGTTGACCAATAACAATGTCAACAAGAATGAATGTGTGTACGTTTTTTTGTATTAACCACATTATATTGCAAAATCCATCATAACTTCGAATATGGGTTTTTAAAACCATTAAAAACTAAATAATTGTGCAATTTTATATACATATATAAATTTTATGAAATTAATTAAATTGAATAAGAATATAGATAAGCATATTTTTTTATTAAAAATACCCCATACTCTAGTAATTTGATTTTTTTTACATTAATTTTTTAGTGTGCCATTATTTTAAGAATTTATTATTTAATAAGTTTTTTTTTTTATTTCATTTCAAATTTTGATGAAAAGCTATGTAAAGTCAGTCCCAAAATAGACTGTCTTAATAAGCATTGATGCTGTTAATTGCAATATTGTGTGCTAACTTGTATAATAGAGCCAGAATGAATGCAAATTCTTTTGTACGAAATCGAACTAATATTCGGTCGAAGGCGAAACTGGATATATATATTTTTTTTTAAATTTCTCTCGATAGTCCTATTGACTGAATTTCGCTTCGGCTATATATACTGCAGAGTGATAAAAATGGGGATATCCAGATTTTCTAGGTTAAAAAAAAAAAAAAAAATCCGGATTGTTTTGCAAAATCGTGGATGTTATTCGTTTAAACAAACTACCCCATAGCGGTTCAACCGGGTCCAATGCAGTAAGATATAAACTGGTCCACAGGTTTTTGTCTGTAGGATTTGATCACTGTAGTTGTACAATAGATTTCGACTAGAGTGAAAACCGGGTTTTAAAACCCGGACATTTCCAAAACCGGTGGACGGTATCTTTTGAAAAAAATTAAAAAAATTATTGTTTTTATGAAAACCGATTGAGACGGTTATGCCGGTCTCAACAGGTTTTCATAAAAACACTTAATTTTCAGGAAATTCTAGTTTATTGTCACAAAAAAATCAGAGAACGAAACATAATTCAATTATTTATTAAAAGTTGGACACAATTGTTTTTAATTCAAATGTACGTTGCATCCCCAGCAAAAAAAAAGCGTCGCCAAAAAAGTAGATAAAATGTTCTTTTTGGATCCGGAAGTGGTGCCAAATTGACGCAGAAGCGATGAATTTAACATGGGCTTGTCATAGGACGGACGTCCAACATTTCAACAGCCGCTGCACTGAATTTGCGGGTTATAAAAAAATTGACTCAAATGAACTTCCTGTGCAGTTAAAATAAAGAACATCTTTGGGAGAGCATTTTTGGAAGTTCTTTCAAAGTTATGCCTTGAGAAGAACATCCAAATTTTTTTTTGGAAGTGTTTTCGTTGCAGTTTAATAAAATACCCAGATATATTTGGCATTAAATTAAAAACCGAAAACCGCTTATTGTGGCTTTTGAAAACACCGGTACTATCGGTCCACCGAAGATTTTGATTACTCTAATTTCGAATTTTTTGCAGAATCCACACTACTACTCAGCCGAAATGCTGATATTCGGTCGAAGACGAATCATTTTTCGCTTAATTTCTTTTGATTGTATTGCAAAACTGATCGTCAGATAGGCTACATGCCCTCCATTATCGATTTTAAAGTCAGAGCTTTATTTACTCTTTTATCGACTATTGCAGTCCAGTTTTTATACGATTTCTTAGAAATTTTAATCTTATTTGCCCAATATTTGGGTTTGGATGATTGTGCAAAAAAAAAAACAAAAATAAACTGACTGACACAGAGGAGTCAATTTTATTTCCTAAGCATCTGAAGTTTATAATACTGATCAGATTTTCTTGTAAATTTAGAGATTTAAAATGCCCTCTAAAATACAAGCAAACCTGGCTTTAAGAGAATTTCTATATATGTTAACTTCAGATGAAACTTTTGAAACCTTACCATTTGAACCCAAGTTTTCGGCCCGGCCGAATCTATAATATTTAGGTATTAGTAGAAATTGGAAAAATTCAGATTTAGGAAAAATGTTATATTGAATAGATTTTGTACATTCGTTTTTTCAATTCATTTTATCCAATTTAAAATTCTAGGATTTGAACGTTAAGTTACATTTCTATAAAACTAGCACATTCAAACATTGGGCTGCACATTACTACTGAACAGACTGATTTTTTTGTATTTTATGTTGCCTACATATATTTATGATTTCTTTTTATAATTATACAAACACATATACCATGTTCCTTAACTTAACACAAAATAAGAAAATGTTCAAAAATGAAACAAAAAAGTCTTCTAAAAAATTTCGCTTCGAATAAAAATCAATTTTTTTTTTATTTTTTAATTTATTTATTTCATATTTTTTTTGCTTTATTATTACAAAAAGAAAACAAAATCCAAATCTGTGATATTTGAAGAATATTCAGTTGCAACTTTTATGACTTGAACTTTTTTGAAACTGTTTTATTTTTATAATAGATTAGGCCAGAACTTCATAGAACGCAATTAGATTTTACTATAATACAAGGAGCAATGTTTTGCAAATTCTATAAATTTATAAGTTTCTGTTTTTTCATTTATTTTCTTGTTATATTTTAATTTAATAATATCTTAATTTTTTTCTGTTATCTGCATTTAACCTAGATTGCATTATTTTTATTTTACAAAAATGGAAAAAAGAAACAATATTAAACTAAAATCATATCAAATAATTTTAATCTATAGATGATAACAAATTTTTAAGTGTATTAATATATATTATAGGCTTAAATCAAAAATATAATATCACATCAATATTAATTACTATGCATAAATAAGATAAATTTTATAAATAAAAATTGATCATTCATTACAAATTATGCTTTTAGAAAGTAATCTAATAATTTGTCGCCAATAATTCTAAGATGAACTAAACACATTTTTTTTCCACGTACGTTTTTTTTAACATTGGATTGAAAAAGAAAAAGAATAAACAGTCCTTCATTAAATATGGTGCAAATATAGAGACTATAGTTGATTTATTCAACCAATTAATGTTGTGACTTGATTTTATAAGTTTATATTAATTTATGTTTAGGCAAATGAAAAGGTTGTATTATGCAATGATGAAACATCTAGAATTATTAATATTAAATAGTTAAGGTTGGTCCATCTACAATATACGATGTTAAATGTGAGTCCCATTTTGTGGCTATTTTTTTTTTTACCAACGTTAATTTTTAAAGTACGGACCTTATGGTACATCTTCGGGGTTTGATTTTCGACCTTCAGAAACTTCAAGAATTTTAAAAACACTACATTTTGACTATTTCTTCGTTAAAGAATTGCAAATCCACCAGTCTATGATTTTCCATAAAATATAAAGCTGATTTTCGAAAGTTAAAACCCTTCTATAAAGGTATTTAAAATAAATCACTGGTCTAAATAATTCTGTGACGACGAAACAATTAAATAACGAGATAATCCGTAAATTAACTCATTGCATTTTAATGCATACTCTAGTGTTGTAAATTTTGATTACTTTTGACTACTCGTTACTACTCGTTACTTTTGAATTGAGTACTCGTTACTACTCGTTACTTTTATAAAAAAATTAAAAAATACATTGTGGGCACTTTTTAATAATATCTTCATCTTTTTTAAATTTAAAAACAGTATAGAAAAGCAAATTACATTATCCAGTTTTATTCTAGTGTTATAAAATGTGGTGTTGTAGATATATGGGTCTCGTTAGAAAAAGATTTTCACCAATCATTAAAATTTTTAGAGCCAATTTCGTATTCACTATTTGGTATTTTTTCGTCAGGGTATATTGTGTATTACTGATGCTTGCAATTTGCAAACTTTTTAAATCCACCATTTTCCACCATTGACAGTGGATGAAAATATTAAGCGATCATTTTTATCGTGAGACCCAATGTTGAAATTTTCCAAGGGTTTTTGAATAAGCTTGGGTACCTTCTCTGAAAACAATTGGATTGAACCAGCTGAAGTCAACGACATTATTATTCATACTATTCGCATGAAACGTGATCCATGTGATGCTTTAAATTATAGCTCCCTCCTACACCCAATGCAAATTTTTTCAAATGCAAACGTTTTTAAGAAATCAGATAAATTTTTCACTTTCTTCAAAGGAAGAAGCCATATATCATTTTCGTGTTATTTTCACTGATAAAACGATTTTCGAAAACTTCAATTAATATTTTCCAAGAAGTCAAGAATTTTACTTCCAAACCGCCAACTTACTTACCGTCAGAAGAAAAAAACTGGCATTGAAGATATTGAGTACTCATTTACTAGTAACGAGTACTAAAAAAATTAGTCAGTAACGAGTACTTGTAATCAAATACTCGTTACTTTCCCAACACTAGCATACTCCATATTATTGATAATATGGACAATCCAATAGATCGGATAGATATCAATAAAGATAGCGAATATTTTTTCATTAAGGTTACTAAAAAAGTTGGCCAATACCAAAAGTTGATAATCGATTTTATTTTAATGTTGTTGTTGTTACAGTTTATTGTGATTTCATCCATTTTTATGTTATACGCTTTGGTCCTTCAGCTTGTAGCCAGATCGAGGAACTCTGCGACTAAGGTGGGGTGTGTCCAGAGAGATCTGGTGATAAGTCGGGTTGGTTTAGCTGGGCAAGAGAAAAGATGACGGGTGTCATGTTGCAAATTGGACATACGTCAGCTACGCTGCTATCAATCACTGATAGGTAGGCATTAGGCGGCTGCACTTGCCTCATTTTAATTGGGCTAAAACTAGCCTAGCCTGCTGTGGGAGGTCTCTTTAGGTTAGGGTAGGTTATGTGGCAGCCCGATGTATCAGGCTCACATAGACTATTCATTCCATTGTGATACCACAGCGGTGAACTCCTCTCTTATCACTGAGTGCTGTCCGATTCCATGTTAAGCTTAATGACAAGGTACCTCCTTTTTATAGCCGAGTCCGAACGGCGTTCCACATTCCAGTGAAACCACTTAGAAAAGCTTTGAAACCCTCAGAAATGTCACCAGCATTACTGAGGTGGGATAATCCACCGCTGAAAAACTTTTTGATGTTCGGTCGTAGCAGGAATCGAACCCACGACCTTGTGTATGCAAGGTGGCTCCCACCGTGGTGCTCCTTCGGTGCTATGGGCGGTGGTCGGACTCTGAGAACAGGATTAACCTTGTAGCTTCTCACTGCTTCAGCTATAGTATGGTCATGAATTCTGTTCAAACCTGCCTGGTACGCTGCTTGATCTAGAGGCTCTCTTTTTGTAGCGCTGGATCTCGCGCTCTAGAGGATGTATATCAACCCTTACGTTCCTGGGTGATGGTTGTGTATCCATGATATGGTGGTTTGGATGATTACTGCTATAACAACCCAGGAGATACTGTTTTGACAACATGTAGTTGAGTCTTCGCACAGGGATGATCTTTGTCTCCACATAAAAGTGATCCAGGGGTGTGCTGCAGAGACACAGCAATTCGCAGTTCTAAGGGCAGCGTTCTGGCAGGTCTGTATGTTATTCCACTGCGTAGTCTGCATAGTTTACCACTGACCGGTCAATTGCCTTATATGTAGGTAACAAGGTTTCTTTGTCCGCATCCCAAGTACTGCCGGTAAGTGACTTGAGGACCTTGTTTCTACCACAAAGCTTATTAAAGAAATGCAGTGGCATGGGCAGACGACCTGAAAAGGCTGTCGAATGTGACCCCAAGAAACTTGGGGTAATTTGTGGTTGGAATCGTTTCGCCATCGACACTAATATTCAACTGCCTGCGTACTTCTGCCATCCATGTAGTGAATAGTGTGGCTGAGGATTTTAATAGATTTCTGAAATTTCAGTCCTAACTGTAGAGATATGAATAAATTCGAACAACGGTTATAACCAGGGCTGTGGAGTCGTGTCAATTTTGCTCGACTCTGGCTCCTACTTATTAGCCTCCAGGTGGTGTACCTAAATCTCATTTTAACAGTACTCCAATTGTATTTTTAAGGTTCTAAAAAATTTAAGTATTCTATTTTGCCATATGTGTTTATATGTCCAAAAGAACTCTAATATGACTCGACGACAAACCTCAGCATTTTTGGGATGTAAAGAACTCTACATTTTAATTTCAGGCCAATAAACTAAAATACGACACAAGACTACATAGAGACCACATCAATCTCCAGAATATGTATTTATAAAAACACAAAATTTCAAAAAATTATTAGGCTTCCAGAAGTTTTAGAAGTAAAATCCCGGTATTGGTCTATATAGGCATTTTATAAAAAATAAATTTACATAAAAAAGAAAAATAATAATAAAATCAAAATGTCGGACTAATCAGATAGAATGTTTAGATGTTCAAAAATGTACTGTATCGGATATATAAAACAAAAATAAACTGCCAAAAATTAGGGCGGGCGGAATTTTAAATAACAACTACCATACAACATATGACAGGAATAGCTGGACAGTTACGAATATTGTTTCTATAGAAATAAAATGGTGAAACATCGATTTATAAATGGTCTATTAGTTATGGACATTACAGGCCATTAATTTAATGTAAAGAATTTCGAGTGGCTTTGATGAAACAAACTTTCTCCCAAAGGACCGGCAGTGGTTTAATTTAAAATTACAGCTTCCAAAGACATCAGGTGTATATTTCTCAAGTAATTATGTAGGGCTCTCTCAAAATCTGAAAATTCCGCATTTGTTTATGAATCTCAAATAACTCTAAATTCAAAATTTCTGATAAATCTTATGAACATTTTTAGACTGGGAAAAATTTCTTAAAAAATCGGAAGTTGGGTTTAAATGTTTTGCTATATTACAAAATTGTCCGGTATGACCTAGCTTCGAACTCGACATGCCTGCCAAAAATTCAGAACGTTAAGTTCTACTGTTATATTGCCTTAGAGTATATATAGGATCAAAAGTCGATATTTTAATATGTTAAAAATGGACAATGCAATTGGCAAATTCAGCCCATATTCGAGTCAAACCTAATTTTTACATCACCGTGAAAATTCACTCGTATAAATACTGTTTGAATGGCCTGAAATCCAGTACTTCGTTTTTCGTTATTCGATTGAAAACCCTAATGGAATCTAATTTGTCGAAATATTTCTTTAGTTAGAAAGATATGAAGTGTTTTTCAAATCTTGTTTCGCCGGAGTCGGAGTCGAGCAAAATGTTTACGACTCCGGCTCCGACTCCGACTCCGACTCCGACTCCGACTCCAGCAAAATCTTCAGACTCCGACTCCACAGCCCTGGTTATAACCAATTAATCAAGTTTATTCTTTGTAAATCTGTAGTTGTATTCATATTTGACTTCACGTATTAAGGCTGGACCACCCTTTACATAGTTCAATGATTTATCTAATTCAATAAAAAAAATCTTAATCCTGTTTCAATGAACAAATCTTAAGTCCTTTAATTTACATTACTCATACTCATATATTTGTCTAATTACACTTTATACTGCTTTTATAAAAAATGAGCCTTTTGATACAATTTTAATAATAAGTTTGCTGTTTTAAAAAGCAAGACTACTATCTCATTTTCTGCACAAAAAAAAAAAACACTGAAACGACCAAGTTTTTTATATAATAACATTGTTTTGCTGATTCGTTTATTTGTCCATTTTTATTAGCTCTTAAATCTAGCATTAGAGAAATCATTGAACTTGCAAAAAATGCCGTAAAACAGTAAAATGTCTAATGCCATGAAATATTTGTCTTTATTTAATTTGTTAATTGTTTTAAACAATTTTATTAAATTTAAATAACAAAAAAATTTCACATTATATAATAAATATTTAATTATAACTCAACAGTATTATTACAATAGCATTTAATACAAATTATTTGATGCAATAGCAGTATACTCTGTCCTTTGAATGGAATGCAAAGTGAAGAGTACATTATTATAATTATACAAAAATAAAAAAAAAATATTTAAGCAGAATTTTAAAACAACCAACAATGAATATATTATCGATATGTGCTTGAGAAAACAAAAATGCAACAGTATATATTAAAATATATTTTTAAACTTCTTTAAATAAAACTCTCATAAATATAGGACAACAAACAAACTTAGTTGTGTTTTTTTTTGTTTTTGCTTGCTTATTTACAGGTAAAATAATCGAATTCATTTTTACTCTCAATAAACCCATAGCTATTTGTTATATCTATAGTTTTTAAAATATCATCCAAAGTCAACAAATTGTCCGGAATTTAAATTAATAGTAGCTGCTATATAATGAAATTCGGCAAAATTAATGCTTTTTGATTTCTACTCTATTTTAGACTTCCGCGATGATAGACTAACGTACCTCCCTGGTACACGTACCTTCACACATAAAAGGAGTATGATAACCTCAACCATGTTTGGAGAGCATAATGTTACCTTTTTCACAGAGAAGATGGAACATTTTTGTCACAAAAATATTGTTTTATGGCTAAACATACACATGATTGCCGAAATCATCTAAATGGTTTATGAAAAAATAATATGTTTGCAACAAACATGTAAAGTAAAGTACTTGTGAGGTGAAACTATTCCTTCTCTGGGCATGCGTAGTATAAAGAAATAAAGAATTACTATATAACCGTATGATTAACCACCGATTAGAAAGTCGTTTATTTTTCTCTCAGCTGTTTTCTCTCAACGATAATAATAACTACAGGTTGACGGTCAAGCATCTAGTCCATTGGATTAGCAGGATATGCGGATATATAGTATTGAACAGTTTTGGAGCGAGAGATAGCTGTTGAGATACTTAAGAGTCAGGGATGGAAAACGCAGTACTATAGTACTTTTTTCAATACTTTTTCACCTTGGTCAGTACCGTGGTACCCCCGCGAATGATTTAATACCTTTTGTGTATACGATTTTGAGTCGATATCAGATTTATGGAACAAAAGTTTTGACAAAATATTTTAATATTTTGAGAAAGTCTTTAACAAACTTATTTACTAATGGTCTTTTACAAATTTGTCAAAACAGACAAGTTTATGCGGTAAGAAAATCTCAATTTTGTAAAAGCCAGAGTAAAAAAACGATTTTCTACAAAAATTTTTCACAATTTTTACTTCTATAGAAAATTTTGTCAACATTTTATTTCTACAGACAATTTTGTCAAAATTTTATTTCTACAGAAAATTTTGTCAAAATTTTATTTCTATAGAAAATTTTGTCAAAATTTTAATACTATAGAAAAATTTGCAAAAATTTTATTTCTATAAAAAAATCTGACAAAATTTAATTTCTATAGAAAATTTTGTCAAAATTTTATTTCTATAGAAAATTTTGTCAAAATTTTATTTCTATAGAAAATTTTGTCAAAATTTTATTTCTATAGAAAATTTTGTCACAATTTTATTTCTATAGAAAATTTTGTCAAAATTTTATTTCTATAGAAAATTTTGTCAAAATTTAATTTCTATAGAAAATTTTGTCAAAATTTTATTTCTATAGAAAATTTTGTCAAAATTTTATTTCTATAGAAAATTTTGTCAAAATTTTATTTCTATAGAAAATTTTGTCAAAATACCCTGCGCCACACTGTGGAACAGGGTATTATAAGTTAGTGCATATGTTTGTAACACCCAGAAGGAGACGAGATAAACACATGGTGTCTTTGGCAATAATGCTCAGGGTGAGTCCCTGAGTCGATATAACCATGTCCGTCTGTCCGTCTGTCAAAATTTTATTTCTACACATTTTTGTGATCAAAGTCTAGGTCGCAATTTAAGTCCAATCGCCTTCAAATTTGGCACATGTTCCTAATTTTGGTCAGAATAGAACCCTATTGATGTTGAAAGAAATCGGTTCAGATTTAGATATAGCTCCATATATATATCTTTCGCCCGATATGCACTAATATGGACCCAGCAGCCAGAGTTTTATACCGATTTGCTTGAAATTTTGTACAAATATAACACTTATTTAGTCGTATAGTCAAGTGTGCAAAATTTGATTTAAATCGGTTCAGATTTAGATATAGCTCCCATATATATCTTTCGCCGGATATGGACTTATATGGTTCCAGAAGCCAGAGTTTTGGCCCAATATGGTTGAAATTTTGCACTAGGAGTACAATTAGTAATATAGTCAGGTGTGCCAAATTTGATTGAAATCGGTTCAGATTTAGATATAGCTCCCATATATATGTTTTTCTGATTCCGACGAAAATGGTCAAAATACCAACATTTTCCTTGTTAAATCGCCACTGCTTAGTCGAAAAGTTGTAAAAATTACTCTAATTTTCCTAAACTTCTAATACATATATATCGAGCGATAAATCATAAATAAAGTTTTTCGAAGTTTCATTAAAATTGCTTCAGATTTAAATGTTTCCCATATTTTTTTACTAAAATTGTGTTCCACCCTAGTGCATTAGCCAACTTAAATTTTGAGTCTATAGATTTTGTAAAAGTCTATCAAATTCTGTCCAAATCGAGTGATATTTAAATGTATATATTTGGGACAAACCTTTATATATAGCACCCAACACATTTGACGGATGTGATATGGTATCGAAAATCTAGATCTACAAAGTGGTGCAGGATATAATATAGTCGGCCCCGCCCGACTTTAGACTTTTCTTACTTGTTTTTTATTTATTTGCTCGATTTTGTAATTTGAAGCCATGGGCCGATATAGGTTAAATTATTTTATGTCTATAGAAAATTTTGTCAAAATTTTATTTCTATAGAAAATTTTGTCAAAATTTTATGTCTATAGAAAATTTTGTCAAAATTTTATTTCTATAGAAAACTTTATCAATTTTTTTTCTATAGGAAATTTTGTCAAAATTTTATTTCTATAGAAAATTTTGTCAACATTTTATTTCTATAGAAAATTTTGTCAAAATTTTATTACTATAGAAAATTTTGTCAAAATTTTATGTCTATAGAAAATTTTGTCAAAATTCTATTTCTATAAAAAATGTTGTCAAAATTTTATGTCTATAGACAATTTTGTCAAAATTTTATTTCTATAGAAAATTTTGTCAAAATTTTATTTCTATAGAAAATTTTGTCAAAATTTTATTTCTATAGAAAATTTTGTCAAAATTTTATTTCTATAGAAAATTTTGTCAAAATTTTATTTCTATAGAAAATTTTGTCAAAATTTTATTTCTATAGAAAATTTTGTCAAAATTTTATTTCTATAGAAAATTTTGTTAACATTTTATTTCTACAGAAAATTTTGTCAAAATTTTATGTCTATAGACAATTTTGTCAAAATTTTATTTCTATAGAAAATTTTGTCAAAATTTTATTTCTATAGAAAATTTTGTCAAAATTTTATTTCTATAGAAAATTTTGTCAAAATTTTATTTCTATAGAAAATTTTCTCAAAATTTTATTTCTATAGAAAATTTTGTCAAAATTTTATGTCTATAGAAAATTTTGTCAAAATTTTATTTCTATAGAAAATTTTGTTAACATTTTATTTCTACAGAAAATTTTGTCAAAATTTTATTTCTACAGAAAATTTTGTCAAAATTTTATTTCTACATAAAATTTTGTCAAAATTTTATTTCTATAGAAAATTGTTTCAAAATTTTATTTCTATAGAAAATTGTGTCAAAAATTTATTCTATAGAAAATTGTGTCAAAAATTTATTTTTATTTATAAATTTGTGACGTAACATTTTTGGAAGAATTCTACCAACTGTGGCAACCGCGATTACAATACTATTGTAAGCGGATATAAAACAAAAAAATATATATATTTAAAATTGTGGAGTTGACAATCATAATTTAGTCTAAAAGAGCTCTTGACAATAATCTTCCAATGGAATTTTGGTTGAAATTTAGTGAAAAGTACTTTTTCGCTCAAAAAGATACCTTTTTGTATTTTCTTCAAAATTGCATTTTCTATCCCTACTTAGAGCTACGGGACCAGAGTTGGGAGAGTAGCGATCTGGTGTAAATCGGAGATATGACCCCTACAGATGTTTGATCCTGCGTTTGTAGTAGGCATCAAGCCGGTCGATCTCTTTTGCAAGACCGGCTGGAATCCATCTCTGTCAAATTCGATGTTTCGTGGAGGAAATTTGATCAGATGTATGGGTCAACAGCCAGCGATATTAGCAGAGGGGAGCTGGAGAACTCTTTGGTGAGCATGGTAAAATGCTTCCAGATAGCTTGGATAAGGTGGTCTTCATTACTGATTCAATGGTAACTGTTATATGTCATCATCAGAGATCTGCGTAATCAAGTAAATCAATTTGCTCCTGTCGAATCATAACTCAGTTCGGGGAACCAGCTGTCATTATGTGCATGCATATCAACAAAGCTAAGAAAGGTATTTCCTTGCATACTTCCCATGAAGTATGTTATATCAGTAATCTCATTGGTCAATACGTTACATTTCCACTGAAGTCCATTTTCCTGAAGATCTAGACATTATCACAAGTAGCAGCGGAAATTGTGAGAAGTGTAGTGATAATTCTAATCTGTTTTATTTTCTCCTAAGGACGATACTAAGTTCGTGTTTTACAGTCTAAACACGAAAGTGTTTACGAATACTTTTTGGACCATTTCCTCTAAGGTAGGAAAAAGCCGTATCTTTATTTTTATTTTGTGCTTTTACAATTGTCATTCCTGCGCAAATTTGTTGGCATTCAATTCATTTTTTAATTGATTCAATTAAAAATTAAGTTGATTTTGATTGCAAAATTTAATTTTTTATGGATATGAATCAATTAATGAATCAATGAATATTATGTCTATATAAAAAAGTGATAAATTCTTAACAAAATTTTCTATTATAAATTTAATTAATTAATAATTAATTGGGACAATTAATATTTTAATTAAGTGTAACATATCATATGAAGTGAAACAGAATATTACACAAGTAAAACATATGAATTTTTTTCAGTGTGTCGTTAACATTTTTAAAAGTCGCTGTAGTGCGCATTGAATAAAAACACAACGAGACAACAAAAGAAAATAACAACAAACTTCATAATAAACTACTTTTTTGCGAAAAATGCGAATTGAGAAAAAAAAATGTACAGAAGGGAAATGAGAAATCAAACAACGTTCTTTGTTTGAAGAGAATAACAAAACAATGTAAAAAATATAGTGTTGCCGCTGGTATAATATTGTTTCGCCAACAAAAAAAATTAAAATCCCATATTAAAAATCCCAAAGTTAAAAAATCAACATTATTAAAAGTTGCGTTCCTTTACTTGTAGTAAAAAGTAGTAAAAGAAAGAATTATTGAAAATTTTCTCAGATTTCAAAATTTGTTAAATGTACAGGAACGAAAATATAGTAAAAAATAATAAAAATGCCAATTAAAAACCAAAAGAAGTATTGCGATTTTAATAAATATTGTCAAAACATGGAAGCGGGTATATTAAATACTTTTATATCGCAATTATTTTGACAAATGGTAGACTTTTTTGCGGCAAACTTTGCAATCCTTATTGCGATGGAAAGGAGCTAACAGGTTGGCTGATAAGTCCCCGGTCTGACACATAGATGGCGTCGCTTCAACCTTCAAATGATTCGTGTCAAAATTTGACGTCTGTAAGTCAATTTCTGAAGGGAAAAAATACGGTGGAAGCAAAAACTTGGCTTGATAATGAGTTTCCGGACTCTGTCCCAGGGAAATCAACAGTAATTGACTGGTATGTAAAATTCAAGCGTGGTGAAATGAGCACGGAGGACGGTGAACGCAGTGGACGCCTGAAAGAGGTGGTTACCGACGAAAACGTCAAAAAATCCACAAAATGATTTTGAATGACCGTAAAATGAAGTTGATCGATATACAGAGGCCTTAAAGATATCAAAGGAACGTGTTGGTTGGTCATATCATTCATCAATATTTGGATAAGCGGAAGCTCTGTGCAAAATGGGTGCCGCGCGAGCTCACATTTGACCAAAAACAACAACGGTGTTTGCAGCTGTTAACTCGTAATACACCCGAGTTTTTCCGTCGATATGTGACAATGGATGAAACATGGCTCCATCACTACACTCCTGAGTCCAATCGACAGTCGGCTGAGTGGACAGCGACCGGCGAACCGTCTCCGAAGGGCGGAAAGTCTCAAAAGTCCGCTGGCAAAGTAATGGCCTCTGTTTTTGGGATGCGCATGGAATAAGTTTTATCGATTATCTTGAGAAGGGAAAACCCATCAACAGTGACTATTATATGGCGTTATTGGGTCGAAATCGCGGCAAAACGGCCCCATATGAAGAAGAAAAAAGTGTTGTTCCACCAAGACAACGCACCGTGCCACAATTCATTGAGAACGATGGCAAAAATTCATGAATTGGGCTTCGAATTGCTTACCGTATTCTCCAGATCTGGCCCCCAGCGACTTTTTCTTGTGCTCAGACCTCAAAAGAATGCTCGCCGGGAAAAAATTTGGCTGCAATGAAGGTGATCGCCGAAACTAAGGCCGAATTTTGACAAAAAAATGTGTTTTTATACCCTCCATCATAGGATGGGGGTATATTAACTTTGTCATTCCGTTTGTAACACATCGAAATATTGCTCTAAGACCCCATAAAGTATATATATTCTGGGTCGTGGTCCCCAGACCGATCCCCAGATTTGGCTTGTGGAGCCTCTAACAGAAGCCTATTTCATCCGATTCGGCTGAAATTTGGTATATGGTGTTGGTATATGGTCTCTAACAACCATGCAAAAATTGGTTAACATCGGTCCATAATTATATATAGCCCCCATATAAACCGATCCCCAGATTTGGCTTGCGGAGCCTAAAAGAGAAGCAAATTTCATCCGATCCGGCTAAAATTTGGTACATGATGTTGGTATATGGTCTCTAACAACCGTGCAAAAATTGGTCCACATCGGTCCATAATTATATATAGCGCCCATATAAACCGATCCCCAGATTTGGGTTGCGGAGCCTCAAAGAGAAGCAAATTTTATCCGATCCGCCTGAAATTTGGTACATGATATTGGCATATGGTTTCTAACAACCGTGCAAAAATTGGTCCACATCGGTTCATAATTATATATAGCCCCCATATAAACCGATCCCCAGATTTGGCTTGCGAAGCCTCAAAGAGAAGCAAATTGCATCCGATCCGGCTGAAATTTGGTACATGGTATTGGTATATGGTCTCTAACAACCGTACAAAAATTGGTCCACATCGGTCCATAATTATATATAGCCCCCATATAAACCGATCCCCAGATTTGGCTTGCGAAGTCTCCAAGAGAAGCAAATTTCATCCAATCCGGTTGTAATTTGGAACATGGTGTTAGTATTTGATCTTTAACAACCGTGCCAGAATTGGTCCATATCGGTCCATAATTGTATATAGCCCCCATATAAAACGTTCTCCAGATTTGACCTCCGGAGCCTCTTGGAAGAGCAAAATTCATCCGATCCGGTTCAAATTAGGAACGTGGTGTTAGTATATGGTCGCTAACAACCATACCAAAATTGGTCCAATCATACAAAAATTGGTCCATTTCGGTTCATAATCATGGTTGGAACTAGCGCCAAAAATAATCTACCAATATTTTATTTCTATAGAAAATTTTGTCAAAATTTTTATTTCTATAGAAAATTTTGTTCAAATTTTATTCGGTTCATAATCATGGTTGCCACTCGAGCCAAAAATAATCTACCAAGATTTTATTTCTATAGAAAATATTGTCAAAATTTTATTTCTATAGAAAATTTTTTGTAAAATTTTATTTCTGTAGAATTTTTTGTCAAAATTTTCTTTCTTAGAAAATTTTGTAAAAATTTTTATTTCTATAGAAAATTTTGTGAAAATTTTATTTCTATAGAAAATTTTGTTAAAATTTTATTTCTGTAGAAAATGTTGTCAAAATGTTGTGTCTACTTTGTCAAACTGAATTATATACGTATTGGATCGAGCCTTTTTGATTTAATATATACCACGTATGGACTTACATACAATTTAGAAGATGGTGTTAGGAGGTTTTAAGATACCTTGCCATCGGCAAGCGTTACCGCAACTTAAGTAATTCGATTGTGGATGGCAGTGTTTAGAAGAAGTTTCTACGCAATCCATGATTGAGGGTACATAAGCTTCGGCCTGGCCGAACTTACGGCCGTATATACTTGTTCTTTGTTAGACCGGGGACTTATCAGCCAACCTGTTATGAACACTATCTATGCCTGGGCCCATCTTGAAACCGGGGACGGGAAACAAATTAGGAAATTCATCCAAGAAGTTAGACCACACAAATATTGACATGGGTGTAGGCCCCCATAAGACAGCGAATCTTGGATCCTTTTCAACCTTACTTAACATAACCTATATATATTGAGTTCATCGGTTTTTAAGGATTATTTAAAGTAATATTTTTTAAGTACATCTGTAGTTTAATTTTGCCAAATGGTTATGAATTTTTACTCATCTGGTAGAAAAAACTACGATTTTCAAACATTTAATATTCTCGTTCATTTTAACGAATTCTTCTAAATAAGAAAGGGCCTGACAATATATCGTTCGTTAAACCAAGATTCCACTGTATTTGCGATTCTTATTATAAATAGGATTATAAGTAGGGTTGTTCACGACTTGTAGGTAGCGACATAAGTAGGCCACTATTTATGCAAAGAAGCTTAAGCTTTATTTCTTACGTGCACTGGCTACATCCAACATTAGCTTTTTTATACATGCAAACTTTTTCATCCCATTTTATAGCAGCAATGCCCCCAACGGCAACACTGAACAAGAGTCAAGAGAGAAAGAGAACATGACAGATGTGTTCCCCAAATTGAGAGAGAGAGGAAAGTAGCCAAATCCAGCAACAACAACAACAACAGCAAAAAGTCTATACCTTACAAAAAATAAGAAAACGAACGCAATTGTGCGCTCCCACTGGCCGAATTGGTGGGTAACAACTGAATACGTACCATATGATGACAGTGACAGTCAGTAATTTTTCGATATTGGAACGCATTACAACGTTCTGGTTAATTCTTTAGTGGTTCTTTCGTCAACGGTTAGTGAATAATGTGGTGGTGAATTAATATAAGAAAAAAATAGAACAAAAATAAATGTAAAAAAATTCCTAACAACGTTATTACCTTTACAACACTCTACAAAACTACCAACTAATAATTGCCATTCATAGAAAACTACATCAGATACTTTTTGTATCTGGTATTTTTAACCAACCAACCAACGACTTGTAAACGAACAAAAAAAGTTATTTTTTAGATTTTGCGTCTTGTGTGTGTGCGGCGCTTTACCAAAAATAAACAAATTTTAACAAAAAAATCAACAAAATAAAATCATTGTCGTCATTAAAACAAAATTTAAGTGGCTCCTTTTTTGTGCTGCATATTCTTAAGTGAAAATAATATACAAAAATTTTAAAAATAATATCTAAATACAGTGGAATTATGTACTAAAGTTTTTTGTATCCCTCTAATGGAATATTTAAATTTATTCGTTTGCAATAAATTTAAAGAACATATCAATAATTCTTTTAATACAACTACTTTACATTCGTTTTAAAATTTCTTATACTTTTCCCTGGCCTAAGACATTTTTTTTATTAGAAACAGAGAAGGGAGCAAAAAAAAAATAAACCAATGCAGTAAGACGACGACAACAGACCCCCCAAACCATTATGTCACGTGTGTGTGTGTTTGCTTCCTTTAGTTATGTTGTTGTTATAGTTCGTTTCGTATTTTGTTTCTCCCTATGCAATGGTACCCATTCGGTTTTAAAGCACAGTGAATGGAAATCGCTACAAATAATAATTAATCATTTTTGTAATATTTGATGATTTTACGACTACACTCAGAAAATGACCAACATAAAAATTTTGTGCACGAGAAAAAAACTTAATTGTGCATATTCTCCAAGAGCAAACATATTTAGCAATGCTCTTTTCAAAGGAAACGATATTTTTTTCATAGTTTTAACACAGAAAAAGTTCCTTTTCAAACGGATGCTAAAATTTTCGTGCAATTCTTAAAAATAGCAAGAATTAACTACATCATAGTTAATATAGTAGAGTCTTTGCCCCTTTGTCGTGTCCAAAATTTTTGCCGGGTATGATACATGCAATCTTTACATATATATATATATATATATATATAATATATATATATATATATATATATATATATATATATATATTATATATATATATATATATATATATATATATATATATATATATATATATATATATATATAATATATATATATATATATATATATAT